>NC_054825.1:45123234-45757984 GCF_018345385.1 Vulpes lagopus | reverse complement strand
TTTGTTCAAACAACGACCCTCTTCTTTGTTCATACAACAGTGAATCTATATTTTTGATAATGTACATTGCCTGCTTTTCTATTTTCTATTAGACACTTTCTTTTAATAGGGATAGTATCACAGGCCATAACTTTGCCAAGACCTCAACAATAGGTAGGTCATCTTTTGTATGGTATACTATAATTATGTAACTTTGTTGAAAATCTTAATTATTCCTATTAAATGATGGGATATATATAAGAATGAGAATTTATTTAGGCTGAAATTTGATGGTCACTTGAGAAAATGATCTATAATCAGAGGCTTCTAACCTGGGATGGCTGTATCCTTTGGGGCTTGTGGAGATAGTAGTGGCAGTTTTTGCTCTTTTCTCCTCTCAGTGTTTAAAAAAACCTAACATTTCAAAATAGAGCAAGACAATACTGCCCAAGTGAATTAAAATGTGGGCCATTTTTGAGTCTTCAATTCTAAAAGAATAGCAAGTGTTACAGAGTCAGTAGATTTCTACAATTGTGTAAGAATCTGAATTTTTGCTTTATTCCTAAGTTTTCATTTAATCAGTGACTGGGGGTCATTTGGCTTTACCTTGAATAATGTCTCATTTCTTTCATTCTTTTTTAAAATTTTATTTATTTATTCATGAGAGACACAGAGAGAGAGGCAGAGACTTAGGCAGAGGGAGAAGCAGGCTCCCTGCGGGGAGTCCGATGTAGGACTCCATCCTGGATCCTGGGATCATGCCCTGACCTGAAGGCAGATGCTCAACCACTGAGCCACCCAGATGTCCCTCCCTAATGTCTCGTTTCTTGATGTATCTTGGTGCATAGTAGATACCCAGTTGGTATTTGAATTAAACTGATGGGTAGTTTGTATCTCAGAAGGCAGTTTAAGAAGTTCTTACTGAAATAGCAGCTGCTCTGGCAGATTAACTTTTCAGAGTTCTACTTTTTTTCATTTAAAAAAAATGAGAATGCTGATATTATGGTCAAAAGGTTGTGAGGATTTGAATGAGAAATACCAAATAGTGTACTGGAAGTTTTTCCATGTAATTTTTTTTTTCTTAATGTAAACATCATTCAATAGCATTTTTCATTTTTGTTATGTTCCATTTAAAGGAAGTGTCAGAAGTGACCTGACACTTAATACATTTTGGCAAAAAGTACAGCAGATAATGAAGTATTAGGTAACATTTCCTTATTACTAAGACATTTGTTTAGACAAAGCTAAGAATAGCTATAATCCCAGACACTTCTCCCCGGGCTTATTTTGCGATCTCCTTTGAAACTGTCATACTTCTGATTCAAATATTAACAGGCTCCAATTACTTGGTAGTATATTCTTTCTCTTAATCACAATTGTACATTTTTAAAGGGATTAAGTATAAGCTAGAGACTGAGAAAGAAGTATTTTCTGATTCTTAGCAAGTATTTACAAGTAGAAACCTGTGGCCAGCTAACCTTGACATTTGTAACATTTTGGACAGGTATTTCTGAAACCCATTTGAAACCCAAATTTACTGCATTCTCTTCTCAAGGCTCTTCTTTCTTTGACTAACTTAACCGTTAACTGTTCTTGGAATTTGACAGTCACCCTTAGTTTTTTTTTTTCCCCTGCATTTCCCATATCCAGTGCTTAGCCCTGATCAAGTTATCTCTGAAATTTACATTCTTTCTTTTCTTTTTTCTTTTTTTTTCCATTAAGTAATGCTAATCTGGGGCCTCTTTTTATTTCGCCTCATTGTCTCCAGGCTTCCAGTCTATGTCATACTACCAAATACAAATATAGTAGTCATTTTCCTGCTAAAAAAAAACCTTCATTGTCCACCCCTCACCCCACCCTCTACTATTATTAAGTCTAGTCCACATTCCTTAATATGGCATTCATGGCTTCCTCATCTTGGTGTCAGCTGATTTTTTCAGTGTCAGCTGCTGCTGTTCCTGATTCTCAATCACCCCTAAGTGCACCACTCAAAATTTCTTTCTGTTCATTGCTCTGTGTTGGGGTTATAATTTCTTAATACGAAATACACAGTTGTGTTTTCTTAAATTTGGTCATGTTCCTCCCTCTTGTGGAGATCTTTCTCCTCTCAACTGCCTGATATACTCCTATTCACACACTGCCCAGCTATTACCATATCTCTTACCAGGTTCCTCTTCTCTACCTTTCTAGTGCTTCCTTATCTTTGTTTGCATAGCACTTCATATGGATGTTGGCATAGCCTACATGAGGTTTTAATATAGCCATCCCAATACCTAAGTCTCTCCAGATAGCTAGTAGATAGGAGGGTTTTGATTATAAGAGCTGCATCTTCTGCATCCATAGTGTATGGCACCCTAATAATCTTGGCCATAATAGAAACTCAGTAAATAATTTGAAGTATTTGTCCTTGCCTAGTAAATGCTTGCTTCCTCAGTTTCCTTATCATAAACCAAAGGGAGCTAGATTTTCTTCTGGTGCTAATAAGTTAGTTTATGATTTGTAGGTAATGCCACAGTGATAATAATGTAAGAAGCAAGAAAAAGTGTTTAAATTCTAAGACGACAAGCTTTTTAAGTCCTCTGAATATAGTGATACTTTTAAGATTTATTATTTGCAGATAGTTCCTGGCACTTTATAAAACTGACAGTGATTTAAAAACAATTGAGTCACTTTAATGGTGTAATTCTCCAAGTGTGGTCCTTGAGAGCAAAACTATTATGATAATATTAAGACGTTTGCCCTATGTAATGTGCTGACCTTTGTACTGATGATGCAGAAAGCAGTGAGTAGGTAAAACCATGCGAATCCTAGCACAGATCAAATCAGGGGCACTGATGATGAGTAATCATTGTATTCTTCGCCTCTACATAGAGTAAGTACCATTTTCACTTGTTCTGGAGGAAGTAGTATAAGTTACTAGTTTTATTATATATCTTATCCCTTTCAGTACACATCTTTTTCATAGCTTAGGTGGTAAATTAGGCTTAGGTGGAGATATGCATGAAGCACTTGGGCATACTAAAGTTAGGTTGTCTTGATGATAAACATTTATGCAGTTTGATTTGTGAGTGGAAACAAGCTGCTTGTTTGATGGAACCAATTTTTCTTGAAGAATGACTAGCTGGTTGTCATTTAGACAAAACGGCAAACATGGTGACTGTTTCTCCAAATGAATGAAATATACCTGTTATTTCAAGGAAACCTGCTTTCAGTGTATTGCCAGTGATAACATTTTTAAGTGAAAATTAGAATTTTGGAAAACTTCTATTTGCCACTGTGAGACTGACTGCTTCCTAATATTTAAAAACTTCTGATGAAATATTATGTAATAAATCTATCAGTATTTGGAAGATTTGTGTAACTTAACCAATATTTTCCAAATGTCCAGTTTTCCATTGACCAATTATAATAATTCTTTATCATATATTGGTAAATGATCCATTCAAAGTACAAGGTAGAATACCAGATTTTATTTTATTTTTTAAAAGATTTTATTTATACAGAGAGAAAGAGAGAGAGACGCAGAGACACAGGCAGAGGGAGAAGCAGGCTCCATGCAGGTAGCCCGATGTCTGGGACTTGATCCTGGGTCTCCAGGATGACGCCCTGGGCCAAAGGCAGGCGCTAAACCGCCGAGCCAGCTGGGCTGCCCTGAACACCAGATTTTAATATAAGAATATGAAAAGTTCTTTGAATGGTTTCCAATTTTACCAACAACCTTTAAAAAACAACCACTTTTTGGGGCACCTTGGGTGGCTCAGCTGGTTGAGTGTCTGACTTCAGCTCAGGTCATGATCCCAGGGTCCTGGATGGAGCCCCGAGTTGGGTTCCCTGCTCAGCAGAGAGCCTGCTGTTCCCTCTCCGTCTGCCACTTACCTGCTTGTGCATGTGTGTGCTTTTGAATTTTGGTGTAATATCAAAAAGAATATCCATAATTAACTGAAAAGCCTATGAAAGTGCTCCTTTTTAAAATTTTTTAAAGATTTTATTTTATTTTTTTAAAATATTTATTTATTTATGATAGACAGAGAGAGAGAGAGAGGCAGAGACATAGGAGGAGGGAGAAGCAGGCTCCATACCGGGAGCCCGACGTGGGACTTGATCCCGGGACTCCAGGATCGCACCCTGGGCCAAAGGCAGGCGCCAAACCGCCGAGCCACCCAGGGATCCCCTAAAGATTTTATTTTATTTATTTTTTTTTTTTATTTTTTTTTTTTTTTAAATTTTTTTTTTATTTATTTATGATAGTCACAGAGAGAGAGAGAGGCAGAGACACAGGCAGAGGGAGAAGCGGGCTCCATGCACCGGGAGCCCGATGTGGGATTCGATCCCGGGTCTCCAGGATCGCGCCCTGGGCCAAAGGCAGGCGCCAAACCGCTGCGCCACCCAGGGATCCCCTAAAGATTTTATTTTTTTGAAGTAATCTCTACACCCAGTGTGGGGCTTGAACTTAAAACCCCAAACCTAAGAATTGTAGGTCCTATCTACAGAGCTAGCCAGGAGCCCCAAGTGCTCTTTTTTTTACTTATTTTTATGAAGCCACATTTCCTTTATTCTTCAAATAAAACAACGTATCAAAGAGTAGTGCCTAGGTGCTGCAATCAGTTGAGTGTCTCTGACTCTTGGTTTGGGCTCAGGTCATAAACTCAGGGTTGTGAGATCCGGCCCTGCTTTGGGCACCGTGCTCAGGGCAGAATTTGCTTGGGATTCTCTCTCCCTCTACCCCTCCTGCTTCTGCTCTCTTTCTAAAATAGTATCTTAAAAAAAACCAAAACAAAACAAAAACCAAAAACCGACACATCCAAGAGACTGAAGGCAGAAGTAGATATGAGAATCCAGCTGTTTTCTATTTAGCCAGTTATTAAAGAGACTTTGAAATGTGAAATAGTGTACTCTTCCCACCATCTTTTTTGTGTTAGAACATATAGTTTATTTTCATATGTGTTTTTTGTGTTAATCTCTAATGGGATCTGTTACTGTTAATAAGTTAAATATTTAAACAATTCTGTTTCAGTAGCTAACATAAATATTGATAGTTACAACTCCCATAAATAAAGCTCTTTGGTGTCAATAATTTTTAAGGTGAAAAGTAATTGTGAGGCCAAACAGGTTGAGAATTACTGCTTGATATTCTGAAATATTTCTGAATCATTAAGAAAATGTCGTGATCCTGGAGACCTAGGATCGAGTCTTACATCAGACTCCCTGCATGGAACCTGCTTCTCCCTGTGTCTCTGCCTGTCTCTCTCTTTCTCTGTCTCTCATGAATAAATAAAATCTTAAAAAAAAAAGAGAGAGAGAACCACTGATCTAGTTGAAATTTAACAGTATTTCTGTGTTATCACTAGTGATAAATTATGACAGAAGTGGGTTAATGGTGGAAGGTAAGTTGTTTAAGAAACCAATAAAAGGAAAATTTCAAGAGCTTGGACAACACTTGCTGGGCTAATAGAGTTGGAGGAGATTTGTCATTGTTACTGTGATCCTTCAGATAAAGTGGTCTTTACTCAGTTAACTATTTCAAACATGCAAACCAAACTAGGCATCTTACATTCTAGGTTGGAGCACTTGGTTTTCCTTCCACCCTTCCTCACCCCCTGGGTTTCATTCTTTTTTTTTTTTTTTTTGACAAAAATATTTGAGTTTATTTAATATGTTGGAAAAAATATAAGGCTTTGGGTACTGTAAGTGCTCCTGCTCAATACTGTACCAAATGTTGAAGAGAATATGAGAAGACATTCTCAAGGAGTCGGTGATCTCTTTGAATTTAGACACTCAAAACTATTAGGTTAGTAAGTAGTTTAATCAAGTGCTGAGTGAATAGCAATGGGTATTTATGGAAGAGAAATCTGTGGGTCTTATCTGAAAGATGGCTAGGATTTGGATAGATAGGAAAGAAGAGAAAGCCATTTTAAGAAATTGAATGAAGTGAGAACAAGGAAGGTGTCCAGATGACAGGGAGGTCCACTAAAGTTAGAACAGTTTGTAAATTGTGGATGATAACGTTGCAGACGCGGGGAGGTTTAATACTCTGAAGAAAGGTAGGCAGAAGCCATCAGGTTATATTCCTCTATTGTGGGTTTGACCTGTGGTATCTGTATGTGTTAATTATCTTTAACCCTGAATTTCCCCCAAACTTAAAACATGACTTAAAAACATTTATGATTCTGGGTGCAGCTGAGTTGGGTGACTGGCTCAGTATCTCTTACTTCTGTTAAGGCTGCAACCAAGATATCAGCTGAATTGAAGTTCTCAAGGCTTGACAAGGATAACTCATGTGGCTATTGTCAGGCCTCAGATTTTCACTGGCTGGTTGTTGGCAGAGACACAAGTTCCTTGCCAGAAAGTGGCTTATAGCAGTTTCTTTCCCTTGGAATAAGGAGTCTGAGAGCCTCTAGGACAGAAGCCAGTCTTTTTATAATTTCATCTCAGTTGACATCCCATCACTTTGTGTCCTGCTTGTTATAAGTGGTTAACTGTATCCACACACTCAAGAGGAGATTACACAAAAGTGTGAAGACTGAGGTGGGATCCTGGGGGCCATTGTAAAGGCTCTACGGTCATATAGATATTTGGCTTAGTCAAGAGGTGAATGACAACCATTGTATAATGCTTATTTCTTCAGTTAACTTATATACAAATGAGAGGCATAGTAGTTTGGGTTTTTTATTTTGGATTAGCTATAATTATTTGTGTTTGATTTTGCAGAGCATTATTGTAACCTTAAATGATAAGCATTCCTAATTACTTTTCAAAGGCTAAGATTAAAAGAATAGTTTGCAGTGTCATAGAATTGGCAGGAATTTGAGATTCTTCAAATTTAACTTTAACTGTAGCTACGTAGTGGAATCACCTGGGGATTTTTTCACAATTTTAGTTGCAGTTGCAAGAAATAATGCAATAGCGATCCTGTATACCCTTTGCTGATTTTTCTACAATGATACCATCTTGCAAAACCATAGCATAATGTCACAACCAGTATATTGACATTGATGCGGTCTTACCTTTCTTTTCTTGAGATTTTTTTTTTTTTTTAAATGCAGGCACTCAGGCCCCACATCAGACCTAAAATGGGTCTCTGAGAGTTTGGACCAGGCATTGTCATTAAAGAAAAATTCTCCCTGGGGGCACCTGGGTGGCTTAGTGGTCAAGCATCTGTCTTCCTTTGGCTTGGGTCATGGTCCTGGGGCCTTGGGATTGGGATTGGGATTGGGATGAGTCCCACATCAGGCACTCTGCAGGGAGCCTGTCTATGTCTCTGCCTCTCTCTCTGTATCTCTCATGAATAAATAAGTAAAATCATAAAAAATAAAATAAAGTTTTCCCTGGATTATTTTAATGCACACTCAGGGTTGAGAGCCCCTATTCTTGTCCATTGTCTCTAAGAATCCTCTCTGTAACATTCTAATCTCTGCTCAACTACAAATAAGTGACTGAACAATTTTGTGATGTAGCTCATTTCAAATTTAACTAGATTAAAAAATATATATTTTATTTGAGAAAGAGCGAGTGAGCACATGCAGAGGGAGCAGCAGAGGGAGAGGGAGAAGAAGCCTGTTCCCTGCCTAGCAGGGAGCCAGATGTGGAGCTCCAGGAGCCCTCTTGATTTTTTTTTTTTTTAAATGGAATCAAAATCTACTGCTATTATAACTTTCACCCATTGTTCATAGGGTTGCTCTTTGGATAAATTTTTTGTGTTTGTGTTTTTATTTTATTTTTTTATTTTTTTATTTTTTGTGTTTGTGTTTTTATTTTATTTTTTTATTTTTTTATTTTTTGTGTTTGTGTTTTTAAACATAATTATTGTCTTGGAAGCATTTCTTCTTGAAGTTGATCAGACCCACTTCTTTGTTCAAACAACGACCCTCTTCTTTGTTCATACAACAGTGAATCTATATTTTTGATAATGTACATTGCCTGCTTTTCTATTTTCTATTAGACACTTTCTTTTATTTTTATTTTTTTTTTTATTTTTTATTTTTTTATTTTTTTTATTTTTTTAATTTTTTTTATTTATTTATGATAGTCACACACAGAGAGAGAGAGAGAGAAGCAGAGACACAGGCAGAGGGAGAAGCAGGCTCCATGCACCGGGAGCCTGATGTGGGATTCGATCCCAGGTCTCCAGGATCGCGCCCTGGGCCAAAGGCAGGCGCCAAACCGCTGCGCCACCCAGGGATCCCGACACTTTCTTTTAATAGGGATAGTATCACAGGCCATAACTTTGCCAAGACCTCAACAATAGGTAGGTCATCTTTTGTATGGTATACTATAATTATGTAACTTTGTTGAAAATCTTAATTATTCCTATTAAATGATGGGATATATATAAGAATGAGAATTTATTTAGGCTGAAATTTGATGGTCACTTGAGAAAATGATCTATAATCAGAGGCTTCTAACCTGGGATGGCTGTATCCTTTGGGGCTTGTGGAGATAGTAGTGGCAGTTTTTGCTCTTTTCTCCTCTCAGTGTTTAAAAAAACCTAACATTTCAAAATAGAGCAAGACAATACTGCCCAAGTGAATTAAAATGTGGGCCATTTTTGAGTCTTCAATTCTAAAAGAATAGCAAGTGTTACAGAGTCAGTAGATTTCTACAATTGTGTAAGAATCTGAATTTTTGCTTTATTCCTAAGTTTTCATTTAATCAGTGACTGGGGGTCATTTGGCTTTACCTTGAATAATGTCTCATTTCTTTCATTCTTTTTTAAAATTTTATTTATTTATTCATGAGAGACACAGAGAGAGAGGCAGAGACTTAGGCAGAGGGAGAAGCAGGCTCCCTGCGGGGAGTCCGATGTAGGACTCCATCCTGGATCCTGGGATCATGCCCTGACCTGAAGGCAGATGCTCAACCACTGAGCCACCCAGATGTCCCTCCCTAATGTCTCGTTTCTTGATGTATCTTGGTGCATAGTAGATACCCAGTTGGTATTTGAATTAAACTGATGGGTAGTTTGTATCTCAGAAGGCAGTTTAAGAAGTTCTTACTGAAATAGCAGCTGCTCTGGCAGATTAACTTTTCAGAGTTCTACTTTTTTTCATTTAAAAAAAATGAGAATGCTGATATTATGGTCAAAAGGTTGTGAGGATTTGAATGAGAAATACCAAATAGTGTACTGGAAGTTTTTCCATGTAATTTTTTTTTTCTTAATGTAAACATCATTCAATAGCATTTTTCATTTTTGTTATGTTCCATTTAAAGGAAGTGTCAGAAGTGACCTGACACTTAATACATTTTGGCAAAAAGTACAGCAGATAATGAAGTATTAGGTAACATTTCCTTATTACTAAGACATTTGTTTAGACAAAGCTAAGAATAGCTATAATCCCAGACACTTCTCCCCGGGCTTATTTTGCGATCTCCTTTGAAACTGTCATACTTCTGATTCAAATATTAACAGGCTCCAATTACTTGGTAGTATATTCTTTCTCTTAATCACAATTGTACATTTTTAAAGGGATTAAGTATAAGCTAGAGACTGAGAAAGAAGTATTTTCTGATTCTTAGCAAGTATTTACAAGTAGAAACCTGTGGCCAGCTAACCTTGACATTTGTAACATTTTGGACAGGTATTTCTGAAACCCATTTGAAACCCAAATTTACTGCATTCTCTTCTCAAGGCTCTTCTTTCTTTGACTAACTTAACCGTTAACTGTTCTTGGAATTTGACAGTCACCCTTAGTTTTTTTTTTTCCCCTGCATTTCCCATATCCAGTGCTTAGCCCTGATCAAGTTATCTCTGAAATTTACATTCTTTCTTTTCTTTTTTCTTTTTTTTTCCATTAAGTAATGCTAATCTGGGGCCTCTTTTTATTTCGCCTCATTGTCTCCAGGCTTCCAGTCTATGTCATACTACCAAATACAAATATAGTAGTCATTTTCCTGCTAAAAAAAACCTTCATTGTCCACCCCTGACCCCACCCTCTACTATTATTAAGTCTAGTCCAGATTCCTTAATATGGCATTCATGGCTTCCTCATCTTGGTGTCAGCTGATTTTTTCAGTGTCAGCTGCTGCTGTTCCTGATTCTCAATCACCCCTAAGTGCACCACTCAAAATTTCTTTCTGTTCATTGCTCTGTGTTGGGGTTATAATTTCTTAATACGAAATACACAGTTGTGTTTTCTTAAATTTGGTCATGTTCCTCCCTCTTGTGGAGATCTTTCTCCTCTCAACTGCCTGATATACTCCTATTCACACACTGCCCAGCTATTACCATATCTCTTACCAGGTTCCTCTTCTCTACCTTTCTAGTGCTTCCTTATCTTTGTTTGCATAGCACTTCATATGGATGTTGGCATAGCCTACATGAGGTTTTAATATAGCCATCCCAATACCTAAGTCTCTCCAGATAGCTAGTAGATAGGAGGGTTTTGATTATAAGAGCTGCATCTTCTGCATCCATAGTGTATGGCACCCTAATAATCTTGGCCATAATAGAAACTCAGTAAATAATTTGAAGTATTTGTCCTTGCCTAGTAAATGCTTGCTTCCTCAGTTTCCTTATCATAAACCAAAGGGAGCTAGATTTTCTTCTGGTGCTAATAAGTTAGTTTATGATTTGTAGGTAATGCCACAGTGATAATAATGTAAGAAGCAAGAAAAAGTGTTTA
The DNA here is from genome assembly GCF_018345385.1 of Vulpes lagopus. Taxonomy (NCBI): domain Eukaryota; kingdom Metazoa; phylum Chordata; class Mammalia; order Carnivora; family Canidae; genus Vulpes; species Vulpes lagopus. The sequence continues at coordinate 45,747,386 of NC_054825.1, read as the reverse complement.
AATTCTAAGACGACAAGCTTTTTAAGTCCTCTGAATATAGTGATACTTTTAAGATTTATTATTTGCAGATAGTTCCTGGCACTTTATAAAACTGACAGTGATTTAAAAACAATTGAGTCACTTTAATGGTGTAATTCTCCAAGTGTGGTCCTTGAGAGCAAAACTATTATGATAATATTAAGACGTTTGCCCTATGTAATGTGCTGACCTTTGTACTGATGATGCAGAAAGCAGTGAGTAGGTAAAACCATGCGAATCCTAGCACAGATCAAATCAGGGGCACTGATGATGAGTAATCATTGTATTCTTCGCCTCTACATAGAGTAAGTACCATTTTCACTTGTTCTGGAGGAAGTAGTATAAGTTACTAGTTTTATTATATATCTTATCCCTTTAAGTACACATCTTTTTCATAGCTTAGGTGGTAAATTAGGCTTAGGTGGAGATATGCATGAAGCACTTGGGCATACTAAAGTTAGGTTGTCTTGATGATAAACATTTATGCAGTTTGATTTGTGAGTGGAAACAAGCTGCTTGTTTGATGGAACCAATTTTTCTTGAAGAATGACTAGCTGGTTGTCATTTAGACAAAACGGCAAACATGGTGACTGTTTCTCCAAATGAATGAAATATACCTGTTATTTCAAGGAAACCTGCTTTCAGTGTATTGCCAGTGATAACATTTTTAAGTGAAAATTAGAATTTTGGAAAACTTCTATTTGCCACTGTGAGACTGACTGCTTCCTAATATTTAAAAACTTCTGATGAAATATTATGTAATAAATCTATCAGTATTTGGAAGATTTGTGTAACTTAACCAATATTTTCCAAATGTCCAGTTTTCCATTGACCAATTATAATAATTCTTTATCATATATTGGTAAATGATCCATTCAAAGTACAAGGTAGAATACCAGATTTTATTTTATTTTTTAAAAGATTTTATTTATACAGAGAGAAAGAGAGAGAGACGCAGAGACACAGGCAGAGGGAGAAGCAGGCTCCATGCAGGTAGCCCGATGTCTGGGACTTGATCCTGGGTCTCCAGGATGACGCCCTGGGCCAAAGGCAGGCGCTAAACCGCCGAGCCAGCTGGGCTGCCCTGAACACCAGATTTTAATATAAGAATATGAAAAGTTCTTTGAATGGTTTCCAATTTTACCAACAACCTTTAAAAAACAACCACTTTTTGGGGCACCTTGGGTGGCTCAGCTGGTTGAGTGTCTGACTTCAGCTCAGGTCATGATCCCAGGGTCCTGGATGGAGCCCCGAGTTGGGTTCCCTGCTCAGCAGAGAGCCTGCTGTTCCCTCTCCGTCTGCCACTTACCTGCTTGTGCATGTGTGTGCTTTTGAATTTTGGTGTAATATCAAAAAGAATATCCATAATTAACTGAAAAGCCTATGAAAGTGCTCCTTTTTAAAATTTTTAAAGATTTTATTTTATTTTTTTAAAATATTTATTTATTTATGATAGACAGAGAGAGAGAGAGAGGCAGAGACATAGGAGGAGGGAGAAGCAGGCTCCATACCGGGAGCCCGATGTGGGACTTGATCCCGGGACTCCAGGATCGCACCCTGGGCCAAAGGCAGGCGCCAAACCGCCGAGCCACCCAGGGATCCCCTAAAGATTTTATTTTATTTATTTTTTTTTTTTATTTTTTTTTTTTTTTAAATTTTTTTTTTATTTATTTATGATAGTCACAGAGAGAGAGAGAGGCAGAGACACAGGCAGAGGGAGAAGCGGGCTCCATGCACCGGGAGCCCGATGTGGGATTCGATCCCGGGTCTCCAGGATCGCGCCCTGGGCCAAAGGCAGGCGCCAAACCGCTGCGCCACCCAGGGATCCCCTAAAGATTTTATTTTTTTGAAGTAATCTCTACACCCAGTGTGGGGCTTGAACTTAAAACCCCAAACCTAAGAATTGTAGGTCCTATCTACAGAGCTAGCCAGGAGCCCCAAGTGCTCCTTTTTTTTTTTTTACTTATTTTTATGAAGCCACATTTCCTTTATTCTTCAAATAAAACAACGTATCAAAGAGTAGTGCCTAGGTGCTGCAATCAGTTGAGTGTCTCTGACTCTTGGTTTGGGCTCAGGTCATAAACTCAGGGTTGTGAGATCCGGCCCTGCTTTGGGCACCGTGCTCAGGGCAGAATTTGCTTGGGATTCTCTCTCCCTCTACCCCTCCTGCTTCTGCTCTCTTTCTAAAATAGTATCTTAAAACAAAACAAAACAAAACAAAAACCAAAAACCGACACATCCAAGAGACTGAAGGCAGAAGTAGATATGAGAATCCAGCTGTTTTCTATTTAGCCAGTTATTAAAGAGACTTTGAAATGTGAAATAGTGTACTCTTCCCACCATCTTTTTTGTGTTAGAACATATAGTTTATTTTCATATGTGTTTTTTGTGTTAATCTCTAATGGGATCTGTTACTGTTAATAAGTTAAATATTTAAACAATTCTGTTTCAGTAGCTAACATAAATATTGATAGTTACAACTCCCATAAATAAAGCTCTTTGGTGTCAATAATTTTTAAGGTGAAAAGTAATTGTGAGGCCAAACAGGTTGAGAATTACTGCTTTGATATTCTGAAATATTTCTGAATCATTAAGAAAATGTCATGTAGGGGCAGCCCAGGTGGCTCAGTGGTTTAGCGCTGCCTTCAGCCCAGGGCCTGATCCTGGAGACCCGGGATAGAGTCCCACGTCAGGCTCCCTGCATGGAGCCTGCTTCTCCCTCTGCCTGGGTCTTTGCCTCTCTCTCTGTGTCTCTCATGAATAAATAAATAAAATCTTAAAAAAAGAAAAAAAAAAAAGAAAATGTCATGTAGGCTTGCAAATAGGGAAATATGACTACATTATTTGAATTCATTTTGAATTAGCAGTAGTTTATAAATTAAAAATTAAATACTGATTAATCAGAAACTTATTTATTATTAGCTATGTTAGATTAAATACTCTGGGAGGTATTAACAGAAGTAGTCACCTCTGTTCTTAAATAAAATCTAGGAAATCCGAATCTTAAGATATGACTAGTAGGGGGAAGATGTTGGAAATGGGAGGCTTAATTTTTTCAAGGAGGAGCTAGCAGAGATACCACTCAACATATTCTATTTGTTAATTTGTCTATGTTTTGATTTTTTACATTAGAATAAAAGCTGTGTGAGAGTAGGACTTTGTTTTATTCATCGCTGCAGTCCAAGTGCCCAGAATGGTAGCTGGCACATATTGGGTCCTTAGTAAATATTTCTTATGTACTTTATTTCCAAGCCATTTTTGAAGAATATTTTGCTATGTATATACTAGGTTGTAGTAGTTTTCTTTCAGTACCTTACAGATTCTGCTGTTTTCTGGCTTCCATTGTTTGTGGTGGGAGGAAGCTTAAGGAGTCTTTAATATGAGTATTTTTGATTTTTTTTTTTTTACTTTGTGTCTAGTGATTTTCTTTGTGTTTATCTCTTTGGGTTTTCAGATCCTTTTGACTCTGTAGGGGTGATGTCTTTGTCAATTCTGGAAATTCTCAGCTCTGCCTTCATCTCATTTCCTTCTGGTACTCCATTTACACATATATTAGAGCTTTTTGTTACGTGCCATATGTGTTCAGTGCTCTTTTGTGTATCTTCTCTTTTCTTTGCTTCAAATTGGATGATTTCTACTGATTTATCTTCTGGGTCTCTAAATCTGTCTTTTCCTTTGTCTGATCTGCTATTAATCACCTAATTCTTAATTTCCAATATTGTATTTTTTAATTCTGGAGTTTCCATTTGATTCCTTTTTATAGGTGCTAATTTTCTGGTGACGTCTTTTTCATCTGTTTTCTCCAGCAAAAAAATAATCATTTATTCTTACAAGTTTTGTCAGTTAACTGCAGTAACTGTTAGTCTCTTCATATGCTTTTTTTTTTTTCCCCTCTCGGCTTTCAGTCATGTGTTCCTGTCATTTGACATACCTTTGCTTGCATGCCATATGTTGGGTATAAAGTATTTTAGAGATTCTGGATGATGATGGATTTCTCCAGAGGATTTTCATTCTTCCTTCTGTTTGGTGGCTAGAGTGGTGAATAATGACTTTAATCCAGGCAGGCTAAGTTCTAGCTCCAAACTGTTCAGTTTCAGTCTCTCTCATCTACCTGTGGCCCTTAGGAGGCTTGAACTGAGAACCTGCTGTCTTCTCAGCAGTTACTTCCCTAGGGATTTCAGACTTTAATCACTGACTCCCAAGACTGCTGGAAACACCACTCTGGTTTCAGAGACTTTACCTTTAGATTTTTAGTCTTGGCCCCTTATTTAGTCCAGGGATTCAACAGATGTCCTGAGGGAAATACCAACCATGCCTCCATTTCTTGAGACACTCCCTTAAGTCTCACTGTTAGTTCCTTTTTTTGCTGTAGTAAGTTCCCCCAAACTTAATGACTTAAAACGCAAATTCATTATTCTGGATGTCAGAAGCCCAAAGTGGGCTACACGGGGCTATCTCACCCACTTTTTCACTTCTGAAGGCTGCCTGCAGTCCTTAAGTTTGGGGCCTCTTACTTGATCTTCAAAGCCAGTAGCATAGCATCTTCAGATCTCTCTGATTCTCCTGTTTTGCCCCCTTATCTTCCACTTAAAAAAAATCTCACAGCGCTTCTTTCACTTTTTTTTTAAATTTAATTTTTTATTTTTAAATAACATGGGGCTTCAACTCATGATCCTGAGATCAAGAATCACATGCTGTACTGACTGAGCCAATCAGGCACCCTGTACTTCTTTCACTTTGAATGTGACTCTTTGATTATACTTGGTTGACCTGGATAACCTAGGATAATCTATTTTAGGATCAGCTGGCTACCAGTTTAGTTCTATCTGCAACATTAATTACTTTACCCTTACTATGTAATTTAACACTCAGAGATTGCAAGTATTAGGATGTGAACATCTTGCGGGGGGGGGGGGGGCACTATTCCACTTCCCATTAGCAGACCTCTGTCATAGATTATCTGCTTGCTTCCAGAGTTTTTAAGTGCTCCCAAGTAAAAGCCACCACATTTGTAAAATCACTAGTTCCTTTAGACAAATGATATATGGGCATTATCTGGCTCTTGCAGTTCTGGATGGGAATGCTGGTTTACTTCTTAGCTGTTCTACTTGAAAAGGGAACAGTAAATATTTAAAAACTCAATATATTCTTTAGTCTATGGGATTTGTCTTAGTGGTTTTTGAAGCCTGCATACCATGGAAGCAAGCAACTACTTTGTGGACTGTAGAATGCACTTTTTAACTTGGATTGCAGCCAGAAAGTATGACACTTAAAATTTTTTCTTTATTTTTCATATTTTTTTTTTTCCAGAAAGTATAACATTTTAAAGAGTGGAGTAAGGAATCTGTGATTGAGAAAATAACAGTATGCAGGGGGAAAAAGATCTAATTTACTAATTTTTATGTAAGGAGACTCACATAGACAAAAGTGGTATATAGCTGACATTTGTGGAAGGTGTTAGGTATTTTTACATGTGTTAATTTGTTATAAATCCAAGGGAAACAGTATTATTTCCATTATACAGATGAATTATTTGAAGTAAGAGAAGCTGAGAAATGGATTTCTGGTGGAGGTCCTTGAAACTGGGTCTTCTTGACTTTAAAGCTTGCTTTCTTTTTTAGGTTTTTATTATTGGAGAGAGAGAGAGAATGAATGTGAGCAAGTATGCAAGTATGAGTGGGAGGGTCAGAGGGAGAGAGAGAATCCCGAGTAGACTCTCAGTGCAGGGCTCAATGCAGCACTCAGTCTCACCACTTTGAGATCACGACCTGAGTGGAAACCAAGAGTCAAGTTCAACCGACTGTACCACCCAGATGCTCTGACTTTAAAGCTTTTTCTGCTATACTAAACTTTTTAAAGATTTTAGTTGGACTGTTTGAGCCAAATTCTTGTACAAACTGTTTTCTTCCTATTTGCATACAGAAACTTTACAATACTAGAATGACTTTTCATTGTAGCTAATTGACTCTGATTTTAGATGAGTCACTTATATTAGTTATCTATTGCTGCATAACAAATTATCCCAATGTCTAGTGGCTTAAAACAACAAACATTTATTATCATAGTTTTGAGTGGTTGTGGCTCAGGATCTCTGATGAGGTTGTAATCATTACAAGCTGCAGGCTTGGTTTATGCTGAAGAAGAGCTTTCAAGATGGCTAACTCACTGACTATTGGTGAGTAAGCCATCTCCGACACATGGGCCTCTTCATAGGGCTTTTTTAGTGTCCTCCCTCCTCCAGAAGAAGCTATCAAAGAAAGCGTGACATATGTTCTTATGTCTTTTTTTTTTTTAAATATTTTTATTCATTTATTCATGAGAGAGAAAGAGAGAGAGACAGGCAGAGGGAAAAGCAGGCTCTATGCAGGGAGCCCGATGTGGGACTTGATCCTGGACCCTGGGATCACACCCTGAGCCAAAAGCAGATGCTCAACTGCTGAGCCACCCCTTGTCCCTTGTTCTTATGTCTTCTATGATCTAGCCTTGGAACCCACTATGAAAGGGGGTCTAAACAAATACCGGAAGGGAAAGATCATTTGGGGCATCTTGAAGGCTAGTTACCACAGATAACACGTGGAAAGGGAAGGGTAAGATATAGGGATATGGCTGTGAGGCTAGATTTTAGTTCTGGTATTATGAGATTTTAAAAAATTGATGCAATTTTTTTTTTTTTTTGATGCTCTATTTGTGAACCTGAAAGCCCTCCAAAGTGGGTTCAGGGCAGCCAGCCTCCTTTTGGGTAATACAGTAGATTTACCAAAATCAGGGATGCCTGGGTGACTCAGCAGTTGAGCGTCTGCCTTCGGCCTAGGGTGTGATCCTGGAGGCCTAGGGTGTGATCCTGGAGTCCCGGGATCTAGTCCCACATCGGGTTCCCTGCATGGAGCTTGCTTCTCCCTCTGCCTGTGTCTCTTATGAATAAATAAATAAAATATATTAAAAAATTTTACTAAAATCAGTATCTAAAAATTTCTTTCATATGTAGGACAGCATGTATTCTAAAACTTTTTTAAGTACATAACAGTCATTTTGTCTATTCACATTTTGCAAAACTCTTGTATGCTGTAGTCTAGGACTAGAGTCTAGTCCTGTGTATATTGCTGTGTGACCTTATACTAAATCAGGCTATAGTCTGAATTTGCCCTTACAAAAGAAAACATTTGTATTTGATGATTTCTGAAGTTTTTATCCAGTTATGAAATTCAAGTACAAGTGGCAAAAAGATAATTAGTGTAAGTGCTTTAAGATAGGAAGCTAAAAGACCAAAGCCGCCTATCTGCTCTAATGCCACTGTCAATCTTGAACTTGTTCCTCTTAGATCTTACTGTTCCTGAGACCCTTACATCTCCCTCCCACCATGTTCTGCCAAATCAGTACCTAACTTTTACATCTATATGCCTCCCCTCAGTATGTGTGCTTGGCACAGTAGGGGTATAGAGAGGAGTGGAGAACATTCCAGGGCTCCTGATGTAGGAAGTGCAGATATGTAAATAAGTACTTGATTATAAAGGCAGTAACTCAGGACCCTTCATGCTCATTTTTATATATCTGTGATTTCTTGTTCACAAGAAATCTCAGTATTTTCTTGTTCTGGACTTGGCCCTGGCCTGGCTTTCAAAGTGAGGATCTTAGTGTATTGCCATTACCCTGAAATCCCACAATTTACCAGTTTGTCCTTTTGAAGAATTATTTTTATACCGGTGAACCCTACTGTGTTTCATTGTGTTGTGTGTTGACCCACCTTCACTGCTTGGTTAAGTAAAGCCCTACCTTCCAAAGAGATTTGTTGGTTTTTAGGAAAGAAGCGAAATAATTGACTTTTGTGTGGACGAGTAGAGTCTTGTTATAACTATTAGAAGTTATTAGGGTCCCTGGGTGGCTCAGTGATTTAGCACCTGCCTTTGGCCCAGGGCGTGATCCTGGAGACTTGGGATCGGGTTCTGTGTCGGGTTCTCGGCATGGAGCCTGCTTCTTCCCTCTGCCTGTGTTTCTGCCTCTCTCTCTCTCTCTCTCTCTCCCTCATGAATAAATAAATAAATAAATCTTTAAAAAAATAGAAGTTATTAGAGGCCTCTCTCATTGGCAAAATTAGAAAAATCCAAAGAACATGAAAAGGGTGATAACTGATGGAAAGTGGGGGCCTTGTGACAATATTATGGTCACCACAGATTTCTCAGGAAATGCTGCATGTTTCCTTTTTTTAAACAGGGTGGTCATCCTTTTCAGCTTATGACAGTGCCAAAAATATTCATACTTGGACTTAGTTTATATCTGAGAAAGTATACCAAGTCTTTATCATTCATGATAAGCAGTGGAGTGGAAATGGGATAGGAAAACATGCTTATGTGGAACCTTCTTTAGCCGATGGGTAGCCAATGACTAGGTTACAAGAGGATGCATATTATGATGCATGGTAGATCAGGCTTTTCCTAATTCGACCCCTATGTGCCTTATCTGCTATTTCTTCATACCCATCCTGGCATAGCAAAGTAACAATGTGAAGTTTTTCTTTTTGCCTTTGTAAGTCTTTTTCCTTTGCTTTTAATGCTTTCCCCTGGGATCCCTGGGTGGTTCAGCGGTTTAGCGCCTGCCTTCAACCCAGGGCCTGATCCTGGAGACCAGGGATCAAATCCCACATTGGGCTCCTTGCATGAAGCCTGCTTCTCCCTCTGCCTGTGTCTCTGCTTCTCTTTCTCTTTGTGTCTCTCATGAATAAATAAATAAAATCGTAGAAAAAAAAATGCTTTCCCCTGATAAACTTTCGTACTTAGACCCACCTTAAACATAATTTCTTCTTTGAATCCTTACACAAATCCTTTGTGAATGGGTCTCAAAATTTTGTACATACTTTTATTTAAAAACTCTTATCTCTATTATTTATTCTTCCACTACATAGATTTTTGCAATCCTTAAGGGTAGGATCAGCATATTAATTTTGGCATTCTCATTGACCAGCACAGTCTGGAATATAGCTGTTAAACAAACATTGATTGAATAGTCATATATGAATGAATTTTCTTATTGATTTTATTATTGATAACAATTAGTCTTGCTAGTATTCCTTTTTTTTTTTTGTCAATTGTTTATATTCCTCTTCACTTTACTGAATTAACTCTTCATTCTCTAATATGCTTTCCGTTTTTTGTTCTTGACTGGTCATTTAAGATAATGTTAGTCATCACAACTGTTCTCTGAAGTAGATGGCATTTTTGCTGTTCATTCTCTAATATGCTTTCCGTTTTTTGTTCTTGACTGGTCATTTAAGATAATGTTAGTCATCACAACTGTTCTCTGAAGTAGATGGCATTTTTGCTGTTTTACGGATAAGGAAATTGCGACTTCAGAGGATTTGAATAACCTGCCAAGGTTTTCATAGCTGGGGTTGGAACTCAGTATTTTATATGATTAAATAATAAAATACATATAAATGTAAAACATGTGAATGTGATTGTCTTGTGTGCTGGGTATTTTCTGTTTGTCTCTTTAGGTCCACTATATACTTTTCTCCATCTAGCTCTGTGCTCCAGGACCCTGATGTTTACAGGCTGAGTCCAGTGGGCTCTGACTTGTGACTTCATTGCTATGGCCTATGAATCCAAATAAATCATAAAGAATGGAATAGAGTCAGAAGACTAGCTACTACATGCCCCATTTAACCTTTACAACCTACATGTGTACCATCCTCAGAATTTCAAGGTAGAATTGCTATTTCAACATTTACTATTTTGTAGTCCAATGTAAGTATTTAAAAACACAAAGTTTTAATGTTAAATAATTCCACTACTTGACCTACATTACAGAATTCATTTATACTATGCAAAGTCTATTCATGATTTATGTATAAAATTACAAACTGAGACCAAACAACAACATTCTTGTTGTGATAGAAGAACCAAAAGAGTTTGAAAGAATAACTTTATGAAAGTCTTCCAGATGCACGAGGTAACAAGTGTTTGATATGTTTAAAGGGAGAATAGCTGACTTGACTCATTTTGCTCAATAAGATAGTTCTTTTGTGAAGTTCTCAGAGGAGCTTATTCCTGATACCATTTAAACTAAGGAAATGTCACTAGTTTTTTTGAAGTGAAAACTTGAATGCATCTCAGATTGTTCTTGTTATTTAATGTGGAAAGGAAAATATGTATATAATTTTATTTACTAGTTTCACTGACTTTTTTTAAGTTTACTTATTTAGTAATCTCTGCATCCAATGTGGAGCTCAATCTCACAACCCCAAGATCAAGAGTTGTATGCTCTTCCAGCTGAGCTAGCCAGGTGTCCTTTAACTGACTTTTTAAATGTAATAATTTCAATTCATTGACCCTAAATATATTATCTTTTTTTTTAATCATCTAAATTTGTATTACATTACTACAGTTAATAGCTGGGTCCTTGGAATATGGCAGTGTCTGAAGATTGGTTTATAATGTTGCATTCCATCCTACTATAAAGTCTAAAGGGTGAAAATAGGACTTCAATATTTACAAAGATTTTTCTAGTCATCCTTAGGAATGGAATTATGAAATGTAGGAACACCTGAGTGGCTCAGTGGTTGCTGAGAGTCTGCCTTTGGCTCAGGTCGTGGTCCCAGGTCCTGGGATCAAATTCTGCATCGGGCTTCCCTCAGGGAGCCTACTACTCCCTCGGCCTACTGCCTCTGCCTCTCTGTGTGTCTCTCATGAATAAATAAATAAAATCTAAAAAAAAAAAAAGTATGACGTGTAAACAATAGCTAAAGGATTAAGGAGGGGCACTTGGGTGGCTCAGTTAAGCGTCCCAACTCTTCTCATTTCAGGTCTTGTTCTCAGGGTCATGAGTTCAAGCCCTGCCTTGGGTTCCATGCATGGAGCCTACTTAAACAACAACAACAACAAAATAATTAAGAATGGCAGTACATTTACTTTATTTCACACCAGAGTCAACACTGTTTTTGATCCATACAGTCAGATGAAAAGGGATCTTTTTTTTTTTCTTTTTAAATATTTTATTTATTTATTCATGAGACAGAGGGAGAGGCAGGCTCCAGGCAGGGAGCCTGATGTGGGACCTGGGTCTCCAGGATTACGCCCTGGGCTGAAGGTGGCGCTGAACCACCCGGGCTGCCCATGAAAAGAGATCTTTTTTTTTTTTTCTTTAACTTTTTATTTGTAAGGATACAGTATATAAGGCATATAACATGCAAAATATGTATTAGGCTTCTGGTCAGCAGTATGCTATTAATGGCTCAGCCTGGGGTAGGTCAAAAGTTACATGCAGATTTTTTTGTTTTTGTTTTTTGTTTGTTTGTTTTTTAATAAATTAATTTTTTATTGGTGTTCAGTTTACCAACATACAGAATAACACCCAGTGCTCATCCCGTCAAGTGCCCCCCTCAGTGCCCGTCACCCATTCACCCCCACCCCCCCCCCCACCCTCCTCCCCTTCCACCACCGCTAGTTCGTTTCCCCGAGTTAGGAGTCTTTTTCTTCTCCCTTCCCTTATATTCCCTTTCACTGTTATTTATATTCCCCAAGTGAATGAGAACATACACTGTTTGTCCTTCTCTGATTGGCTTACTTCACTCAGCATAATACCCTCCAGTTCCATCCACGTTGAAGCAAATGGTGGGTATTTGTCGTTTCTAATGGCTGAGTAATATTCCATTGTATACATAAATCACATCTTCTTTATCCATTCATCTTTTGGTGGACACCGAGACTCCTTCCACAGTTTGGCTATTGTGGACATTGCTGCTAGAAACATCGGGGTGCAGGTGTCCCGGCGTTTCATAGCATCTGAATCTTTGGGGTAAATCCCCAACAGTGCAATTGCTGGGTCGTAGGGCAGGTCTATTTTTAATTCTTTGAGGAACCCCCACACAGTTTTCCAGAGTGGCTGCACCAGTTCACATTCCCACCACCAGTGTAAGAGGGTTCCCTTTTCTCTGCATCCTCTCCAACATTTGTCGTTTCCTGCCTTGTTAATTTTCCCTATTCTCACTGGTGTGAGATGGTATCTCATTGTGGTTTTGATTTGTATTTCCCTGATAGCAAGTGATGCAGAGCATTTTCTCATGTGCATGTTGGCCATGTCTTCCTCTGTGAGATTTCTCTTCATGTCTTTTGCCCATTTCATGATTGGATTGTTTGTTTCTTTGGTGTTGAGTTTAAGAAGTTCTTTATAGATCTTGGAAACTAGCCCTTTATCTGATATGTCATTTGCAAATATCTTCTCCCATTCTGTAGGTTGTCTTTTAGTTTTGTTGACTGTATCCTTTGCTGTGCAAAAGCTTCTTATCTTGATAAGCCCCAATAGTTCATTTTTGCTTTTGTTTCTTTTGCCTTTGTGGATGTATCTTGCAAGAAGTTACTGTGGCCAAGTTCAAAAAGGGTGTTGCCTGTGTTCTCCTCTAGGATTTTGATGGAATCTTGTCTCACATTTAGATCTTTCATCCATTTTGAGTTTATCTTTGTGTATGGTGAAAGAGAGTGGTCTAGTTTCATTCTTCTGCATGTGGATGTCCAATTTTCCCAGCACCATTTATTGAAGAGACTGTCTTTCTTCCAATGGATAGTCTTTCCTCCTTTGTCGAATATTAGTTGACCATAAAGTTCAGGGTACACTTCTGGGTTCTCTATTCTGTTCCATTGATCTATGTGTCTGTTTTTGTGCCAGTACCACACTGTCTTGATGACCACAGCTTTGTAGTGATTCATCATATCAGCAAGAGAAAAACCAAGAGCCATATGATCCTCTCATTAGATGCAGAGAAAGCATTTGACAAAATACAGCATCCATTCCTGATCAAAACTCTTCAGAGTGTAGGGATAGAGGGAACATTCCTCGACATCTTAAAAGCCATCTACGAAAAGCCCACAGCAAATATTCTCAGTGGGGAAGCACTGGGAGCCTTTCCCGTAAGATCAGGAACAAGACAGGGATGTCCACTCTCACCACTGCTATTCAACATAGTACTGGAAGTCCTAGCCTCAGCAATCAGACAACAAAAAGACATTAAAGGCATTCAAATTGGCAAAGAAGAAGTCAAACTCGCCCTCTTCGCCGATGACATGATACTCTACATAGAAAATCCAAAAGCCTCCACCCCAAGATTGCTAGAACTCATACAGCAATTTGGTAGCGTGGCAGGATACAAAATCAGTGCCCAGAAATCAGTGGCATTTCTGTACACTAACATGAGACTGAAGAAAGAGAAATTAAGGAGTCAATCCCATTTACAATTGCACCCAAAAGCATAAGCTACCTAGGAATAAACCTAACCAAAGAGGTAAAGGATCTATACCCTAAAAACTATAGAACACTTCTGAAAGAAATTGAGGAAGACACAAAGAGATGGAAAAATATTCCATGCTCATGGATTGGCAGAATTAATATTGTGAAAATGTCAATGTTACCCAGGGCAATTTACACGTTTAATGCAATCCCTATCAAAATACCATGGACTTTCTTCAGAGAGTTAGAACAAATTATTTTAAGATTTGTGTGGAATCAGAAAAGACCCCGAATAGCCAGGGGAATTTTAAAAAAGAAAACCATATCTGGGGGCATCACAATGCCAGATTTCAGGTTGTACTACCTGAAAAGAGATCTTAAAGGTTGTTCTGACCAACCACCTACCAAGCACTGGCTTCCTGTTAAGTAGTCCCTGAGTTTATATCTTACAGTGACTTAAATCCTCACAGCCACTTCTAGAAGTGAGTACATTTCATATTTGAACAGCTGTGATTTTGATTTTCTCCATATGTTAATAGTCTGTAGCTTTTTTTTTTTTTTTTTGAACCTACCTGGTTCTAACCTTTTCTCCTGATAGCATTTCTATGACTTTGAAGACTTGCTGAACATATTGGAGACTACCAATGCATTAAACTATATCCAGACTAACGTTTTTTTTGGAGGTAGAATCTAGAATAAAGCTTCTACTTTACTTATGGATTTTTGATTAGGAAAATTACTGGTCATTGGTATTTTGAATTCAGACTTGTGCTGTCTGCTCAACAAAGTTACCTGAGGTAGAACACTACAGAAGCACATGTACCCTGGTCAGTTAAATAAATGCAGAGAAGGCAAAGGCAGATCTACTTATTCATACCTTCATTGTAGACTTTGGACGGTTTTGTAGTAGTGAGTGAATAGGTAACTCATCTTAGTGTTATTATTAATCATGTTCTATTTATTTATTCTTTATTTATAAACATAAAGGCAGTTGCTAGATAATGTTAACTAGTTAGCTCTGAATAAAATGTTTATGCTCCTTTTTTAAAGCTTTGGGGTCAGTTTAAGTGAAGAATATCCTGGAATTGAAATGCAAATTTATCTTTATGAATCAGGATTTTCTTTTTTCTTTTTTTTTTTTTTTTATGATAGTCATACAGAGAGAGAGAGAGAGGCAGAGACACAGACAGAGGGAGAAGCAGGCTCCATGCACCGGGAGCCTGACGTGGGATTCGATCCCAGGTCTCCAGGATCGCCCTGGGCCAAAGGCAGGCGCTAAACCGCTGCACCACCCAGGGATCCCCAGGATTTTCTCATTTTATGTAACCAACACAAAATTTATAAATAAGTTGCAAGTTAAGGTCAATATGACTGAACTCTCCACCATAACCTTTGATTTAAAAAATAAAATTAACCCCAGTATTCTAAGACTGTTGATAAGACTTTCTTTAGGATTTAAAAAAATTGTTTGTGCATGTATTTTCATGGGTCAAAATTCAAAAGTACAAAAGATAAAGTAAAAAATCCCCTCCCTTAATGTCTTCATTACTTGACTTATTTTCTCAGAGGCAATCACTATTATTAATATCTTCATTCTTAATACTTTTCTCTTAAAAATAGAACCTCCACCCTTCTTTTAATTTGATTTTTATCTGTTTTTTGAGATCCTAAACATCATATTAGGATTATTTGATGAATTTCTGAGGCTGATGGGTTTTTTTCTGTCTATAAAGTTGTTTTATTAATTTAGGAACATAAAAATGCACTTTGTATTCTATGACATCTCTTGTAATCACTTTGGAATACTTAGATCTGCAAAAGTCTGAGAAAACTGAAACAGTGGTCAGGGTAAAAGCTCATCTCCTACTCGTCTTTTTCTGATAGTAAAATGAGCTAGAGAGGATACGTTTTCTCTCTGAATATTCACTTTCTCCATCCCCGGCTATTGGATGTGTCAAAGTTTAGACACTGTTTTCCCTAGCTCACTTGTTTGCATGTGAAACCTTGACAATTCCAGTGTATAGTAACAAATCTTTGAAGAGAGATTAAAAGAGTAGTCTCTCTCTATCTGACTGACTTCCTGGGGAGGCCTCTAGTGCTCTAGCTACCCCGTGCTTCCTGATTGGGAGATGGCTGTCTATAGTTGTTTTAAGAAGGGATTAGTACTGGGATACCTGGGTGGCTCAGTTAGTTAAGTGTCATACTCTTGATACTCAGCTCAGGTGTGGCAATCTCAGGGTGGTGAGATGGAGCCCGGTGCTAGGCTTGAAGCCTGCTTAGGATTCTCTCTGTCCTCCCTCTGCCCCTGCCTCCCCCTCTTAAAAAAAAAAAAAAAAAGATTAGCACCACTAGAACTAATCCTTTCTATAACTAAACCATATATATGAAACTTTTTTTCCAAATTACCGTAGTATGATAAAAGTTGAATCACAGGGTTATGGTAAGGATGTGGACACAGCCATAAGCTAAGGAAAAATTTCATCCAATCTCGGAATGGACCTTCAGATTCTTGCTGCTGTGTCTTTTAAGGTCATTGCTCAATTAAAATGCCTTCAGAACCCTAGGATATTTGGAGTGGGGGCAGTTGTTTTCTAAATTATGGTATTATAGTGGGTGGGAAGGAATGCTGGATGCTGAGAATGAATTTTTCAGGAATGCCTAGGTGTTTCTTGACTGCTAAAGGCCTCACATTACTTTGTAAAAATCTTGTTTATTTTAATTTCAGTATAGTTATCATATAATGTTATATTAGTTTTGGTATGGTATGTAATATAGTGATTCACCAATTCTATACATTACTCATTGCTCATCATGATAAGTGTACTCTAATCTTCTTCACCTATTTCACCCAGTCTTCTGCCCACCTCCTCTCTGGTACCTTCAGTTTGCTCTCTGTAGTTAAGAGTTATTTCTTGGTTTATCTTCTTTCTCCCTTATTTTTCTTCGCTTTTCTGTTTTTTTTTTTTTTTTTTAAATATTTATTTATTTATTTATTCAGAGAGAGCGAAAGAGAGGCAGAAACACAGGCAGGGAGAGAAGCAGGCTCCATGCAGGGAGCCCGACGTGGGACTCGATCCCGGGTCTCCAGGATCACACCTCAGGCTGCAGGCAGCGCTAAACTGCTGTGCCACCGGGGTTGCTTTTCTGTTTTTGTTTTGTTTCTTAAATTCCACACATGAGTGAAATCATATGGTATGTTTCTAACT
Source organism: Vulpes lagopus (assembly GCF_018345385.1). Classification (NCBI taxonomy): domain Eukaryota; kingdom Metazoa; phylum Chordata; class Mammalia; order Carnivora; family Canidae; genus Vulpes; species Vulpes lagopus. The sequence continues at coordinate 45,730,950 of NC_054825.1, read as the reverse complement.
GGCTTATTTCACTGAGCATTAGACACTCTCACTCTCACTCCAGGTTGCAAATGGCAAGATACCGTTCTTTTTTTTTTTTTTTTTATTTTTACAGCTGAATAATATTCCCTTCTTTATTCTTTCACTTGTCAGTAGACACTTGGGCTGCTTTCATAACTTAGCTATTGTAAATAATGCTGCAATAAACAGAGGGGTGTATGTATCCTTTTGAATGAGTGTTTTTGTATTTTTTGGGGTATATATCCAGTAGTGTGACTACTGGATCATAAAAGGTAGTTCTATTTTTAACTTTTTTTTTTTTTTTTTAAAGCTTTTTTATTTATTTATTCTTGAGAGATAGAAGGAGAGACAGAGCCAGAGACACAGGCAGAGACATAGCCAGAGGGAGAAGCAGGCTCCATGCACCGGGAGCCCGACGTGGGATTCGATCCCGGGTCTCCAGGATCGCGCCCTGGGCCAAAGGCAGGCGCCAAACCGCTGCGCCACCCAGGGATCCCTATTTTTAACTTTTTGAGGAAATTCCATCCTGTTTTCCAGAGTAGCTGCCCTAGTTTGCACTCCAGCAACAGTGCAGTATGGTTCCTATTTCTCCACATCCTCTCGACCATCTGTTTCTTTTATTTTGATTTTAGCTGTTCTGGTAGGTGTGAGGTGATATTTCATTGTATTTTGCTTTGCATTTCCCTGATGATTACTGATGTTGAGCATCTTTTTGTGTGTCTGTTGGCCATCTGTATTTCTTCTTTGGAAAAATGTCTGTTCATATTTTCTGCTCATTTTTAATAGGATTATTTGGTTTTTGGGTGTTGAGTTATATAACTTATATAAATTCTTTATAAAATATTTTGGATACTAACCCTTTTTATAGGAAATGTCATTGCAGATATCTTTTCCCATTTTGTAGGTTATCCTTTTTTTTAAATTTTTTAAAATTTATTTATGATAGTCACACAGAGAGAGAGAGAGAGAGAGAGAGGCAGAGACACAGGCAGAGGGAGTAGCAGGCTCCATGCACCAGGAGCCCGACGTGGGATTCGATCCCGGGTCTCCAGGATCACGCCCTGGGCCAAAGGCAGGCGCCAAACCGCTGCGCCACCCAGGGATCCCTGTTGGTTATCTTTTGTTGATTGTTTCCTTTGCTGTGTAGAAGCTTTCTATTTTTATGTAGTCCCAATAGTTTAGTTTTGCTTTTGTTTCTCTTGCTTCAGGAGACATATTTAGAAAAAAGTTGCTATGTGGGATGTTGGAGAAATTACTGCCTGTGTTTCTCCTCTACGATTTTTATGGTTTCAGGTCTCACATTTAGGTCTTTAATTCATTTTGTGAGTATACCTTTGTTTTGTATGGTTTAAGTCAGTGGTCATTATTTTTCATGTAGCTGTCCAGTCTCCCAACACCATTTGTTGAATAGGCTTTTTCCCATTGCATATTCTCTGAGACTAATGGGATCTTATCTTAGTTATAATGCATCAGTTTAATTGGGAACATTATGTAAGTTGAGTACTTGATTTTTTTACCAGCTAATACTTCTTTAGCTGCTATGCTAGGGGAATACAAATACTGGACGACTCTTTTTTTTTTTTTTTTAAGATTTTATTTATTCATGAGAGACAGAGGCAGAGACATAGGCAGAGGGAGAAGCCTGCTCCCCATGGGGGGCCTGATGAGGGACTTGATTCTAGGACCCTGGGATCACGACCTGAGCCAATCGCAGACTTAGCCACCCAGGCATCTCTATAAAAATGCATGTATAAATAAGTTAAAGTATAGTGACATATGTATCAATCACATATCTTACATACAGGGTTAGAGAAGGAATGCTTAATGCTGTTTTCTGGGAAGGACTGACAGTTCATGGTAGAAATAGGTCTGAAGCTGGGTTTTAAAAAATGAATAGTTAGAGCTCAATAGGCAGATGGGATAGGAGAAGCCAGCCGTCCAGTCAGAGGAATGTATAAAGGCAGAAGCTGTTAATAGTCTGGTATGGGAAGTAGTGTGGTAGGAGCTGGGGCTAGACAGGTGGGCAGTTTATGTATGAAAGGCTTTAGCCTAGTACTAAATGAGATGCATTTATCCCCTAGGACCTAGTGAAACAAATTAATGTAGGGTATTTAGAAAGACCACTTTGATGGAAGTATAGGGAATATATAAGAATAGGATGAAATGAGGAAGCAAGGAGAATAGTGAGAAGTCTGTTACAATAATTTAATCAAGAAATATTTGATGAGGTTAGCAAGGCTGAAATGGAAGGGATAGACACTCAAGTAAATTAGGAGGTAAAATCAGTGAGAATTGGTGAATTTTATTAAGAGACAAAACAGCTTAGTGGTTAAGTCTTTGACATCATATACAGAACTAAATTCAGGGGCAGCTTTGTTTTTTTTAAATTAATTTTATGACTTTGTGTCAATTTTAATAAATTCTCTTTCCTCATCTGTAAAATGAGTAGTTAAAAAATAGTTTAGCTGAAGCTTTAAGCAGCCTTCGTTTTGTTTTCAAAGATTTTATTTATTTGTTCATGAGAGAGACAGAGGCAGAGGGAGAAGCAGGCTCCCCGGGGGGAGGCTGATGCAGGACTGAGCCAAAGGCAGATGCTCAACCACTGAGCCACCCAGGTGCTTTCATTTAACGGACTTCCAGACTAATTGTTCCTCTTCATTTCCTCAGTAGTCAGATTTATTTGATGTCCATGGCAAGCTCTCAGGTAGTTGACCTTCCTAGATAAGCCAAAGTAAATAACAAAAGCCTCATACTTTATGGTGCCACTTAAAAAAAAATATTTTAGGGGCAGCCCGGGTGGCTCAGCGGTTTACGGCCCCCTTCAGCCCCGGGTGTGATACTGGAGACCCGGGATCGAGTCCCATATGTTGGGCTCCCTGCATGGAGCCTGCTTCTCCCTCTGCCTGTGTCTCTGCCTCTCTCTCTCTCTCTCTCTCTCTCTCTCTGTGTGTCTCTCGTGAATAAATAAATGGAATCTTAAAAAATATATATTTTAAAGATTAAAACATTTAATTTTTTTAATCTTTAAAGATTAAAGATTGTACTTTATTTATTTAGAGAGAGTGTGCTATGCTTGCACCAGTGGAGGGAGGGGCAGAAGGAGAGGGTGAGAGAGGGAATCTCTAGCTGACTCCTCACTGAGCACAGAGCCTGACTCAGGACTTGACTCCACAACCCTGGATAACGTACTGAACTGAAATCAAGAGTTGGGCACTTAACTGACTGAGCCACCCATGCATCCTGATGCTACTTTTATGAAATGTCCAAAATAGGTAAATCCACAGAGACAAAAAGATGATTGTTTGTTAGCAGCTGGGTGGGGAAAGGGAGAATGGGGAATGGCCGCTAATGGGTATGAGGTTTCTTTTTGGGCTGATGAAATGTTCTAAAATTAACGGTTGACAGATCTGTTGTCACAGCTTTGAATATAATCAAAACTACTAAATTATACACTGTTTTTTTTTTTTAATTTTTATTTATTTATGATAGTCACACACACACACAGAGAGAGAGAGGCAGAGACATAGGGAGAGGGAGAAGCAGGCTCCATGCACCCAGAGCCTGACGTGGGATTTGATTCCGGGTCTCCAGGATCACGCCCTGGGCCAAAGGCAGGCGCCAAACCGCTGCGCCACCCAGGGATCCCTAAATTATACACTTTGAAAGTGAATTTTATGGTATGTGAATTTTGTCTGAATAATGTTATTGTAAATACTAATACACATGCCACGTTCACATTTCTGCATTGTTCAGAATGTCATTTTATAATTCTTCTTCTTCTAGTTTAGGGTTCCATCCAGGATCATGCATTACATTTGATTACCATGTCTAATTACCTGCTGAAGTTTTTGAGAGGATACAGTAAGAAATGTATAAGTGGTTAGATCCCTTGGAAATGAAAGGGGAAATGTTTTTCCTCAGTCTTCCTTAAACATGGGGAATGAATCTACATTATTTTAGATGCATGCAAAAATAAAATGTTTGATTAGATTAAACATGGCTTTTTACAGCTTAAGCAAGGTAGCATTTTGAGATATTAAGGTTATGTTTTAAAACTAACTTTTAGAAATTCCTTGAAGTGTTAATTGTTTGAATGGATTTGAAGTAACAGAAGGGACTCTATATAAATTTTAAAGATACTGTTGCTAATTTTGTGTATGTTTTACTATATCTTGGTAATTGACCTAAATGACACAATTCTTTTAAGCCTCGAAAGTTATCTAGATGTGGTGCTAGCAACCATTTTTACATAGAAAGGGAAATGTAGAATGGTAAAATGCTGATAGATACTTTACTTTGTGATCCCAAGTTTACTTGAATCACGTAGGCCTTGGTATTACAGAAGCTTTCTGTGTGTAATGATTGCCTTAATAATTTTGGCATAGAGTCTTTGGATGTGAAAAATAATTCTGAATTTTTTTTTTAAGGATTTTATTTATTCCTGAGGACAGAGAGAGAGAGAGAAAGAGAGACAGAGACACAGGTAGAGGGAGAAGCAGGCCCGTGCAGGGAGCCTAATGTGGGACTCCATTCCAGGACTCCAGGATCATGCCCTGGGCCAAAGGCAGGCGCCAAACCGCTGAGCCACCCAGGGATCCCCATAATGTTGTATTAAAGAATAACTACTTCTAAAGAAATTGTGTGGCATGGTTACAGAAATGTCTGCTCTGTAACTGTTGATGGTATTAAAAATACTGATTATTTTGCCTATTGCAGTGTTACTATTTCTACTTGAAAAAAAGGAATAATAGGGAAATCAAAAATAGTTTGAGTATGTGTATGGGAAGATTGTAGACCTGAAGTTCAGCTATTTTGCTTAGAGAATATAGGTAGATATGTTCTCTTCTGGTTTTCCCCTTCCCTTTATATACCTTGATTTTAATTTTTATCAAGTCTGTCTATCTGGCCTTTGCCGCTGTGGCCCATTGATCTGTCCATCTGTCTGTTACAGTGCATATTGGGTACTTCCAGAAGTATGAATTCAGTGATGCAAAGGACAGGCGGGCTGCAGCAGCAAAGGTAGGACAGAATCATTCCAAAGACAAGTCATTAAAGGACCATTAAACACATATATGTGCAAGCACATTTTGGCAGCAAGTACCTCATTATTTAAGGGCACACCGATTATCCTGTAAATCTTGATGACAAGCCAATTTTGACATGACAAACAATTCTGATATATCCATTTATAAAGGGCACAGTTTTATTATTATTTTTAAACCAGAAGCTGATTTGGCACTTAGGCAAATAGAATAAATTAGTGTTTGCTACTATCTTTAAAAAAAATAAAAAAGCTGAATAATAGAAGAAATGGTTAAATGGAGGATAGTATTGTTATTTGCTTGATTCAAGGACCTGGTTGATTTTCAGAAACTATGACAAAGGACCTATTTGTAAAACTGGAAGGAAAAGGAGGAGGAAAGTAAATTGATCTGGCTATGCATGTATATTTTATATATTAATATTTATTTGTATGTCCGAGTCTTGAATATTCTGATGGAAATAATCTAAATTTTCCAGGTTGTTTAACTTCTTTAAGGAAGTTTAAGGATTTCTATTTAAATATTTGTACCATTTGCTTAGATATTTGTATCCATTTGCCTGCAAAATGATAGCAATTATGACACCAATACCTAGCTGCTTTTTTTTAATGCTATATTACAATGAGAGAGCAACAGCATTTTTTATATCGAATTCTAACACTAAATCAGAGGCAAGTGTTAAGAACTCAGGCAACACAATGCAAATGTTTGAAGAAAAAGAAATGGAAAGCTTACATATAAGGTAAAGTATGAGGTTGCTTATTTTTATTATTCTAGTGTTGGGTGACGAAGTGAGATTCTAGGGATAGCTGAATGATACAGATATTTGCATCATTTTATTTATTAATATGCTTCTAAAAGGAAGGGGCTGTGTTTTTCTACATAGGTTAATATGGTGCTTTTCAGGTATTCCCAAATGAAGAGACAGATACAAGTTTGTATTTGATTTTCAGTGAAGACTGCTGGGTTTTCAAAATGACTATAAAACCTAAGATCTTAAGTAGCTACGGCCCAAATTCTGGCCCAAAAGACTGAGGTTAGTAGTTAATACTAGAATAAACTGTATACTATATGGAGAAGAACTAGTCTGTATTCTCTTAAATGTGGAAATGTATTTTGTTTTTTTTTTCTTTTTTTCTTTTTTTTTTGGAAATGTATTTTGAAGTCTCATAGTATACCATAGTAGAAGTTTTTTAAATCAGTTGTGTTTGAAACAAGATGTTTTGGTGTTTGAGATGGCCCTTTTTTTGGTCTTTTGGAAACCTTTTTATTTATTTATTTTTTTGGAAACTTTTTTGATTAACTTTTTTACCTTCCTATTTTCATGTTTAGCCCCTTTTTCCAAATATATTTTATTTATTTCATGTTCTTAATAGATCATAAATAATTAACCTATTATAGTATGGCAATATTAAAATGAATATTTGTAACTAATTCTGAATTTTAGGGACCTGGATTCCTTCTAATCCTGACTGCCACTTTTGACATTTCAAAAGTAACTTCTACTTTTCAGGTTTTTTTCCCTTTTAAAATGCATGTGGTGGTGGTACCTTTACAAAATTTGGTTAATGTCTTTTTGAAAAGGGATTCTTAGTAATGGTGTGAAAATGGGAACTATTTAACTGGATCTAGATCATTGCTAAGATAGTTTTTTTTTTTTAAGATTTTTTTTTTTTAATTTACTCATGAGAGATACAGAGCCAGAGAGAGAGGTAGACACACAGGCAGAGGGAGAAGCAGGCTCCATGCAGGGAGCCTGACGTGGGACTCGATTCCGGGTCTCCAGAATCATGCCGTGGGCTGCAGGCGGTGCTAAACCGCTGCACCACCCGGGCTGCCCCTAAGATTAGTTTTTTAAAAAATAGTGTTCTTATGTCAACATATGTCAATCTACAGTTGAAATGTTTTATTTTAATTTTTTTTTTTTATTTATTTATGATAGTCACAGAGAGAGAGAGAGAGAGAGGCAGAGACATAGGCAGAGGGAGAAACAGGCTCCATGCACCGGGAGCCCGATGTGGGATTCGATCCCGGGTCTCCAGGATCGCGCCCTGGGCCAAAGGCAAGCGCCAAACCACTGCGCCACCCAGGGATCCCGAAATGTTTTATTTTAGAAGAAAAATGAGTTGTATTGGTGCTTTTTTCCTGTTTCCTAGTTTTTTCCTTCAGTATTATTGTGGATTTAAAAATTGTACAGTATTTTCTAATATGAACATATCGCTTGGTCATTTTCCCTGTTGCTGGCCATTTTTTCCACTCTGTATTGTGTGTCTCCTTCCTGTTGTCCCCTTTTCCTTTCTTGACCCAAAACCTAACCTTGGAAGTGGCCTTGCTGGACGTGGGTATAGACATTTACAGTTTTTATAATTAAGATGGAATTTTTTTCTTTTTTTTTCTCTTTTATGATTTTTTTTTTGTATTTTTTTATTGGCGTTCGATTTGCCAACATATACGCCCAGTGCTCATCCCATCAAGTGCCCCCCTCAGTGGCAAGGTGGAGTGTTTTCAAAGGTTGTTGAGTTTATAACAATAGTATGAACTGTCTTTTTTTTTTTGCACCTCTGCTGGCAGTATTAAGAATCTTGAAATTTTTATTACTCTGATAAAATATTACTTGGTTTAATGTATCATTTCTCTAAACTATCTTTTCATATCCTTTGCACCTTTTCTTAAGGAGTTCTTAATGTATGATTGTTACTGTAGCTCTTTTCTCCAACTTGTTACTTGTTTTAAAAAAATTGTATACACGCGTGTGGTAACAAATGAAAAAGTTATCATCTCTGAATGATTACATTTATAATTTTAATATACCTCTGTCTTTTCCAATACCTTTTGATATTTTCTCTTTCCTCTTTCTTCTCTCACCTTTGACAATCCCCTCTATGCCACCTATATTTTTATGTTATTAAAGTCCTTTTGATTTGTGATCATAGCCAAGTCTTAATTTGCTCATAGCTTGATTTTTTTTTTTAAGTGACACTATTGAACGATGTTCGTGTTTATGACAGTTCAACGAGTATATTAGGGTTATTACTTTTTTTTTTAAAGATTTTATTTATTCATGAGAGAGACACAGAGAGAGAGAGACATAAGGTAGAGGGAGAAGCAGGCTCCTCGCAGGGACCCCCATGCGGGACTTGATCCTGGATCCCGGGATCATGCACTGAGCCTAAGGCAGACACTCAACCCTGAGCCACCCAGGCATCCTACTTTATATATATATATATGTAATGTAGTATGTATGTATTTACTCACTTACTTTACTTACTTGGTATCAAGGTCATTTAGATTGTATTTACTCTTCTCTTGGAGGATTAGGATGCCCTTCCCACTAAGTTTCTTATTGTCCTCTTGAGTTGGAGCCTTTGCTTCTTAGATCTGTGTCTTTTTCTTGATTTAATCTCATTTGGCAGGCTACATCCTTAATTTAACTCCCATGTAACTTTTCTTAAGATATTACTCGTTGTGGCACTGAGTCTTTAACTTTCTAATTTGGTTGCTAGATAGGCTAGCTGAGAAAGTCTAGATTGTACTTTTTTTGAAAGATAATTGCCATCTGCACTTGCTGTTGCTAGTAAGTCCATTACTAGGACTTGATGGTTCTCGTTTCTTGATGACTTTTTAATGTCTTAGCCTTATCTCTTTATCCTTGGTTGTCTGAAAAGATGGGTTAAGTGTGTATTTTCTCATTGTGTTGGGCCTTGGTAGATACTTTCAACTGGAAAATTTGTGTCCTTTTAAAGCTTTGGGAAATGAATGTACAATACTGCTTTGGTAATTTTCCTCTCTCTTCTCTTTCTGGAATTCCTGTTAGATGATTGTTAAAAAACAATGGATAGTGGCTTAAATAAAAATGATAAAATTATATTAGAAAGATTGGAGGGAAGGTGAATGTAAGAGTGTTGAATCTTCATCATTTTCAAGGATGGTAATAAATAACATCTAAAATAGAAATATAACATCTATCTGACAAAAGTATATTATTTAGGATAAAAGTAAATACCAGAAGAAACAGTGAAAAGAATTTATTTTTTATATTATTATTATTATTTTTAATGATTTTATTTATTCATGACAGACATGGCGGGGGTGTGGGGGTACACAGGCAGAGGGAGAAGCAGGCTCCATGCAGGAAACCCGACCTGTGACTCAATCCCGGGTCTCCAGGATCACACCCCGGGCCAAAGGCGGCACTAAACTGCTGATCCACCGGGGCTGCCCGTGAAAAGAATTTAAAATGCTTGTGTCAGAGGACTAGAAATCAGTAGTGACTGAGATGTGGAAGAGAGAATTGTTAAACCTTGAGGTTATAACTAACTTCTAAAACTATGAATATACCCTAAATTTAAAAAATGTGTAAACGGGCGCTTGGATGGCTCAGTTGGTTTAAGTGGCTGCCTTCAGCTCAGGTCATGATCTTAGGGTCCTGGGATCTATTCCTATGTCTGGCTCCCTGCTCAGTGGAAAGTCTGCTTCTCCCTCCCCCTCTGCCCTTCCCCCTGCTCCTATTCTCTTCTCTCTCAAATAAATAAAATCTTAAATGTTTATTATTTTTTATTTTTTTTTAAAGATTTTATTTATTTATTCATGAGAGTCACACAGAGAGAGACAGAGACAGAGACAAAGGCAGAGGGAGAAGCAGGCCCCATGCAGGGAGCCCGTGGGAATTGATCCCGTGACTTCAGGATCACGCCCTGGGCCGAAGACAGCATGCCCTGGACCGACCACCGAGCCACCCAGGGATCCCAATCTTAAATGTTTAAATGGTGATTCAGTGCAACCCCATTATCAGTGGTTCACATTTAGTGATATCATCCTTCCTCCTTTTTAGTCCTTTACTTTTTTGTTTTTATTATGCACTATGTTAATATACTGAGTAAACTTCTAGCAGGGAGAGATGAGCATTACCAAGTCATTTTTTATCAGTCAGGAATACTCTTCCTTAATTGATGTTCTCCATACTCTTTATTTTTTTAATTTTTTTTATTTATTTATGATAGTCACAGAGAGAGAGAGAGAGGCAGAGACATAGGCAGAGGGAGAAGCAGGCTCCATGCACCGGGAGCCTGATGTGGGATTCGATCCCGGGTCTCCAGGATCGCGCCCTGGGCCAAAGGCAGGCGCCAAACCGCTGCGCCACCCAGGGATCCCTCTCCATACTCTTTGACACAAAAATATGGAACACTTCCTGAATTTGCATGTCATCCTTGCACAGAGGCCATGCAAATCTTTTCTGTATTGTTTCGGTTTTTGTATATATGCTGCTGAAGTGAACATTGCTATCTTCATTCTTTAAAATCCTCTCAGCAAATATATGTAGAAGTGTTCTTAGTCCCAGTATTCATTATGGACTTTCTGAAGGGAGGAAGGTTCCAATTATATATGCCACGTGTTCCTTTTTCATGATTCTTAGTCATTGAGCCTGTATATTTTGAGAATAATTGGCAGGAGAACATACTGCAGACATACATGGCCTATTACAGCTTGGTTATGAAACTTTATTTAAATGATACAGGAGTATATTTGTATCTATTCAAGATCATTTGGATTTATGGCTACTTTTTGAGCTTTAAAGAAATTTACAGTGGCTTTTTTTGATATGATCTGAGATACAAATTAAAACCTCTATACTCCTTTAAATAAGCACTGTGAGTTTTTGAAGAATCTCACTTAGGTTTATATTGTACAAATTTTTGTGTACCATACACATAGAAGTAGTGAATTGCTAATCAGAATGTCTATGACTTATCTATCAATAAGTGTTTTGATTTGCTCGGATGAAAAAGGAAGAAGTACTAGTTCAAATACGATGCTGTGTTAAAATTTATTATTAAGAAGTAGCTGGGAATGTGTATTTATCTTTTTTTTTTAAAGTGCTTCCAGAGGAAGAGATAACTATATATACAACACTTAACAATATTCATTTCACTTTGCAGAACTAATTCAATTTGGTATGCCATTTTTAGGTAGTTTAGGGATGGCTAGTGGTTGTGTTAAGTGAAGTGTGGTACTGTGAGGTCACTCTGATGTTTTGGTTGTGTGTTTGTGGAACATTTTAGTATGTGCCACAATAGCTATGTATAGAACACTAATACTTTGGGCTTGACAATTGGAACCTAGAGGTGAGCTTGTGAGTAGATAACTAAAAAGATTATTAAAGGGCAGCCCCGGTGGCGCAGCGGTTTAGTGCCGCCTGCAGCCCAGGGCGTGATCCTGGAGACCCTGGATCGAGTCCCACGTCGCGCTCTCTGCATGGAGCCTACTTCTCCCTCTGCTTATGTCTCTGCCTCTCATTCTCTCCCTGTGTCTCTATGAATAAATAAATAAAAATCTTAAGAAAAAGATTATTAAATAATTCTCCAACAGTTCTGAATTACTGCAAAAATAGTACAGTAACATAAGGTGGTCTATATAGAATCTTCATTTATAGTTCAAATTAGCTCCTTTATGCCAAGGTAATTTGGAATTTGTAGTTACCTGGTTCTTGGTCTTTCCTTTTGGTTCTTACCCTTTTAACTGTAGGATTTCTTTTCCCCTCAAAAGAGTACGGGGGATTTTCTTTCCCCCTCAAGAGACTGAAACCCAAGAAAATTGCCCTGAATGGGGCCTCATGTAGTAGTAAATGTTTAAAACTATAGGGCTGTGTTTGTTGGAGGTGACTTGGCTCTTGATCAACTAGATGCTGAAGTATATAGTGCTATGTTAAGACGACATTTTTTTTTTCCTGATATAAAAACAGAAGTTTTACCTAACATTTTGTTTTCACCATTTGTATAAATACATCCCTTCCATCACATGCTCCTGTTTGGTTTGCAGTTGAATTTTTACAGAATAAATCAAATGATTACACACAGTGATAGTATCTTTTCTTTTTCTTTTTTAATAGAAACATTTTACTTAAATTATTAAATTCTGATTAAACTCTTGACATTCTTCTAGAGGTGAAATCTTAACTCCAAATTTGAGATGACGTAGAAGAAAATAATTGCCCTCATAAAATGTATATACAAGGGCAAGGAAAGAATAGCAGAGCCAAATTTGAGATATTACTGTAGGTCGCTAAATGCATTCGTTAACGAGTTTTGGTACATCAGAATTATATTTGTAGTTCAAACACATGCTTCAGCACAGTTTCAAGTTAAGTATCATGGATCTCCAGAATTTTATTTGGTCAAAGCTTGTCTGTTAAATTTTTACTAATCTCCAAGAGATAGAGAGTTAAACTGTGAAATAATTTGCTACAGTAATCTTCCAAGAAGCATCTCTAGGGGGGAACGTCTCTGAACAACATAAGCTTCAACAATTCCCCTTCTCTTCTACCTTCCTTCTCAAAGGAAGGGTAGCTTAGAAGTTCTTATTTGAAACTCGAAACTTTGAGGATTTATGTTGTTTAGTTGTAAATTTGTTTTAAATGCATATAGTTTTTAAGCTGTTTGGCAATTCTGTGATTATCTTCCTCAGTACCTCAGTACCTCCAAGTACCTTTCTGTGCTGTGTTGGTTTAGAAAGCTGAAAACTTTCCCCATCTTTCTGCATTATCAAGAGGTATTTGTGGCAAAGGCAGCAGCTAGACTTGTGTATATCACCTGGCTTTCTGGGTATCTAGAGGGGCAGTTGTGGCAGTGGTTGAATCATCATCAGTGATGACTTCCTGATTCCTGCTTTCTATTCTTTGGATCACAATTGTCTGCCATTCTTGAATTTAGTGCTTCCATTGCTGGCTTAAGTAGGGAGAGCTCCTTGTTATTCAGTCTGTTGTGTTCTGGTGTCATTCCTTTTTTTTTTTTTTTTTTTCCTGGTGTCATTCTTGTAGACATAACCTTACAGCCCCACTCCTCCAGTCTTTCTACCAATTAATCATGGTCCTTTTACCAATTAAGCACGAATTCCTTTTATTAACTCCTCCTTTGCTCAAGATATCTTAAGAGTTTATACCCTTCACCAAGCCTTGAATGATCAAAGTCAAGAGCAGTCTTTTAGTGACAAATACTACTCTTTCATTTTGTATATGGTATTGTATGAACTTTGGATACATAATTTATTTTTGTATGTCATTGACTAAGCATTGATAGTGACTTTTTTTTTTTTTATGATAGTCACACACACACACACAGAGAGAGAGAGAGAGAGAGAGAGAGAGAGAGAGAGGGGCAGAGACACAGGCAGAAGGAGAAGCAGGTTCCATGCACCGGGAGCCCGATGTGGGATTCGATCCCGGTCTCCAGGATCGCGCCCTGGGCCAAAGGCAGGCGCCAAACCGCTGCGCCACCCAGGGATCCCTAGTGACTCTTAATATAAAGCTGTCAACGTACTTATACACCTTTTATGAGAAGAAAAATTATGCTTGAATTATACATGATAATTTCTTAAAAGGGAATCAAGTATTTAAATCTAAGGAGAATTTGGAAATGAAATCTTTTATGGTTAATATAACCAACTCTCAGAACTTTCTGTAGCTTTTATCACTGTACATACACATCACCTTAAGAACTTTGAGAATCTGGTTGAAATGATTCAGTAGATGTGGATTGGGATTCTGTATTTCTAACATACTCCGGTGATTGTAATTTTGTGAACCACAGTTTAAGAAGCATAGCCTTTGCTGTTTATAGTTGATTGTTATGAAAGTAATACTCTAAATTTCTCTTCATATCATTATACAGAAAAAAATTCACATCTTTTCACCCCATTCCCAGACTAGCCCCCAGGGATGGTAACTCTCCAGAATAGCTTTAATATAAATCCTCTAAACATTTTATTACATATTGAGTTATCATAGATCTTTACAAGGGGCCACTGGGTGGCTTAGTCTGTTAAGTGCCTGCCTTTGGCATGGATTACGATCTCAGGGTTCCTGCACAGCAGTGAGTCTGCTTCTCCCTCACCTTCTTCCTCTGCCCCTCCTGTCCTCTCATGTTCTCTCTCTCTCTCTCAAATAAATAAATCTTTAAAAAAAGAACTTTCTTTTTTTAACTAAAATATTGTACATTGCTCAGTAACTTGCTTTTTTTTTTCACTCAATGATGTTTAATAGATAACCTTCCATGACAGTGCATACAGATCTTTTTTTTCCTGTTTTTTTTTTTTATTGTTGCATAATATTCTAAGTATGGATATGGCATAGTTTATAGGCAGTCACCCATTGGAAAAATGTGGTTATCTTTACTTTATTGCTTTTCCAAATAATGTGCATGTGATTCTTCCCCCTTCTACACTTAACATATTTCTGCAGAATAGGTTTCTGAAAGTGGAATTTCTAGATCCTGTCTTAGATCATGTGCATTTTTAATTTTGATCAGTTCTGCCAAATTACTCTTAAAAGTTGCATTTCACTAACATGGAATATTTCCCCTCCTTTGTCCCTGTATATAATAAATTTTTAAGATTTTAGCCATCATGGTAGATAAAAAACACTCATTGTAATTAAGGAGATTGAATATTTTCTTGTTTTTCAGCCAATTGTATTAGAATTCATAAATTATCCATGTGTTGGATTATTTTTTATGGACTTGTATGTTTGCCTATTTACTGTTTAGTGTAGATATTACAAATATTTCTGTACAGAAGTTTTTTACATTTAATGGCTTTTGGGTTTCTATTCTGAAGGCATTACAAAGCAAGATTCTGTAAAATTTGGGTCATCAGCAGCTCACAGATTAAGTTAGAAACGTACTATAAGAATGAGGCCAGGGTGCCTGAGTGGCTCAGTTGGTTGAGGGTCTGCTTTGGGCTCAGGTCATGATCCTGGGGTCCTGGGATCAAGCCCAGTATCCAGCTCCCTACTCAACAGGATAGTCACCTTCTGCTTCTCCCTCTGCCCCTCTCCCCACTCGTGTTTTCTCTTGCTTGCTCTCTTTCTCAAATAAATAACATCTTAAAAATAAGTAAATAAATAAAAATAAGGCCATTCTTTTTTTTTAAGTTTTTGTTTAAATTCCAGTATAGTTAACATCGTGTTATATTAGTTCCAGGTGTACAATATAGTGATTCAGTACTTTGATACATCACTTGGTACTCATCCCAAGTGCCCTCCTTAATCTCTATCACCTGTTGAACCCATCCCCCCTGCTCACCTTCCCTCTGATAACCATCAGTTTGTTCTCTGTAGCTGAGTCTGTTTCTTGGTTTTGGTTTTGCCTTTCTTCCTTTTTATTCTTTTTGCTCATTTGTTTCTTAAATTCCACATATGAGTGAAGTCATACGGTGTCCTTCTCTGACTGACCTATTTTGCTTACCATAGTACTCTAGCTCCATTCATGTCACTGCAAATGGCAAGATTTCGTTTTTGTTTTTTTTTTATGAACCCATTTATGTGTAGGAAAACTGTCAAACTGAGTTTTGAGATGGGATCTATAACCTGTTTAATTCCATTTCAGATCGAATCTGAGATAAATGAAAAGCTGGGCTCTGAGGCCTTTCTGTGTATGTTAATTGGGTTAAAAGTTTTTTTTTTTTTTTTTTTTTGCTGTTTGATCTTTGGCTCCCCTTTTATATTATGAATCCCATTCATTTAATATTGAGCTTTCTCCTGAAATAGAAAGGTTGTGTCTTGAGAATTTCCAAAAAATAGTTGCCTCCCCCCAATACTAATCATAGGAATGTCATTCAAATAACTTAATTCTACCAGGAGATTCTCTTTTAAATGTGGGCATCTGCATACATGTGTGCATCTAGAATTGTAATTCTTCACTTTGGCTATGTAATAGAATTGCCAGGGAGCTTTCAAAAAATGCTAATGCCCAGGTTCTTCCCTTCGCTTTATCCCCTGGTGTATTTGCTGTGGGATGTGGCCTGTACGTTGGTTTTTAAAGAATGCCTCAGACGATTCTAATGTGCTACCAAAGTTGAGAACCACTTGATTAAAGAATGGAGGATGATAGTGCATTGATATTAAGGCCTCAGCTCGGGCAATCGGCATATTCACACCCACTTTTTAAAACAGAACTTTGTAAATAGTTTCAAACCATACACTGCTAGGGCACCTGGGTGACTCAGTCAGTCGGTTAAATGTCTGCCTTTGGCTCAGGTCATGAACTCAAGGTCCTAGAATCGAACCCTGCATTGGGCTTTCCACTCAGCAAGGAGTCTGTTTCTCCCTCTCCCTCTCCCTCTATGCTCTCTTTCTCTCTCAAATAAAGTGTTTTTTTTTTTTTTTAAACACATACTGCTGCTATAACCTTAGAATGTAATTTCCTTCAAATTACTACAGTATTATACTGCTATATTCATATTGGAGATCTATACATATACTTTTCTTTTTCACAGCTCTCATAGTTGGAAACTAGAGCAGTAGTTCCTAATTCTGGCTGCATATTACTATCATCTGGGGGAAATTTAGGTAAAAACTTTGGGTGGGGGCGCCTGGCTAAGTTTCTGACTTGTGATTTCGCCTCAGGTGGTGATCTATAGGGTAGTGCCATTGAGCCAGATTTTGGGCTCCACACTCGGCTAAGAGTCAGCTTGAGATTCTCTTTCTCCCTCTCCCTCTGTCTTTCCCCCTCTCCCTCTGTCTTTCCCCCAACATGTGTGCGTTCTCTCTCTCTTAAAAATAAATACATTCTTGGGGATCCCTGGGTGGCTCAGTGTGGTTTGGCGCCTGCCTTTGGCCCAGGGCGTGATCCTGGAGTCCCGGGATCGAGTCCCACATCGGGCTCCCGTCATGGAACCTGCTTCTCCCTCCTCCTGTCTCTCTCTCTCTCTCTCTCTCTCTTTCTGTCTGTAATGAATAAATAAATAAATCTTTAAAAAAATATTAACAAAATACATTCTTAAAAAAACCTTGGGTGAGAAATTCACATACCTATGTCCCACTCAAGACAATTGAATCAGAATTGCTGTGGCAAAGTCCAAGTTTTTTTTTGTTTTTGTTTTTTTAAGATTTTATTTATTCATGAGAGACAGAGAGAGAGAGAGAGAGAGCGAGGCAGAGACATAGGCAGAGAGAGAAGCAGGCTCCATGCAGGGAGCCTGATGTGGGACTTGATCCCAGGACTCCAGGATCATGCCCTGGACTGAAGGCAGACACTTAACCGCTGAGCCACCCAGGCATCCCTAAGTATTGATATTTTTTAAATTCCTCGGAAGATTTTAATATGTAGCCCAAGTGAGAGACCATTGTTTTAGAGTTTACAGCCAGAGAATAGATTGTTTTATTGCCCTAAAAGTTAAATGTGTTGCTGCGAGTACTCATTTTCTAATTATTGATTTTGCTCCTTAACCTTTTATTCTTTTTTTTTTTTTTTTAAGATTTTATTTATTTATTCATGAGAGGCAGAGACATAGGCAGAGAGAGAAGCAGGCTCCCCATGGGGAGCCCAATGCAGGACTCAATGCCAGCATCACGACCTGAGCCAAAGGCAGATGCTTAACCATTGAGCCACCCAGGTGCCCTGCACATTAACTATTTAAATCTTTTTGTTTGTATCTTCAAAAAATGAGGACTGCCAGTAAGAATAGGATGAAGAGTTATTTCAACCGAGAGATTGAATTGTCTTTCTACTCAATTAATCAAGAATTTTGGTAACATGCATAGGTGATTTCTCTCTTTTGATCAGACCCCAGCTAAAGCCATTAAGTCAAAATCTTTAAGGGTGGTGCTACAACATAAATTTTTATAGAATTTTCCTAGTATTCAGATCCCATTAATCTGTTTCATTGGAAGTCAAATGATTTAATTTCTCAACCTCATCTGTAAAATGTAAATAATACCTAACTTGTAATAAGTATTGATGTGAAGATTAAATGAAATACAATGTATATAAAATCCCAGGCACTGAATAATTTCATGTCTGTGTTCTTCTATTTAGCATCATTTAACATTTATTGTACTTTTTAAAAACTGTTTTATTTTTAAAAATATTTTATTTATTTATTTGAGAAAGAAATCACAAGCAGGAGGAATGGCAGAGGCAGAGAAAGAAGCAGGGAGCCCCATGCAGGGGTTGGATCCCAGAGCCTTGAGATCATGACCTGAGCTGGAGGCAATTGCTTAACTGACTGAGCCACCCAGGCTCCTCAACACTTACTGTACTTTAAACAGAACTTTATTATAAATGCTCCAGTGTAGATTAAATTACTTTTATAACTTAATATTTTAAATTTATATAAAATTTATACTTTTGGGTGTACAATTTCATGAATTTTGATCGGGGCCTGGAGTTGTGGATCTGCTACCACAATCAACATATGGAGCAGTTCCATAATGGCCCTCTTAATAATTCCCTCCTTCTACCCCATTTATTCAAGGCCTCCTCCACCCATAATTCCTGGCAACCAGAGATTTATACACTATCCCTGTAGTTTTTGCTTTTTCCATGGTGTCCTATAAATGGAATCATACAATATGTAGCCTCTTGAATTGGCTTCTTTCACTTAGAATTTGCATTTGAGATTCATATTGTTGTATGTATCAGTTTTTTCTGTTGCTGAGTAGTATTCCATTGTGGATGCACCACAGTTTGTTTATCCACTCCCCAGTTGTGGAATATTTGGGCTGTTTCCAGATTTTGCCAGGTACGAATAAAGCTGTTATAAACTTATTTAGATTTTTGGCTGAAGATAAGTTTTTAGGGCAACTTCCTAATAGTGAGATTTGAGGCTTGTAGTAAGTATGTGTTTAACCTTCTAAGAAACTGCAATTTTTCCCCCTGTGGGCTGTGTTACTGCATTCTCACCAACAGTGTATGAAAGTTCCAGTTACATCACATACTCTGCAGCCCTGGGGGGGTTGTCTGATAGATTCCCTTTCCCCCCACACACATTCTAGTAGGCTTGTTAGTGGTAACATTGTGGCTTCAGTTCTTTCTTCAAATAACTAAGAATGTTGAGCCTCTTTTCTTGTTCTTTTTCATGTCTCTGTGTAGATTTTGTTTGCTGAAGTGTCCAAAGCTTTTGCCTATTTTTAAAATTGGGTTTTTGTTTTCTTATTAGGTTTCAAGAGACTCTAAAAATATGTCCTTTGTAAGATATGCTTTGCATATGTTTTCTGCCATTCTCTGGCTCTTCATTTCTTTTTTTAAAGATTTTATTCATGAGACAGAGAGAGGCAGAGGCATAGGCAGAGGGAGAAGCAGACTCCCTTCTGGGAGCCGGATGCAGGACTTGATCCTAGGACCCTGGGGTCATGCCCTGAGCCAAAGGCAGATGCTCATCCACGGAGCCACCAGGTGTCCTTCTTTCCATTTTCTTAAGTGTCCTTTTCATTTTGGTGAATTCCAATTTGTCAGTTTTTCTTATGGCTTGTGCTTTTGTTATCTAAGAACTCTTTGCCCAAACCGAGGCCGCATATATTTTCCCCTCGAAGTTTTATAGTCCTGTGTTTTACATTTAGGTCTGATCCATTATTAATTTTGTGTAAAGTTTAAGGTTTAGGGTAAAGTTGATTTAAAGAATATCTATCTATCTATCTATCTATCTATCTATCTATCTTGATTATTCTAGCAGTGTTTTTAGAAAAAGCTGTCAGTGTCTCTCCCTCCACCCCCGAATTGTAGCACCTTTGTAAAAAGTCACTTTGGCATATTTGTGTGGATCTGTTTCTGGCTTTTATTTCTTTGATTGGTATATCTATTCTTTGCCAGCCCTGTAGCTTTATAATATATTTTGATAATAACATTTTATTTGTTTTTCATGTTTTTATTTTAATTTCAATTAGTTAATATACAGTTTAACGTTAGATTCAGTTTTAGAATCTGGTGATTCATCACTTCCATACAACACCCAGTGCTCATCACAAGTCCACTCCTTAATACCCATCACCCATTTAACCTATCCTCCCACCCATCTCCCCTCCAGCAATCTTCAGTTTTTTCTCTGCAGTTGAGTCGGTTTTCTGCTTTGCCCCCCTACACTGTCCATTTGTTTCTTAAATTCCATATATGAATGAAATCATTGGTATTTGTCTTTCTCCAGCTTAGCATAATACTCTCTAGCTCTGTGGAGGTAGTTGCAAACGGTAAGATTTCAATCCTTTTTATGGTTGAGTAATATTTGTATGTGTGTGTATCTGTACACATGCTATGTTTCTTTATCCATTCATCAGTCATTGGACATTTGGGTTCTTTGTGTAATTTGGCTATTGTTAATAATGCTGCAATATATCCCTTCAAATCATTATTTTTGTATCCTTTAGGTAAGTACCTAGTAGTAGAATTGCTGGATCTTAGGGGTAGTTTTCCTTTTAATTTTCCTTTTTAAAGATTTTATTTATTTATTCATTTATTTATTTATTTACGAGCAGAGTGAGTGAGTGAGAACACAGTGGGAGTGGGGAAGATCAGAGGGAGAGGGAGAAGTAGGCTCCCCTTGATGCGGGACTTGATCCCAGGACTGTAGGATTACAACCTGAGCTGAAGACAGATAACCTAACCGACTGAGCCACCCAGGCACCCTACTTTTAACTTTCTGAGGAACCTCCATATTATTTTTCAGGGTGGCTGTACCAGTTTGTATTCCCATAAACACCACAAGAGGGTTCCCCTTTCTCTGCATCCTTGCCAACACCTGTTGTTTCCTGTGTTATTAATTTTAGCCATTCTGACCGTTGTGAGGTGATACCTTATTGTAGTTTTGATTTGTATTTACCTGATGATGAGTGATGTGGAGCATCTTTTCCTGTGTCTCTTAACCATCTGTGCTTCTCCTTTTGAAAAATATCAATTCATGTCTTCTGTCCATTTTTTTAAAAATTTTTTATTTATTTATGATAGTCACACACACACACACACACACACACACACACACACAGAGAGAGAGAGAGAGGCACAGACACAGGCAGAGGGAGAAGCAGGCTCCATGCACCGGGAGCCCGATGTGGGATTCGATCCCAGGTCTCCAGGATTGCGCCCTGGGCCAAAGGCAGGCGCTAAACCGCTGCGCCACCCAAGGATCCCCTTCTGTCCATTTTTTTATTGGATTATTTGTTTTTTGAGTACTGAGTTTGATAAGCATTTTATAGATTTTTGGATACTAACCCTTTATCAGATATGTCATTTGCAAATAGCTTTTCCCAATCTGTAGGTTGTTTTTTAGTTTTGTTGATTGTTTCCTTTGCTGTGTAGAAGCTTTTTATCTTGATGAAGTCCCAGTGGTTCATTTTTGCTTTTATTTCCCTTGCCTTAGGAGACATATCTAGTAAGAACTTGCTGTGACGGATGTCAAAATGTTGCTCCAGGATTTTGATGTTTTCTTAATCTCATGTTTAGGTTTTTTGTCCATTTTGAATTTACTTTTCTGTATGATCTAAGAAGGTGGTCCAGTTTCATTCTTCTGCATATTGCTCTCCAGTTTTCTCATCATTTGTTGAAGAAACTTTTTTTTCCATTGGATATTCTTTCTTGATTTTTTTGAAGATTAGTTGACCATATAGTTGTGGATCCATTTCTGGATTTTCTATTCTGTTCCATTGATTTGTTTGTTTTTGTACCAGTACCATACTATCTTGATCCATTTGGTGTTCTTTTCAAAATTACTTTGGTCATGCTAGTTTCCTTGCTATCCCGTATAAGCTTTAGAATCATTTTGTTGATACCTACTGGGATTTTGATTGGTATTGAATTGAATCTATAGAGCAATTTGAGAAGAAATGATATTTTAATTATATTGAGTCTCCCAAGCCCGGAAAGATAGTGTATCTATCCATGTATCTAGGTCTTCTTTTTATTTCCTTCATCAGTATTTTGCAGTTTTCAGCATACAGATACTTTACATATGTTAATAAATTTATACTTAAATATGTCAAATTTTGGTGCTGTTGTAAATGATTCTTCAAAATTTTAAATTCCTAGTTATTCATTGGTTGTCCTAGGGATTATAATATAGATATTTTAACTCTTCACATTTTACTTAGAGTTCATATTCTACCATTCCAAGGAAACCCACAGAAGCCTCACACCTGTATGGTTTGCTTCTCTCCCAGTCCCTTTATATTGTAGTTGTCATATGTCACTTCCTATGCATTTTAACCCTTTCTCCCACCATTGCATGTTATAATTTTTAATTTCAGCATTTTAATGTATTTTCAAGGACATAAGAGGAGAGAAAAATAGTCCGTAATACTTACCATTTACCCTTTCTCTTGGTCTTTCCCCCCCAAATTCCAAGTTCCCTTCTGGAATCATTTCCTTTGCACCTAAAGAACTTTTTAGCGTTTCATTTAGAGCAGGCCTGCTGGCAATGTTTTCTCTTGTCTGAGAATATCTTTGTCATCATTCCTAAACTATACTTTCACTGAGTATAGGATTCTAGGCTGACAGCTTTTGGTATTACCCCACAGGGCCCTGAGAGATTATTTCTTTTTTTAAAAAAGTTTTTTTATTATTAAATTTGGATAATTTTTAATTGATATGTCTTCAGGTTCAATGACCTCTCTGTAATCTCCTTTCTGCTATTGAGCCTACCCAGTAAACTTTGTTTTCAGTTCTAAAATTTGCATTTAGGGACACCTGGGTTGCTCAATAGTTGAGCATCTCCCTTTGGCTCAGGGCATGATCCCTGTAGGGGGATCAAGTCCAGCATCAGGCTCCCTGGGTGGGGGTGGGGGTGGGGGCGTAGTCTGTTTCTCTCTGTCTGTGTCTCTGCCTCTCTCTCTCTCTCTCTCTGTCTCTCATGAATAAATAAATAAAATCTGCTCAGTAAAATAAAATCTAAAAAAATAATAAATGCCAAATAAAATCTTAAAAAAATATAAAATAGGGGCACCTGGGTGGCTCAGCAGTTGAGCTTCTGCCTTTGTCTCAGGTCGTGATCCCAGGGTCCTGGGATCGAGTTCTACATTTGGCTCCCCACAGGGAGCCTGCTTCTCCCTCTGACTGTGTCTTTGCCTCTCTCTCTGTATCTCTAATGAATAAATAAATAAAATGTTAAAAAAAATAAAAATAAAATTTCCATTTGACTCTTTTTTGTAACTTGTTTCTTTCCTAAGAATTTGTTTCATCCACCTTAAGGTGTCGATTTTCACCTAATGGATCATGTTTTTAATAGTTGCCTTAAAAGTCTTTGATGTTTTAATATCTGAGTCACCTTGGGGTCAGCATGTATAAATTGTCTTCTCCTTTGAGAATTGGTCAGATTTTTGTTGTTCTTGTGTGTTGATTTTTGTATTCTATCCTGGACATTTTGAATATTGTGTTCTGAGTTTCTGCATCCTGTTAAATCCTTTAGAGAGGTGAAGATTTTTTGTTTGAGTAAACAAGTCAATTCAGTTAGGTTATAACTGGATTGAGTTAGGTTTGAGTTCTACCTCTGACATTGTAACTCACATTTTAAGTTATAACTGCATATTTTTTCTCACTTTATATAGAGAGTAGTTCCATTATCTGTTCAGTTTTCAAAGCCTTTGCTGTGTTGAGTTGCCCTTCCATCCCCACTTAGGTTGATCTAGGATTTGGGCAGTCATTTATATTATAGTTCTATTCTAAAAGCCTCTCCTATACTTTAGCTGCATTCCAAATGGGCATAGCTTGAAGGTGCAAACCCAGGACTTGGTTCATACGCAGGATTAGGGCTCTTCTTCTCCATCTTTATCTTTTTAGTGAATTACCTTTTTAGTGAAATACCTCAGAATTACCTCTGAGACTCAGAGAGGGTACTTCATTCTTTTACCCAGAAGCGTGGTGCTCTCTAGGTTTTAGTTTCTTACCTGCCCGTGTGCCTTGAGGTGAAGTGGCAAGAGAAAAAAGAAAAGAATAGGGATCCCCCCAACTTTTTTTTCACAGCAGGGCCCCTCTTCCTGATTCTTCTATTCAGAGCAATAGATTTTCTCTTGTCCTCCTGCAGCAGTGTAGTTTCATGGCTGTGGCTGGCCTCAGGGCAGTACCTAGAAAAACAGGAGAGAAAAAAAAAAGTATTTTTCCCTACATTGTTAGGAGCCTTTTGCCATAATCCTCTAGCAAAAAAAGATGCTATCCTCTCAGTATTAGCTGCTCATGCCTGCTACAGCAGTTTCCCCATTTGACCCACTTGTGAGTCAAAGCCAGGAAATAAAAGATAAAAAGATATTCAGCACCACCTTATTTGTTGTTCTTCACTTCCCTCCCCAATCTGCCTGCTGTTGTTTAATTTTAAGAATATTTTGTTCAAGTAATCAGTGGGAGAGAGCCACTGCAGTGAGCTTATTACTCTACTCCATATTGGCCAGCACCAGAAGTCATCAGATCGTTTTGTTTTTATTTTTTTTTAATTTTTTTTTAAATTTTATTTTATTTATTTATGATAGGCACACAGTGAGAGAGAGAGAGAGAGAGAGGCAGAGACATAGGCAGAGGGAGAAGCAGGCTCCATGCACCGGGAGCCCGACGTGGGATTCGATCCCGAGTCTCCAGGATCGCGCCCTGGGCCAAAGGCAGGCGCCAAACCGCTGCGCCACCCAGGGATCCCTATAATAATTCATTTTGTTTTTAAATAAATTAACATTATTGATGTATATCTATATTACTAAATATACCCATTTTTAAGTGTATAGTTTGTTTTGGAAAATGTTTTCTCTCATATAACCATCACTTTCAAGAAATAGAAATAGAACATTCTCAGAAAGCTCTCTTGTATCTCTTAGCTTTCTGCCATTCCCTCCTCATCCTGTCCTGATTATACCCTTTGGTGGAGGTTGTAAAGGATATTTAGACATGACTAGTAGTTAAATGAGAGCTTTAATATTCCCTTAGGTTCTACTACGTGGAATAATTGAAAAAATATTAGATCCAGATTGTCTTAGGCTAAAATTCACAAGTATTCCCCTTAATTAACTGGATAATATTGGGTAACTTTTAGAACTTCCAAAGAGTCTAGTCATGGTTTTCTCATACTTAAAATGGTAGGTAAGTAGTTTACCTTACAGAAAGCTTTGAGAATTAAATGGGAAATCTAAAGTACCTTGTACAGGGCCTGGCATACAAGTAGATTCACATTATGTGTTATTCCCCCATTACCTTTCCTTATATGCAGCACACATAAATGACCTGAGACAGCTACACTGAAATAGTGACCCAAATATAGTTATTTCGTTAGTATGTGAAATATCTCCTGCCCAATAACATAGACTCTAGCAAAATATAGATATTTGAGCATTATTTTTTTTTAATTTTTATTTATTTATGATAGTCGGGGGGGGGGGGCGGACAGAGACAAAGGCAGAGGGAGAAGCAGGCTCCATGCACCGGGAGCCCGATGTGGGATTCGATCCCGGGTCTCCAGGATTGCGCCCTGGGCCAAAGGCAGGCGCCAAACCGCTGCGCCACCCAGAGATCCCCGATATTTGAGCATTATTATGCCACTGTGGTTTACGAATTTTTTTCAAACTTTTGAGCATGTACTTTTGATATAATATGTACATCAGGCACATACACCTACCAACACAGGAATTTTTGAAGGATGAGCTAAAAAATAGAAAAAGTGTGTTTTCTTCACCTGGGAGACTGCTGGTCTAATTTATTTTCTGAATCCCTTGGGTCATGAACATATTTGAGGACACCCTACCCCAGACCTGTTAAGTAGAACCATAGAACTGTTAAGTAGAACTAGTAATCTGTGCTTTAACTTAACTTTCCATAATAATTTTTGGTAAACGAGTAATGGGTTTGGGAACTTCAGGATAGCACCAAATTTTGATACTAGAAAAGACACTAGAGTACAGCAACATCAAAGGGCATCAGAGGGCATTTGTCCTCTTCTCCCCACAGGGCCTTTGTAAACTTTGTAAACTTGAGACTCCACTCCTGAAACATTTTTCCCCAAGCACTCTGTCTAGCAGCAGAGAACAATGTATTTGAGTGCCACACAATTCTCATAGGTACTACTGAACTTCATTCTACCAATTGATAGGCTTATTGCCTTTATTTTACATATGACTAAACCTAAATGAATAACTCTTTTCAATTGCAGGCAAGTCTTATTGTGAAAACCTGTTTCCAAACAGAGTTGGGTAGGGTTGGGTGGGTTGGGGTGTGAATAAATTGTTGAATCACATTTCTGAGAAAAAGCAAGACAAAACAGTGTATAGTCTGTATAGATAAATATAAAATAGGATCAGTTAATAGGGTTGGGTGGTTTTTTTCCTCCTACATACACTAACTCTTGTTAAGTGATGGTGTTTGTTGAATGCTATGTTAAAGGAGGATTCTTAATGGAGTCTGGGCCCAAGAAGCAAAGAGTACCTAAATAGATTAGCAAAATGTACCTAGAGTGGTCAAATGAGAGTTACCATATCTACATCTTTGGATTTCGGGGTGGAGGGCATTGAATGTATGTGAATTTTTCTGTGACAAATGGTATTATTGAGAATACTTGATAGAGATTTCTTCCATGACATTATTTATATACAAGATTACTTTTTTAGTTAAGTCACTTGCTAACTAATACTTTAACTATGGTGACACAAAAGTAGTTTTATGCAGAGATCCTTTTTGAAATGTTATTTGATGTAATAAAATTATACATGACCTATAAATTAAGATTCAGGTTTGAGTTCTACCTCTGACATTGTAACTCACATTTTAAGTTAAAATTCTGTACCCAGATAGTAACCTGATCAATTGGGAAATGGAAATAAATATTAGTGAAAATAAATGACAGCATTAAACAGTAAGACAGTAAATTTGGGTGGTTTTTTTTTTTTTTTTTGATGCTGTTAGCTTGTCCCTCTAGAAATGAAACAGCAACCTCAGATTATGCTCTCTAAATTATTACCCAGTACAGATATTTTGTGTTTTCACTAAATATCTCTGATGGACCTTCTGACTTATAAATATGGCTTACACTCATTTGAACTATTCAGTACGATATAAAGTATTAGAAATTTTATTGATTAGAAATTTTGTTGATTAACAGTATGACAGTATGCTCAATCTTAAATGCAAAGGAGTTACTTTTAATTAGTGCTTGATTTAATACAGCAAGTTTTCGTTTAATCTCTTTTTGACTTAGTTTGAATTCTACTTTGGAATCCTATAGAAGCCTAACAAATTAGTATGGCAAACTATTTTTAAATCATCTTTATCTTACAGCTAAATTTTGTATTTTCTTTGTAGAATAAAGAAATATCTTAGGAAAGGAAATTTGAGTGGGATGAAATTAAATTCAACCTAAAAATTCACAAAGTGTCAATGAAGTACTGTTACTTTAAAGTAACTTTTTCTCCCCCCTTCTTTAGAATCCAGCAACTATCACAAGAATACTCCTTAGCCACTTCAATTGGGATAAAGAGAAGCTAATGGAAAGGTAAGGAACTATATTGTCAGCTTTGTACTTAGAAATAACACAGAAAGCCTGTTTAACTGAATTTACAAGAAGCAAATAAGGAATTGATTTATATACCAGTATGGGAAAAAAAACCAATGTGCATGTTGTATGTGCTTTAATTTCTTGTATTCCTCATCTGTAAATTCTGCAATAATCTTAGTGTTAAGGGAACTTAGGCTTAATGTTCCTTTTGTGTTTTGGAGCTAAGGTGGGGACTCTCCTTCAGTATCTTCAAAATTGAATCTTCTTGAATACTGAGAACTAAAAGTGGATTTGGAAAAAGTGTTCAAGGGGCACTTGGCTGGCTCAGTTGGTAGAGAATGCAGCTCTTAATCTCAGGGTCCTGAGTTCAAGTCCCAGGTTGGGCATGGAGCCTACTTAAAATAAGATAAAATACATTTTAAAAAGTGCTTGGAAAAAAAAGTGCTTGATACAGTCTTCAAACATAGGAATAATATCTTCCATTAGTTAAATAAAGATTTCTTACCCACAACCTTAAATCTGTGTTGGGCATATTAATGACATTTATTCAATAAAAATAAAGAAGTTGCTCAGGGTATTCTGATAATCAAAGCAGCTGTTTGGACAGGTTATCTGGTTTCAGGCAAGATTATATTCCATTGAGATTATTTATTTTTTCTCCCTGAAAGCCTTTCTAGTTCTGAAAGGGAAGAAATTACAGGACTAGAGGAGGACAATATTAAAGCCATTCTTAATTTTTTTCCTTAGATTGGAAATTAGGAATACTTGGTTTTATTTTGTTTTTGTTTTTGTTTTTGTTTTAGAATTTATTTATTTATTCATGAGAGACACACACAGAAAGAGGCAGAGACATAGGCAGAGGGAAAAGCAGGCTCCCTGTAGGGGGAGTACTTGATGTGGTACTTGATCACACCCTGGGCCCAAGGGAGGAGCTCAACTGCTGAGCCACCCTGGTGACCCAGGAATACTTGTTAAGGTGGTAGGGTGACTGTCTATATTTATTCTATCAGCCATTCTTCAGTCTAAAATTAGCAATCTTTATTAAAATCAAGAGTTAGCACTAGTTGTTGGGAATTGAAACCCAAATATTAATGAGAAAATAAATGGAAAATACTTCCCATTTGATTTTAAACTTGAAAGAACTTTGCAAAACAGATACTAAATAATACCAAGAACATTGCTCAATTTCTCACACCTTGCACCCCAACTACAATTTAATAGTAACAAGTAATAATCAATTATTGGGCCTGTTGTGCCACGATTATTTCAATTTATCCTCCTTATAGCTTCATGGAGTTAGGAACTATCATCCCCACCTAACTGATACGGAAACTAAGGCTTAGGGCTTATCTCAGTTTTGTAACACAAGAAGTTAGCACTCAAACTCAGGTTTGTTGGACTCCCAAGCTTATGTTCTGAAGCATATGTAGTTTTCTAGGGTTTATGAAGAATAAAATACTGCTAAGTGTGATTGCCCCCACCACCACCTGTGTTCTGAAGTCAGTGGTATTTCTTAATTTTGGTAACATTTATTTTCTGGCTTATTTTGTGACACTTATATTAGGAAAAGGAATTTTATTTATATCTGATATTTTGTAGTGAGCTAGACTGAACAGTTTGTGTTAATAATATTTCTCCAAAGACATTCTGAATTTTCTCATGTAACACTGTTGACACTGCTGAAAGCATTTTTCAGTTAAATACTGTACTTAAATGTGGTAAGTATGAATTAAAAAGTAGGCAGCTCCTTGGAAACTTCTCTGTGTGTGTATGTGTATGTATGAATTTTTCAGTGTCTTTTTTGTAATTTCAATTTTTTATATATTCTGAAATATATTATTGGGTGCCTTTTAAATCTTTAGTGTTTTTGAAATCAATATGCAATATCTTTTTGTCTCATTTAATGATTTGCACATTATATTCTGTGTTTGATATTAACACTCCCAGACTTTATGCTTACTAATATGTTTAGATTTAATTACTGCCATTGTAAGTTGGGCCCTGTATTTATAATGTTGGCTATTTAGTTATTTTGTTGGCTTGATCAAGTTTTTGTTCTTTCCCCCCCCCCTAATAATTTCAGTTATATGTTTTATTTCGGTTTTTCTTTTTTTTTTAAATTTTTTTTATTTTTTAATTTATTTATGATAGTCACAGAGAGAGAGAGAGAGAGAGCCCAGAGAGAGAGAGGCAGAGGGAGAAGCAGGCTCCATGCACTGGGAGCCCGATGTGGGACTCGATCCCCGGTCTCTAGGATCGCGCCCTGGGCCAAAGGCAGACGCCAAACTGCTGCGCCACCCAGGGATCCCTATTTCAATTTTTCTAGTGGTTACCTTCACAGGCATTTTTACTAGTATATATTTAACTTTTTGTTTTTCTTTTGGTTGGTCTCTTGCATTTCACTGTTTTCTCCAAATTTACCTTTTTCTCTCCACAGATTATATCTTTAGTCATTTAAATCATTTCATATGTACTAGATTTTTAAGGGCTCTAAGAGAAATCCTTAATGTTTTGAAATTTTGAGTAGCTTTTGAAAGTATATCCAGTTGGGCCCTTTAAGTCTGAAGACCAATATTTTTGGTTTGGGGAAATTCTTAGCTATTATTTCTTCAGTATTTTCTCAATTCTCCTAATGCTTTCCTGAATCCCTGTTAGTCACTTAACTGAAATTTTTGGATCCCTTTTGGAAGTTAATTTTAATTTTTTTTTCAAAATATTTCTTCTGTACTTGTGTCTTTATCTTTCTCCTTTGGTCTGTGAAGTTACCTGGTTTATGTTTAATTCACTCACTTGGTTTTGTTTTTCACCCATTCTACTATTTAGCCATCTTGAATTGTTTAGTTCAACAGTATCCGTTTTATTTATTTTAATAACTTGATTCTTGTTTTGTGGATTCTCTTTTTATCTTCTCTTGGCATATAAGTCTTCTTACACTAATGTGTTTTCTTCTAGACTGTTTATCAGTAAGCAGAGAGGATTTAAAATATGTATTGGTATTTGGTACCTTTCAGAGTATGTTATTTTCAAATTGGTCAAATTTAGGCTCTGATGAATTCTAGTGAAAATCTATTTGCATTCTATTTTTATACTTTGAGATAACTCTTACTATCTAAAAATGATTGTAACTAAACAGTGACAGTACAAATGTAGAATATGGCTTAGGAGATACAGGGGAATTTGCAGGCTTAGTATCTTTATAAGAGAAAGAGAAAAAGGTAAAAAACAAACAAAGGAAACACACACACACACACACACACACACACAAATCCTCCAAACAGTAGAATAGGTATTTAAGATAAAAGCAACATAAATGAAATAGAGAACAAAAATACATGAAACAAAAAACATCTTTGAAAAGGATTTTTTTAAAGGGAAATATTAAGAAAATGAGTAACAAGCCACAGACGTGGAGAAAATATTTGCAGAAGACATCTGATAAAGACCGACTGTTATCCAAAATACACAAAGAACTCCTAAAACTCACTAGTAAAGAAAAAAATCCAGTGGGCAAAAATCTGAATAGACACTGCATTAAAGAAGATATGCAGGTGTTAAATAAATATATGAAGAGAAACTCAACATCATATATTATTAGGGCATTGTTAAGTAAAATGAGATACCACTGCATATCTATTAGAATGGGTAAAGTCACAAACACTGACGCGACTAGGTACTGATAAGGATGCAGAGCAACAAAAACTCTCATTGCTGGTGGGAATGCAAAATGGTATAGGTGCTTTGCTTACAGTTTGACAGTTTCTTACAGAACTACACATGCTCTTACATAGGATCCATCAGTCATACTTTTTGGTATTTACCCAAATGAGTTGAAAGCTTGCGTCCACAGAAAAACCTGAACATGAATATTCATAGCAATTTTATTCGTAATTGCTAAAACTTGGGAAGCAATCAAGATGTCCTTCAGTTGGTGGGTGGATGAATAAACTGTGGTACATCCAGACACTCGAATATTATTTAGTGGTAAAAAGAAATGAGCTATGAAGTCATGAAAAGATATGGAGAAACCTTAAATGCATATTTCTAAGTGAAAGAAGCCAAACTGAAAAGGTCACATACTGTATGGATTCAACTATATGACATTGTGGAAAAGGCAGAACTACAGAGGCTATGCATCCAGGAAAAGTGCCCAAATCACAGTGTCAAGCTATTTTAGTAAACGTGCCTTTGAGGTTGCCATTGGGCACAGACCTTACAGCTCATAACATCAATATTGGGCATGTGACTGACATCTCTATCTCAACTAGTATTTCTGCTGTTTCGGCCTCTGAAAGCTGGGTGTATCCTTATCCCTTTGACAGAATGAATTCTTCATCCGATCTTCTTCAAGTACTGTACTTTTCATAAACTATAGATCACCCTGCTCCTGCTGGGCCTGAATCCTTTCAGCAGGAGAGACTGAGAAAGTGAGTTGTCCTTTTTCCCTTTCTTTTATGGCAAGACTTTTTTATTTAAAATTTTTTAATTTTACTTTTGTAATATATAATATAGTTGACGCACAACGTTATATTAATTTCAGGTGTACAACATAATGATTCAGCAATTCTATACATTACTCATTGCTTAACATGATAAATGTAGTTACCCTCTGTCACCCTATAATGTTACTACGATAGTACTATGTTCCTTGTGCTATACTTTTTTATCTCCATAACTTACTCGTTTTGTAACTGGAAGTTTGTATCTATTTTGCCCAGTTCTTCTCACTCACCTCCCCTGACAAGACATTTACAAATTCTGCTTCTGGAGTGCTAGTACATAACACAACTCCTAATATGTAATTTCAGTTGGTTAAGCCTCTGACTCGATTTTGGCTTAGGTTATGATCTCAGGGTCATGAGATAGAGCCCCCACGTCAGACTCAGAGGCAAGTCTACTTCTCTCCTTTTCCTTCTCCCACCGCCTCTCCCCCTGCTCTCACTCTCTCCTTCAAATAAGTGAATGAATCTTTAAAAATCCAGCTCCTGTCTGCCTATTATCTTCTCTTTATTTCGATATCTTTATTTCTGTTCTCATATTATACTTTAGTAGTGCACAACTTTTAAGATGTCATCAAATTCATTTTTGTGTTGACTGAACTTTGCAACTCTTTCCTTTGTCTATATGGGACCTCTCTGGATATCTATGTAGGCTGTTAACTACAGAGCCGTAGGGAGCACTTTTGGAATTGTACTGTCCTTGGCCCATGCCTAGCATGCCTTCCGTAATGCCCTTTTTCCTAATTTTTTTTTTTAAACCCAACTTAAGCTTTGTTTCTAAGATGGCTATTCTTATTTCTCAAGACGGTTAATCACTTCTTCATTGGCACTTTTATATCTATTTGATTTAATATTTCAAAACTTCTGTTAGAATTTTGTGTGTGTAAAACTGTCTTATTCATCTTTCATTGCTAGTACATAACATAATTCCTAATATGTAGTCAGTGTTTAGTAAATATTTTAGTTCAACCATTTCTAGGTTTTATTTTTTAAATATGTAATTTCTGTAAATGGTGACATGGATGTAAATCAGATTTCAGTATATCAGGAATAGAAACAAAACCCACCAAATAATGCTTCTTTAGAATTGATAAGTTAAAAAAAAAAAACAACACAAAAAAAACAGTACTTCTCTCTCTATAAGGTGGGTGTTAATGAGTTAACTGGCATATTTGAGGTGAGGAATATATAAGTGATCGATGACTCACAGCTTTTCATGGACAGGTATAATCAAAGAATCTTGAAAATTGATTTCAATGCAGGCTATGTTGCAAATTGGTATTCAGTTTTCATTCTGAAGCATTAACACGTTGAGTGAATAGTTACTAGAACTGGCACTTATGTGTTGTTATGATGGTATGGAACTTTTCTTAGCCACATCACTACTAATATATTGTTTCACAGTTAACTTCTGGGATGTAAGAATAAATTTGGTTTGTCAGAAACCAGGCTTTTGTGATGGCATTTATCACTCTTCTATAGTATGGTGGGTTTTTACTGTTTAAAAAGTTTGGTGTAGGGACACCTGGGTGGCTCAGCGGTTGAGCATCTGCCTTCGGCTCAGGGCATGATCCTAGGATCCGGGATTGAGTCCCACATCAGGCTCCCCGCAGGGAGCCTGCTTCTCTCTCTGCCTATGTCTCTCCCTTTCTCTCTGTGTCTCTCATGAATAAATAAATCTTAAAAAAAAAAAAAAGTTTGGTGTTACTGGGGAGCATGTATGGAAAGCAGCAAATGTATACTCTTACTATGCTCTAGTGGTTAAGGACATGGGATCTCTGCTCCACCACCTCCTAGGTGTATGAACTCGGAGCAGTTTTCTCCATTAGTTATTTCATCTGAAGTTTTTCTCTTGTCTCTTATCTCCCTGCTATATAAATTTCAAGAATGTTTTTAAATATCAGCTGTGTAAAAGACATTGAGTAGAGGTTTGGTGATGAAGAGGTACACAGAACAATGTATCATATGTCATTTATCTAAGGTACTTAGAGGTAAAATTTTAAGGGAATATTTAAAAGGTTATTTCTGGCTCAGGTAGGAAAGGGATTTATTGATGTGATGGCATTTAATTCGGTTTGGAAGGGCAGGCAAAGTGGGAACCTGAGCATTTCAGGTTCAGGAAATGAGTTGGGAGAAGGGGATAGTTTAAGGGACACACACTGAATGGTAATGAGATTTCATGGAGTACATGAAAGATAGAGGGGAAATGATAGGGCATGTTTATTTATTTATTTATTTTTTTTGATAGGGCATGTTTATTTATTTATTTATTTTTTTTGATAGGGCATGTTTAATAGGAAGTACACTGTGGAGGACCTTGAATTCTAAGCAAGTGAATTTGGCTTTTTTTTTTTTTTTCTATTAAGTGGAAAGGTTTGAAGGTTTTTTAATGGAGAAATGTGATATAAGGGGATTATAGAAAAAATTAAAAAAATCAGAAAAAAATTAGTGACAATATGAGTTGATTCTCCATCAGCAGGATGACCCATTGGAAATCTATTTGAATAACTCAGGTAGAAGGATAATGTTGACTTAGGATGATGATGGTTAATTGAAAACAGAGTGTAGGTGGAAGAGACGTTAAACTATGACCAAGAAAATATGAGACCCTGGGAAACTTCTGGTAATTTGGACCATTCTATCCACTAAATACAGTAGAGAAATCTTCATGATATTGAGGCATTTTAAAAATGAAGAATATCAAAGAATTAGTAAAACAGGAATTAGAAGGTTAAGGCCTGAAAGAATATGGAAGTCTAGAGTGAGGAGCCAAGCATTCCAGGTTGCTTTGCATTGGAAGTATTCTCTGATCTAGGAGAGGGAGCTAAGAGACTGAGCTGTGATTTTTATTGGCCCTCTGGTTAGTGGGGGAAAAAGTTGGAGTCTTAGGCCTCCAGAATGAGGATTAGGTAAATCAGCTCTTATAAAGATAAAGATAGTATTCCTGTCATCTGGGTGGCCCAGAAAACCTTAAGTCTTTTATGTGAACTAAGATGGTCCCAGACTATTAATGTACCCAGGCACCTGACAACAAACATAAATCTCTTCTAGAGAAAGAACATTAAGGCCTCAAACTGCTTCCCCAAATTATTTTTTTAATTGAAATATGACAGCTTGGGACTCCAGATACTAGAAATGTCAGAACTGGATCAGATGGTATGCCATCAGCAGGGAACTGGAAAGTATGAGCTCTCTTACAGATGTGAGAAAGAATTTTTCTCTTATTATTAATTTATTTTTATTATAATTTATTATAGTTACCCTATTTTTTTTTGATTCATAGTTCCATTTATGTGCAGTTCTATGGGTATGGAACCAGTGTCAAACATTGAACACAGCTATTGAAATAAGTCAAGTGTGTTAGGAGGCACTATCTAGTTCTAGCAGGGTTAGGAAAACAACTCAAAAAAGACAATTTTTATAACCAAAATAAGCAAAATTAACTCAGTGAATTAATTTAATAGCAGATTGGACAAAGCTAAAGAGAGGTTTAGTGTATTAGAAGATCAGACCAAACCACTATTTTAATAAAGTACATACTCTAAAAGATGGAAAATGCAGAGGAGAAGTTAAGAAATGTAAAGGATCTAATGAGAAGGTCTCATTGAGTTTTAGAGAATGGGCCAAAGGCAGTATTTGATATAATGACTGAAAATTTCCCAGATTGGTGAAAGAAAAAAAAAAGTCAAACAATTTAAGAAGCCTAACAGTTTCCATGCATAATAAATACTACTTACTGATTCTAAGATATTTTAATGTGCTTAAAATTTGAATACATCTTTCAATCTATGGTACCTTGTAGTCCAACAAGATTGAAATGCTGACATGAAAAGTTTCCTATTTCACTTTCTGGTAAGATCATGAAATTTCAGTACCAGAGTATTTTAGATTTCATGAAATACAATAAAAAGAAATCCACTTTTTTTTTTAAATTCACATTTTAAAACATCATAGGGCAACTACAGAAACAACAGCAAAAATAATCATAAAAGCAATAAGATACAAGGAAGAGGGACGCCTGGGTGGCTCAGCAGTTGAGCGTCTGCCTTTGGCTCAGGGCGTGATCCTGGAGTCCTGGGATCGGGTCCCGCATTGGGCTCCTTGCATGGAGCCTGCTTCTCCCTCTGCCTGTGTCTCTGCCTCTCTCTCTGTGTCTCTAATGAACAAATAAATAAAATCTTAAAAAAAAAAAAAAGAGATACAAGGAAGATTACTTTCAAAGAGTAAAAATTTGTGTATATATTATATATATATAGAGAAAAATATATAGAAAGTTTATATTACACATATGTTTTTAGAGAACAGCTGACTTAACAGCAACAGTGGAAGTGATAGTAAGTTGATTACCTCTGTAGGTTGAAAGACATGCCAATTTAGAATATTGTGTTCCTAGAAAATGTTTTCATAAACAGTGCCATCTTTTAATTAATAAAAACACCTTTATGTTGTAACTAGCCTTTGTATTCTTTGAAGTGTTTTAAGTTCTGTCAATTTTGTTGAAGTTTCAAATATTTATACTGTTATTTAAGCAACTATTTGAATATTAAGGGGGAAAATTGTGGAATGCAGCTTAAGTTGTGCTTAAGAAGTTTATAACCTTACATGCATATATAAGGAAAGTAATGAACTAAGCTTTCATCTTAAGTCTCAAGTAATGAGCTAGACTTGTCATGATAGAAAATGAGCAACAAGAACAGCTGGGTGGATCAGTTGGTTAAGTGTCTGCCTTTGGCTCAGGTCAAGATCCTGGAGTCCCACTCACTGGAGAGCCTGCTTCTCCCTCTCCTTCTGCCCCTACCCCGCCTTGTGCACATGCTCTTCCTCTCTGTCTCTCTTGTTCACTCTCTCAAATAAATAAAATCTTAAAAAAAAAAAAAAAAGAAAACGAGCAACAGAATAACTTCAGAGAAATTACAAGAAATAACAGAAGAATTTAATAGAATGGCTAAAGAGCCAAAAGATTTTTTTCCCCCCTAGACTGATAACGTTGATACCCTGGTGAGATTAATCAAGAAAAAAGAAGGCACAAATAGTTAATATCAGGACTGGAAAAGAATGTCACTTTGAATCCTGCAGATATGTTAAAAACAAAAACCACAAAACCTAAGGGGCACCTGGGTGGCTCAGCGGTTGTGCATCTGCCTTCAGCTCAGGGCTTGATCCGAGGAGTCTGGAGTCAAGTCCTGCGTTGATTGGGGATTGGACTCCCTGTGGGGAGCCTGCTTTTCCCTCTGCCAATGTCTCTGTCTCTGTCTCTCTCTCTGTGTCTCTTACGATTAAATAAACAAAATCTTTTTTTTTTTTTTTTAAAAAACCTCCTAAGATATTGTGGATAACTGCCAAAATTGGAAATTTTACATGAAATGAATAAACATTTAGAAATTTGCAACTTACCGAAATTGATTTGAGAAATAAATAGAAAACCTGTATGGACTATCTGTAAAGTGAAATTTTTTGTAAAGAAAAGTCTAAGTCTAGATGGATATACTGGAAAGTTCTACCAACATTTAATGAGATAATAACTCCAACCTTATCTTCTCTAACCATGGATTCTTTTAGAAAAACAAAATCCCCCACCTTCATAACGCTATCACAACTTTGATTCCAGAACCCAAAGAAAAATTACTTGTCAATTACTCTCATACATAGATGCAAAAAATAAACTCAGAATATTTGCAAATTGAGTTCAGTAATACATAAAGAAGACAGTAACTAAGCCGGGACGATTTTGATTTATCCCAGAAATCCTAGGTAGCTTTAACCTGGAAGCAATTCAGTATGGTCACCTGAACAAATTTTAATGAGAAAAACATTTCAATAGATATAGAGGAGCAGTTTCTAAAAATCAGTCATCATTCATGATTTTAAAAAGAAGGCATTAGCAAACGAGGCACAAAAGGGAACTTTCTTAGTCTTAAGTAAATCTATAAAAACACCGGTAGGAGATAACATAGTTTATGCTGAAATGTTGAAAAATTTCCCTTTTAGATAGAGTTCAAGACATGGATATCTGTTATTTTCACTTCTTTTCAGCATAATACTGAAGATGATCCTAGCCAGTAGCATAAATTATCATGGTTGTAAGGGAGAAGATAAATAGTTAATATTCACTGATATTAGTTGTGTACAT
Source organism: Vulpes lagopus (assembly GCF_018345385.1). Classification (NCBI taxonomy): domain Eukaryota; kingdom Metazoa; phylum Chordata; class Mammalia; order Carnivora; family Canidae; genus Vulpes; species Vulpes lagopus. The sequence goes on along the minus strand of NC_054825.1, from coordinate 45,693,070 downwards.
AGAAAATCCAAAGGAGTCTATAGATAAGTTAAAATAAATGATTCTAAAAAGACATGTAAAACTGTTTTAAAATTTTTTTCTTGGTATTTACACACATATGGTTGACCCAGTAATTCCACTCCCAGGCATATACCCAGTAAAAAGACATATGCACATCTCAATTGAAAGCCGTAAGTTTGCTCATACCAGCATTATTCTTAATAATTCCAACCTACAAACAGCCCAATGTCTATAGATAAGTGGATAATTAAGGTATATTTACATAATAACATCAACAAAAAACAAATTAGAGGTGCAGTTGACTATATAGATGAATCTTAAAAATCATCATATGGAGTGACCTGTAAATACTTACGTCCTATGTGATTTTGTTTATATGCAACTCAAAAAACAGGTAAAACTAAGCTATATTGTTTGAGAATGCATATTTTGGTGGTAAAATTATAAAGAAAACTAGGATAGTGATTATGTCCCGGAGGAAAAGGAGTTTGTTATTGAGAAAGGAATGTTTGGAGTGTTTCTGAAGTACTAGCAGTATTCTAATTCTTGTCTGGGTTGTTTGCTTTATACACAAGTGTTTGCTTTATAACAGTTCATTAAGCTGCCCATTGATATTTATGTACTTTTCTAAAATTATGTTATATCACAATAAAAATAACTTTAAAAACATACATGTGCACATAGGAAAAGGAACAGCCTTAAAAGGGGAGGTCCAGTTTGTTTTCTGGATTGTTTTAGAATTAATAGTATCTTTGGTTACCTACAAGTAAATCAACATTTTGCCAAGACAGTTTCCTCACTGTCTTCTGGGTTCTAGGATCACATCCATCCTAAACTTACTTTTGACCATGTCAGTTCATTTTATCAACCTCCACTACCTTTCTGGTTCCTATCATATCAAAGCTGTACTATTTGACTTTTTGAAAACCATCCATACTTTGACTCTTTTCTGTATGTCCTGTGCAGTATGGTCACTTGAACAGATTTTAATGAGACCTACACTCTGTGAGGATGTCCTTGACTATTCAGGCCCCAATCTCCTCAACAGCTATATTTTATAGAAGTTCAGAGAGCTTTTTATTTCATTCTGGGGTTGTACTAAGAGATGTTGTGTACAGTTTTGTACATCATATACAACTCATCTGATGCCCCTAGGATCACGTTAATCTCTGAATTTTTAACACATTTACTGTTAAGTCATTTTAACTTCTTTTTTTTTTTTTAAATTTTTATTTATTTATGATAGTCACACAGAGAGAGAGGGGCAGAGACACAGGCAGAAGGAGAAGCAGGCTCCATGCACCGGGAGCCCGACGTGGGACTCGATCCCGGATCTCCAGGATCGCGCCCTGGGCCAAAGGCAGGCGCTAAACCGCTGCGCCACCCAGGGATCCCTCATTTTAACTTCTTGAAGTTAGTTTCTATTTTTTGTACTTTCCTAGCATTCTCCTCCCACCTTTTGTTACTTGGCATGTCATATTGAAATAGCCGTCTCCATCTCTTTCCTTCACAGCTGTTAAACACTGCCATTGACCAGCACAATTCCTACATATAGTTGCTTAATATGTGAGGGAACTCACATGAAAATGGATGGTTTGATTCCTTATTCTTAATTTTAGCATAGTTAGATTTTAAATATATATATTTTTTGTTTATAGGCTCTCAACATTTATAACCTAAGGACTTCCATTAAATATACTGAAACAGGGGATCCCTGCGTGGCTCAGAGGTTTGGCGCCTGCCTTCGGCCCAGGGTGTGATCCTGGAGTCCCGGGATCGAGTCCCATGTTGGGCTCCTTGCATGGGGCCTGCCTTCTGCCTGTGTCTCTGCCTCTTTCTCTCTCTCTCTCATGAATAAATGAATAAAATCTTTAAAAAAAAAAATATATGGAAACATTCTTATCAAAATAATAAAATACCATTTTTAAATACTCTCTGTAAACTTTTTATAATTCTCTTCAGTTGGAATCAGATCCACTATTGCATGAATCATAAGTAGTTAGTTTCATTTTACTTATTACTAAATTATGCTGCTCGTGTAGCAGGAAGAAAAAGACCATTCAGCAGAGCAGACGGTATAAATAAACACTTCCCTTGTATGCACATATTTGGACAGAGGGCACAGAAGCCACTGTCTTTGTTTTCTTTCAAGTAAAAAATCATTTTAGAAAATAATACTGGTTTTTGTCATTATGTGGGCCATAGTCTCTTTTGAGAAAATGATAAAAGGTTTGAAGCTTTTCCTCAGATTGAGACGTGTGTTTAGGGGGAATAGACATGTGTAAAGAAGTTATAAAGTTTTGTATACTGTGATGTTCTTGAAGTTTCAGAGGCTTTAGGTTAGAAGAATTTGGTAAATTGAAATAATCCTAATCAAGCCAGGGAATGTGGACAGCTACCTGTGAGGGGAATAGTCATTAACTTCTTCTTAAAATGTCTGCCATAATTTCAGACCTACCTTAAAAGTTCATATGAGAATAAAATTGTGTTTCTCAGAAAATCTTTTTGATTAGCAAAATGTTGATAATGGTTAAAGCTGGGTGGTGGGTATCTGGGAGTTCAATGTACTGTTCTGTTGACTTGTATGCTTAAATTTTTTTGTAATGGAGTGGGAGCCTTTTGGGAAGATGACAATAGATTATTGTGTTTCTTTTAAAATTGTGCTAATTCAGACCTAGAAGGAGTTACTTACATCTGTTTCACTGAGATTCGTTTCTTAATATATTTGTTTTCTTCATAGCTCAGAACTAGAAAGGATAAAATACGAGGAACAATTGGCAGAACTTTCAAATAGTGACCAGGTAAATAACAGGTATGGGAGTCAAGAATCCACCCGTATTCTTGAGCATAGTAGTCCTTAATAAAATATCATAATTTGAAAGAAAAAGCTGCTTTGTTCTCTTGAGATTAAAATAAACATAGACTCTGTGAGCTGAGGGATCAAAGATGAATTGATAAAACAACAGAACAAGATAAAAAGGAAGCTGATGAAACTAAGAAAAAAGGGGCAAGTAATAATCTCGCACAGCTCAAAACCACATTGGCAACAGCAAGTTACAGAGGAGATACTATGGAAAATAGAGATATACAAGATAGAAAAAGGACAAAGAAGGAATTAGCAGATGGTAAACATGGAGGACAAATTAACAAAGACTGGGTACAAATCCAGCAGGGCACAGACTTAATTACTAAAAAGGACCTTGAAGTAATTGAGACCTGAATGGCATTATTTTTTTTAAAGATTTATTTATTTATTCAGAGACAGAAAGGCAGAGACACAGAGGGAGAAGCAGGCTCCATGCAGGAAACCCGACGTGGGACTCGATCCCGGGTCTCGTGGGACTCGATCCTGGGTCTCCAGGATCATACCCCAGGTTGCAGGAGGCGCCAAACCACTGTGCCACTGGGGCTGCCCTTGAATGGCATTTTTAAAGAGAAAGTTGAATGCTGAGATAAAGCCTACTAGAGCTAGCCTTAAACTACTAAATCTCAAGAATGAAGAAAGAAAACAAAATTATATATATATGCCACTTGAAAAAGGATTTGAATTATAAAATGAGAAAAATTATTTGATCACAAACCTCCATAACAACAGGTACTGGAAGGAAATGGATGCTGTCGCTATAAAGAATATTGGGGGTTGGAGGGTCCGATTTTTGGCCAAAGTAATCAACTAGGAAAAGTCTAAAAACTGGAGGGTTTAGTGTAGGATCACATAACATAAAGACACTCAATACATTTAAAGTCAACAACTTAAGAAATAGACTTAAGTATTAATTTTAAGTTAGGTTAGTGAAAATAAATTAGATTTCAATATTTCCAAGTAACTATTGTAGAATTGTTGGTAATTAATAACAAAACCAAATTTTAAAATGATTTCTTATAAAATGGAACTTAATAAAAGAAAAAGATTTCTAGGCCCACTGTCTCAAACCGTATGAGTGGATTCTTAAGCTCCCCATTCTGTTTACCTGAGCAGTATTTGAAAGTTCTCTGAAAGCTTCTAGAATGGCTCAAAAAGTGGATAAACCCAATGCAGTGTGAAATATGCGAAAAGCAAAGGAATTCAGATTTGTTACCGTGGATTATCTTTAAGAAGTTCCTCTTAAATCAGTTATTAAAAACAAACTGAATGATTGTAAGATTCTTCTAGACACTGGGCTACAGCAATAAGAAAATAGTTCTCATGGGGTTTACACCCTAGCAGAGAAGACATAAATGATTATGGAGTTGATTGTGCAGATAAGTATTGTGCACAGTACAAAGTACCATGAGAAGGTTATACAGGGAAATTGACCTAATTTGAGCCTTGCAGTAGGGGAGGAACTGAGGGTTAAATTGAGACCTAAGGGTAGGAGGAAGTGTTTGGGGTAGTTGAAAAACCCTTAGGCAAATGGTTAGCTATTTAGATTAAAATGAAATGGGATCCCAGCTTTGTTTTGTACTTCACAAAAGTAATTTCCTTGTGAATCAACAGTTTAATGGAAACACTTTAAACCTAAAGTCATGGATGAATTTTTTTATAATCTTTAGGTATAGAGATCTTGTAAAGCTTGATATGAAATCCAGAACTCAAAAAAAAAAGGGGGGGGGGGAGACCCAGAACTCACAACATGATCTGTGTGCCTATAGGAAGATTAAAAGTGGCAATTAAACACCACTAAACAAGGTTGAGGGCAAGTTAGAAACTGGGGGGATAAAGTAGGCCAGGAGACAAAGGGTTACCCGTTCTATTGATGTATGGAACTCATAAATTAATAGTAAGAATTTCACAGAAAAGCGTGTTCACCCTCACTAGTGAAGAAACGCAAATTAAGTCCAGATATTCCCCCCTACAATCAGTTGGGCCAAGATTTTAATCTAGGATTACTTATATGTGGAACATCAAATGTCCCTTAGTATAAGGCTGGTTAGGTACATTAAAGTACATACCTACAGTAGAATATTATGCAGTGATGAAAACTAATGTTCATTGACAAAGATGTCTTAATGTGTTGTTTTTTTTTTTTTTCCTTAATGTGTTGTTTACTGAAAGTTATAAATGTGGAGTAAGTGCTTTTATATGAAATTATAGACACATGTCTATCTGGCTGTGTAAGCGTAGAATGGTATCTAGAATCATCGCTAAAGTATTAGGAGTTACTAATTTTATGTGGTCAAGTTTGGATGCTAGAAGTTTGTCTCTTCTTATGAGCATGGATGTTTTTTCTAAAAACAAGGTGTTTTTAATTGTTTTACCTGTTCATATTTAGTGTTAGCTTCATACTCCCCCCCGCCCCCCTTTTTAAAGATTTGATTTATTTATTCGTGAGAGACACAGGGAGAGAGACCCAGGCAGAGGGAGAAGCCAAGTCCTTGCAGGGAGCCTGAAGTGGGACTGGATCCCCGGGTCTCCAGGATCATGCCCTGGGCTTAAGGTGGCGCCAGACTGCTGAGCCACCTGGGCTGCCCACTTTTTACTTTTCAAATAAAGTAGACATTCAGATAAACCTAGACATCTTAGATTTTCTCAGAGATAATAAGTAGGAAAGCATTTGATTTTCTCCTCTGTATATTTTGATTAGTTGAATCATCAGTGACAACTTTTAACCTTATAGAAGTTCTTCTTTTGTAATGTATTGACATTTTGGTTAATCTATCATTTGATTGAAACATTCTGTAGTCAAAATATTTATAAATAGATATTTATTAGTCTTAGGGGAGTGATGTGATTTGTTCTCATTTGAGTGATTTTCCTGGAGATAAAGTAAGTGCTTGACACAAAGCCTGAACAAGTCCTGCATTAAAAATAATTGGAAATCTCTTTGAGTATCACTTGTTTTTTAACTTCAGAACCTCCTGTTTGTATGTAAATAACATTGAAGTTGTTGAAACCTAGGCTTCATATGCTAAAAAGTAATTGACCAGATTTTTCATTAATATTTTACTAGTTATATTGATTCACAAATTGAAAATTTTAAATCTGTTACTTTTTCCTCTGGGATATTAAGGTGTTTTGGGAAGCCAGCAATCCTGTCTCATCTGGATTAATGGGAAATAGTGGGCTAAGTATTTGCCACTGTCTTCTGTCAAGAAATTTATAGTTCAGTTGAGACTGGTAGTTGGCATACCATGCTTGTGATATCTTAGTGAACTACTTCTGTATATTTATAAATGTATTTTATGAAAAGCTAAGTATATGGAGTTTTTGATAGAAAAACATTATAAGATACATTTTTGTTTCCTCTTTCCCTTTGCTAGTAAATTAAAAATTATTTTAAAAGAATATTTAGAAATGATATCTGTGGGGTGATTTGTGGGGTAAGGTATGCTGTGTAGGTAGTTTACTTGCTAATATATTTAAGCTGGTGTAACTAAAATAATTAATAAATCATTTGTATGAAGTATTAGCCTAGCCTTTTAAAATACCATTACTCTTCATTAAGGTACAACTTAAGATAGTTGTAAGAATAGTACAACTTTTATTCTTAAGTTTTAGTTATAGTACTGTTAAAATACTAATAGCTTAACTTCCTAGGATAAAAACAAAGTAAAAAATACCAAAATGGCAAAAAAAAAAAAAAAAAAAAAAACCAAACAAACCCCAAAACCCTCCATCAGCTTTCATATGTATGGGTGTGTGTGCGTGTGTATGTATATATACATTTAACTGTATATATGTATATATACATACACAGGCACACACACACACATACACACCTCTATTTTGCTACAATTTGTAGCCATACACCTCTGTTCCTCTGAGCAAAAAAGGTTATGATCTGGGTTTATTTTAATTCAGTTCATTGCTGTTCCCTATAGAAAATCAGGTTTTTGGAGAGCTCTAACAGTGTGCTATTGCTGGGCTCTCATCCTTTCTGTTTAAATAATGCAGGTACTTTGATGGAAACCTGGAGAAGCTCTTTGCTGAGTGTCATGTAATTAATCCAAGTAAAAAGTCTCGAACACGCCAGATGAATACAAGGTCATCAGCACAGGATATGCCTTGTCAGATCTGCTACTTGAACTATCCTAACTCGGTGAGTATCTGGTAGTTTAAGGCTAGCACTGACTCTGTTTCAGAGGATAAATCAACTTAAATTACTTTTAAATACTTAAACAAAGGAAAATCTGGGAGTCTGGAATTGTACTGTAGTAAAACAGTAACCTATCAGAATATTGAGGATAAAGGAAAGGAAGACAAAGAATGGAACTTGTTCTTTCCCTCTCCACCACTGTTTGCTTTTTTAAAGCAGCAACTTGTCATTACAACCTAAATTTATTCTAAGTTTATTTTACTATCATGGGAGGATTGTTTAATAGGTGGGCAGTCAGTAGAATTATTTTTCATCAAAATAAAATAGATTTAAAATTAGCATTTTATTTTATTTTATTTATTTATTTTTTAAATTTTTATTTATTTACAATAGTCACAGAGAGAGAGAGAGAGAGAGAGAGAGAGAGAGAGAGAGGGCAGAGACATAGGCAGAGGGAGAAGCAGGCTCCATGCACCGGGAGCCCGACGTGGGATTCGATCCTGGGTCTCCAGGATCGCGCCCTGAGCCAAAGGCGGGCGCCAAACCGCTGCGCCACCCAGGGATCCCTAAAATTAGCATTTTAAAATAAATACCCAATACATCAATAAAATGTCTTTAATAGTATTTTACTAGGCAGCTTTCTGCATAACAGAAGCGTTTCATTTATAGAGATCCATTCTAATGGAGATTCTTAAATATAGCAAGTGGTGACAGAGTTGGAGCAGACACTGGGACCTGTTAATTGGTATTTCTTTTAAGTAAAAGTATCCCTCTTAAAACCTACTAAATTTGGATGATTTACTTTGATTTGTCTAGTAAGGAATTTTAGGCTTAAACATAATCATCTTATGAAGGCCTTACTTTATTAGTAACCACAAAAAAATAATATTTGTGACATAAATGTATTTAGTCACTTGGAATTCACCCCTAAGATATTTCAAGATACCTAAGAAAAAGCTTAATTCTATAATAATAACTATCTTACTCATATTCTCTGCTTTAATTAACTTTCTAATAATTATTATATAGAAAGTGTTTGTCATAAAGTGACAGACACCAAGTGTTTATATATTTTAGCACATTGAAGATTTTTCATTATTTTTCTTAGAGGTTTATATATGTTTCTCTGTAGAGGTCCATTTGAAGGGGACTAATTTGTTCACATGTGCTTCAAGTGCCTAGAAAAGAGATTTTAAAAGAAAGTTACTTAAGTACTCTTAGAGAAATAGAACAATGAGTTAACATAACTTTGTAGATGAAGTGTTGAGTTGAATTTCCATATTCTCAAGTTTTGATTATAGCACTAATGCTAACTACTTGGCTTTGTGTAATTATTAAACCTTACTGGATTTAAGTTCTTTTTATCTTTCAAATGAGTTGAGTAAGATATTCTTTCAAATCTCTACTGTTCTGAGAATTGTATAATTTCCCTTTCCTTTATTTTTTTTGTGTTTCTTTCCTTTATTTTTTAAAAAATTTTTCCCTCTCCTTTAAATCACAATCTTGAGTATTAAAAAAAAATTACTATTAAAAATGCATTAAATTTATCTTTTGACCATTTTATTGTCTGTCTTTAACAAAAGTTCTCTTTGCCAGGTGACGTTTGTATAGTTTGTAAAAGTTTCTGTTAGGTAATACTGAGCCCCAAAGAATCTGTCCCAGATTATACAGGGTTTCCTTATTCCCTGGCATTTCTCCTCCTGCTCTATTATAACTAGCTCCTCCTTTGTTTAAATTTTAAATGTAATATGAGTACTGAAGCTAGCTACTTACAAATATCCCCTATAACTTTCTCAGTGTCCTTGGTATTGTCTAACAGTCTTAACAAATTAGAATTAAAAATCACCTGGAGATTCACATTGTAAATTTTGCTTGCACGTGTAACTGATGATAGAGAACCTACTATTCATTTATTTTTATTTTTTTATTTTTTTAATTTTTTTACTATTCATTTATTCAGTGCACCAGGCACTATTCTAAGTGTTAGAAACACAATGGAGGAAAAAAGGCCTTATGCCTGCTTCAGAAAATTTACAGGTTAGCTGGGTAGATAAGTAAGATGACATATTCAGAAAGAAAGGTAAGCACTTTGATGATGATACTATAGGAACATGTTGGAGAGAGACATCTAACCCAGTTTTAGGTCAGAGAGAAATTTCCCACAGAAATTGACCTGTGAAATAACCTCTGAAAGTGTGGTAGTTCGGTGAATCAGGAAAACAGAGCAGTATAGAAGCCAGAGGAAGAGTATGTACCTCCAAGAATGATAAAAATATTGCTAAAAACTTGAAAGAAAATAATTGAAAAGTGAATTTGGAATTAACAACATGAAGTTTACTGATGATATTGGAAAGTTAATGTAAGTAGTATGGTAAAATGAGAAACCACACTGCATGGGCTGAAGGGTTATTGACCTAAAGATTAGAAAAGAAACGTAGGCAATAAATACAAACAAATTATTCTTTAAAGGAAGCTTGGCTATGTCAATGACAGGACAAGAAAGCAAACAGCAACATGGGTTGGAAAGTAAGTTTGAGAGTTACGGAAACCATGCCAAGTGTTATGAAAAATAATAGTGTGATAAAACTAGGACTTTTCTCATAGTTTTTAGACTAATATAGAAAGATAATTTTAACCTCTTCAGTTCTGCAAATGTCATCTCAGACTCCATTAACGCATTGATTGAATGAGTGATTTTTTTTTAACCTCTGCTGTATAATTCCCATGTTTCAGTTTCCACCACTTTCTTCAAACACTGATACTTGCCTTTTACTGATGTCTATCTTCAATACCTTTATCCTTCCAGAAAGCAGCTTTAGCTTTATACAGTGACACGTGCAAACAACTTTTTAAAATAAATGCTTTAGTAGCTTAGTATATAGCACTTTGGAGATAACTATCTTGGGTGAGATCTCTTCTTTAAAAACAATATCCTGAGACTTTGGGGCACTTTTAAATTCTCTACCCCCATCTCCTTGTTTGTGGCCAATTCAGGGGTTTCTTAGCCCTGGGAACAGTTATAGAGTGGGCTGTGATATCTCATTTTTATGAAGTAAATAATTTGTATATTTTAAGAATCAGGTATGTTACATAAAGGCAACTTTGGAGATTGTGACTATAGTCACCTTCCCATCCCCTCACCTCTTAAGCACCTCCGAATCTTTCTGCTGGGAACACAAAACATCTGCTCTAAGTCTGACCCTATATCCTTTTTAATTTATTCCATTTTATGGATGAGGGAACTGATGTCCTAATTATTCAGTTTTTATAAACAAAATTTCTTTAACTTTAGAGATAATATGAGGAGTTTCTGATGGAAGAAAGATATTTATTCCTGTTCTTACTGCTATTTGCCATTAGTTGCTGTGTATGTAAAATGGCAGTAATAAATGTACCTTTGAAGAGTGTTTATTCTTTCAGTTCTTTTTTTAAAGGACCATTAATTTCTGTTTTAGGTAATATTTCATATATTTTTAGTGTATTCTGTGTCAGATTTATTTATGATATTAGCAAGGATAAATTTGTTGATAAGTAATCCTATCTTTGAGTTAGGGACCTAAGTAGGTACGCACAAGGTTGTAAGGGAACAGATATGTGAAAGGAGGAAGAGAGGAAGGGAAATGGAACAGGATGGTGATACCCAGGTATATCTGTGACAATGACACCTCTCTTGAGCACAGTAAATGTGTTTATACCACAGGTTAGTTTTTGCTCTATCTTTAGACATGTGTATGTGATTTATATTTCCATTTTTTCTTGTTTTGTATTGTTATCTATCAAATTAGAAGAATTATTGAAAAGAAGCCTTTTAAAGAATAAAAAGCTTTGTTTTTTTTTCCCTTATATAATGATTGATGGTCCAGAAGTTCCAAAGGTAGAGATGTTAACTTGCAATGATCACTTAGTAACCATTGTAACCTTTATTCTCACAATCTCAAGGGTTTTTATTTGAAAAAAGAAAATAAAGCACATGAGGATGCATATGTGTTTTTAAGTTGTGAATAAAACGTTTTAGAATTGTTGATCTTTTACCCTGTTATAATTGTCCTTTACAGAATGCTCCTTCCTCTTACAGCCTTGAAAATCAGATGCTCTTCATTAGTGATCTGACAAGTTAGTGCCAAATGTCCTTTACCAGTCAGGAGTAATGAGAATAGATTCTTTTGTTTCCTAGATTTTTTTTTTAATGGATAAAAATATTGATTTCCACAATATTTACCTTTACTTGTCCTATAAATGAGTTACAATTCTTGTCAATCTGAATAGCATCATATTTTAAACTGGATATTTACCATGTCATTTGGTCTGTAGGACAAGTCTCAGGACTCTGATACATTTTTCCCCCATGTCTGCTTCTGGGCATTCTTTATATAGTTTATGTGCTGTAGTATAGAATTTTGTATCCTATTTGTATCTGAATTTCATAAGCAACATCAGAAATTTCATGAGCATTTTTCAAGTAACAGCTCGTTAGAAAATGGAATAAAAAGTAACACTTATGTGAGCCACGGAAAGAATAAAAGAGCTAGAAATAAACTTGGCAAGAAATGTGAAAGATCTGTTAAGAAGAAAACTTGAAATACTAAAGTAGTTAAAAAGATGACTTGAGTATTTGGAGAGATAGAATAATAGTAAAATATTGAAAAAGATATTCAACTACTGAGCCACCCAGGGGCCCCTAGAAGGCAGAAATTTTAAAACCAGTACACTTTGGTGTATTTTTTTGTTGCTTCTTCATGGCAACAAAATGTGAGCACTCAGATTTGAATCTGAGAAAATATTTTCCACACTTACAAATGGCCAGTTTTCTAAATAGATAGAAATCCCCACTAAATCATTAAGGAAATGATGGGCAAAATAGATGAAGAGAGTGCACTGAAAAAATATAGTTTTTAATCTTTTTTTAGTGTTTAAAACTTCACTCAAAATAAATTAAAATCAAAACTAATGAAGTGGGGCACTTGGGTGGCTCAGTGGTTGAGCATCTGTCTGCCTTCAGCTCAGGTCATGATCCCAGAGTCCTGGAATTGAGTCCCACATCCGGCACTCCATAGGGAGCCTGCTTCTCCCTCTGCCTGTGTCTCTGCATCTCTCTCGTGTCTCTCATGAATAAATAAATAAAATCTTAAAAAAAAGAAACTAATTCACCTTCATACCTGTTAGATTGGCAAAGATCAAGGAGTTCGATAATATACTATTGTTGACGTAGGTTTTGGGAAACCCGAATTCTCTTTAACAGTATAAATTGCTACAACCTCTTTGAACTTAAAGCTTGGTGTTAATACTCTATTAAAGTGTAAATGTATACCTGTTATAATATCACTTTATCCCAAGATGCATCGGCACGATCACCATGATATATAAATAGCCAGTGCAGTAGCATAGTGGCCCAAAAAAAAAAAAAAAAAAAAAAAAGTCTAAATGTTCGTTAATGGTGGACTATTTAAATAAATCATGGTACCTTCATACAGACTGTAAAAAGGGGTGGACCCATGTGTACTAATGTAGGACCACCTCAGAAATATATTAAATAATAACCAAAACGATAATGTGTGCTACTCTTATTGTGTATGTGCCTGTGTATGTCAGAACATCTCAGGCAGATTATGTCAGATTTTGAAATAGTGTTACTTTTGGATAGAGAAATAGATGACAAGGGTGGGAATAAGGGAGACTTACTTTTCAACATAAACTCGTACTATTAAATAATTGTTTTTAACCATGAGCCTGTATTACCTTGTTTAAAAATAATTTAGAGTAAATATTGTAAAATATTCTTAGTTGAAACTGGTGACCATTATTTGCATATTATAGAATATAATATACTTCAATTAACTATCCCTCAAATTAGTAGTATTTCAAGTCATACAAGTAATAGAAGATTAGACCAAATGTTAGTATTGTTCTTAGCAATCTGAATGAATCTTTTGGTTTCCATAAGATTTTATTGATTATCTAGGTAAGCTCTATTCTGTGCAACTCTAGAAGTCCTATATTTGCATGACATTTTTTAATACAGCTTTGAGATAAAATTCACATACACTAATAAGACGATATAGTTCACTTATTTTCAGCGGTTTTAGTTTACCACTCCACTGCCACAGTAAATTTTAGAACATTTCATGACCCCAAAAAGATACCTCATCTCCTTTTACACTCACTACTACCTCTTACCCCTCAAGCCATCCTATCCTAGGCAACCACTAATCTACTTTCTCTATGATTTTGCCTGTTCTGGACCTTTCGTATACATGGAAATCAAACAATATGTGGTGTTTTGTGGCTGGATCCTTTCATTGAGCATAGTGTTTTCAAGGCTCATCTGCATTACAGTATGTATCAGTACTTCAATCCTTTTTATGCGTGAATAATATTCTTCATATGTATATTCCACATTTTGTTTATCCATTCGTCAGTCACTGGACATTTAGGTTGTGTCTGTTTTGGGACTAGTATGGATAATGCTGCTATGAATATTTGTATACAAGTTTTTGTGTGGAGCTATGTTTTCATTTCTTTTCGGTATATACCTAGAAGTGGAATTGCTGGATCATGAGTAACTCTGTGTTTAATTATTTGAGAAACTGCCACAGTGTTTTCCAAAGCTCCTGTATTATTGTACATTCGCACCAGAAGTGTATGAGGGTTCTAATTTTTCTACATCCTTACCAACACTTGTTGTTATCTGTCTTTTTGAATATAGCTGTCCTAGTGGGTGTCAAGTCGTGTCTTATTGTGGTTTTGATTCACATTTCTCTGATAGCTAAGGATTTTGAGCGTCTTTTCATATGCTTATTGGTACATGACATATTCTTATATTTTGTGCAAACTTGTCTGTCTTTCCTAAAAATATAAATACTCTAAAAGCATTTCTCATTAGTTAGGTAATTTGTATTAAATGTATTTGCATGTCTAAGTTTTACCACTGAGAAGTTTATTTTAGAAGCCCAGCTAGCCTTGTCAAATTGGACATTTTAACTACTTATGAGAATTGTGACCTAATAGAGCCTTCTTGAGTCACTATGTATAGTGATTTTTCTCATAATGTCTTTTAAAAGTCCATGTATTATTTTTGTTGCAGTATTTCACTGGCCTTGAATGTGGACATAAATTTTGTATGCAGTGCTGGAGCGAATATTTAACTACCAAAATAATGGAGGAAGGCATGGGACAGGTAAAGATACCAATTTGATTTTTTAGTTTTTGTTGAATTTCCTACAATGTTTAGACCCTTGCAGAAATATAAACAGGTGAAGCATTCTGGATTATAAATTGCATGGGAAACTTTTTCCATTTTGAGATTAAAAGATAATTAAGACATTTTTCTATTTACAATGTGACAATCCAGTCAAAGATAACAGTTCAGGTAATGTTTTCTTAGTGGCATTAAGATGTGTATAAATCAGGCTAAACTTGTTGAGCAGTTTTGTCAGGTGTCTTGCTTGTGCCTTTCGAGTTTTATTCAGGTCAGTCAATGGTTTTAGTTACCTTATGGTATTAAACACACACATACATTTTCTTTAATAGAAAGGGAACGATTAAGATCCTGTAAATGTCAAGGTATTCTCAACCTACTGAAGTGCCTGGCGATGGTAAGCATCCAGTAAATATTTGTTGAATGAAGACATAGTTTAAATTTCAATCTTTTTCAGACTATTTCGTGTCCTGCTCATGGTTGTGATATCTTAGTGGATGACAACACAGTTATGTAAGTATTTTTGATAGATTCTGCATGTTGAATATTGGTTAGTTGGTTAAACTAAATTAATTTGTGCTCAAACCTCAGAGGAGGTGGAATTTTTAGTCTAAAAAGACTTTCTAACCTATATTCCTTCGTAGTACAAAAGTTCATTTCTAACTTGATTTAAATGCCCAGACACTAGTCTTATAAATATATGGCAAAATCTGGGCAATATATGATAGCTAGATTTCAATAAACCTTAGAATTGGAGAGTAGGGTATGTTGGTATGTCAGTTGAGGTCCTGTGGGAAGGAGATTTATTGTGGGATAGCATCTGTGCAGGTTAAAGAGAAAGGAGTAGATACGCTTTGATGCAGGTATGATTCCTGTTAAAAGAGACAAGAAGGATTCAGTAGGAAGAGACTCCAGCCATGGAGCAGCAGTGAGTCTCTGGCAGCTCTGTGGGGAACTCCACTGCAGATTGCCTATAGATGAATGCCTCAGTAAACGGAAATGACTGGGCCCTAGTGCCTTCCATGTTCCATCATTCACTGGGAGCTACCCAGGGGAATGTGGCCTCATTTGGAGCACAGCTCCCAAAGGCACTACATCTGGAAGTTGTTGGCTAACTGCTCTTCTTGTGAAAGGTTTTCTTATGAAGGGAGAAGGAAACTTGAAGAAACAAGCATAGATTTTAGTCCTGAACTGGGGTAATATCCCAGGTTGTTTAATTCCTTGAGTTAGTGCTGTTTCATAGCCTCGGGCTACGTAATTGACTTCATTCTAGGAAGATAAACAGATTGAAGGCCTGAACTATCTGCAAACAAATTATGTAGTTAGGTAATTGCCTATACAGAAAGGTTTAGTCTGTGTTTAAGCACAGGGATTTGAAGGTAATAAAAGTAAAAACAGCTATGGACTTTAATGAGCAAATAAATTTCCTAAGCTACCTAATAAAGCCTTAAATTGACTTAACCAGCACAGTTTATAAAGCTCACTGATTCCAATTTGTTAACCTTAACCTACTTTGGATTACTAAAACATACTGATGCTTGTTGTTAGCTCTGTGTTAATACTGTTTCTATCTTTCAGTGAATCTTTTTTCCATTATTGGTTTAAGCTAGCAGAAATAAGTTATGTAACAAATATCTTGAAGTACCATCCTCCTTCTAGTTGTCTTTATCTTGTTCCTTGATACTTTCTGATTCCTTGTATTTTCATCAATAAATCAGTTTCATCAATAGAATTCATCAGATCACTGAATCTTTTTATCCATTCCATATTTACTTGGGAACATTAAGATATATTTCCTTCCCCCAAGAAGTTCATAATACTAAAATGCAGAGTTTAAGAGTTATATATAGAGACATGTATAAAGTACAGGTAGAAAGAAGCAAATTATTCCACATGAAGAGTTTAAGGAGTAATATAAATGGGGGTAAAAATTTGGATTGAGGGAGTGGAGAGTAACACTGTTAAAGAAAGAATACCAGTATATATATATATATTTTAAAATAGCTCATGAGGGATCCCTGGGTGGCGCAGCGGTTTAGTGCCTGCCTTTGGCCCAGGGCGCGATCCTGGAGACCCTGGATCGAATCCCACGTCGGGCTCCCGGTGGATGGAGCCTGCTTCTCCCTCTGCCTGTGTCTCTGCCTCTCTCTATCTCTCTGTGACTATCATAAATGAATAAAAATTTAAAAAAATAAAAAATAAAAAAAAAATAAAATAGCTCATGAGCTTTTCTCTATTAAGTATTCTGTGGTGGCTAGAGAGTAGCAGGTTATTAGAGATTAGGATAAAAGGACCCTGACAGTTTATGGATTTCATCACAGAAGGTTGTTAGACTGTGATAATAAGATTTACATTTTGAGAAACCTATTTGGGGGTAGGGGGCGCCTGGCTGACTCTGTCAGAAGAGCATGTGACTCGTAATGGGGTCAAGACCCATGTTGTGTGTAGAGATTACTAAAAATAAACTTTAAAAAAAAGAAATACAACTTTAGCGGAGGGAGGGTCGTTTAGAGTTGGGGAGGCATTTGGATAGGAGATGTGGCTCCTATCCAAAAAACTGAAGATTTTTTTTTTTTTTGAGGGGAAATGGAGTAAATATTTTCAACACATAAAACCAATGTGGCTAATATCAAAAGGGCTCTTACAAATCAAGAAGATAATCCTATGGAAAGCAGTTCACAGTGAAAGAAATTTGATGCTCATAAACATTAGCTAATAAACATTATATAAACTAGTTACTTAAATGTAAATCAGAATTTGGTACTCCAGTTTTTTTAAATTGTGTTTTTTGTTTTGTTTGCATTTGGATTGGTAAGGATTAAACAATTTGGTAATGTGTAGTGTGAGAATATAGTACAGTAGAGAATACAAACTGTTGCAACATTTTTGTAATAGTTTGACAATTTCTACAAATTAAAATGCTCTTTGGCCTTTCATGCAATAGTATCACTTTGGATATGTCATTCTGCTGCCTTCATTGTTTCTGATCAGTCAACTGTTAATCATGTTGTTTCCTATTTGCTCCTTTTTAAGATTTGCTGTGTCTTTAGCTTAAGACAATTCAACTGTGATGTATCTAGATGTGGTTCTCTTTATGTGTATCCTCTCAGGTTTCTTGTGCTCTTTGGCTATGCATCCAAGCATATGCACAGAAAATTTGGAGAATATAAAACCATTTTAATGATATCAGCTGGGGCTTGGGGATTAGGAGGAGGGATTTTTATATTTCACCTTATATAGTTGTACACTGTTAGTATACAGCTTCCATTTTATTTCTTATAAATAAATAATTTTAGAATTTAAGAGTTTAGTTAATTAAATGACATTTTTAAAGTGTTCAGTCTTAAATAATAACTGAAATATGCCTAACAATTTTTTCTTAGTGTGAAAGAAATAGAATCCTTCACAGTCATGGTATTACCATTTTTAAGTTTTTAATTTGATGCATTAAAAAATAGTTTCTTGTTTTAATTTGGCTTTTTTTTTTTTTTTTTTTTTTGAAGATTTCATTTATGTGAAAGAGAGGGAGTGCGTGTGCACAGGCCGAGGGAGCAGGAGAAGCAGGCTTCCCACACAATCAGGGAGACTGACATGGGGCTCTATCCCAGGACCCTGGGATCATGACCTAAGCCAAAGGCAGATGCTCGACTGACTGAGCCACCCAGGCGTCCCTTCTTGTTTTATTTTGACTTCAACTCATTTGGAACTTGAACCCGAAACCAGATTCTTTCATGAAGACACTTTCTCCTATAACCTTCTCAAGTTGAAGCTAGGTCTCCCCACCCCCCACCCTATATACCTCATGGTCAGGAAGCAATGTCATTGTCTCCCTTGGTTTCAAATGTTATATTCAGAATGTTTCTCTACTTCAGTATAAAATCCATGTAGACCCTTTTTATTTATTTTTTCATGATTTTATTTATTTGAGAGAGAGCATGTGCACAAGCAGGAGGAGCAGCAGGCAGAGGGAGAAGCAAGCTCCTGGCTGAGCAGAGAGCCCCAGTGGTACTTGATCCCAGGACTCCCTGGATCAGACCTGAGCCGAAGGCAGACCCTTAACCAATTGAGCCACCCAGGAGCCTGCATGTAGATCCTTGAGTCTTATGTTATCTGGTTATCCTATAGTCCTTTCTGCTTTTATTTGCCTGATTTCTTGGTCACTCCCACTTAATTATAGTGTTAACACCTCACTCACTGTCTTTCTTCCAAGGTTTACTGTCATCCGGTGTGATCTCAGTATCCATATATACAGTCTGTTATTCTATACTCTAACCCTGTAATTTTCAGAGTGCAGTCCCCCAACCAGCAGCATTAAAATGCCCATTCTCAGTCCCAAATCCAGACTTACTGAATCAGAAAGTCTGGGGATGGGGCTCAGCAATCTGAACAAACTCTCCTATGATTCTGATGTATGCTTAAGTTGGAGAACCAATGCCATAGCGTTTCATTTTCCTAATGTATTCATTTTCAGTAAAATCCCTTTTATCTGGACACCAGTTCCTGAGGCCACCACCCTAGGTTTACTCCAGATCTACTCTAATTGACTTTACAAAATCATCTTTTTTTGCCTCTTCCTAAAATATTGCTCCTTGGGGTTCTAATGGGTTTCTACTCATTTTATATCCTCCTTAGTCATAAATTTGACCCAGATTTGTGTGTATTATCAGGTCAACTGTCTCTCTTGAACTTGGGACCTATATATCCCATTGCTTATCAGGCATCTTCATATGTATATTTTATCCTCAGGCTTTGTCTTGTCCAACTCTTCTGTCACTACCACCAAACTCCTTCTGGCTGCTCAGTGTCAAGGAATGGTACCGTTAGGTGTTAAAGACTTGCCTAAATTAGAAACATGATGATGCCCCTGATTGTTTTTTTTTCCTCTATTTCCTGGAGTGATCCTCATACCACTTTCTGTCATTTTCACATCCTAATTAGTCTTAAATCTATCCATTTCCCTCTGTTCCCGCTGCCATTAACCTGATCCAAGTTGTCATTTTCTCTTAGCTGGCAATCTATGACTGGTTTCTAAATGATTCACTTAAATTGTTTTGTCACCTTTCAGTTCTTTCATTTCCATTCTATATTGCTTACCTATACAGCTTCATCTCAACTTTTTCACATTCTCTTTTCTAGCAGTGTGAAACTTGTTAGATTTTACTTATTTATGAGAGAGAGGGAGATAGCAATAGATAACATCAGCGAGGGGAGGGGCAGAGGGAGAAGCAGGCTCCCCGTCTGATCAGGGAACCCCACACGGAGCTCAATCCCAGAACCCTGGGATCATGACCTGAGCTTACCCGACTGAGCCAAAAGCAGACACTCAACCACTGAGCCACACAGGCGTCCTATAAATAAATGGACAGGGCAGAAATTTTCTTTTGAAAAATAAATTGCTTTATTTTTCATTTAATTAAAGTTTTTTTACAAGCACTCTTATATCCATCTTTTTTACATATGATTTGAAACACTTCTTTACATTCAATACAAAATAGATATCACATCCATTCCCTGAAATGACTCTTCGCAAAGTAGAATGCAAGTAGCACTCTTAGAGTCATTGTTATTACATTTGGTTTTAAATTATCTTTTAAATGCATTACAGAATGGACATTATTACATCCATGCAAAAATAAATTGTTTTAAATTAGATCATATAATTTAAATGCTGTTTAATAGTTATTTTCTGTACCATTAACTGTAAGCAGTACATCTTATCTCCTTACTATGAAAAGTGAAGAAATTAATGCTTCTGCATTGTCATTCACCTTTATATCTCTTTCACCTCTTAATTTCTATTAGATACATGATTATGTTGTCAACTCTATTTTTTTTTCTATTCTGGAACAGATTCTTTCATGTTTTGTCAATAAGTTTATTCACAAAATTGTAAATCAGTACTTTTGTAATATTATAACTATGTAAATATCACATAAAATCAAATAGTTGAATGGATCCAGAAAGAAGTAAATGTAGTCCTCTAAGCTCCTCTAAGAATATTCATAACATCATAATCAGATGGTTTTTTATTTTTACAGTTTCTTAACAGTCACAAATACATTTGTGGAGCTGCCTAGACCCTTAAGTCAGTCATACAGTTTGTACCATCTGAGGCAAGAGACAGACTAAATATTGATACATGTTAATCTCAGTTCTGTAAGGATCTCATTTTTTACAGAGGAAAATCCTCATCCTTAAGTACAATAGACTGAGTTTGCTTGTGTGTTGATTTTATTTTACTTTTTTAGTAAATTCTAAAATATATTAACTAAAGTATATAAATACATTAACTTTAAAACTATATTTTATTAACCACCTAAGTCAAGGTATAGAACTTTTCCAGTACCCAGAATGTTCATCCTTTTGCCCCTTACCTGACAGTATCCATTTCACCCTTGTTCCCTGTCATGATTTCTGTCATCAGTTAGTTTTGCCTATTCTTGAGCCTCATTTAAATGATACTATGTATTCTTTTTATGAGTGTATCTGCCTCAGTTAATATCTTTGAGATATGTGCACATCTTAAATATATCTGTATGTTTTTAGGTTTCCTTAGATTTTTTTGTTGTTATGTCTAATGTATTTCATTCTCCTGATAGTAGACATTTAGAGTTTTTTGGTTTGTTTGCTTGGTTTTGACCACTATGGAGAAGGCTACAAAGAATATTCTTATATGTGTCTTTTAGTAAACATGCACTGATTTCTTTTGAGTATATATTTAGAACTGAGTCAGTAGATACTGCCAGGTGGTTTTCCAAAATGGTTGTACCTATGTTCCCCTAGTTAGCTGTGAGTGCTCTACTCCTTGCTTGTATTTGTAAACACTAGTCTTTTAAATTGTATCCATTCTGGTGGGTATGTAAGGATATCTCCTTATGGTTTTAACTTGTAATTCCCTGATGAATAATGATTTCAAACACCTTTCCATTAGCTTCTTGGATATCTTTTTATGAAATACCCATTTAGATCACTTAAAATATTACTTTGTTGTTTTATAAGAATTCATTAAATTTTCTGATAGTCTTTTGTTAGATATATACATATTACAACTACTTTCCCTTATATGTAGCTTCCTTTTTCTCTCAATGATTTTTGATGAACAAAAGTTTTCATTTTAATAACATCTAATACATCATTTCCCCCCCATTTACAATTACTACTTAATTTTTTTTCTTTTTTTTTTAAATTTTTTTTTCAAGGAGAAAATTTTGTATTTTTTAAAATATTTTTTTATTTTACTGACTTCATATTTAATAGATATCCTTATGATTTTTTGAATTTTTTAAGATTTATTTATTTACTCATGATAGAGAGAGAGAGAGAGAGGCAGAGGCAGAGGGAGAAGCACGCTCCATGCTGGGAGCCCAACGTGGGACTCGATCCCGGGACTCCAGGATTGTGCCCTGGGCCAAAGGCAGGCATGAAACCGCTGAGCCACCCAGGGATCCCCAAAATTTTGTATTTTACAAATATACAATTTTTTGTATATTTGTATACAAAAAATATACAATTTTTTTTTAAAGAGCAGGAGAGATGAGAGGGGGGAGGGGAGGACAAAGGGAAAGGGAGGAAGAGAGAGAAGCCCAAAGCAGGGCTCAGTCTTATAGTCCTTATAACCGTGAGATCATGACTTGAGCCGAAATCAAGTCAACCACCCAGGCACGCCAAGATTGTATGTTTTTAAGATAGTTTATGGAGACATTATGGAGAATGCTTTGATAACACGTGACTTTAGAGTGGAATAAACTGAATGCCTCACATTATTTCTCCACAGTGAAACAGAAAGCACTACTTAGCATTCTAAAGTAGGAAATTTAGTACAAACGCTGTAGAATATGGGGCACTTGTTCGGCTCAGGTGTGATCCTGGTCTGGGATCGAGTCCCACATCGGGCTCCCTGCAAGAAGCCTGCTTCTCCCTCTGCCTGTATCTCTGCCTCTCTCTGTGTGTGTCTCATGAATAAATAAATGAAATCTTAAAAAAAAAAAAGCTGTAGAATACTATTTTAAAATACATGCTTAAGGGATTGGAGCTCAAGTTTATACTGAAATAATTTTCTAGTCTCATTGAAATGCAAAATGAAATAATTTGTCAAATTCCAGTAGTTCATAAAGCAAAGTATATAGACAGTAAATTATTGATAGTGGTGATTTAAACTTCTGAAGAAAATATATATTTTAAAAATAATTTTTGAACTATAAATGTAAGCTTAATAGGTTGAAGAGAAACAGAGGAAGAGTATGGGAAGGGTGCATGAAGCTAATTCTGTATGGCCTTATGGACCATTTTAAGATCTTTGGCTTTTTTTGAAGTAGAGCCATGAGAAGATTTTTTTGAGCAGAAGACTGACATGGTTAGAGAGAGTTGCTCTGACTGCTGGCATTAGAA
The DNA here is from genome assembly GCF_018345385.1 of Vulpes lagopus. Taxonomy (NCBI): domain Eukaryota; kingdom Metazoa; phylum Chordata; class Mammalia; order Carnivora; family Canidae; genus Vulpes; species Vulpes lagopus. The sequence goes on along the minus strand of NC_054825.1, from coordinate 45,670,471 downwards.
GGAGACTAAGAAGGAGCATGAAAATGGGGGACTCTTAGAGTAGTGTGGGTGAAAGGTGTTGGCAGTTTAATCCAGGTTGGTAACAGAGGAAGTAATGAGAAATGATTGGATTTTGAATGTATTTTCAAGGTAAAGTCAGAATTAGATAATGTAGTATAAGAAAGAGATGAGCCAGAGATGATAGTAAATGTTATATTTATTTTTAATGATCAGAAACTGAGCAGATTTATTATAAAGATGTTAACCACGTTATCATAAACCTACTACCCAAATACCCAACAGTAAATGAAGATGGAATGTAACACAGACATTAAAAATAGGTTTGGATTGGGGGAAGGTTACTTTATTTCAAATAAAAAAAAATTTGTGAGTTATTTTAATGCATTGGAAAATGCCTATAATAATTTTAGTGAAGAAGCTAAGATATAAAAATAGATGTAGTACGTTCTCTATTTAAAATTATGTATTGGGCAGCCCAGGTGGCTCAGTGGTTTAGCGCCACCTTCAACCCAGAGCCTGATCCTGGAGACTGGGATCGAGTCCCATGTTGGGCTCCCTGTGTGGAGTCTGCTTCTCCCTCTGCCTGTGTGTCTGCCTCTCTCTCTCTCTCTCTCTGTGTCTCTTATGAGTGAATAAATAAAATCTTTTTAAAAATACTAAAATAAAATTATGTATCTGTGGTGCCTGGGTGGCGCAGTTGGTTAAGCATCCAACTCTTGGTTTTGGCTCAGTTGTGATCTTGGGGTCATGAGATCGAGCCCTACATCAGGCTCTGCACTCAGCACACAGTCTGCTTAGGACTCTCTCTCCCTCTTCCTCCACCACCACGCACTCATTCTCTCTCTCAAATAAATAAAAACAAATCTTTTTTTTTTTAAATTACATATCCTGTGTTTACCAAAAAAGGGGAGAAAGATCCAGATTATAAAAATGTTACGTGGTTATTCTTCCTGAGTGATAGAGATGCAGATGATTTTTATTTCTTCCTTTATACTTGTCTGTAATTGGTATGTAAAAAAACAAACAAGCTCTTTTTACAGAGAAATAATTTATCATTAGTCCTAAATTGAAACATACTATTGATTTACTCAGGGTGCTGTATTAGCATAAGATGTGGTTTACTACCTGGCATACTGAAAAAAATTCTGTGTTTAACACCATCTGGTTTAAAATAGCTCTCCAATTACCTCATGTATAAAAGCAGAATTATCCCAGAACTCAGGGTACTTAAATGCATCTGAGGGGCACCTGGGTGTCTGAGTTGGTTAAGCGTCTTCCTTCAGCCATGATCTCAAGGTCCTGGGATGAAGCCCTGCATCAGGCTCCCTGCTCAGCGGGGAGTCTGCTTCTTCTCCCACTCCCCTTGCTTGTGCGTATGTGCACATGTGTGTGCGCGCTCCCTCTCTCTCTCTCTCAGATAAATAAAATCTTAGAAAAAATGCACCTGACACTGTGCTCAGAATGTATAGTAGACTATCAGTAGAAGTCATTATGTTTACCTTCTAAAGGAGCTGCCTTCTGTTGTGAGATTTGGTATAATAACTATTTTCAGTGTAGGTGGTGGCAACAGGTCTTTGTCACAAGTTTATCAATAGCCAGGATGGCACTTGTCTTCTTGAGAGTGCTTATTCTCAAGAGTAAGAGATCACTTTCTTGTTTTTCTCTATAATGTACTACATTTATTTTTAATAGATTTCTATTTAAAATTATATATCCATGGTGCCTGGGTGGCGCAATTGGTTAAGCATAGATAAACTATGACCTAATAACTGAGACTTAATAACCTTGGTCTAGTAACTATAACTAGCCTTTGTTATCACTAGGTAGACTAGATCAATTATAAGAAATCATTGGGTTTTGTCACACCAGAGAAGCATTATGGATAATAGAAATAAATAGTGTTTGGGAAATCAGAGCATCTGACTTAAAGTTTAGTGGCTTTTCATAATATTGTACAACCATCACCACTATCTAATTCCGGAACATTGTCATCACCCCTAAAAGAATTCCCATATTCATTTAACAATCACTTGCCATTCCCTCTTTCTCCTAGACCCTGACAAGCACATATTTATTTTCTGTCTGTATGGATTTGGTTATTCTGGACATTTAATTTAAATATCATTCAGGGGGATCTCTGGGTGGCTCAGTGGTTTAGCTACTGCCTTTGGCCTGGGGATGGAGTCCTGCATTGGGCTCCCTGCATGGAGCCTGCTTCTCCCTCTGCCTCTCTCTCTCTCTCTCTGTGTCTCTCATGAATAAATAAATAAAATCTTTAACTAAATAAATAAATAAATATCATTCAGCATGTGATCTTTGTGTCTGGCTTCTTAAACGTAAGAAAATGTTTTCAAGGTTTATCCATGTTGTAGCATGTGTCAGTACTTGATTCCTTTCTGTGGCTAGATGATATTCCGCTGTATGGGTATTTCATATTTTATTTCTTCATTTCTCAGTTCTTGGACATTTAGGTTATTTTCATTTTTTATGGAAACAGGGTTTTTGAACATTTATGTGCAAGTTTTTTATTTGAACACCTGTTTTTAATTATCTAAGTAGAGGTGCTGGGTCATATGGTAATTCTATGTTTAACCTGTTTTCTTTTTTAAGATTTATTTATTTATTTTAGAGAGAGAATGCAGGCTAGTAAGTGCACGGGGGTGGGAAGTAGTACAGAGGGTGAGAGAAAACCTCCAACAGACTTCTTGCTGAGCATAGAGCTTGCTCCCACAACCCTAGGACCATGACCTAAGCTGAAATTGAGTCAGATGTCCAACAGACCAGGCACCCCCTGTGTTTAAACTTCTGAGGAATCACCAAATATGCTAATTATTTTTGGACCTCAGTTCCAGCATCCCTGAAATGTGGAGGTTTGCTCATTTAAAAGGTGTTTACTGAACACTTCCTACAAATCAAGCAGTGTGCTAGATGTAAGGGGTCCTTTCATGGAGCTTATTGTTTGGGGATAAGGAATCAGGAAGGCAGATGTTAAACAAATGATTACACAGATAACTTAAATTTTTTAAAATTTAAATTCAGTTTGGGGGGGCGCCTGGGTGGCTTAGTGGTTAAGCGTCTGCCTTTGGCTCAGGTCATGATCCTGGAGTCCTGGGATCAAGTCCCATGTTGGGCTGCCCATGCAGAGCCTGTTTCTCACTCAGCCTATGTCTCTGCCTCTCTCTCTCTCTCTCTCTCTCTCTCTCAGAATAAATAAATACAATATTAAAAAAAATAAATCAATTTAGGTAATTATTAATAATCTATAGTATATTTTAAAACTATTTATTAATAATATACTGCATTATTAGTTTCAAGAGAATTTAGTGATTGATCACTTACATAGAACACCCAGTGCTCATTACATCACATTCCCTCCTTAATGCCCTTTACCCAATTAACCCATCCCCCCACCCAGCTCCCGTCCAGCAACCCTCAGTTTGTTTCCTATAGTTAAGAGTCTTTTATGGGTTGCCCCTGTATTTTCATCTTATTTTATGAACATAATCTGTTTTGTTTCTTAAATTCCACATATGAGTGAAATCATAATGATACTTGCTTTTTTCTGACTTACTTTACTTAGCATAATACCCTCTAGTTCCAACCAGATCATTGCATATGGCAAGATTTCATTCTTTTTGATGGCTGAGTAGTATTCCTCTGTGTGTGTGTGTGTATGTATGTGTGTTGTGTGTGTGTGTGTGTGTGTGTGTGTGTAGACATATATATCTGTACACATATAAACATCACATCTTTTTTAATCCATTATCTGTTGATGGACATCTGGGCTTTTTCCGTAGTTTGGCTATTTGTGGACATTCTTGCTATAATCATTGGGGTGCAGGCACCCCCTCCCCCCCTTTGAATCACTATGTTTGTATCCTTTGGATAAATACCTAGTAGTGCAATTTCTGGGCTGCAGGGTAGCTCTGTTTTTAACTTTTTGAGGAACCTCCATACTGTTTTCCAGAAAGGCTGCACTAGTTTTCATTGCCACCAACAGTGTAAGAGGGTTCTGCTTTCTCTGCATCCTCACCAGCATTTGTTATTTCCTCACTTGTTAATTTTAGCCATTCTGACTGGTGTGAGAGAGTAACTCATTGTGGTTTTGATTTGTATTTCCCTGATGCTGAGTGATGTTGAGCATTTTTTTCACGTGTGTCCATTAGCCATATGTATATCTTCTTTAGAGAAATATCTACTCATGTCTTCTGCCCATTTCTTGGCTGGATCATTTGGATTTTTTGGGGGGTGTTGAGTTTGATTTGATAAGTTCTTTGTAGATTTTTGGATACCAGCCCTTATTTGCAAATACTTTCTCCCATTCTATGGATTGTCTTTTGGTTGTTGTTGCTGTTGTTTTAAAGATTTTATTTATTTATTTATTTATTTATTTATTTATTTATTTATTTATTTATGAGAGAGAGAGCGACAGAGAGCTATCAGAGACACACACAGGGAGAAGCAGGCTCCTGGCTGAGCAAAAAGCCTGATGTAGGACTTAATCTCAGGACCCTGGGATGATGACTTGAGCCAAAGGCCAGACACTTAACCAGCTGAGCCACCCAGGCACCCCAGTTGCTTTTTAGTTTTGTCAGCTGTTTCCTGTGCGAAATGCTTTTTATCCTGATAAAGTCCCAATAGTTCAATTTTGCTTTTGTTTTCCTTGCCTCTGGAGATGTGTCTAGCGAGAAGTTGCCGCAGCCAAGGTCAAAGAAGTTGTTGCCTGCATTCCCCTCTAGGATTTAGATAGATCCTGTCTCACATTTAAGTCTTTCATTTTGAGTTTGTTTTTGTGTATGGTGCAAAAAAGTGGTCATTCTTCTGCATGTGGCTGTCCAATTTTCCCAATACCACTTGTTGAAGAGACTTTTTTCCATTGGTTATTCTTTCCTGCTTTGTGAAAGATTAGTTGACCATAGAATTTAGGGTCCATTTTTGGGTTCTCTTTTCTGTTCCATTGATCTATGTGTCTGTTTTTCTGCCAGTACATAGTGTCTTGATCACTACAGCTTTGTAATACAGCTTAAAGTGTGGAATTGTAATGCCTCCAGTTTTGGTTCTCTTTTTCAACATTTCTTTGGCTATTCTGATTCCATACAAATTTTAGGATTGTTCCATCTCTACACAGGTAACTTTCTAAATAAAATTGTGACAGATTTTATGGTGGGAGATGTATATGATGCTGTGAGAACTGAGTGGGAACTGCTATGGGTGGTTGTCAGAAAAGGCCTCCTTTAGTGAGTAACTATTTTAGCTGAGTAAAATAAAATAATATAGCAACATCTAATATTTATTGAGTGTTTACTATTTGCCAGGCACTGATTCATAACTCTTATTTCTGCTATCCATTTTACAGATGAGTAAACTGAATAATTTAGAGGTCAGTGAACTTATCCTTAGTTCGTAACTAGTTAAGTGTGAATCCAGTATTCAAAGCTAGGCTATCCCATTGGAGCCTAGCATGATATTCTTCTCTTTCCTTTTCAAGAGAGGTAGCCCTTTTGCAGAAGCCTCTGAAGAAGGACTATACCCACTATTTTTGAAAGAATACAGATGTGACAGGAGTACACTGAAAGTAGCACAGGACAGGGTAGGGACTTGTGGAAGGCAAGCAGTGCCATAAGAAGCTCAAGAATTCAGTGGGGCCAGATTATACAAAACTTGCTTAAAAGATTTGTTTTAAAAGATTTTAATGTTTTAAACGATTTGTTTAAAAGATTTTAATGAGGTTGGACTATGTTCATGTTTGATCATTTTTACTGGTTTTGTCAGTGGTTAATTCTTTCTGCTTGAACACCATTTTCTTTAAACACTCACAGGAGTGCTTACCATTAAAACTAATAAAACTTAGGCTTCAGGATTCTTTACTTTCACGGGTTCCTATGAATTCTAGAAATTGTTAAGAACATATAGAATGTTCTAGGTGGATAAGGGAAGCTAGGTTGTAGTCAGTAAACATGGTAATGTTTACTTACAGATCTCAGAAGGCGGCCCTCAAATTTATGTATAACAAAACCTGGATCCATTTCTTAACATTCCTGTCAATATCTTTATTTCACACACTGATTTTTGAGAGGGCATCTGAGGGAAGTTGGTTGAGAATTGCTGTCTGAAGGCAGAGTAAGAAGACTCTTAAAAGGGCCTAAACTCCACAATAGTTAAGTCATTAGACTGTAATGACACAGTGGGTAAAAATGGATTATTTTGTGTATAAGAAACTCAAAGATGGGAACTCTACCAAAATAAAACTACAAAAACTTTTAAATTGTCTTGATTTCTACAGTTACATTTGTTGATAGTCTGTATGCATTGTAGTATTTTCAACTTGAAATTGAAATTTTATTTTATAAATGTGGAAAAATACTCTTGGCTAATAACTTCTAATAAACTACTTTTATTCTTACTCTCAGGCGCCTGATCACAGATTCGAAAGTTAAGTTAAAGTATCAGCATTTAATAACAAATAGCTTTGTAGAGGTAAGTGATTTCTCTTAACTTTTCCTTTCTTAAGTAAGAGTAATTGTTTATCACTCTCGATAATAAGAAAGACCCAAAGGTCTTGGCTTATGACATAAACATAGTTTATGGACTTTATTCATGAGGCATACCAAACACTCTTATTCTCAAAGGAATGTGCCAAATCAATAAGTAGATGTCTCTTCATAGATCTAGAACTTTGGGTGATAAAATTATTTTTACAGTATTCTTCTATTATCCCTAGCAAAAAATTATAGCTGATTTTAATGATGTGATGTTTAAGCATGTTTGGCAGTTTAACCTTGCTAATATAATATCTCTGCTTGTTTTATTAGCTTCCATTACCAGTAAACTCTGTTAATAAAAAGAGCTATATTTATTTGTTTTTATCAGTTGTTTTTCTTTTATACAGAGGTCAGCAAACTATGACCTGTTTTCCAAATATTTACTTGAATGTGCCCATTTTTTCTATGACTTCTTTTGTGCTATAGTGGCATAGTTGAGTAGTGGCCCTCAAAAACAAAAATCTTTACTCTCTGGCTCTCTCTCTCTCTCTCTCTCTCTCTCTCTCTCTTTTTTTTTTTTCAACTAGCTTCCCCCCCCCCCCCTTTTTAAATTTCTTTTTATTGGAGTTCAATTTGCCAACATATAATATATCACCCAGTGACTCTCTGGCTCTCTACAGAAAATGTTTGCCAGCCTCTGTATAAGATCATCAGTGCAAATTGGTATTTTAATTTGACAAAGTAATTTTTATTTCTATTAGAAGATTAAACTGAAAGTCAGACCAGATATTCTAGAGAACAGCATATTTTAGGAATACTATATTTTTAAAATGGTCAATGAACTTGAATTCTGGTGCAGAATGTTACTTGAGCCATATTTTGTCTCATAATAAATACCTCAAAAGTTTTACTTTTTCTAAGAACTAAATTACGATCATTGGTATGTTTTAAAAACTGACCTTTGGTCTTAGAAGACATTTTTATGATCAAAAAGAGAAATTGCGTATGTATTCTATAGCATCTAAACACCTTCCCTAAGTAGCAGTGTGTCTTGATTTCTCACATCTTTGAAAATTGCCCTGAAGAACCATAAACAAATCGATGCTTTTTAATGATCACAAATGGGTAATTATTTTAAAGCTTGTCATTAGGATTTTGAAGGTAGAACCAAGACACGGTTCGTGTACTTATAAAACCAGATTTTCAAGGTATCTGTAATCTTGGAAAAACTGCATCTAAAAGCATTACTTGGGCAGCCCGGGTGGCTCAGTGGTTTAGAGCTGCCTTCAGCCCAGGGCATGATCCTGGAAATGAAGGATCGAGTTCCACATCAGGCTCCCTGCATGGAGCCTGCTTCTCCCTCTGCCTGTGTCTCTGCCTCCCCCGTCCCTATGGATAAATAAATAAAATAAAAGTATTACTTTAGAAGACTACTAAATATTGGGGACAGTCTTTTATATGCTTGTGTCTCTGTCTTTGGCCCTTACACTGGGGAAGCAATGTAAATAATTGCTTATTGTAGTAGGAAATACTGTATCATGATATAATTTGCTGTCGGTATTTATTTTCTAACTTGGGTTTCAGTGCAATCGACTGTTAAAGTGGTGTCCTGCCCCAGATTGCCACCATGTTGTTAAAGTCCAATATCCTGATGCTAAACCTGTTCGCTGCAAATGTGGGCGCCAGTTTTGGTAAGCATGTGATTTCCTAAATTGAAATAGTACATAGTAGTATTTACTATAGTAGAAAAATTCTTTTACTCAGATAGGGAGATGGGTGATACTGATTAAAATAGTGTCTATTTCTTTTAAATAAGAATTAAATAAAAGGTCACATCTTAAATAATATTTTTCTCTTGTTGCTCTTTTATCCAGTGGGGGAAAGAATGCAGCTATAATCACATTTTCTTGTGTGCTCCGTTGGAACTAATATGGGAGCAAACTTACAGATATGGGACAAGAGTTTAGTTCTCATTTCTGATGGAGTGCTTATTATGTTTAGTTCCTCTATGGCTCTTGCTCTGTTTTCAAGTTATCTCTTAGGAAACAAAATACAGAGGATTATTTTTCCTTTGTTCTGAAAAGTTTAATCTTACTCCTAGAAGGAAAATGTGTGGATAAATTTGTAAAGATAAAACATGGTTGATTAGATATACTTTTCAACCAATATTTTCCCTGTGGCTTTACTGGCCCAGCTTTCCTGGTGACCTCCATTGTGGAGTTTATAACATGCTCTTCAGCCTTTGAATTCTAGATTTGACTTAATAGAGAATTTCTAGTACTAGAGAATTTCCAGTACCATGTATTTGTATTAGTTAAAATTATTTTCCATTTTCCCTGTGGATCTTTTAGGAATGAGAAACCAATCAAACCAAGTAGCTCTAAGAACTAGCAAACAGACATATTGGTATTTCATATCATTCTTTTTTTCCTCCACAAGCAACTGTAGAATTAGACTTACATATCATTAATACTAAATATTTCCAAAAAGGAGCAGATAACCTTACAGAGATGAAATATGTGTGAAATACATGCTATTTTGGTAAAGATTAAATATACATTACTATTTTAGAGTTTATTCTATGGATGGGAGGTAAAGTCTGATTCTGTATCTACTTTAAAACATTTTTGTATGAAATATCTTGATACAGACCAAAATATAGAAAATAACAGCAGTGAATACTTATATAGCTACAAACCCACCCAGCTAAGACAATGTTAGTATCCTGTTTTCGTTAAGAAATAAAACATGACACATTCATTTGAAGCTCCTTTGTTCCCTTTTCCATCCCACTCCCTATCTTCTTTTCCAGAAGTAACCATTATCCTTGACTTCACTTAATTTGATAGTACTTTGTTCCCCTCATTTGCAAAGGATTTTTGCCATTCTTGAATTACTTAGCTAATCAGCCATTCAGCAATTATTTTTTTCTTTAACATTTGTATTTATTCTTAATTTATACTTTCTTAAATGTATATAGCATGCCCCTAGAATACAGAAAGGAATTAACAATTAATATATTCTTAGGAAATATTTAGTCACACTCTTGTTTTATACCTTGCTTGGTACAATTTATAGGACCGAGGTTAATTTGTTTGGATCATGCAGATGTGACCTGTTTGCTTCTCAAGTATTGCTCACTGTGCATTAGCATTAAATTATGTAATTACAAAGTCAGACCTTTTCTCTTCATTTGGGGTGTTAAATAAGAGATTTAATATATTCTAATAAAGCATTGATTGAAATTTAAGTTCAAATTAGTGAAAATTATTTGGTTTCAATTAATGAATTTTTACAGCACAAAACTATACATATGTAAAATGATCAGAAAAATACAGATCTCATTAAACTGAATTTTTTGTTTTAACAGTTTGGTGGCTACTTAGAGAGTCTTTATAAAATTATCATCATAGCATGTCTTCATGCCTATAATCATTTCTTCATTTCACACAGACACACAACGATACATGGTATCCTAACACTAAATTCTAAATTATCTGTGGTGGAATAATAAAAACTTGGCTCCTGCCCTTGTATTTGCCAGTCATTAGAAACTGATGAAACTACTGAGAAACTATAAAACATGAAATGATTTGTTTACTACGTACAGTAAGTAGGACTTAATTCTTTTAACTCTTGTGTTACTTAACAGCTTTAACTGTGGAGAAAATTGGCACGATCCTGTTAAATGTAAGGTGAGTTTATCTGGCATTTTCTTTTTTAAATAACGTAATAAAACACTTCTGAGACTTGATGACTGAAAACCAGGGCCCACAGTTTTGTTATCCACTTGTAGATAGAAGATTATTTTTCCTTTTTTTTTCAGATGATCATCTGAATTTTTGAAATTTTTGAAATTTCATTCCATAGGAATAAGTCCGATCCTAATGATTATCAGGATAACAGTGGTTAAGCAACCTCTCTGGGCAGCCTTTGTAATTAGCTCAGGGGGAAATGGCACATCTTGGAGCTCTGGGTTCCCACTTGGCTCCAGAGAAAGTCTTCCTTTGGTTGATTTTATATATACTGGATATGAGAACTCTAGGGTTCCCTTGGTTTATAAGGAAGTAAATCCAGTGATAATCTTGTCCTTTGCCTTTTACATTTAAGCTTGACTGTATTTAAATGTTGAAGTAATTTACTATCCTTTTTCTTAAGTCTTTTGTTGTACCCTAACAGTTGTTGTTTTCAAACAGTGGTTAAAGAAGTGGATTAAAAAGTGTGATGATGATAGTGAAACCTCTAATTGGATTGCAGCCAACACAAAGGTTGGTATTTTCCTTCAGTAAACTCTTTCCTTTTTTAGGGAAACTGTGATAAGAATAGGTGCATCAGCATTAGCAAAACAAGTAAGCTTACATATTTTAGGACTTTGTTTTACCTTTACCTCAGTTAACATTTGGGGGGTTTTGGGTTGTTTGGGGAGTTTGGAGTTTTCTTTGTTTTGCTCCCCCTGAATGCCTTTTTTTTTTTTTTTTAAGTGTTCAAGTTTATTTTGTTGAGCACTACTACAACAGGCATAGTACTCTTCTTTAGAAGTTTTTGTATGCTAGGAAAATAGAGTTTCCTGTAGAAGAAAAAGCTGACAATTTTTCTACCCAGGGGTTTGATAATGTTTTTTCATATCATTCTTGCCTGCCTTTTAGTATAGAAATACAGAGTTTACTCCACCTAGCTTGGTTTTATCAGACAAATTTACATTTCTGCCTTTAAAAATCTCAAGAGTTCAGGGTGCCTGGCTGGCTCAGCTGGTAGAGCATGCAACTCTTGATCTCAGGGTTGTTTGAGTCCCACACTGGGTATAGAAATTACTAACATAAAATAAAGAAACTTAAAAAAAAGAATCCCCAGGGTTTAACTTTTAAGGAGTCTTTCTTTTTTTCTTTTCTTTTCTTTTCCTTCAAAATTTAATTTTAAGTAATCTTCCACCAAGTATGGAACTTGAACTCACAACCCTGAGATCGAGAGTTACATACTACAGACTGAGCTAGCCCAGGGGCCCCTACCTAAGAAGCCATTCTTCAGAGCAGTATTGAGAGTAACTGTTTATATTATGTAACTGCACTGGGCTTAACACGTTTGGCATCTTTAACATATTAAACTTATAAAATATGATTTAAGAGACTTGACTTTTGAGAACTAGAGGTTTTGAGGGTAGTAATTGATATCCCTTGTTTTTGTTTTTACTTTTGAAGTACATTACTGCTTATGATACTAGTTTTAAGATTCAGTCTGTTTATGACCATGGACCACTTCTTAAACTCTAGACAGATGTTTTGTTCTGCAAATGGATGTATTCTTTAGCGCCCTTTTTTTTTTCTATCACTAAATAATTTCACTAAGTCACCATATGTTTGAATCTCAACTGTGTAGTAGAAAATTGTGTAAATAGCCAATCTTTATTTAATGCAATCTTACGTTTTGTCTTTATTGGAAATGACTAGGTGATGGAACAGTAGTGTTATTCATAGACTATTCATTCTTAGTATTGCCTTTCACATGTGAAGATGATACTTAAAGAATACTGAGTTGTTTGACCAGTGTTAGAGCTTTCTATCACTCAGTTACAGGACAATGATAATAAGGAATGTTTAAACGATGGAGACCAAAACACACCATTTTATATCATTTGTCCCCTATTCTACCCAAAAAGATTAAAATGGGAAAATATTTCTATTTCCCAGAAAGCCTTAGTAGTGAAATAGTCTTGTTTCATAAAACAAATGGTGAAATGGGTGGTTGAAATCAGTACTTTTGTGCTCTCTAAAATTATCATGGTAAAGCTAATTCATGTCACTTAAGAAAACCTTTCTGAGTTGTTAGGAAGTGATTACTTTTGTTGTTTAAAAATATCCTAGACAGGCACACTTTCTTGAAAATTGATTTCCCACCAGATATGTTAATTAAAGTCCCAGAATCCTTGAATATGCTCTGTAAAACTAGTATTTAGAATAGAGCAGTTGTATTTTCACTAAGTAGTTTGATTAAACTATAGCCCGCTTTCTGCATCTAGAAAAACCTTCCCGATACTTTAAACCTCCAAGATGTTTAAAATAGGTAATACAGGGCACCTGGGTGGCTTAGTCCATTAAGCATCAGACTCCTGGTTTCAGCTCAGGTCATGATCTCAGGGTCCTGGGATGGAGCCCATCCTCAAATTGGGCTCCTAGCTCTTTGGGGGATCTGCTTTACCCCCACTCGCTGCTCCTGCACATGCCCTCTTTAAAACAAACAAACAAATCTTTAAAGTAAAAAAATAGGGAGTACAGGTTTGAATATGTTTGACGTTGTTTAGAAAGTAGATTATTGAGGAGGAATGACAGTTAGTAATAGTTATCTGCTTTGTATTTTTGAGAAAAACCTAAAGAGTTTTTTTCTTGAGAGGTTTCAGAAGCTTTTATGTTTGGTATTAGCTCCTTAAACAGACTTGCAAATTATCGGTGGTATCCTGACATTTTATGAGAGCTTAATATTATTTGGTTAATTATAACCCAGAAATGTAGAATAAAACAGATACTTTAGACCTGTAATTTGCTTTCTTGGGAAAATGTAGAATATGTTAATTGATTTCAAAGATTTGATTTAAATGTATAATTAGAAATTGCCATATTGACCTATTTAAAATGACTATAGTTCACAATCAGGGTAGTCTGTTTCACAAAGGCCAAATTGTATAAGTAATATAATGGGTGATACTCCCCCCTTGTGGGAGTTACAGGCATCAAACAAATGCAGCAAAAATATAAGCTTTACATCTTATAGTATGATTTACATTTTAGTAAGTTTGATTTTCTAGATTTTCCAAAAGAAAAAGAAAACAATAGACCTGTAGAGTAATAACTTTGGCTTACTAGCAACCAAGAATATGACACAGATCAGAAAAAGCCATGATCTCTGTAGCACAGTTGTGAAGGGATCACAATGAGAAGAATTTAAAACACAAGGGTATTTGAGGGTGCCTGGCTGGCTCAGTCAGTAGAGCATGCACCTCTTGATCTTGGAGTTGTGAGAGTTCAAGCCAGGTTGGGGGTAGAGTTTATTTAACTAAAACAACAACAAAAAAGATAAATAAAACCAAGGGTATTTGATTGACAGAAGAAAGTTGAGAAGTTCGGTAGCTACATAAAGAATTTACCAGTCTTACCAGTCCCACTTATCTGATTCTTAAGACTCAATTGCATAGTCTTCAATCCTGAATCTACCATTTGCTACCTATGTGACCTCAGACTAGTGTTTTTATTATTTTTCTCTCCCTTAGTTTATTCATTTGACAAATGAAAATAGGATCACTATAAGGATTATAAATTAACACATATAAAACACTGAGAACAATTAGTGCTATACAGGAATTACTCAATAATTATTTCTAGATGACACTGGAGAGTTAACTATATTTACATGAACAATATGTTTTACCTCCTGTAAAACTATTATTACCACATGTATGGTTAAAAGTACTTAAAATGTTTTTGTCCCCCAACCCCACTAAAACAGATCTTTTAATTGTGTATCCTAAAAGCCAGTAATAATAATAGATAATTTCTAGTAGTACTTACCGTATTCCACATTGTTCTAAGTGCTTTACATGTATTAATAACAATAAATGTGATATTTAAAAATAAACCAAATCTAGAACTGGCTTCTTTTCGGTGGTAGTAATACAACCTAGTGTGTAGCATTGACACCAACTTTATAGTTTCTCTTCATAGGAATGTCCCAAATGCCATGTCACAATTGAGAAGGATGGCGGTTGTAATCACATGGTCTGTCGTAACCAGAACTGTAAAGCAGAGTTTTGCTGGGTGTGTCTTGGCCCTTGGGAACCACATGGATCTGCCTGGTAGGTTGGGGAAATGAAGGGGAGAAAATCTTCACATAAGTATGTAATACATGCCATGTAATTACAAATAAAGTTTCTACCCCATGGAAGTCACTAACTTGAGAGCTAGATAAATTAATACAGTGTGTGGTCATTGTTAAAAATATATGCAAGATGTCTGGAGCAGGGATAAATTAGGCATATTTCACAGAGGAGATAACAATTGGGATGAATTTTAAGGGAGATTAAGAAAGAGGTCATTAGTTGAAAGTGGTAGGAAAAGCGTTTAGGGCAAAAGGAGCCGCATGAACAAAGCTAGAATGATGTGAAAATACATGACTTATTTAGAAAAGACTTGCATTGTCTAATATGTCTGTCTAGGCAGTAGTTGAAAACTAAGAGCTTATTGGTAAAAACCCAACCCTCAATTGTGTTTTACTTATCCTTGTATGCTATGTGTCCCTAACTTTAAAAGTTGGAAAATTGGGCAGCCCTGGTGGCGCAGTGGTTTAGCGCCGCCTGCAGCCCGGGGTGTGATCCTGGAGACCTAGGATCGAGTCCCACGTTGGGCTCCCTGCACGGAGCCTGCTTCTCCCTCTCCGTGTCTCTGTCTCTCTCTCTGAATAAATAAATCTTTTTAAAAAAAAAGTTGGAAAATTGCCTAACCAATCCAGATTTTTAGCCTCTCTTTGAAACATAGTCCTCCTTGGCAACATTTGTTTGGAATTGATTAGTAGCCCCAAAGATGAGGCCTTTACTTTCTAGTTTGATGTATTCCCCTAAGACTGAATCTTAAAGGCATTTGCATGTATCATCATGACACTATATTTAGAAGATGCCATTATATTTAGGAGAGATAATATCTTTGTTTTGTGCATATTTCTTAGCAGTTTAGGAAAATGCAAGTTAGACTTGTGATGCCTTGAGTTTTAAGAAAAAAAGGCAGCTAGCACATCTCCTGGTAAAAATGAAAGTATTTCTGAGTGTTGTAATATGCAAATGACCCATTCCACGTATTTGTGTTACCCACTTTATTGGCGTTTCAGCTTGTGGCCCCTCTGAAGTTGTGGGGCATGGAAAAAGAGTTAGAAAGTAGACTGGGACCTAAAGCAGTTTGGACACTATCAGAAGGATTTTAAATGGGGAGTGATCTGATTAGATCTGTAATTTAGATGAGACGGCTCTGTATTATGTGCTTTACATACATTACCTCAGAATTGTGGCTGCTTTCTAGAGACTGAATGGGAGGGGAAGAAATTGCAGGTTTGGGACAGGAAGAGGATCTCATCTTTTTTTTTTTTAAAGATTTTATTTATTCATCAGAGACACAGAGAGAGAGAGAGAGACAGATACACAGGCAGAGGGAGAAGCAGGCTCCCTGTGGGGAGCCCCATGTGGGACTCGATCCTGGGTCTCCAGGATCAGGCCCTGGGCTGAAGGCGGCACTAAACCGCTGAGCCACCCGGGCTGTCTAGAGGATCTCATCTTAAGACAATGGCAAGTGTTTTAGTTTCATTGGAACTTTTATTAGTTTCATTCAAGGAATAGTGAGAGAGCTTACTTGCCTGAAATTAATTTTGAATTAGGTAAAAACTAGTTGGTTATGTGGAAATAAAGAAAGTGATTTTGCTACTGCTAATGCCTAGGAGAAGGGTGTTTGGGGGTTAGCCCAACAGGTACTCTGGATTTAAAAAGCAAACGGGGATTAGACTATTCCCAGAAACTAAATATTTAAACCAACAAGCCTAATGAATGGAGAAGAGTTATTAAAAGATACGTTTCTTGCTAAAGATACTTCTTGTATATGTAAGGAAATCTCTGATCCTAACTCAAATTTTAAAGAAGCTGTTTTGAAAACTCAACAAAAACAAAATTAATGTTGAATACAGGAGAATGAAGAATGGCCTGGACCAGGGTTGTCAGAAATGTTTCCTGTGCCTTGCCTTTACCCATAGCTAACATGGCAAATGAATCATGCTGTGCTTCCTTATTTAAATCTGAAAATGCCTCAGAATCCTCAAAATAGCATTCTAAGTAGCTCTATCCATCATCTGAATTAGAAGTATAAATTAATTCTCTCTGCTTTCCTGGCCTGTAAGTCCTTAACAATTTTGGCTGAGTAAAGTCCAGAAGGAGTTGAAGCAGATAAATATCTTAAAAATATCAAGAGGAAAATTTTAAAGATATATTAGGAAGAAGAGTTGACAGTTAATAATTGACCAGTAAAAGGCAAGGAGAACCGATCTTTGGGCTAAATTGAGTAAAGCAGTTTTTGTAAGAGAAGATCATAACCCAAGTTGGGGGGGAATGAATAAATCTGACTCAAGTGAATTATGGTCTGGATTACTTTAAAAACTGAAAGAGGAGATCAGGAAGCCATTGTTGGTTATTTTACTGAGTAGTTAAGGAAAATGGAGAAATACCAAAAACTGAAAGCAGACGAAATATAATCCCAAATTTCTAAAGTTTGTGCTTGATTCCATATAACTTTTCTCTTATGTCAAATCCCAGAATCAAATAGTATTATTAGGATAATGGGTTAGGGAGTGTTTTGTAGATCTCAGCAAGGTATTTCAGTGTGAGCTGAGAAGTTTGTGGCCTAAACTATGAATACACACAGGGATGTTTGAGAGTAATTGAATGACCATTTCCTGGGAGTTAGAGGTAACGCATTTGGGTCTTCCTAATGGAATACTTCCAAGGTTTGCTGAAAGGTTTTGTGCTTATCTGTTTTATTCACGTAAACTGTGCTGCTTCTCTGGTCTGTTTTATCGATGACTTTCTTGCACTAGAGAATCTCGCATACATTTTGGATAACATCATAGAAGGATATTAAATATATACATCATTAAAATCCTGGAAAACTTGACAAGCTGGAACAATGATTCATGTTTAACAAGATTTAAATTAAATTCAGAATTCTTCCTTTTGATCTAAAAGGATTACTGTTTAAATCTGGGATCCCTGGGTGGCGCAGTGGTTTGGCGCCTGCCTTTGGCCCAGGGCGCGATCCTGGAGACCCGGGATCGAATCCCACATCGGGCTCCCGGTGCATGGAGCCTGCTTCTCCCTCTGCCTGTGTCTCTGCCTCTCTCTCTCTCTCTCTCTCTCTATGTGACTATTATAAATAAAAAAAATATTAAAAAAAAAATAAAAGGATTACTGTTTAAATCTGAAGACATGACTACAGCATGTGAACAGTATAGTCCATTGTTAAGGGTATGGCCCTCAGTTGTCAGACAGGCATATTTAATGCTTAGCTCTGAAACTCTAGTAGTTATATGACCTTTAAGTATGTTACTTATCTACTCAAAATTTAATTCTTCGTCTACTCAATGAGGATAATAATACACATTTCATAAGGTCGTTCAGGAAATTAAATGTGATAGTATATTTAAAAGCCTTAGTAGTAAGTGGGTGATATGTAGTAAGCACGCAAGTATCAGCTGTTCCCATAATGTAGGCTCCCAGAAAAGCAGAGGTAGAGTAATCAGGACAAGGGAAGTGCCAGTCTTGTTCATCTCTACTCTGAGCTGACTTTTAGGCACGTTTCCCCTGCCTCTCATTTTGTGTGTCATTCAGTTTTCAGTGACTCTTGTAAATTATAATAGCAGGTAAGGCATATAGTATAGCAACTGTTACATAGTAGTATTATCAATTACTGGTTCTCTTTGGTTTTAAAGATAAGAAGGTGAGTAACTGGAAAAATTGGGAATATTTGGCTTAAATAACAGACAACCTAGAAAATAAGACCTCTTTCTTCAAAAACTGAGTTAGAAGTACAAATGTCAGGAATGGAAGTTGTACAGTGACAGTGTTTTCTAATGATTACAAATGAGCTGTTTTGGAATAAAGTACTTCAGAAGATAGGGAATCCCAACAATGCTTTGAGTTCCTTTCAGCTTATAATTCTGCCATAATGGTAGAACCCAGGGCATTTTAAACACTTCAGTTTACCTGTATAAAGGAGAATATTGCTTCTAGATAATCTCTGAATCCAAACTAAAATTCTGTAATTTGTTCCCTTTTCATTGATTTTTGGCCTTATGAATCTTCTTAACTTACTTTAAGGTACAACTGTAACCGCTATAATGAGGATGATGCAAAGGCAGCAAGAGATGCACAGGAGGTAAGTAAATTTTTTTCAGGTTACAGTTGGACAGGAATGTGCATTACATGTTTATTAGGGAATAATTTAGCAGAAGTTTCCAATTCTGAAAGAGTTGTGGAAAGACACTCCAATAAATACCAGGTATCTATGTACATTTAGAAAGGGAATCTTATCTAAAATACATATCAGTAACGCTCCTGTTTATAGGTTTATTTGCTTTCTTTTAATTAATCTAGTCGTGTAGTGCTGTTCCAGGTTTTAGTGTAAAGATTTTCTCATCCTAGCAAGGAGTCTAGAGAACAGTATTTGTTAAATAGCTTTACTGCTGTTTTATGCATTCTTACTTCTTTTTAATTTTTTAACCTCCTTATTCATCAAGAAGTGGTAAGGATTACAGATGAACTGATTTAGAATGAACTGCCTCAAGAAGGGGGAGTTCACTCCCTATTACTGGTTAGCAGTATAACTCACTATTGTAGAAGGATTTACTTTTTTTTTTTTTTTTTTTTAAGATTTTATTTATTTATTCATGAAGAGACACAGAGAGAGGCAGAGACACAGGCAGAGGGAGAAGCAGGTTACATGCACGGAGCCTGACATGGGACTCGATTCCGGGGTCTCTAGGATAACACCCTGGGCCGAAGGTGGCGCTAAACCACTGAGCCACCCAGGGATCTCCTAATTTTCTTTCTTCCTTTCTTCCTTTCCTTTCCTCTTTCTCTCTTTATTCTATTCTATTCTATTCTATTCTATTCTATTCTATTCTATTCTATTCTATTCTTTTTCTGATTTAAACAGTAAGTGTAAGGACACCTGAGTGGCTCAGCAGTTAAGTGTCTGCCTTCAGCTCAGGGTGTGATCCTGGGGTCCTGGGAATTGGGCTTCCTGCATGGAGCCTGCTTCTCCCTCTGCCTTTGTCTCTGTTTCTGTCTCTCTCTGTATCTCTCATGAATAAATAAATAAAATTTTTTAAAAAATCAAAGTAAAAAAATAGTGTGGATTATGATCATCAACATTTTTGAGTTCTTTCAGCCTGGTAATTCTTTCATAATTGTAGAATCCTGGAATTTATTCCTTATATTCATCTATTCCATATTGAAATTCCCCAGTTGTCCCAAAAATATTCTTTTCAAATGGTTTTCCTTGCTATCATTCACAACTTCTGTTGCTTTTTTTTTTTTTTACTTTTTAAATGTTCTTTTAAAATATATTTCTAATTAAGAATACCGTAAACACAAAAGAATATATATAACTTAGTCTATCATGTTGTTAGAGATGAGAGTTTTGTGTCTCACTATTTTAAAAAGCTGGAAAATGGTGTTTTGTATTTATAAATGATGGGTGGTGTTTCACAGATGCTCACAATATCTGTGATCCTTTTAAAGGAAAAAAACCCCCAAAAATTCCAATGTTGATTTAAATATTACTTAAATACGTTTCAACATAAAACCACCTGTGTAAACTCTTATGCTCATATACAACTATATAACCAAACCAAGAAAATAAAATCTGTGAGACCCAAGTTAAAATTAGTTTGACAGGTAAGTTGTTTGTTGGAATTAAATCACTACTGATAAACTGCTGGGTGGCCCAAGTTTTTTTAAATGAATGTTACTATGCTACTAAGTGCCATGTGGCAACTTGTTTTCCCACTGACTTTCTAGATGTCAGTAATTGCAAATCTTTAATCCTGTGGTGCATCATGATTTGATTTGATCAGAATTTATCGGTTTATTCGTTTTCACATGTTTTCCTCATTAGCTCAGTACCATTAATGTTGCTTAAGGCCAATTTTAGCCATTTCACAAATGTAAGACCTGAAATAAAACTTCAGTTCTTTGCTATAAGTTCATTGAGAGGATCCCAGAGTGTGTTTTCTTTAGGTTGTTGTCAGATTTTAAAATATGTTTAAATCCTATGGTCTATTTAGACCAGATCATTTGACTTCCCTACCCCACTCCCATCGAGTATACACAGACTCCAATTTGAGATGCATCATTTCATGCAGTTTTTTTAAAATTTCATGTAGTTTTAATATAAAAAAAGTTCTATATTGGCAGTCATGCTTTTCCAGCCCCCTCTTTGGACTTGATTCTACTGTTATATTCTTTTTTTTAGCTCAATTTTTCATTGCATCTCCTTCTGCTGTTGTTTGTTTGTTTTAATCTTAGCCTTTTTCCCTTAAGGCTTTCTCCTCCTGTTTTAAATAGTCATGATTGTCTTAAATCCTGTTGAAGAAACCATAAATTTCTCTAAAGTTGATTCTAATTCTGACAATGGTTATCCTGAGTCTACAGAGAAATGTTCTTTTTTTTTAAGCTACATTGTATTTCCTCATTACTGTGGTATCGGCTTTTCATTTTTACCATTGAATGAAGAGTAATCTAGCTAGATCTAGCCAGATACAGTATTTACCAGTAGAGAAAAGTATATGGGTTATCCTTGGCCTCATTTGGGTGCTGGTAGACTCTCTTTCAGAGATCCACAGGGAGGGTGTATTACTATGCATAGCTTCTTTTTTTTTTTTTTTTTTTTTTTTTTTTTTTTTTTTTTCACTTGTACTATGCATAGCTTCTAAGCTAGTTTCTAACATGTAGATTCTAGAGGCTGGAACACGTTATTTTTCTAGTTTGCATCTTTTGGACTAAACTAGAATCTTTGATTCTGTGAGTGTACAGAGAAAGATTTTGTAGGAATGGTTTTGTTTGTTTATTTAGTGGGCACTGTTCCTCCCAGAATGGAACACACCCTTACCTACCCATCTGGCCTCTTCCTTCCTAACTTTCCCTACTCCCATATTCTGGCATAGTATTCACTGGGAAATGTAGCCTTAAAAAGTACTAGAAGATTGGCACACAGTCCAGAAAGAACAGAGATGGTAGTTGAGTACCCTGGAAAGGTGGTATACCTGTGTTGTAGAAAGTTATTGACTCAATATACTATGCCACAGTGCTAATCTTGGTGGACATTTGGATTTTCTTATTTTCTAGACCAGGAGAGTCAATACGATTTTTCTGTGAAGGGCCAGACAGTAAATATTTTCAGCTTTACACACTGTATGGTTTCTTGACAACTATTCAACTCTGCCTCTGCTCTTGTAATGCTAAATCAGCTGTAGACTCAGATGAGTAGGCATGACAGTTATGGACAGAAGCTGGACAAAGTTCCAGGTTAACTCTATTTACAAAACCAGGCAGCAGCTGGACCTGGCTTACAAGCCAGAGTTTGCTTACCCCTGTTCTAGGCAGTCAGGTTTGTTGTTTTGGATTTTTTTCCAAAGTGTTTTCAGGTTATCACTCACTGCATTCTCAATCCAGATTCTGGCATTTGATTTAAAAGTTGGTCTTACTTGCAATGGTGGTATGGGTTTTCTTTCATGTTGAATTTTAGAGGTGTTTTAGTGAGAAGCTATTTTAGAATTATTAAATCAAGTCCTCTAACATATCATGTATTTTAATATGGTAGTTTTGTTTTTCCATTTGATCTTTGAAATATGACAGGCTTGAAAATATTAATGCTTTGAGGGGGAGATAAAATGCCAAGCAGATTATTTTCTACATATTATATTTTGATTAACATAATTTTAGATTAACACATATTTATTAATATTAATCTTTAATATTAAAGATTACTGTTGAATGAATACTAAAGATTACCATTTAATATTAAAGATATTAAAGCTAATATTTAATCTGCTTTTTAATCTAATAACAATTACATATATAATTTTCCATTGTGTAAGCTTTGATTTGATACCTGTCTGATTCTTGAATAGTAATATTAGATTTTTTGAGATGTTTTGGTGTTGTATGATAGAAGAACCTCATGGTTGACTAATTATGTGGTTCAGATTAGTATTTGAAAGCTGGAGCCCAACCTCAGGGCCTGCTAGTGTCTGTGCTATTTGTAGTCTCTCAGGCCTAAAGAGAGGAGGAGGAAATGATAGTAAAAAATATGCATGTGTGATAAGAAACCTTTTCATAGTGGTTTCATTTAACAAACATTTATTAATCATGTTCTGCATATTAGGCACTAGAGACAACAGTATTACTTGTTACCTACGTTGGGGTGCCTGGGTAGCTCCCTTGGTTAAGTGTCTGCCTTTGGCTCAGGTTGTGATCCTAAGGGTCCTGGGGTCCTGGGGAGGTCTACTTCTCCCTTTCTCTCTGCCCCTCCTCCCTGCTTGTATGTTCTCTCTCTCTCTTTCAAATAAATAAATAAAATATTTTTAAACATAAATAATAAATAAAAACAAAAAGTTGCATCTCTAGAGATTGACAGTATACTGGGAGAGACCAGGGTGAATTATTTTTGCAGCCTTATAAATAAAACAAATCTAGATCAGAAAATACTTCATGTATCTTTAAAACACTTTTAATATAACTGCAATACCATTATTATCTTTGTATATATATTATGTTTTTAAAGCAAAACTTTAATATTAACTATCCAGTGTTCAAATGTCTCCATTTATTTCATAAGTTTTCTTTTATAGTTGGTTCAAATCAGATCCACACAGGGAGTTAGATTTGATTGACACCTCTTGAGTATTCCCTATTCTATAGGTCTTCCATTCCTATTTTCCCTCCACATTGCCATTTATTTGTTGAGGAAGCTAAGTCATTTTGTCCCAGAGAATTTTTCATATTCTGGATTTTGTTGATTGTAATTTCCTGGTATCATTTAATAGGCTCTTTTATCTCTGTTTTTCCTGAAACTGGTGGTTAATTCTAGATACTTGAATTCAGACTCCATTGGGGAGTATCACCTACATGGTGATACTGTATACTTTCTTTCTCGTATTATATGAGGAGTTATATGATGTCTGGCTGCCTCTCTGTTGTTTTCTACTTTGAAATGTTGATACTTCTTACTTGTTTACTTACTGCATACTGCAGACAGTGCTATCCAGTAGAGCTTTCTATGATGGAAATGTTCTTTATCACCACTGACCAAACATGCGTGTTGAGCACTGGGGAACTGAAATTTCTTTACTTTAAATAGTGACAGGTGGCCAATGGCTGCCATATTGGAAGTATAGCTATCAGATATTCATAGCAGTATTAAATAGCAAAAGATGGCAAGAGATGTGTTTGCTCCTGATTTTAGCCTAAATACCTGTACTGTTTCATCAGTAAATATGGTATTAGCTTTTGTGTGTATTTGATACATTTGTTATAATTACATTTCCTTAATTTTTCTTAATGGGACAGCGATCTAGGGCAGCCCTGCAGAGGTACCTGTTCTACTGTAATCGCTATATGAACCACATGCAGAGTCTACGCTTTGAGCACAAACTCTATGCTCAGGTGAAGCAGAAAATGGAGGAGATGCAACAGCACAACATGTCCTGGATTGAGGTGCAATTCCTGAAGAAAGCAGTTGATGTCCTCTGCCAGTGTCGTGCCACACTCATGTACACTTATGTCTTCGCTTTCTACCTCAAAAAGAATAACCAGTCCATTATCTTTGAGGTAGGAATAGCTACTGAGTGGGGAAGAAAAACCCCCGTCATAGGACTACTTGGTCTTTCATAGATAAGATATATAGAGTTTTAAAAGCTTCTATCTGCTCAGAATTTAGATATCTTGTCCTAAACTGCATTCAAATTAATGTGGTTTAACCAGCTAATGATTAAGTGTGCAGACTCTAGAGTCAGCCCTGAATTTGAAACTGGACTTAATCAGTTTTTAGCTCTATTGACTTGGAGCAAATTACTCAACATCATTTATATTTTTATTTTAAAATGGTGATGATACTGGGTTGTCTGAGTGGCTCAGTTGGTTAAGCATCTGCCTTCAGTTCAGGTCATGATCCTAGGACCCTGGGATTGAGCCCTGAGTCAGGGTCCCTCCTCAGCAGGGAACCCACTTCTCCCTCTCCCTCTGCTTACCATTCCCCCTGCTTGTGTTCTCTTTCTCTGCTCCCCCCCCCCCAAAAAAAAATCTTTAAAATGTTAACAAGCTTTAAGTGAAATAATACATGTATATTGCTTATATAGCAACTGGCACATCATAAGTTCTCAGTAAAAGGCTTTATTCAGGCAAAACTAATATAAGATATTAGAAGTTAATATGGTGGTTACTATTGGTGGAAAAGTAGTGACTAACGAGGGCTTTTAGCAGTAAGGTTTTTCAAGTAGAGTGGTCATTTGAAATTGATGCACAATAATGAAAAGAATGAGGTCTTAACATTTGCTACATGGATAGACCTAGAGAGAATAATTCTGAGTAAATTAAGTCAGAGAAAACAAGTAACCATATGATTTCACTTATATGTGGACTTTAAGAAACACTAATGATCAAACAAAGAAGTAAAGGGGAAAAAAACCCACTCTTAAATACAGAGAACAAACTGGTGGTTGCCAGAGAGGAGGTGGGTGGGATGGATGGGTGAAATAGATAAAAGGGATTAAGAGGTATATGCTTCCACTCACAAAATAAATAAATCATAGAGATGAAAAATATAGCATAGGGAATATAATCAGTAAGATGGTATTAACATTATTTGGTGACAGATGGTGAATACACTTATTGTGATGAGCACTGAGTAATGTACAGAATTTTTTAAATCACTATATTGCACACTTGAAACTAACATAACACTGCATGTTAAAAATTGATGCATAAAACATTGATGCCCGTAAATGGCAAGAGATACGGTGTTTTAGATGGATAAGTGTATAGGACTAGCCATAGTACTAAAGGATAACGATTTTAATCTTCCATGGGTTGTTGCAAGAAGTAGGTGCAGCCAGCTATAAACAGGAATGGGTTTATATTTTTTCTGTAAGTTCCCTCCTTTTTTTGAATTTCAGCAGACAGCAGTTTGCAGAAGTAGAATATTCCAAAAGACTTTTCCTGATTGTTTTTAGGACTTTCTCTTGATATTCTTCCAGAGGTAATGGATGAATCTTTTGTTCTTTTACCATGTAAAAAATTATACTAGGAAAGAGATAACAGGTTGTTAGAGGTGAAAGTGATAAAGAGCTGACAGGTACAGAAACCACCTGTGAAAATTACAGAGTCACTGTTGAGAGCATTCTCTAGGCGAGGAAGCCAACAAGATGGTACGTCTTTCAGCTTTCATCTAAGCCAGAATTACTCTGTATTCCTCCTCCTCTCTTGCAGAATAACCAAGCAGATCTAGAGAATGCCACAGAGGTGCTTTCGGGCTACCTCGAACGAGATATTTCCCAAGATTCTCTGCAGGATATAAAGCAGAAAGTACAAGATAAGTACAGGTGAGATTTCTTGACCAGTTGTTGAGCTAAAGTTGCTGCCTGTGTGCCACTAAGTGGGGAAGTTTGATGATAGTGAAACTTGGATTTAACGTACCCAATAACCCCGTTGCTGCCACAGATTTCTTCTGTCTTTTGGGCAACCCATTGCAGATAGTGGTGTTAGTCAAGCATTTATCCCACTGGTTCTGCTTCTTCCGTTTAGCTTTATTTGCTTAGTTGCCACATTGTGAGGAAGAAAGAACCTAAGAAACGGCAAGTGGCTATTAGGAGGAGGGGTGAGATTAGAGTGCTCGTGCTAGCCTGGGGCTTTAGAGCTTTTATTAGATTTGTTTTTTTCCTAAGGAGAGGATTACTGTGTCCTAGGGGTAGAGGTTACTTCAAAGCATGCTACCTCTTAAGCTAAAGATGCAGAATGTTTGCTTTCTCAACGTGGAGCTGTTCTCCCAAAGTTGTTTCCTTACCAAAACTAGTATCTTTTTTAATAGTAGTAGAAACCTTTGGGCATTTGGAAGACTTGGAGATGTAGTCCCAAGTAATATTTTCACTTCCCTTAGTCAACTGTAGCTACTGCATTGTGTTTATAGTCACTTTCACAGTTAACAAAGATTTTATAGATGTGAGTCAGTAACCCTTAAAATTACTTTTTTTCTGAAACAGTTACTTATCTGTAGAATGACAGGATATGATTAGGAATTTCTAACATTTTGTTACTCTAAAATTAATCTCCAAAACTGGGATTCACAACTTTTGAAGAATACCTTTTTAAAATTAGAAAATGATTTGTTGTGTACATCTAGACCTGAAAATGTACCTATTAAAAAAAAAAACAAGTGCTTGTTCCCAGTCTGGATAAACTGTAGGGGTGCCTTAAAAGAATAAGTTAATGCCTCTTTTTTTTTTTTATTACTGGAGGCTGACAAGTGTTTTGTTTTGTTTTGTTTTGTTTCCTCTGATTGCAGATACTGTGAGAGTCGACGAAGGGTTTTGTTACAGCATGTGCATGAAGGCTATGAAAAAGATCTGTGGGAGTACATTGAGGACTGAGAATGGCCCTGCATAAAATGAACTCTGAAAACTTTACCATCTAGAGTGCTCATGCAATTAAAACAAAACAAACACAAACAAGGAGGCACTAAGCCTGTTCTGACACCTCTGGTCTGTAGTACCAGAATTCTGTTTTGTTAACGGAAAGTTTAAGTAAATTATATTGTAATAAAAAAAGGTAGATAAACCATTGTACAACAGTATTCTAGGCCGCCAACAAAAGTGTGACAGACACACTAAAAGCCCTCCAACTTTAACTTGTAACGTAGCTTCATTCTCAAAGCTGACTCCTTTTTTTCTTTTTCTTTTTCCTGAGTATAGTACAGTTAAAATTTAAAACAGCTCCTTGACACTGCTTTTCATGTCCAAACCAGCCATTTTGTTGTACTTTGGTAAAGGACCTCTTCCCCTTCCTCCCCTACACATACAGATACACCCACACACGCAGACTGACTCTCTTTCTCTCATACCCCAAGGTCATGAGTGAATTAGTGAATTAGTTCCTTGTAAAGAAAATTCTTGGGGCAGGGAAGGGGGTAGGCAGCAAGAGGAATTAAACAAAAAAACAAAAAAAAACTTTGTATATGACTTTTAAAACAAGAGGACAACACAGTATTTTTCAAAATTGTATATAGCGCATATGCATGGACAAAGCAAGCGTGGCACGTGTTTGCATAATGTTTAATTACAAAAAATATTTATTCTTTAAAAATCTTCAAGATTATGTCTATTTGCTGTGCATTTTCTTTCAGTTTGCTTTATCTTTCCAGGGTTGAGGGTTGGGATAAAGGTGTGTTGGTTTAGCACCTCCGGAAGACCTAACTAGAGCTCTTTGATTTTACTTTCCTGAGATGACTTTGCCCTTTTTCCTTTTGATGTGTCCGTTAGTGGCCATGGGCCTCATGCCTTGAATTCCGGCTCTTGATCAGGGACAGGGAGCTCAAGCCCCGCCCCATGCCATGGCCTGACAAGGGCTATAACAGGGAGCTTTGTGCTGTCTTTCAAGAATGACCCAGTCCCCAGCCTCCTCCCCCTCCACGGCCTCTTTCATCTACCTAAGCCTTTGTGTGCCCGTGTCTTGCACACACCTGAAGGCTTCCTATGCTCCCTCTCACATCCAGAGGAAACATTTCAACTTTTTTCCTTTTTTTTTTTTTCCTTAATTGCTGCTTTTGAGCCTCTTACGATTTTAGTTATGGCTCTTCTCTCACCCCTTCTTTACATTAGGGTGTCAAATAGAATGTTTTTGCTTTAAATATGAATATAAATAAATAGCCATTCACTTAGTTTCAGATTGTGAATTTAAAATGGCAGATACTGAAATTGCTTGTGTGTGTTGCTGTGGGTTCAGTTTGAAGGCAAACACCCCCTAGAACATAATATTCCCATCTAGTGCATTTAAATAGAAATCACTGAGTTTGCTTCTTTTCTATTGTCAGCAGATAGGAGAATTAATAATGCATTTTAGCTGTGATGTCCATTTTTATGAAATTTCTACTAAGAGCTATGTTAAAAGTAAAGGATGGTGGTGGTTTTATTAACTATATACCTGTTTAGGCCATTCTGGCTGTGGTATTTTTCAACAGGTCAGCATCCCTAAATCTGTCAGTTTTATACAGGAGTGCAGAGTGAACTAGGCAACTAGATCAAGAGGTCTTAATATCAAATACCAGTTTTCGCGACCTCTTTGTCTTCCTTTAAATGTCTTGCGCCTAGGGAGTGTTTACCATTTGTGAGGCAGCTTTGTCTGCTCTTGCATTGTACATCTTATTACTCCATTGGGAAGTAGATTCACTTTCCTCTGGCCTTTTGCCTAAGTTAGGCTTTGCTGAATCAACCCTACTTTTCCTTTTAGAAAAAGGTTGTTACATGAGATGTACTTGCAACTGTTCTTTTCCCATCAAAAATCAGTGAATGTTTGCTGAGTATATTATGCTGCTTCCTTAAACCACTTGTCGCTTTAGGATCAACTTCAACCCTACCTTTTATCCTCCCTTCCCTTGCCACTTCAGGTGCAAATCTGAACTCAGTGTCTGCTTCTTTCATAGTCTCTTCTCCCCTGTCTCCTATCATTCATTTGACTTTATTTTAAATGACTGCATCAATCTTAAAAGACATTTATCAAAACTAAGGAGATTGTTGGTTTTGTTTTTGTTTTTTTTTTAACAGAAAGCTTGAATGAGTTCCTTTCCCTGGTAACTTTGAAAAGCAGCCAGAGTTGCTATCTAGATATATGTGGCTCCCTTAAAATGTTTTGTGTATGTGTGGTGTTTTTAAAAATTTTACCAGTTAACTGCAGTATCTAGGTTTCAGTGTCATAAATCCTCTTTACATGCCCCCCTTGCAACAAGTATCCAAAAACAATGTGTGTACTTCATAATATCAGCCCCACCTGTGCTTTTTAGAGATGCTTTTTAGTTTCAGTGTTGGCATATTACCTAAGGGTATTGCAGTTGTGGGTGCATTCCCTAATTTTTATGGATCAAGGTGAACTGGCCTTTTCTGAACTTCCAAGCTTTTAACAGCTATCTCCATATTTGACAGAATTCCCTGAGTTAATTGCTTTCATTGTTAGTAGCTTCAGTGACCCCAACTGGGGTAGGCAAGCCATATTGTATGACAGCTTCCCTATTTCACCAACCTAAGTCTTTTTGTCAGAGGGCTCTATTCACGGTAAGCACCAGGGTCTCCTAGTTTTCTTGAGGGCAGTTACATTGTCTTTTGAAAGTGCATGCTTCATTTGAACAATTCATTGAGCAGTAGATGGACTTTAAATGATTTTCAATAAAATTTTGATCCAAAGCTCAGGATACACACAGTGGTAAAATTGAGTAGCATATGATATCATCAAACTCTAAATTCTGTGTAATTTGCTGCAACCCAGATTGTATGTGTTTTATGTGTGTTTAAATAAATATATTAAATACACATGTGTATACATACACACATATATAACAGATCCAAGACTGACTGACTTGATTTGAAATGGTTGAATCTGCAGTGTGAAATGTGGTTCAGCCACAATTAGGAACTGAAATTTAGTACAAGAGAGAAAAGGACTTGATGTAACAAAATCTTTTAGCTACAAATCCCGGTATAGAGCACTTGGGGGATGGGAGGGGGCGGGTTGGTGAGACAATCAGATCGGTAAATTGATTAAATGCTCCTAACCCTGTAATTTTGTGCATAGAGCACCCTGTGCTGTGGAAATAACTGTTCTTAGATTTTCATTGTAACTGGACTGTTCAGGTTGCCCAGAGGGAAAGAACATTCCTAATTCTAATAAAATAAACTTTTATTTTGTTATTCCATTAGTTACTTATGTTTATTTTTATAGCTAAAAAAAAGATATATTGGTGGCCCAAGTCACCTATATTATGTGCCTTATTCACTGTTCCTACTTAATATAAAATGACAAGATTTGGTTCAGTTTCTTTGCAGGGAACTGTGAATGAGACCATCCCCAACAATTAACTTGGTTAAATGAAGCCTTCAGAGCATTTTCTGAAAGCTTTCCAATTTCTGTCTTGAACACTGAATTTAAATTGCTCTTTGTGTTGTAACAGTGATATTATTAGATGTTCAGATTTTTGTCAAAAATTTTTTAACATAAAATATTTTAAAAGTCATTTAAACTCCCTCACATTGCTTCCGTTTAGCTTACCCTTAAAAGCTACTAAGTATCTCCTAGAGGGATGGAGGGAGAGTTTTATCTTAAAGTCCCCATAAGTTGGAGATATCCGTCATTGATATTCTAGCCAAGTCCAGATTTCAGGACAATTTAATTTGGTTTTATTTGGACCTGTTCATGTATCACTTTTGTCTTCAAAGCACTTTAACTTCTATTACTGTCTACAGAGGTGTAGAAATTGCTCTGTTTTACAAAAGAAGAAAATGAGGCTCAGTGAGGTTAAGTGACTTGTCCGAGATTTCACAGTTTCTTCTATCTGAGGCTCAATCAATATTGTACTACCTCTTTGTATATTAATTGGATCTCAGAATGACCTAGCATTCAGTACTGGGAAAGGTGGATCTTAACTACAGTGTCATGCTTTCAAACCACATAAAAGACTACATTAATGCCTGTTTGAGGAGTGTTATATACTATCCCTGATCTTTAATTTGTTGATGCAGGGTTTCAACTAATGTGGCTCTGTGTTTTGCCCAATCAAATCAAACTAGCCATGAGAGAAGAATAGCCCTTCCCACTTTGCTGATTAGGACAGTCCTCATGGGAAGACTATCACATGTGATAGTTGAGAGTAAATGGTTCAGCATTATTTGATTTGATCTAGTGGCCAAGCAATTTGCAGTTAATTGGTCTAGTTATTTGCTCAAGTGAATTTTTAATATAAAGAATTTTGGATAGCCAACTGGAACTTGTTACAGAATCTGCTTTATAGGTGATAACTGAAAATGGACAAAACAGCCAATATCTACTTGTTCTCAGCATTTCTCCTTGGAATTGGAAGGCATATGGGGCTTTAAGAAGATAAGTAGTGAGTGTGAGCATTATGGGAAAATCTTGGCTCCTTCAGGAATAGGAAAAAGTGTGGGCCCCTTTGACTTTGTCAAGTTTCTTTGGGGGATAAAGTTGGTGTGTTTCTGGTTCATTTTAAGGAATTTCCTTACCCCAAGATGAAATCGCCAACTTGGAAATGCTCAACTGGAAATAAATAGTGCCTATTGTAGGAGTAAACAGACAACTTCAGAGTTTTAATTTTTTGGTTTTTGTGGAATTAAATCCATTTTTAAGGCAACTCTTGGTCTTTAGGCAATAGCAGGATGGGAAAAAATAACCTTTTTTTTGAAAAGCAGTTTTCAGACTATGATTAAACCACACATACGCTTGTTTGGAGCCATTTTTGCAGTAAGAGCCAATTAGTATATAAAAAAATCACACATTGATGTGTAGCAGCTCTGACAATACCAAAAACATGTTATTACAGTAATCCAGGGGTCTTGAGTAATACAGGAATCTCAAATCTTACCTACAAGAGCCAGGTAAATATTTTAATAGACTACTGTGGGCTAAGTGGGCTCTGAGAGGAGCATGTGAAATACACATTACATGAATTCTCAACTTTGAGATGTTGGTAATTTACAATATTCTTAAATGTAGGTCAAAGAAAAATTACACTTGGGCCATATTGGTTTTTAATTTGTATTAATCTTGTGTTGCTACTGATTGCCACTGTCCGTCTGACACACTGGAATCACTAAGAAGCTTCAAAAGAACAAAAACTAACGCCTAGGTTGCATGCCATAGAGATTATTATTTAATTGCTTTGGGTTGTGTCCTGGGCATCAATAGTTTTTAAAATCCTATCCTTTCCCGTCCCTGATGATTATGGAACACAGTTTGTAGACAAGGTTGGGACAGTTGATCCAGACGTGTATAGTTCCATGGAGGGAATACAGGTGAGCACTCGAGGTCATAAAGGACAGTGGATTTGTGGCAAATTCACAAGTTCAGGAAGGGGTTTTACTGTAGGTGGGCCCTAGCTGAGTGGGTTTTGTGGATTGGTGTCTTCTAAGGGTCTAGTGCGAAGTGCCCAACTTGTTTTTTGTCAGTTTTCTGGTATGTGGTCCACCTTGGTGAAAATCATTTCACAAAACCCCAAAGCGGTAGAACTGACAAGCAGAGTAGAAGTGTTCAAGTCAGTTGGCAAGATACTCTCTTCCCAAGGTAGAGAAATCTATCTGGGAAGCCAGTTAGTGCAAAGCCTGAACAAGGGTAGTTGGTTATAAGCAAAGCTTTCATTAAGCTGTTTGTGTCAAGTTAATGTACAATTCCACTTAATCACTGAGAGTTAAATTCAGAGCACTTAAAGAGTTTCAAGTTTCTCACTGTTGCTTCATTCTTATGTTACAACTGTGGATTTTCGTGTTTTTATTCCCAGTGCGGTATAGTGGGAAAAAAAAATCCGTATTTCTCAGCCATAGTTTCTTATGGATTTTTCTTTTGTAACATGGGGATACTAAGTATATAACTTGTTGAGTGCTTCTTGCCAGATGCCTTATATTCTCTGTATCTTATAAGCAGTCCTAAAACAAAGTAGACATTGCTATCCTATTTTATAAATGAGAAAAGAGGTTCATAGATGATTAACTTACTGAAAAATTAGAGTTTATGGTAGGGTCATGCTTGTCTAATTCCATGTGTTCATCTCATCATGCTCTATTGTCTGTATTATAGGGATATTGTGAGGATCAAAGAAGATTAGTTGGAAAACAAAGCCTAGTTACAAATAAGCATACTAATACTAATTTAGGGGAGGAAAAAAAGATTCAGAGCTGTCTCATAGACTCCCAAAGGCAGGGTGAGATTGGATCCAGGAACTGAATTGGCATTGTGTATCATCTGTACATCCACGTCATTCTAATAGCTTCTGCTTTTCCTGTCATCTACCCTGTAGCCCTGGGTGTTACATATTAACTGTGCCAGATAAGTGAGACAGAACCAAACAACTGTGGGACAGGATCATTAATACAAATGTGGCTCAGAGCTTACTTCTGGATCAGGAGGCAGATCTTGGGAGGTCTTGGTTTGCTAGACACACAAAAGGTGTCCAACAAAATCAAAATGCCCTGAAGTTTTTCTTTCTTAAATAAATAAGGAATTAGTATGTAATAAACAATTATGCTAACTTAGTGTTTACCAACTGCTTCAGGTCCATATGTTTTAAACTCACAATCCCAATTGGCTCAACTGGAAGAGTGTGTGACTCTTGATCTGGGTTGTGAGTGTGAGTCCCACGTTGGGTGTAGAGAGAGAGTACTTCAAAAACAAACCAATCCTGTGAAATAGTTACCATATCCATTTTATAAGAGAATAGAAGCTTAAAAAAGGTGGGTAATTTTCCTGAGGTAATTCTTTTGTATATGGCAAAATGAAAATTCAAACCTGGAATTCTTCAGTCCAGGCACTGTTCACTAGACGTGCAGCAGTGATGCTGGTTTGTCTGAAGCTATTAACCCTGATTCTACATAAAGACTCAATAGATTGCCCAAGGTCACCCAGACAGTGGCAGAGCTGGAGACACATTTTGACCACTACACTCCATTTCATCACACTAGATACAGACAGCCTGGCCAAAAGTACCTGCTAAATTATATGGACTGGCTAAGGGATTTCCAGCTTTAGATTGCCCTGGAGACTCAATGACCAGTTCTTATTTTTGGTTCCTCTTTATTCAAAACGTTTCCTTTGTTGTTAACCTCAGATACTACTACTACTACTAAGAAGGACCCAAAGTATGCCTTGTTCTGTCTCACATTTGAGAACCAACCTAGTGTTTTAATGAGAGTTAAGGAGCAAGCTTCATATTCTCATCAAACCTTTTTCAGAAGTCCAGTCTTGCCTGTTATGAGCTGTTGAGTTGGTTTCTTATACACAGAGTAACATTTCTTGGCTTGGTGTCGTCTTTGGCACCTGTATGAGAGTTTGGTATTTGCTTTTCAAGCTGCCTGCTTTTTGCCATGGAGTATTCAAGTTTCTTGAAGGTGATCATAGGGACCTAACTTGTTCTGTGTAGTAGACAGTTCTCTGGACAGCTCTCTAGGCTGAAATCTTCGTAGATTTTAGATTGCCTTCCCATGACTAAAGTTGGTTTCTCTTTGTGTAAGAACAAAGCTGTGCCCTAGAAGCCATTTAAGTGCGCATTAAAGGGTGATTTCTTAGAATTGTGAATCTGGGGGTTGTAGAGTGAGTATTCGGTTCTCTCGAATCAATGGGCCATGGTGGGATTCCTGAAGAGTGAGCAAACACACAAAGTAGGATTTCATCCTAAGTTTTCTGAGGGACACAATCTAAAAACACACTTACTGAATTGCCCAGCTTACTCTTGCAGGGAGACCCCCTATGTATTCTCCCTCTGCAGGTCACATCATTTGCTCAGAGGGAGTACAGCATAAAATGATAGCCAGGATTATGGAGCACCTCTTGTGGGCCTACTTGGGCAGTAGACAATGCTCTAAAATTGTAAGTTTTTGCACATGCTCTCGTCATTTATAACCTAATTGCTGGTCTTCCTGGTATGAACAAAGTTGTTTGCTCATTAATAAATTCCTACTATATGACCCTGCCTTGTGGTTCATTTTTACATAATTAGGGCAAATACTAAAGTGTTTTTGTCTAATAAAAGAGGAAGCATGACCTGAGTGTCCAACAGCTTTGGAAAAGATGCCTTCTTTGGATAGGAAATGAGGTTTGTTTTTGTTTTTGTTCTTGTTCTTGTTTTAGGAAATGAGTTTATATCCAAAACTCCTGCAACTAGCTTGGAGCATTGTAAAGGTCACGGCTGCAAATATCAGAGAATGGGCTTAATGAAGAGTGACAGCATTCTACATGCCTTTGAAGAATTTTCACTTTTTTTTTTTTTTTGACTAGCTTTCAGTAGAGTAAGTTAATTATTGTACTATCTATTCATGTTAAAATCACATTAGCACAAGTCAGTGCCTTACAATGGTCAAATGGTTAGTGGACAACAATGGAAATAAACTATTGTCTTAACAAAATTATTTCACAGATTCTAAATGCTGTTTCTTTGGGACACTCAATTGTGTGTCCTTTAAGATAAATTCTATAATCAAGGGCCTAGCCCTTTAACAGACCCTGAGGAGAGCAAATAGGATAGGTCAGTCAGTAAAGGTTTGGAGACATGCTCCTGGAATAGGAATCATCCATTCACCTTTATTTTAAATTGATACATAGAATCAATATAAAATGCATACATTTTACATGTTAAGTTTGATGTTTTGGCAACTGTATACACCTTGTGATAATCCAAAAGAAGATATAAAACATTACCATTAACCCAGAAGGTTCTTTTGTGCATCTTTCAAATAATCTCTGCTCCCCTCCCTACTCCAATGACTATTTGCTAATTTTTATCATTAATGATTTATTTTGCCTGCTTTTGGACTTTATATAAATGGAATCATGTAGTATGTATTCTCTTGCATCTCGCTCTTCTTTCACTTACAATGCTTTAAAGATTCAACATATCGTGTCTATTGATAAAATTATTCTTTATTGCTAAGTAGCTTTCACTTTATAAATATAACACAATTTGTTTAATCCATTCTCCTATTGATGAACCTTTAGGTTCTTTCCAGCTTGGGGGAATTATGAATAAGGCTGCTATGTATATTATTATGTAATTTTTAAAATTTTATTTTGTGGATATATGTTTTCATTTCTCTTGGATAAATGCCTAAGAGTAGAAAATTACTGAGTCATATGGTAAGTGTATGTTTAACTTTTTAAGGAACTACCTTCCTGTTTTTCAAAGTGGTTTACCATTTTGTACTCCCATCAGTGATGTATGAGAGTTCTAGTTGCTCCATATCCTTGTCAGCATTTACTGTTGTTAGTGTTTTTTTTATTAGCCATTTTAGTTGGTATAAAATAACTGTGATTTTAATTTACATTTCTCTGATAATTAATGATGTTGAGCACTTTTCATATACTTACCTTACATTTTGTATCTCTTTCATGAAGCATCTTTCATGTCTTTTCCCATTGGATTGTCTTTTTGTGATTATTACTCTATGATTTCTGGATACAAGTCCTTTAACGGATATATGTGCTGTGATTTTTGTTGTTTGGTTATAGATAATGGCTTATCCACTTTCCACTTTCTTACTGGGATACTTTGATGAGCAGGAATTTTTATTTTGATAAAGCCTGTCTTTTTTTTTTTTTTTTGATAAAGCCTGTCTTAATCAATTTTTTCTTTTATAGTTTTATGACCTCCAGGTCACAAAGAACTTATTTTCTTCTAAAAGTTTTATGGTTTGGGGTATTATGTCTGAAATGGATCACAGATGGTCTAGGATCCATCTCAGTGGTTTTAAGCTTTACATCTATGGTTTGGAGTTTTATATTTAGGTATATGGTCCATCTCAAATTAATTTTTGTGTTCAAAATTAGGTTTATTTCAACTTGGATATCTAGTTTCAGTAACATTTGTTTAAGAAGGTTTTTTTTCACCCATTAGACAGACTTGGCATCTTGTTTGAAAATCAATTGATTGTGTGTGTGGTTATTTCTAGACTCTATTTAATCTGAAGAACTTCTTTTGGCATTCTTTTATTGTTTCTCTAGAGATAAGTTATCTCAGGTTTTATCTGTCATGTTATTATTTTACTTTTGTTTTTGAGGGGTATTTTAGTTGGATATAGAATTCTATGTTGACCTTTTCTTTCTTCTTTCAGTAAAACATTTATCCTCAGGTCTCATTTGTTTCTGGTCAGAAGTCATCTATAATTTTTATTTTTTTTATTTGTGCATAATGTAGGTTCACCCCCCTCCCCCATGATTACATCTGCTCTTTATCTTTGGTCTTCAGCAGATTACTAGGTATGTTTATCCTTATATGGAGTTTACTTAATCTCTTGGATCTGTGTTGATGTTTTTCACTAATATTGGATATTTCTTGTCCACTATCTCTTCAAATATTTCTTTTGTTCCATATTCTCTCACCCCTCTTCTCCTCTGGAACTTCACCTATACATATATTAGATGATTTTATATTCCCTACAGATCTTAGAGGATCTTTTCTCTATTCTCTTGTTCTCAGTTTGGATACTTTCCAATTAGCTATTCCCAAATTCTCTAATGCTTTCTTTTAAATCCACCTAATGAATTCTGGGTGAACTCTACATCCAGCATGGGGCTTGATCTCATGATCCTGAGATCATGCTTCACTGACTGAGCCAGGCAGGCACCCCTAATATTGTACTTTTCATTTCCAGCATTTCATTATGTTTATATAGTTACCACATGTCTGCTAAAACTTCCCATTTCTTCATGAATGTTGTCCACATTTCCACTAGATTTTTTAAAGCATATTTATTATAGCAATTTCAAAAACCCTATCTATCGATTCCAGTATTTGGCTTCCACTAGATTTTTTAGCATTTTAATCAGAGTTGTTTTAAAGATCCTAACTGGTAATTCAGCATCTGGGTTGTCTCTAGTTCTCCTATTGATCCTTTCCTGTTACCATGGATCTCATTTTCTTGCTTTTGCACATGCCTTTGATTTAATTGTATGCTGGACGTTTTGCATAAAAAAAAAAAAAACCAGAAACCGAAAAAAATATTACCCTCAAGTTGAGGCATGCCCATTTTCCTTTAAGCCAACTTGGGTGGTGGTTCAGTTAATCTAATATATATCTGACCTAGATCTGGGCTTTATTGTGGCTTTACGTTGCCACTAGTTTTAAATATTTTGAGGGCAGAATCAGCACTTTCCCTTCAGTAAGTCCTGGGTTTTGGGCATTGGCAATATTCTAGAGATCTGACTTTGCTTCACAGCCAAGTCATCAATCGGTCTTTGGAAATGTGAGAGATCTCCTCTTTCTAGTGGAAAATGTGGACAAACTGAGCTAGCTGCCAGGTTTTTTGGTCACTGGAATGGGGCATGGGGGAGGTATTGCTCTCATTCCCTGTATGTGCCCTACTGTAGTCTTTTGAGGAATAATGCCCACAGAACTTTGGGTGTGGATCTCCCAGCTCTCCCACCCCACTCTTAACCTTCAGGAGTGCCTCTGATGGATTTTTCAGTGTCCTTCCTTTGCTCCCTCATTTTTAAAGGGTATCTTGTATTTGGGACAGGCTCTACTTACCTCAAAGGCAGGACTAATCTGTCTCAACTCTTCTATTACCCACTCCATTCCCACTTTATTATGTCCCTGTGCTTGGTTAAGATACAAGAGAGAAGATTGGTGAGTGGGTGCAGGCTTTCTCTGTGGACCTGGGTCCTCTCAATGCTAATATCATGCCAGTCTCCATAGGCCTATTAAAATTTTGTTAAATTTCAAGTGGTTTCTCTTATTCCCCTATGGTGGATTCCTCTTCCCAGAGTAGTTAAGGAATATGAGCAGCCATGGGTCTGTCTTTTCTATGAAGGACTGAGCACTTTCTGGAGGTTGGTTCATTTATGTTTCTTTACGTCCTTATCTTTCTGATGAGTTTTAAAAGATTTTTGATCTTCTAGCTAATCTGACCTTTGTTTGCTAGGATGGGAGCCATATCCTCTTATGATTTTCAACATCCAAATAAGACGTGAATTCCAGGAATGAGAATTTTCAAAGTGGTTTTATTTACATATTTTATTAAGTAATTTTTAAAATTAAAAGTAAATGGATAATAAAAAGTCAAATTTTATTCAGTGGTAAACGGTGAAAAACAAGTCATCTTCCCATTCTATTTCCCCTGGCCCTCTTTATTCCCTATACAGAGACAAACATCATTACCAGTGTCTTGCAATTTCTTCTCAAAATTCTATTTAGAAAATGTGAATATACCCCTCCCAAGTTATTTAAGAAACAGAAGCACACTAAATTTTTTATGCTTTACCTTTTTTCATAGAATGGTTTCACCATCTTGAAGTCTTTTACAGGCTATAATATGTGTTAGTATGGATATACTTTGGTTTATGTGAACAGTTCCTGGTGATGGACATTTGAGTTGTCTTTTTTTCCCACAAAGTAGTGTATATTCCTTTGCCCACATTTGCTGTTAAGTGTATCTCTAGAATCAGGAATGGGTATGTTTAAAATGCTTCATGAAGGTCCCTGGAGCTTCATATTTTATAGTGTTTTCCTAGGTGTTGGCTGGGCCCTTAGAAGTTAGTGGTATGCATTTTGGGAGGATCAGTACCACTCAAGAGGCAGAAGGTGCCAGAGTTGCCTAGCAGGTGGCATTAGAACAAAGCTGGCTGTTAAGATCCTATTAGTGTAGCTTTCTTTCCTTCTTCCCACTCTTTTTTTGGGGGAAGGGGGGTAACTCTTTCTTTATATGTATATTGGGGATGTTAAAAAGTTGCTGATGCCTGATTCCTCTCCTGCATCCTCAAGTACTACTATGGGGGGAAAAAGATGAATGTCATTTTGTCTGGAATGCCTTAACCAGCGGTATGACTGAAATGATTCTGATAAGCAAAATTACATCCAAGGACGATTTCTAAGGGAAACGAAGACTCATTTGTTATATAAGAAACAGTATCTGTGTGATTCTAGGATCTTCCTATGAAGATGCTATGTTTTTTGAGGAATTTGTCTCTAATTACCTTTCTAATTAAAGCACATTCAACTTCGTTATTGCAATTTAAGAAACCCAACATGCTTTCTTATTTGAAAAAGGCTCTTGCACAGAAAGTGCTCCATCTTTCGCCTAAGATCTGGGATCCAAGGAGAGATAAGTAAACATAATAACACCTATTTATTTAATAACATAGGCATAAAGAATGTCATATAGTCCTCATAGGACCCTTTTCAGGGAGATTTTAAATATTATGAAGTGTGTTTACGAGCTTGCCACCAACATCTGCTTCTCTAAGACTCCCCATTTAATAATTGTACTATTCATCCAGTTGCTTTTAAAGTTGGAAACCTGATTATTTTCCTGTGATCTCTATTCCCCCTCTCTCATTCTCCCATATACAATTCTACAGCACAGGAAATTTGTGCTAATATCCTTGAGAATCCATTCACTCTAGTCCAAGTGAACTGTTTCATCATCTTTTGTTTTCAGTATCCTTTACTCTCTCCTAGATTATCAATTCTTGTCCACCTCTTGATTCATTTTCCACTCATTAGCTAATACGAACTCTTTACTTTTTTAAGTTTATTATTTTTGGAGTGTCTCTACACCCAATGTGGGGCCAAGATCAAGAGTCACATGCTCTTCTCAGCTAGCCAGATGCACCTAAGACGAACTCTTTAAATGTTCAATCTAACCATGTCACTCTTTGCTCAGAACTCTCTAGTGCCTTCCCACTGCCCTTAGAATAAAATCCCTCACATGAGCTCGTGGATCTGTACCACTAGTCTTTCCTACCTCTCCACTCTTGCAACCAACTCCCTTTCCCTTTCTTCTTTCCAGCCACATTGGTCTTTTTGTGCTGCAAA
Source organism: Vulpes lagopus (assembly GCF_018345385.1). Taxonomy (NCBI): domain Eukaryota; kingdom Metazoa; phylum Chordata; class Mammalia; order Carnivora; family Canidae; genus Vulpes; species Vulpes lagopus. The sequence continues at coordinate 45,629,850 of NC_054825.1, read as the reverse complement.
CTGGCCAAATTTCTTCCATCCTCAGGGCCTTTGCACAAACTCTTCCTTTGCCTTAGGATTCTTCCCAGGCCTGCCCACTTCCTTATCCCTGTTCCACAAGCTAATGCCTTATCCCCTAGATTTCATTTTAAAAATCTCTTACCCAGGGAAACTTCTCTGCCCAAACAAGTCTGTATTGGATCTCCCTGTTATTTGCTCTTTTACTCTGTATTTTTCTTTATTAGCATTTACCACAATTCTATAGTTATGTAGTTTTCATTTAATTTTATTTTTTTTCTAATTGAAATAGATAATACATCTGCTTGGTAAAAAATTCAAATTGTACACAAGGTATAGAATAAAAAGTCTCTTCTCTTCCCTGCCCCTCTGTACCCAGTTATTCTCCTTACTAGTAACCACTTATAGCATTTTGAATCTACTTCCAGAGATATTTTCTGAGTACACAAGCAATTATGTACATAATACTCATTTTTGCCTTCTCTTTATTAACACAGATATATACATTTTTCTGCACTTTGTTTTTACCTGTTAATAATGTATCTTGGCAATTCTTCTATGTCAATATGTAAATAGTTGCCTCTTTTCATGTATCAGATAGTAAGTACGGGCTTACCATAAATTTTTAACCTCAATGATTAGGCAATGAGGTTGTTTTCAGGCTTTGGTTATAACACACAATGCTGCATTGAATAACTTTGTATGTAAAGTCATTTCTCGCAAATGTACCTATAGAATAAATTCCTAGAATTCAAATAAGGGAATTAAAGATGATGTGCATTTTGAATTTTGGTAGTTATTGCCAAACTGCTGTCAATGGAGGTTGTATCCATTCATATCCCCACTAGCCACAGGTGAAAAATGCATGTTTCCTCACAACTATGTTAGTGAAAATTTTTTTTCCTTTGCCATGTAAGAGGGGGAAGGTATCTCTTGGAAACTTTAATTTGCATGTTTTTTTTTTCCTTCCTTGCAAAGTTATACTTTGATGTCTAAACAGCCATTTGTACTTATTTGGTGAACGGTTTCTTCATAAATTTTGCTTCTGTTATTAACGTCTGACTTCCTCTCTCTACTTTTAAGGTCGGTGCTGTGGGTGCAAGGGCTCCTCTTGGCGGTTTTCCTTCCTTCCATAGTTTCAGGTCCTAGAATGAATGAAGTTCAGGAAGCGACGGGCTCACGTCACGGGCGCTCCAGCTCCGAACTCGCGTCTGACTGACTCCAGAGCCCACGTGTTCCTTCCACGAGAACTGCCCCCACGCCAGGGCCCAGAGGGGTCACGTCACGTAACCGGTGTCGGGGAACGGGTTGTGCCCAAACCGCGAACATCTGTCCAGTCGCAGCGTCTTTCGGCCGTTTCACTGACTTTTGAGGAACGGAGGCCGCGAGACCGCGTTTCCGGCTTTCCCGGGAAATCTCCCGGGCTTTTCCCCAGTATTTCCGATCCGGACTGTGCTCGTCGGCAGCCCGCCTGCAGCGCATCCGCAAACTCTGGCGCCAAGGGGAGCGGGAACCCGAGGCGGCGAAGCCGAGGCTGGAGGTGACGGCTAAGCAGCGAGCAGGTTTCCGGCGTCGAGAACGGGCTTCGCTACCTCAGGGCGCGGGGCCAGGCCTCGCCGGGGAGCTGGAGGGCGCGCACGGCGGCGGGGCGGGCGGGGACGCGCGGCTTCCCCGACTCTCCGGGGCGCCCAGGGGGCTGTCCGGGAGCACGCGCGCTGCCTCCCGGGTCCCTCCTGGGTCTCTCTCGGCGCCCAGCCACGGGCGAAGCCGCCCCCGACCCGCACCGCGCCTCCCGAAGACACTCCCAGGCGGAGGCCGCTGCCACGACCACCTCCCGCGCGGTCCGGCCGCTCCCGGCTTCCCCCGCACCACGACTTCCGTTCGCCCGACGTCTGCGAACCGCCCACTTCCGTCCACGTAGCGGTGGGCGGAGCCAAGATGGCTGAGGAGAGGCTGGCGACGGTGAGCGCCCACCTGCCGCTCGGTGTCCCGGCCGCAGGGAGGGGTGGGCCGCCCCGAGCGGAGCGGAGAGGCGAGGCGAGGCAGGCTGGCGGGCAGCTGTGCCCCACGCAGCTGTCCCCGGGGGAGGGCGGAGCCGGCCCTGGAGCCGCTGAGGGTGCGCGGGGCGGCGCGGCCCGGCTCCTGAGAGCGGGTCTCCCCGGGCGACGCGGACTTTGCCGCGCTGGGCCCGTCCGAGCGCTGGGGTCAGTCTCGTCCATTCCGATCTCGGTCTCGCGAGATTTGGGAAGGAAGCGCTGCCGGCCGGGCCGCGGTCGGGGTTAATCCCCCGGACTGGGCTCGGGGCCGGACGGAGCCCGGGGCTGTCGGCGTCCGCGCCGCCTGCCGCTGGGCGGGCCGGCCCTTCCCCGCGGACCTCTCCGTCTTTTCTCTTTTTCTTTTCTTTTTTTTTTCTCTTTTTCCTTCCTCCTCTATCCTCCCCTTCCCTCCATCCTCCCGCTCCCTCCCCGTCGCTCCTCCCGTCCCACCCCCTCGCTCCTCCCCCGTCCCTCCCCCTCCTTCTTCTCTCCCCTCCCCCTCCCTCTCCCCCTTCCTCCATCCTCCCTCTTACCTCTCCCTCCCTCGCTCCTCCTCCTCCTTCCTCCCCCCTCCCCCTCCCTCTTCCCCCCTCCCCCACCCTTCCCCCTCCCTTGCTCTTCCCTCCCCCCTCCTTTTCCTTCTCTCCTCCCCCTCCCTCCCTCCCCTCCCCCCTCTCCCTCCCTCTCCCCTCCTTCTCCTCTCTCCCTCTCCCCTTCCTTTCCTTCCTCTTATCAGTTTACCAGCATTTAGTATAACACCCAGTGCTCATCCCATCAAGTGCCCTCCTGACTGCCCGTCGCCCAGTCACCCCGTCCCCCCACCTTACCCCCCTTCCGCAACCCTTTTATTTTTTTCTCCGTTGTAATTTAGTTAGGAAAGTGCTGTGTTGCGATTCAGCGGGAGCCTGAGTTAGGCATTAATTAAAGCCCACGGAGATGGTAATAGAGTAGCCCAGAACTAACTCAGGGTGACCCTGTGGCAGTTTGTGAAGTGTCTAGAATGGGATCTAATTTCTGCAAAGTTCTAAGTGCAAAACCTTGTCTACTGTTGTTGGGTTTCAAAGCATCTTGTGCCCTTTTGTTAGAATGGCTTTAGTTATTTATTTGGAATGTATTGCCCTTTGAAAACCGGCCTGGAAAACATAGGAGACAACATATAGCACTTTTTGGCTGTTTTACAACTTACTTTTGGGCCATTAAGGAGCAAGGCCAGTGCTATCTGGGGGTGGCGGGTGGGGGGTGGGCCAGAGAAGTCAAATTATTTTTAGTGTCATCATACAACCCTGAATACAGGGACAGAGGCCCAAATCAAAGACTTTTGTTAAACTACAAAGTAAAAAAAAAAAAAAAAAAAAAAAATTAAATAGCATGGTTAGCGTTACAAGGTTTTAGATATTAGAAATATGGCAAAGAAAATACTTCACCTCCATAAATGTAAGGTATAATGGTAACACGACATTGCTATAAATACAGCTTATTTCTCCAGTGCTCATTGCCCATAGAGATAGGTGTTTATAAATAGAATATGAACGTGATTTCTGTGATGCCAGAATTGTCCTGACCTTTCCAATCATATAGTATCTTACAGAGAATGGCTGTTTTTTTCAATATGACTTTAGCTCTTGAGCCTAAAGTTAACTGGTTATTTTCGTTACTGTCAAGTTTATTGCTAGCAGGGTTATAGTTATTTGTAGGAATTTCATCTTTTCACATTACCAGTGCATGGAGATTTGAATTTTGCCCTTTTTGGAAGTGATCTGGTCTTGTAATAAAATGAAAAGGCCCCCCCCCTCCCCAGTCTCATTCACTCAGACGACTGACCTGTATCTCCCTGAAATAAAAGCAAAAGAAAGCACAGAGTGCAAGGGTATTCATTTGCAGAATTGTTGATAGTGGCAAAATGCTGGAAGCAAGGTGAATACCCGTTCATAGGGGAATAGATAACTTCTGATACCTCCATTCTGAGGAATATTATGCAGCCATTAAAAGTGTTAGAACTATATAGGTTGATGTGAATGGTATACATTTTTAAAAAGCTAGATGTGCAGTGGAGTACTAAAAATCAAAATTTAACTGAGTAGACTTAAAAGATCTTACTGGCTTTATTCAGCGATTCGTGAATCAGACAGCGTTCCTTCTCCCAGACAGGAGCTCTGAAGAGCCCTACAAATGAAAGGCTTTCATAGGTAGAAAGGAGTGGGAACAGGGAAGTTCTACTAGACAAAAAGGTTGGTAATTGCAAGGTCACTTTCCTCTAGGTGATGGTAGGGGTCTTCAGGCACATTACCTCACTTACACTGATTAGATAGTTTCTGATTGCCTGGTTTAAGATTCTGTTCCTGGGAGGTAGAAATTCAGTCTTGGTTTGTTGACATGGGACTTAGCATAAATAACTCCATTTGGGGCTTTTTTTTTTTTTTTTTTTTTAAGTAGGCTCCACTCCCAGCTTGGAACACACAACACAGGGCTTGAACTCATGACTCTGAGATGAGGACCTGAGCTGAGATCAGGAGTTGGACACTTAACCAACTGAGCCATCCAGACGGCCCCCCCCCCTTTTTCTTTTGCTTTTTATTGGGGTATATTGTGTGATCTTAATTTTGTGGCATAAAAAAACCCCACATAGATCTGTGGATATGGATATATAGGTGTGGAGGAGAGAATACTAAGAGACTTAAAACAGAGACTTTTTAATACATAAGTAAAAAATCTAAGACTGCTGCTGTACAGGCCTTTAAGCCAGGAGACATCCCAATAAAATGGAGTAAAACAAGGCTTATATGAGACACACAGAAATTGTAATACACTACCCAGACTACCAAGGATTATTACCAGTTAGTTCCTTGGGAAAACTGGGGACTGATATTTATTTTTAAAGAATATATAGTAAATGATTTAGAGATCTTAAAAATAAAAGCAAATAATACTGCTTTCTATGATTTATGCTTACAAATTTTTTATAACTCCCTGATTCCCATTATTCAATGTATTTGTATAAATACCTGTTTTTCTTTAAGTTTAAAGATTAAACCTTTCAGAATGGAAAGCAAAAATTACTATTGTATTAGTTGACTTGGCTCGTATATAGTGCCTAGCACATACCAAATATTACATAAATATTTGTTAGGTGAAGAAAAGATCACAGAGCTACATAAAAATGAAAAACCAGAAGAACATAATGAATTCTCCATACATCCCAGCTGTAAAGATTAAGTGGGCTAATAGAATCCTTTCTATCTGAATGTTGTGGAAGACATTTTGAAAAAGAGACTAAAAGATTATATTTTAATTCTCCTTTTGCAGAAAGATTGCTGGCTCATGAAGATGCTTTTTGAGCCTTTAAGATTTTTATTTTTATTTATTTATCTTTTAGTACTCTCTATGCCCCCTGTGGGGTTGGAACTTACACCCCGAAGATCATGATTTGCATGCCTTGCTGACTGAGCCAGCCAGGCAACCTGAGCCTTTAAGATTCTTAATATGTTCCCCAAAGTTTAAAAAAATCCCAATTAAGGCCACCTGGAGTGCTCAGTCAGTTAAGCTTCTGATTCTTGATTTCAGCTCAGGTCATGATCTCAGGGTTGTGGGATCGAGCCCTGCATTGGGCAAGGAGTGTGTTTGAGATTCTCTCCTTCTGCCCCTTCTCTGCTCATGTGCATGCTCTCCCTCTCTCTAAATAAAACCTTTAAAACAAAAAAAAAATCCCAGTTAGAAAAAAATAGAGTTCTTTAGCATTTTAAAAACCAGCTATGTTGAGGTATAATACACATACCATAAAATTTACCCATTTTAGGTGTACAGTTGGATCAATTTTAGTTAAATTTATATATTTGCAAAACTGTTACCACAATCCTCTTACCTTCATCACTCCAAAAAGTTCCCTTGGGTCCATTTGCAGCTACTCTCTACTCCTAACCACTGATCAGTGGCTGACCACTGATCTTTCTCCATTGTTTGCTTTTTCTACAATTTTATGTAATCACACAATATAGTCTTATGTGTCTGAATTTCACTTAGCATGTTTTTTGAGGTTCATTTATATTGTACATAGCAGTATTTTGTTCCTTTTTATTTCTAAACAATATTCCATTTTATGAATATATACATTTTTTTATGCACCAAATGATGGACATGAAGACTGGTTTCCTGTTTTTGGCTATTATGAATGTTGCTGTGAATCTTTGTACGGATATGCTTTTATTTATTCAGGAGTGAAATTGCTGGGTTATATGGTTAGTGTGTGTTAACAACAAAACTGCCAAAATTCTTTGTAAAGATTTTATTTATTTATTTTAGAGATAGAATGAGTGGGAGGAGGAGCAAAGGGAGAGGGATAAGTGGACGCTGAGGTCAGGAGCCCAGTGTGGGGCTTGATCTCAGGGCCCTGAGATCATCAACTGAGCAGAAATCAAGATTTGGATGCTTAATTGATGGAGTCACCCAGGTGCCCCATGCCAAGCTTTGCTAAAGTGGCTATATGTACCATTTTACATTCCCACGAGCAGTATGTGAGGGTTTCAGTTTTCCACATCCCTGCTTTGTTAATAATACTTCATATATTGTCAGTCTTAATTTGTCATTCTAATGTATGTATATTGGTTATTATGGTTTTAATTTATATTTCCCCAACGAATAATGGTATTATCTTTATGTGCTTATTCATCCATTTCTCTTTAGTGAAGTGTGTCTACAGATATTTTGCCCATTTAAAATGGGTTATTTGGTTTAGTAAGATTTCTGTATTTGTTAAGTCAAGATAATAAAATAACTAATAGAACAAGTATGTATTCTGTTTTATTCTGAGAATCAATTTTTTTGTTGTTGTGAAGTGTATCTTAGCCCTAAAAGAATGAATAAAAGGTTATATGCAAATTTTAAAGAACAGGGTAATGGAAAGTTGTGTTTCTACCTCACAGGTTAAGAAATGGGTCATTAACAATAACTTTGAATCCTAAATGTTTCTTCCCTTACTGCATTTTCCTCCTACCCTGTCAGGAGTATCTCTTTCCTCAGTTTTGTTACTCGTCTGTTTTTCTTTATAGTTTTACCATATTTAATACCTCTAGATAATATATTGGATTTAAGAAATTGTGTAGTTTATTCATTTTTCAGTGCTGTATATTATCCCATTATATGAAAATACTATAATTAATTTATCCATTCTACTAGACAGAGATTTGAGTTCTAATTTCTTCAGCTTTATTGAGGTACAGTTGATAAAGTTGTAAGATATTTAAAGTATACAATGTGATCATTTGATATACATTGTGGAAGGATTCCCACCATCAAATCATTCATCACTCCACATATATACCTTTTTTTTTTTTTTCCTGGTGAGGACATTTAAGTTCCACTTTCTTAGCAATTTTTTTTTTAAGATCTATTTTTTTATTTGAGATTGGTGGGAGGAATACCTGCAGACTCCCCACTGAGTGGGAAGCCAGATGTGGGGTTCGATCCCAGGACCCTGAGATCACCACCCAAGCCAAACTTGAGAATTGGACGCCCAACCGATAGAGCCACCCAGGCACCTCAGCAAATTTCAAATTATACAGAACAAATTTCAATTACACAATATAATGTCAACTATAGTCACCTTATATTCATCTTAAAAGCTTGTACACTTTTACTAACCTCTTCCTATTTCTCCTACTTCCCAACCCTGGCAATCACTTTTTTATTCTCTGAGCCTGTGTTCAACTTATTTTTCCTTCTGATTTTCAGTTTTAGTTTTTTGTTTGTTTGTTTTTTAAGTTCTGTACCCAATATGAGGCTTGAACTCATGACCCTGAGATCAAGAGTCACGTGCCCTACTGCCTGAGCCAACCAGGAGCCCCTGACTTTAAGGTATTAAAAGTAATATTATTAACAGGGCTAGGGCCAGGGTAGGGCAAGTGAGGTGCTTAGGGTGCAAAAAGTAAGAAGTAAGAATGTCTCAGGCCTGGCTGTAAACATTCTTTATTTTTTTTTTAAGATTTTATTTATTTATTCATGAGAAAGGGGGATGGGGTGCAGAGAGGCAGAGATACAGGCAGGACGGAGAAGCAGGCTCCACGCAGGGAGCCTGACATGAGACTCGATCCCGGGTCTCCAGGACCAGGCCCAGGGTTGAAGGCGGTGCTAAACCGCTAAGCCACCCGGGCTGCCCTGTAAACATTCTTATACAGGTCTCTTAATCTAAGAGTTTCTCTAGGGTATTCTGAGAAATGGATTTTTCATTCATGGAGTAGGTACATCTTCAACCTCATTACTTGTGGGAAACTTTAAGGTGGTTGTAACCATTTATGCTTCTATCATCAGTTCATATTGCTTACATCTTCGATGTTGTCATGGTTTTAAATTCTGTCAATATAGTTGATGTGAAATGAAGTCTTAATGTGATTTTAACTGATTATTAATGAGGTGGAGCAGCAGTGGTTGGTTGTCTTTTACTTTTCTGTGCAATGCCTGGCTCATGTTTTTCTTTTATAAAAGATTATTTATTAGCACAGTGAATGAGAGAGAACACAAGTGATGGGGAGAAGGGGGAGGAGAGGAGAAGCTGACTCCCCACTGAGCAGGGAGCCCGATGCAGGGCTCTATTCCAGGGCCTTGGGATCATGACCTGAGCTGAAGGCAGATGCTTAACCAACTGAGCCATTCAGGCGCCCCATGTTTTGCTTATTTTTCTACTTAACTGTTTTTCTTCTTGCTTTCTTTTTACTGTTTGTTTTGTAGTTAGTTATAGTTTCTAGCTGTTAATCCTTTATCACTTTTTGGGGGGGATTTTTTTGGTTTTTGTATTGCAAATATCTTCTTAGTTTTCTGTCTTCACCTCATTTTTGGGTCAGAAGTTCTTAATTTTAATGTAGTTGAATACTTAGATATTTTCTCAGTTGGTTTGTGCTTTTATATCTTACTGAAGTAATCCTTTCCTATATTTTTTTCTAAAGGCTTTAAATTTGCCTTGTTCATTTTTAGTCTTTGATCTATATTAATTCATTTTCATTTCCCTGATAAAGCTTTCTTTCTGTCTGGAAGTCTGTTTTGTTTCATGTTAATATTGCTACTTTAGTTTTTCTTTTTGTTTCTATTTTCCTGGTGTATCTTTTTCCATCTTTTTACTTTGTTTTTCTTTGCCTTTCTGCTTTGGGTATGTTTGTTTTTTTAAAATTTTATTTATTTATGATAGTCACACAGAGAGAGAAAGAGAGAGAGAGAGAGGCAGAGACACAGGCAGAGGGAGAAGCAGGCTCCATGCAGGGAGCCCGACATGGGATTCGATCCCAGTTCTCCAGGATCGTGCCCTGGGCCAAAGGCAGGCGCTAAACTGCTGTGCCACCCAGGGATCCCCTTTGGGTATGTTTTTATATAAATAGCATACATCTAGATTTTTAAATCCATCCTGATAATTTAACTAGAGAATTTCATTTTTTCTTTCTTTTCTTGCCTCTCTCTTTTTTTTTTTTGCCTGAATTTCTTCTTTCTCTCTCCTCTCATTTCATTACTTAGAAGTTGTATACTCTATTCTTTAGTCTTCCTTTAGTGATTACCCAATTTCTTTTTATAATACATATTTAACTGAAAGTTCAAATTTAAAACTTGGTAATGTAGGGATTATCAAATGCTTTATTACCCATTGCCCTGCCACAACATTGCCATGCTACTGTTGTTCAGTTTTGTAGTTTTTGTGTTTCTCAGCACCACAAATTATACGTTGTTTTATTCAGTAAGTGGATGTTTAGAATACTTCCATATTTTACTAGTTCCTTTGCTCATTTGTCTCCTTCATTCTGGGATTCTTTTCCTTTTTCCTAATTTATATCCTTTAGAAGTTTATTTAAACAAAATTTTTGTAGTTTGGTGGTGGTTTTTTTGTTTTTGTTTTTTTTTAAGTAATCTCTATACCCAGCATTGGGCTCAGACTTAGAAGAGTTGCATGCTCTTCCAACTGAGCCAGCCAAGCACTCTGAAAATTAGTTTCGGAAGACGTAAGAGTTTAGATTTGAGGTTGGCAGACTATTTTTTGGTAATAAATATTTTGGGCTTTGTGGGCTAGTCTATGTTGCAAGCAATTCAACTATGCAGTTGTAGTGTGGAAGCAACCATAGACGACATATAAACGTGTGTGACTGGTTTGATAAAATTTTAGACACTTAAATTTGAATTTTATAGAATTTTCAGGGCTTACAAAATATGAAAAAAATGTAAAAACTATTAAAAATGTAAAAAGCAAGGATGCTTGGGTGGCTCAGTCGATTGAGCATAACCTCTTTGTTTTGGTTCAGGTCATATCTCATGGTTGTTGGATTAAGCCCCGCATCAGGCTCCCCACTCAGTGTGAAATAAGCTTCAGATTCTCTTTTTCCCTCTGCCTTCTCCTGCTCACATGAGCGCGCTCTCTCTCTCTCTCTCTCTCTTTCAAATAAATAAATAAATGGGCTGGATTTGTTTGGCCTGCAGGGCATAGTTTGTTGTTTAGATTACTTTTATTTTACTTAGCACCTGAGACATGAGAGTGATTTTTCTTATAATCTCTTTATGTGATATTATTTTCCATTTTTAATTGTTGAGACATCAGGTGTCAGTCTAATTGTCCTTTCTGTATAGGTTAGCTAGTGATACTTTTTTCCTTTGGTCACTTTTTTTAATATAAGATTTTATTTATTTGAGAAAGAGAGAGCAAGCTCCAGCAGGGCAAGCAAGGGCAGAGGGACAGAGAGAACAGGCTCCCTGTCACGGAGGGAGCCCCCTCCGAGGGAGCCCTACATGGAGCTCCACCGCAGGACGCCAGAATCATGACACGAGCCAAAGGCAAATGCTTAACTGACTGAGCCACCGAAACACCCTCTTTGGTTGCTTTTAGGAACTTCTTATTGTCTCCGGTGCAGGACCTTTTGATGAACACAAATGGGGATTTATTTTCATTTAACCTGGTCAAGATTGGTTTAGCATTCTGAATCTAAAGATTAGTGTCCAGGGCAGCCCGGCTGGCTCAGTGGTTTAGCACCGCCTTCAGCCCAGGGCCTGATCCCAGAGTCCTGGGATCGAGTTCCGCATCAGGCTCCCTGCATGGAGCCTGCTTCTCCCTCTGCCTGTGTCTCTGCCTCTCTCTCTGTCTCTCATGAATAAAGAGATACAATCTTTAAATTAAAAAAATAAATAAATAGGGAATCCCTGGGTGGCTCCGCGGTTTAGCGCCTGCCTTTGGCCCAGGGCACGATCCTGGAGTCCTGGGATCGAATCCCACGTCGGGCTCCTGGCATGGAGTCTGCTTCTCCCTCCTCCTGTGTCTCTGCCTCTCTCTCTCTCTCTATGTCTATCATAAATAAATAAATAAATCTTTAAAAAAAATAAAATAAATATATAAAGATTAGTGTCTCATTACTTCTGGAAAATTTCAGCCATTATTTTTGCTTAATCTTACTATATCCTATATAACAGAAGGTAGTATAAGAAAACTCCATTTGAAGATTTTCTGCAAAGATCTTATGTGTAAGATAGTATTTATTATATTGAATAATGTCCCTTAAAAAATAACCCTCCTAGGGGTGCCTGGGTGACTTAGTTGGTTAAGCGTCCAACTTTTGATTTTGGCTAAGATCATGATTGCAAGATTGTGGGATCAAGCCCCAGGTCAGGCTCCGTGCTCAGCAGGGAGTGTGCTTGAGGATTTTTCTTTCCCTCTCTGCCTCCCCCTACTAGTGTGTGTTCTGTCTCTCTCTCTCAAATAAATCTTTAAAAAAAGAAAAAGAGAAACTCCTGGAATTGAGTGCTAGGCAGTTTCTATATAGATGACCTCATAAAATTCTTTTTATCAAAATGATTACTTTTTGGTTTGGCTGCTAAATGTATAGCATTAAGTATAATACTAATATGTAGTGTTTAAGGGCTTAGTACATTTATTTGTGCACATTTTATGCATTATAATTATATATTAAACAGGGCACCTGGGTGGCTCAGTTGGTTAAGTGTCTGACTCTTGGTTTCAGCTTGGGTCATGATCTCAAGGTCATGGGATTGAGCCCCACATTGGACTCCTCACTGTCCAGAATCTGCTTAAGATTCCCCCCTTTTCCCCCTTCTCATGCTTTCTCTGTCTCTTAAATAAATAGAATCTTTTATATATATATATGTATACATATATATATATAAAATCATAATAAACATAAGACTATATTATGAATATGCATTGTACATTATTAATAGTTTGGATAGCCGAAGTATGACTTGACATTTGATTTTTAAACCATATTAAAAATAAATCTTTGTGCCCACATGTATTGCATGATTGGAGAGCTACTGATTGTTATTGTTTGAATGCTTTTTCAAGTTAGCAAGATACATGGTGTTGCTTTCACATAGACTACTTTTTTTTTTTTTTTCAGAGAACTCAGTTTCCTGCAACTGCTGAATCTCAAAAACCCCGGCTGAAAAAAAGTCAGTACACAATTTTATTGTATGTGTGTATTTGCACAGATTTTCTATGGATTCTTTGTTCTATATGCATTAGAGCTTTTAAAAATGTGAGTTTTGGGGGAAAGCAGTAATAGTCTAAATATTCCTCTGTAGCTTTTATTTTATTTTTTAAAGATTTTATTTATTTATTCGAGAGAGAAAGAGTGAGAAAGAAAAACAGAGGGAGAAGCAGGCTTTTTGCAGGAAACCTGATGTGGGACTCCATCCTGGGTCTCCAGGAGCACACCTCGGGCTGAAGGCAGCTCTAAACTGCTGGGCCACTGGGGCTGCCCTATTTTATGGAGTTTTAGATATGGGATTGATTTTACCTGTAAATGTGTTTAAATGGGGCTTTGTTATTATGCAAGTGTGTATTTTCTACTTGTGGACAAAACACTCTGAAATTACCATGGCACACATCAGGCCCCACATAATCTCATGTCTGTTAAATAAGTGTGAGGTTTTATGAGAATTGAGTCTATGAAGACTAGGTAAAGGCATATACTATAAAGAGCTGCATTAAAAAATCTGATACAGATATGTTATATTTTATTTAGAAGAATAGGATTCCTTCATTTGTTAACTTCTAAAGTCTTAGGAAGGTTTGCAGATTGTAGTTAACTATATTGGATATTCTGTTGGTGTCCAATAAACATGTCTAATACCTCACAAACTCATCAGGCATTAGAAAATACCCAGACTTTTTATTTAGCAGAAGAGACCATCTATTTTATTATTTACCCATTTATTTATTATCTTCCAGATGAGGAAACCAAGGCTGAGGGGAAGCAGCATGACTTGCCCAGGGTCGTGGGTGTAGTTCTTGTCTGCATTATGAATGATGATTAACAGGCCATACACCCTTTAGCAGCGTGTGTTTTCCTGTTGTCTGCTAAGATTTTTAAATTTCATTTTGCCAATAAATTGTTTAGTTTACTTAGGGCATTTCTGTTCCACTTTGAAATTACAATACAAGTTGTTGGAAAATATGATTGCCTTCAGAATTTGTTTTCAAAGAGTTTTTCAGGAATATATCTTTCATTGAAAGAGCAGTACATCTATAATTCAGATTACTTATGAAGTTGAAGTGTTTCTTCTAGTATCTAACATAGTTGCAGTTACTTTTTACATAATTTCTGGACATGCAAATCATCTTGCTGTGATGTCTATCACTTCGTTTAATCGCTGGGGTGATTTGGCTAGTTAGGTGGGGCTAGTGAGTATTATAATTATCTCTTCCGTGCTTCCTCCGGAGTCAAACTCTGTGGCTCAATAGACTTGGGTGTCTGAGGTCCAGGAGAGCAGGAATTAGCATATATACCAATCAAAATTTGGCACATGAGCAATTCAGGCTAGTGAGATACAAAGCTGATAGCTATGGGATGGAGGGTCACATTTGGCATGTTATGCTATGAGAAGTAACAGTGCTGTAGTGCCCTTTCCAATCTTTTCTTGCTACTTTCTGATTTCAGTTATTAAAGTTTAGTTTTTCCTGTTCTTGAATCCCCTCCTACATGAGTACTTACCCAGTTCCGGGATCAGTAATAGATATTTGGAATACAAAGATAAATAGGGCATGGGTTCTGCCCTCAGGAATTAATAGTTTTCAGGGCATATAAAATATAAGCAAATTATTGAAACATAGTATACGCCTTCCAATTTTTCCAGCTCTTTTTCTATGAAATGTCTAGAACTCTTTTGCCATTATTGCTTTAGTTCTCTGATGAAATTCATTGTTCTCATTGGAAGTATAGAATTCAGAATTAAACAGAATATTTCAGATGTGAACAGGACCAAGTGGAATGTCTGAAAGGTAAAAATCTCTTCATCTGGATCTTTTATTTCTTTCAGTCCAGCACAAAGTTGCATTGCCTTTTGGTTAACCATTTTACACATTTTCAATACCACTATATTTTATAATTCCTGGGGTATCATTCATGTCAAATACAATGGAGTTGTACAAGGTGGTGACACAAGCAACTAAACTATCAAAGGTATAACTTCTCTTAACCTGCCCTTAATTTCTGGCTTCCACAGCCCCAAATTTTATGTCACTATGGTGAATTACATTGATTAAATTTTGGAATGTTGTAACAACCTTTGAATTCCTGGGATAAACCCCACAGGGTATGACGTATTAACCTTTTTATATGTTACTAGATTCAATTTGTTTCTGTTCATGAGGGATGTTGGTCTGTAGTTACTATTATTTTTCCACTGCTTTTGTCTTTTTTTTTTTTTTTTTTTTTGTATCAAGGTTATACTGGCCTTAAACCAAGTTGGGAGCTATTCTATACTTGTCTTTTCTGGAAGATTTTGTATAGAATTGGTATTATGTCTTTCTTAAATGTTTGCTGGAGTGTGACAGTGAAGCAGTCTAGGTCTGGATTTCTCTTTGGAAGGCATTTCAGTGCAAACTCAATTTCTTTAATAGATATGGGTTTATTCTAGTTATACATATTTCTTTAGGGAGAGCTTTAGTAATCTTTTTCTTTCAAAGAAATTGGTCCATTTCATCTCAGTTATCAAATTTATTGGCATAAAGGTCCTGATACTTCTGTATCTTCCTTTCAGTGTGTAGTGATATTCCCTCTGTTCCTGATTTTGATGATTTATGTCTACTATCGTTTTTTTCTTGATAAATTTGGCTAGAGGTTTATTCATGTTATTGATTTTTTTCCAAAGGACCAGCTTTTGATTTTATTTTTTCTTCTCTATTGCTTTTCTGTTTTGATTTCACTGATTTCTGCTCTTTTCTAATATTGTGTTTAATTTGCAGTTTCTTGTTTCTTTTTGCAATTTCTTACAGTAGAAAATTAGATAATTGGTTTGATATCTTTCTTCTCTTCTGTTTTAAACATTTAGTACTTTGTTTCCCTCTAAATACAGTTTAACTGGTTCATAAACATTTCAAATGTTGTTTTAACTCTTATATAATTCTAAATATGTTAAAATTTCCTTTGTGTTCCCTTTTAACCTGTGCACAATTAAGAAAGGTATTCATTAATTTCCCTGTATTTTGAAATTTTTCCATATTTTTTTGATTATTGGTTTCTAGTTTAATTCTAATTATATGTAAAGAACATAATTTATATGGTTTGTTTTATGACCATAATGTGATCTATGTTGATGCATATTTTATGTACCTTGAAAAGAACATGTATTTTTCTGTTGGATGGAGTAATCTACAAATGTCAGGTCAAGTTGTTTGATAATGTTCTATGTACTCATCGATACAGATATTAATATCCTTACCAGGAAGGTACTGATGCCCGTAATGAGACAAGAATGTTGAAGTATACACATGTAATTATGGGTTTGTCTGTTTCTTCCTAAAGATCTGTCGATTTTTACTTTGTGTGTTTTGAAGATCTGTTGTTGGATGGATATGCATTTAAGATTGTTTGACTTATTGGTGAACTGACTCTTTTATCATTATGTAATGTCTCTCTTCTATTCCTGATTATATTCCTTCTTTGAAGTCAACTTTGATGATAATAGAGCTATTCCAGTTTTGCTTTGATTAGTCCTTGTATGATAATGTATAGTTTACATACAGTCAGATTCACCTTTTTTTAAAGTATAAAGTTCTGGGAATTTTGACAAATGAGAATAGTTCTGTGACCACCACCATCACCACAATCAAGATGTAGAACAGCTTAATCACCCTCAAAAATTCACCTTTACTTTGTAGTAAATCACTTCTTCCACTTTCAGTTGCTGGCAATCATTGATTTTTTTCTTCCTATAGTTTTATCTCTTTGAGAATAACATTTGAATAAAGCATACATTCTGTAACCTTTTTAGTGGCATTTTTCACCAAGTGTAATGTTTTTGAGATTTATCCATGTTGTTGTGTATTTGAGTTTTTTTTTTATTGATGAGTAGTATTCAGTTGTATGTTTATACTGCAGTTCATTTATCCATCTGTTCATCAAAGGACGTTTGAGTTTTGGGCTATT
The DNA here is from genome assembly GCF_018345385.1 of Vulpes lagopus. Lineage (NCBI taxonomy): Eukaryota > Metazoa > Chordata > Mammalia > Carnivora > Canidae > Vulpes > Vulpes lagopus. Next base: position 45,613,418 of record NC_054825.1, on the reverse strand, counting down.
ACAAATACAGCTGCTATATAAACATTTGTTTCAAGGGTTTTGTGTGAACATATTTTTATTTCGTTTGTGAAGTGTTTTGGAGTGGAATTGCTGGATGGTATTTTGAGTATATATTTATTTTTACTGGAAATTGCCAAACTGTTTTCCAAAATAGTTACACTGTTTGTATTTCCTTCTTCAAAGTATGAGTGTTCCTTATACCTCATAAATGATTTGGGAAATAGTTTCTTTTTTTTAATTTTCTGGAAGAGTTATGGAGAATTGACCAACTTAATACTTAAATATTTGCTGGAATGTTTCTGTGAAGCCATTTGGGCCTTGAGTTTTCTTTGTAGAAATGTTTTCAAGAACAAATTCAATTTATTTAATAGAGATAAGGCTAAACAGGTTACCTAGTTCTTTTTATTTATTTACTCATGAGAGACACACAAAGAGACGCAGAGACATAGGCAGAGGGAGAAGCAGGCTCCATGCAGGGGGCCCAATGTGGGACTCGATCCTGGCACTCCGGGATCAAGCCCTGAGCCAAAGGCAGGCACTAAACTGCTGAGCCACCCAGGCATCCCCCTAGTTCTTAATTGAGCTTTGGTAGTTTGTGTCTTGCAAGGAATTATTTTCACTTCATCTAAATTGTCAAATATATTGGCATGAAGTTCACAATTTTCCCTAATGGATATTAAAAACACTATGAAGCCTCTATAATTAAAATAGTATGGTATTGGTACACATTTAAAAGATAGGCCATGGAGGGGTGCCTTGGTGGTGCAGTCAGTTGAGTGACTGACTCCTGGTTTCAGCTCAAATCCTGATCTCAGGGCCAGTACAAAAGAGGAGTTGCCATATGCTACATTTTTATAAGAAAGAAGGGGAAGTAAAAAAGTATATATGTACTTATTTTCACAAAAAAGAAACACCAGAAGGATTTTGGCTATTTCCAGGGTTTTGTAGGGAAATGCTGTGGGAAGGATGGGGGATGTGACACTTCTTTAGGTATGACTTTCAGTGTAGTTTTGACTTTTAGAACCATGAATTATTTCATTAAAATTTTGGAAAACAAATATCTTAAAAATAAAATGAAAGCAGAAGCAAATATACTATGGTATGATTGGAGTCAAGTTTTCTTACTGTTGGAGAAGGGAGTTACATAATATAGAAAGGGGAGAGGTGAGATAAAACCCTAAGGTATTGGTTAATAATTGGAGGTATCCGTATTGAGCACATGGCTTTTAATACAGACATAGTTATAGAATATATTTTTTCCTTGCCTGTGTCAGGGAAGGGTTAGCAGCAATGACCCCCTAGTAGCCAGGAGCACAGTTAGCTCCCAGATCTTAGTTTCTATTGTTCTCAAGTAAAAGGAACCAGGATTCCTTGGGGAAATGCCTAATTCCATGATTAAGGCTAGGAGATCTTGTGCCAGAAAATAAAGAATGGCTTACAGAGTGTGATGGAGATTTGTCATAAAGACACAGAAGTGGGTTTGAAGGGCTTTCTCTGGCCACTGGCCAGTTCTGGAGCCTCTACTAATATAGCAGTGAATATAACACATAGGATAAAATAAGAATACACAGTGCATACTGATAAAAGTATACAAATAAGGAAAAGGTCTTATAAAATAGAATGTTAACTAGTAGAATGAATGATAAAAATTACTGTTTGACGACCATCATAGTAATAATTGATTCATGCAAGACTCCTCAATGGATGCTAAAACTAGTGGGTAAAAGTTTGATGGGAAACAGGATATTTACATAAGTCTCTAAATATCCCTCTATAAGTATGATAGTTTTAAATTATAAGGTAGTAGTAACTTCATAGTGGAAAAATTTACCAAACACTACTTTGACCAAGTAATAGAAGGTAAACATCACAGTAATGGAGCAAACCAGCATCCTGTGCTTCCTAAATCACTTCTATTGTATTCTTGCCAAAAATAAAACCTCCAGTCTAATCTCGAAGAGATATTAGATGAACCTAAATTGAGAGACAGTCTACAAAATACTAGTCTGCATTTAAAAAAAAAAGAAAGAAAAAACTGTCAAGGGACCCCTGGGTGGCTCAGTGGTTGAGCGTCTGCCTTTGGCTCAGGGAGTGATCCCAGAGTCTTAGGATCCAGTTCTGCATCAGGCTTCCTGTGGGGAACCTGCTTCTTCTTCTACCTGTGTCTCTGCCTCTCTTTGTGTCTCTCATGAAAAAATAAAATCTTAAAAAACAACAACAACAACAACAACAAACCCGTCAGGGTCATGGAAGACAAAAATTAAAGAAGACTAAAGAGACATAACAGCTAACTATAATATTTGGTTCTAGATTTGATTTAGAGCAAAAAAAAAACCCATCTTTTTAAAAAAGTTTATTTATTTTTAGTAATCTCTGTACCCAATATGGGTCTCGAACTCACAACCCTGGGATCAAGAGTTGCATGTTTTTCCAACTGAGCCAGCCAGGTGCTCCCAGAAAAACATCTTTTAAAATGTTTTAAAATAAGGGCACGTGGGTGACACAGTTAAGTGCCTGACTCTTGGTTTTGGCTCAGGTCATGATCTCAGGGTCATGAGGTTGAGCTCCATTGCAGAGTCTGCTTAAGATTCTCTCTCCCTTTCCTTCTGTGCCTCCCCTTGTACTCTCTCTTTCTAAAAAATAAATTTAAAAAAATGTTTTAAAATCAAAGACTCTTCTTTTGCCATAAAGGAAATTATTAAGACATTTGTTAAAATTTGAAAAAGAATGGTAGGGTAGATAATAGTGTTGTATAGATGTTAGGTTTTTTTTTTTTATTGATTGATTGATTGATTGATTTATGAGAGTGTGTGTTGAGTATTGCAGGGTGTGGGGGCAAAAGGAAAGGGAGAGAAGATCCCAAGTAGACTCCCTGGTGAATGCAGAACCTGACTGGGATAAATAGGTGAAGGTTTTGCAGAGATTCTGTGTTTTTTTTTTTTTTTTCAGCTTTTCTCCAGCTGAAAGTATTTGCAATACAGTTTTTTATTTTTATTTATTATTATTTAAAAAATTTAAAAATATGTATTTACTTACTTGAGAGAGAATGAGAGCATGAGCTGGGGAGAGAGGCAGAGGGAGAGGGAGAGGGAGGAGCAGACTCCCTGGCTGAGCAGGGAGTCTGCTGCAGCACTCAGTCCCCCTGAGCAGAAGGCACACACTTAACCAACTGAGTCATCCAGACACCCCTACAATACAGTTTTAAAAAAGGAGTTCCTGTGAAGAAAAGCCATTCTCACTCTGATAAAGCAGCTTAAGGCGGAGCCTGATGGGGGGCTGGGTCTTAGGACCCTGAGGTCATGACCTGAGCTGAAATCAAAGGTTGGATGCTTAACCAAATGAACCACCCAGGTGCTTGTGACGTCCTTTTTTTTTTTTTTAAATATATATATATATTTATTTAACTTAATTTTTAAATATTTTATTTATTTATTTATTTTAGAGAGAGAGAAAGCGGGAGCACACACAAGTAGGGATAGCAGCAGAGGGGAGAGGATAGAAGTAGGTTCCCCACTGAGCAGGGAGCCTGATGTGGGGCTCCATCCCAGGACCTGGGATCATGACCTGAGCCAAAGACAGCCACTTAAATGACTGAACCACCCAGGCACCCCTATTTATTTATTCTGGAGTGAGAAAGCGTGGGAATGAGTGGGGAGACGGGCAGTGGGAGAGGAAATCCTGAAGCAGGCTCCCTGCTAAGTACAGAGACTGATGTTCATCTCCTTCTCAGGACCCTGAGATCATGACGGGAGCTGAATTTAAGAGTTGTCTGCTTAACCAAATGAGCCACCCTGGCATTCCCTCCCCATCTTTTTTTTTCCTTTGACTGTACAACTCATCCATTAGGGATTCTTGGCTGGCTCAGTTGGTCGGCCATGCGACCGACTCTTGATTTTAGGGTCGTGAGTTTGAGCTCCACATTGGGTGTAGAGTTTACTTAAAAAGATAATTAGGGGGTACCTGGGTGGCTCAGTCATTTGAGTGTCTGACTCTTGGTTTTGGCTCAGGTCATGATCTCAGGGTTGTGAGATCGAGCCCTGCTTTGGGCTTGGTGCTCAGTGAGGGAGTCTTCCTCTTCTTCCTCTGCACCTCCCCCTGCTCATGCTCACACTCTCGTGCTCTCTATAAAGAAAATAAATAAACCTTAAAAAAATAATAAAGTATACAATTCAGTGGTTTTGGTACATTATTATTTTTGAAATGGTAGTAAAATACATATAACATAAAATTTAAACATTTTTAAGCATATAATCCAGTGGCATTATTTACAATGTTGTACAACACTCATCACTATTTCCAAAACTTTCATATCCCAAACAGAAACTCTGTACCCTTAAGCAATAATTTTCCATTGCCCCTTTCCCTCTAGTCCCTAGTAACTTCTCTTCGACTTTCTGTCTTTATGAAATTTGCCTATTCTAGATATTTCATATACTCAGAATCGTACACTATTTATCCTTTTGTGTCTGGCTTATTACATTTAGCATAATGTTTTGAAAGTTCATCTATGCTGGAACATGTTATACAGAATTTCATTCTTTTTAAAGGCTGAATGATATTCCGTTGTATACATATGTCACATTTTGTTTATGCATTTGTCTGTTAATGGACAGGTATGGTTTCCAACTTGGGGCTATTGTGAATAATGCTGCAGTAGAAATGATGCACAAATTTGTTTGAGTCGCTGCTTTCGTTCCTTTTGGGTATATATCTAGGAATGGAATTACTGAACCATACGGTAATTCTATGTTTAGTTTTTTGAGGAAATGCCAAGCTGTCTTCTACAGCAGCTGCATGTGTAAGGGCTCCAATTTCTCTACATCCTTGCCGATACTGTTATTTTCTGTTTTTTTTTTTTTTTAATAGCTATCCTGGTAGGTGTGAAGTGGTATCTCATTGTGATTACCATTTACATTTCCATAATGATGAAGAATACTGGGCATCTTTTCTCCTGTTCTTATTGGCTTTTGTATATGTTCTTTATAGAACTGTCTGTGCAAAGGCTTTACCCATTTCTACATTGGGTTGTCTTTGTCATTGAGGTTAGGCCTATTTTAATAGTGATTGATTTGTGTCTTTTTTTTCCCCCATTGGGAAATGTATGCTTCAGTTATTTCAGGATTTTATTTAAAAAATTTTGTTCTAAGGACCTTATACAGTATCATTTAGTTAAAAAAAAAAAAAGCCAACATTCTTTTCTCTCTTTTTAGTCTGAAAAGAAAGATTTAAAGGAATTGAAAGTCTAGTCTTGATTTAATTTTGGAAGTAAAAGTTTATTAGCTAAGCATCATCCTCTTTTTCCTCTTAAATAGCATGGAGAACTACAGTGAGGAGTAAGTTATTTATATTTAAAAATTATCAAGGTACCTGTGTATGCAGAGAAATATGCAAATCTGAATTGCCATAATACTTCTGAGTACAAGTTTGTCAGTAAGTGTCAGGGACTGTAAAAGTTCATATTATGTAAGGTAGTACTTCCTGTTAGAAGAATCTATTCTAATAAGTATCCTCAACACATATATGATATTTTCTTAAGCGAAGATATTCATTACATTATTATTAATAGTAATGATTTATTGGAAACAATCTACACATTCAGCAATAAGACAAGGCCAGGTGATTATTTGTTCATGCAAATAAATACTAAGTAGCTATTTAAAATAATGTTTAGGGACGCCTGGGTAGCTCAGCAGTTGAAGGTCTGCCTTTGCCTTGGGGCGTGATCCCACGATCTGGGATTGAGTCCCATATCAGGCTCCTTGCTGGAAGCCTGCTTCTCCCTCTGCCTGTGTCTCTGCCTCTCTCTCTCTCTCTCTCATGAATAAATAAAAATCTTTTAAAAAATGTCTATTTTTTAAAAGCAGGCTTTACAGTTGTCTATAGGTAAATATTTTTCTTAAAATGCACATATAAAAAGATTAGAAAGAAATAAAATAGATAACCATAATTATCTGTGAGTAGTGGGAACATGTAAGGTTTTAATTTTTTTGTTGTTCCTTTCTGTATTTTCAAAACTTCTACAGTAGTGTGTATTTTTTCTAAGTTTAGATATTTTTATTTATTTTTAAGTAAGCACTACACCCAACATGGAGCTTAAACTCACAATCCCAAGATCAGGATTGTGTGCTCTACTGGCTGAGCCAACCACACACCCCCTAGATTTTATTTTTAAACTACCTATGTATTTTAAATACATCAGGCATATATGAATCTATTCTTATTCTAAAAACTTTGAACAACTTCAAGGAAGCTAAAATACTCCTTAAATCATCATCCAGTCCAGAGGTAATCATTATTACCAGTTAATGTGCTTTATTTAGACATTTATACTGTTTTTGTGTATATGTATATAGCAATATAAATATATAGTTTACTGTTGTGTGTGTTTTATGTAAATGGCAACTATGATGTTTTTTGCTAGGTTGGTATATCTTGGAGGGCTTTCCATGTCACTAGGTCAAAATCAATTCGTTTTTTTTTTTTTTAAGATTTTATTTATTTATTCATGAGAAACACAGAGTCAGAGATACAGGCAGAGGGAGGAGAATCAGGCTCCATGTGGGAGCCTGATGTGGGATTCGATCCTGGAACATTGGGATCACATCCTGAGCCGAAGGCAGACGCTCAGCTGCAGGCGTCCCCATTATTTTTTTTTTTCAAGATTTTATTTATTTGAGAGAGAGAAAGAGCAAGTATGAGCAGGGGAGGGGCCGAGGGAGGAGCAGACTCCTTGCTGAGCAGGGAGCCTGACTAGGGGCTGGATCCTAGGACCCTGAGATCATGACCTGAGCTGAAGGCAGATGCTTACCTGAGCCACCCAGGTGCCCCTACTTCATTATTTTTTAGATATATGAGTTCATACTATAGATATGCTATAGTTTCTCCTCCTTTTCATAACATTTAAAAAAAATTTTTTTTAATTTTTATTTATTTATGATAGTCACAGAGAGAGAGAGGTAGAGACATAGGCAGAGGGAGAAGCAGGCTCCATGCACTGGAGCCCGATGTGGGATTCGATCCCGGATCTCCAGGATCGCGCCCTGGGCCAAAGGCAGGCGCCAAACCACTGCGTCACCCAGGGATTCCTCCTTTTCATAACATTTAAATTGTTTGTAATTTTTCACTGTTTGTCATAGTGGACATCTGGGAAGAAAAGTATGCACATGTAAAATTTTAATAATTCTGCCAAATTACTCTCCAAAATGGCCATTTATATTTTTACTATGAATATGGAGTACCTATAACATATCCCTCTTTATTGTTTTTTATGATGTTCACAAAATAATAGCAGTAAGCAATGTGGAATACAGGGTTGTAAGAGGGATCTGTTCATCTTTTTCAGACCTTGTTTTACATGAGTTGCTTTCAGTAGTAAATAATATAAAGTGGCTTGTAAACAATAAGGAATTTTTCCAGTTAATATAAGAGGAAGTCCAGAATTAGACTAGGATTGGTCAAGTGATTCAGTGATCTGTGAAGCCCTAAGATCTTTCTGCCTTTCCACTGTGCTGTGCAGTGCCTGCTTTTTCCTGAATCAAAGCTGCCAGTAGCATTTAGCATCCGTTTTTCCAATGCCAGAGATATGGTCTGGCTTCCTAATGGCTTTCTTTTAAAATAGGAAAGGCCTTTTTTCCCCCAGAACCTCTTAGGAATACTCTTTTCGTTGAATCAGATTAATACATTTGCCAGTAATGGACAAGAGAGATAAAATTACCATTGATTAATTTAATTTAATCAACTGATAGGGAGTGAATTTTGAGGAGTCAAGGGTAATCATTGCTGGTTGCAGAGCACAGACAGATAAGTATATGGATACATAAACGAGGATGCACAGGAGGCTGTCTCACTGTCTTCTCTCTGGCACAGTGTGGTTTGAGGAATCGCCAGCACTGAACTTGCTTCTGTTTCTGTCATGTGCTTCATCTGTTTTTATTCTGAGACTCTGCTTGTAGTGCTACTAGTGATTCCTTCTTTTACTTTCCTTTGCCTTTTATGATAAAAACATTTCAAATAGTGTAAATATCCGAATCACACATTTTATATTGTACAGGTTTATAAAATGATGGACTCTGAAGAATAGAATATCAGAAAATTGTTTTGTATAAAATTGGTTTAAGTATTACTCAGTAGTTTCTCTTGAACTCAGATGTCAAATTGGGTTTCCAGTTAAGATGGTGCAGTACACGCAAGTTTTTTGGTCACTCCTACTCCAGATACAGTGCAGCAATAAAGAATAAAATGTCAGTAGAAAAAATACACACAGTCGACCTGAAGGAAAATTGTCTTTAGGCAAATAGACTATTACAGAAAAAGGAAAGGATAAGGGTTTCTATTTTAAAATATGTTTGTGATTTTCTGATAGAAAAATCAATATAAGTTCATCATAGAAATTTGGAAAATATGAGGAATATAAAGAAAACAGGATATCAGTCTTAAGAATTAATGAAATTTAATTGATGGATTAAAAATTAAAGTAGTATTTTGAACATAAAGCTCTCATATTTCACTGTGAACTCTTTAGGTGTCTTATTAACCTGTAGTTCAGATTTTCTCAACCTTGGCAGTATTGACATTTTGGGCATGATAATTCTTTATTGTGGGAGAGGCCCTATATATTGCAGAATGTTAACAGCATCCCTAGCCTCTACCTAGTATGAGTTAGTAGTACCCAGTTATGACAACCGAACATTTCTAGATATTGCCGTATGTTTCTAGGGTACAAAATTGTTCCTAGTTGAGAACCACTGCTCTGGTTAAACAGTATGATACCTGAAGGCTAAGACAGGAAGCTGATAAATTTAACATGAAGAATGCACACAGAAGTTGCATTAGCAAGCAGAAAGACTTCCATCTGGGATCCCTGGGTGGCGCAGCGGTTTGGCGCCTGCCTTTGGCCCAGGGCGCAATCCTGGAGACCCGGGATCGAATCCCATATCAGGCTCCCGGTGCATGGAGCCTGCTTCTCCCTCCGCCTGTGTCTCTGCCTCTCTCTCTCTCTGTGACTATCATAAATAAATAAAAATTAAAAAAAAAAAAAAGAAAGACTTCCATCTGAACAAGCAGTAGTCAAGGACATTTTTCTAAAAGATTTTATTTATTTATTTGACAGAGAGAGTGAGCAAGTGAACATGAGTAGAGGGAGGAGCCGAGAAGGGGCAGAGGGAGAAGCCGACTCCCCACTGAGCAGGGAGCCCAGCATGGGGGCTTGATTCCAGAACCTGGGATCATGACTTGAGCTGAAGTCAGACGCTTAACTGACAGAGCTACCCAGGTACCCTAGTCGAGGGCATTGTGACTGAGAAGCTCTGAGTCTGGATTTGGGTGCTGTCCCCCAACACACCCACCCCTTAGCCTGAGAGGCTCATAATCCTCACTTGACTCTCTTCTTGAGGACGGTGAGTGCCAACTGTGGAAGGGGTAAATGACTTTCTATTTGGAGTTTTTGTCTAAATATATCTGGACTTTTTCAAGAACAAGGAACTTATTTGGAATTGTTTATCAGAATTACTTGATAGTTCTGGAAAATAATATCCTACATGGGGCTACTTAAGTCCTCTTCATTTTTCCCTATGGTATGACCTCAAGTGGCCTTTCTTCTGGCTTTCAGTTGAGGACCCTATCCATCATTGAGGTGAGTGAATTGATTTCCTTCATGGGTATATTTCCTTTCTTTAGGGAGTCTCCACTGGAGACCTCTTTCATTTTGGGTTGGCTATAACCCAGGATGAGTTTTGTCTACAACCCGAGACAATATATTTACTTGTGAGAAACTTGATCTCAGCTTGAGATCTCAGCTTGCTTTCAGAGTATTTTTGCAATAGAAGAAATTTTTTTTTTCATATTGTGGCAAAATATATGTCCCATAAGATTTACCTCTTTAACCATTTTTAAATGGACACTTTAGCAGCATTAATTACATTCACTGTGTTGTACAACTGTCACCACTATTTCAAAAGCTGTTTCATCACCCCAGAAACTATGTACCTATTAAATGATAAATCTATTTCCTCCTAACCTTTAACCCCTGATATCCTCTGTTCTAATTCTATTCCACTGAATTTGCCTCTAGATTCTAGTTATTCATATAAGCAAAATCATACAATATTTGCCTTTTTGTGTCTTGCTTATATGCTATTTAGCATAATGTTTTCAAGGTTCACCTGTGTTGTAGCATGTTGTACAAAATTGCATTCCCTTTTAAGGCTGAATAATATTCCATTATATATATATATATATATATATATATATATATATATATACACACCACGTTTTGTTTATCAGTTTATTTGTTGTTGGACATTTGGGTTGCTTCCTTAGAGTTCCTTTTATTTTTATTTTTATTTTTATTTTTTTATAATAAATTTATTTTTTATTGGTGTTCAATTTGCCAACATACAGAATAACACCCAGTGCTCATCCCATCAAGTGCCCCCCTCAGTGCCCGTCACCCATTCACCCCCCCCCCCCGCCCTCCTTCCCCTTCCACCACCCCTAGTTTGTTTCCTAGAGTTAGGAGTCTTTATGTTCTGTCTTTCTGATATTTCCCACACATTTCTTCTCCCTTCCCTTATATTCCTTTTTTTTTTCTTTTTAATTAAAAAATTTTTTTTTTTAAATTTTAGGTAGGCTTCATGCCCAACTTGGGGCTTGACATCATGACCCTGAGATTAAGTCACGGGACTGAGCCAGCCATACACCCCTCCAAAGAGTATTTTTAATGTGTCAGTAGTTATTTTCTTTCTTTCTTTTTTTTAAGACTTATTTATTTATTTTAGAGTGGGGAGAGGCACAGAGGAAGAGAGAATCCCAAGCAGATTCCCTGCTGAGCCCAGAGCCGGATGCAGGGCTCAATCCCACCATTTTTCTGACCCAGATCAGACCCAGAGCCAATGCCCAACTCACTGTGCCAGTCAGGCATCCCATAATGTGTCAGTAATTCTTAAAGAATTAAAGGTTGTGAAGGTTGGGAATGTTACAGATATTCTGGTTACGTATCATTTTCTTTCTTTTTTTTTTTTTTACATATCATTTTCTACACTATATATAGCAGTTTCTTCTCAGACTAATTTCTACCTATATATCTGATACCTGTATTTCATAGGTATATGCTTTTGACTTCATTAATATCATTCCTTTTTCCTATGTTTCAGTTCTTGTGTATAGAGAACTGTAGAGGTAGAAGACTATTTATTTATTTATTTATTTATTTATTTATTTATTTATTTATTTTGGTAGAAGACAATTTAGATGTTACCTAATTCAGTTTACAATTCACATGAAATTGCTCTCATAGTATCTTTGATAAACAGTTATCTCACTTCACTGTTTCTACTGTAATAGTGAATTAACTTTTATTGATTTGCTTTGGAAGGGATAGTCAATCCTAATTGTCTCCATATCTTCAACTCTTTTGTAATCTGGCATTGCCCTACTACTCCACTGATTAAATTGAGCTGAGCATTGGCATTTTTTTATGGTAAAATATACAGAACATAAAATTTATCATTTTAACCATTTTTAAGTGTACAGTTTTGTGGTATTAAGTACATTCACATTGTTCTGCAACTGTCACCACCATCCATCTCAAAACTTTTCCATCTTTCAGAAAAAATTTTTATTTTTTATTTTTTAATTATTTTTTTTGAGATTTTATTTCTTCATTTATGAGAGACGCAGACACAGAGGGATAAGCAGGGTCCCTGTGGGGAGCCTGATGCTGCACTTGATCTAGGACTCAGGGATCACAGCCTGATCCAAAGGCAGATGCTCAACTATGGAGCCACCCAAGTGCCCTTCTTCTTCCTTCTTCCTTCTTCCTTCTTCCTTCTTCCTTCTTCCTTCTTCTTCATTAAAGATTTTATTTATTATTCATAGAGACACAGGCAGAGGGAGAAGCAGGCTCCCTGCGGGGAACCTGATGTGGGACTCAGTGCCAGGACGCTGGGATCCTGTGCTTCCATCTTGTGGCTGTTGTCAGTAACACTGCTATGAACCTTGGTGCACAAGTGTCTGGTTGAGTCCCTGCTTTCTTTTTCATTTTTTCTTTTGTGTTTTTTAAGAGTTCGGCTTTTTGTTATTTTTATGTTACAAGAAAATATGTTAAATAATTTAATACTATAATTGTATTATAATTAAATATGTTAAAAACATTTTTGGTCAAATAGACCAAAGCATATGTTAAAAACATTTTTGGTCAAATAGACCAAAGCTCCTCAGCTTCTTCTCTCTTGCTTCTTCTTCTCCTTCCTCAGCTTCTTCTCTCCTCACCTTTATTATGCTTCCTCAGCTTCTTCTCTCCTCACCTTTATTATGAACCTTCTTCCTCCTCAGCTTCTTCTCTCCTCACCTTCTTCTCAGCTGAGAGCAGTAGTGAGCCTCCTGCTGGGGCAGGCCCATCACCCTTTGACTACAGATGAGGCTCCCATGTGGACAATGGCTAAAGCCTTTGCACACAAGCCTGGTCAGAGAGGCTCAGCATTTACTTTGGCTGTGTGAATGAGAGCATTGATCTTATCCTCTGTAACCGTCCCCTCATCATTGTGCAGGAGGAGAGCCCAGGAGATGCAGGTGAAAGTGTTGGGCTGGCAGCTATAAGTGTTGGGCTACCAGGATATTCGCAGGATGAAATGAGGGGGCTTTACTGCAACATGGCCTTAGCTTCCTGGGAAGGACCAAGCACTTCAGCGGCAAATACAGAAACAGGCTCCCTGTTTTCATTTGTTTTGGGTATATACTCAGCAGTAGAATTGCCGGATCATATGGTAATTCTGTTTGATTTTTTTGAGAAACAAAGCTGATTTTTAATTTAAATGGAAGTGCTAGTAAGATCTATAAATCTTTTTTTTTAATTTTTTTTATTATTATTTATTTGTGATAGTCATACAGAGAGAGAGAGAGAGAGGCAGAGACACAGGCAGAGGGAGAAGCAGGCTCCACGCACCGGGAGCCCGACGTGGGATTCAATCCCGGGTCTCCAGGATCGCGCCCTGGGCCAAAGGCAGGCGCCAAACCGCTGCGCCACCCAGGGATCCCAAGATCTATAAATCTTAAACGCCCAACTCTTCTTCTTCTTCTTCTTTTTTTTTTTTTGATAGAGAAAGAAAATGTGTGCATGAGGGGAGAGAAAGAGAGAGAATTTCAAGTAGACTCCATATCCAGTACAGAGCCTGACTCAGGGCTAGATTACACGACTCTGAGATCATGCCTTGAGTGGAAACCAAGAGTTGGATGCTTAACCAGCTAAGCCACCTAGGTGCCCCATAAGTGCCCAACTCTTGAATTTTGACAAACATAGATACTCATGTAATCATTACTCAGAACAAGGTAAGCACTTTTATCACCCAGAAAGTTTCCTCATGCCCCCGTCCAATCAGTCCTCCCTTCAGTTCCCTAGGCGGAGCCCTCCTGATTTCTGTCCCCATAAATTAAATTTGTCTGTGCTTGAAGTTCATACAAGGGGAATCATATCATATGTACTACTTAGCTTTAGGTTTCTTTTCCTCAGCATAAGGTTTTTGAGATTCATCCATGTTGCTATAATGTATCAGTAGCTTTTTATTTTTTAATTTTTAAGAAGTACTGTCTAATGTTCCATTGTATGACTTAATATAGTTTATCCATTCTCCTGTTGCTCAACATTTGTGTTGTTTCTAGTTTTTGACCATTATGTAAAAACTTCTGTGAACATTCATTGCCACATTTTTTTTGTGTGTGGGTGGCATGTGTTTTCCTTTCTCTACAGTAAGTACCTAGGGAAAGGAATTGCTGGGTCATATATAAAGTGTATGTTTTTGCTTTATAAGACACTGCCAAAATGTATAATTGTACCCCCCCCCAGCAGTTATGAGATTCTGGTTGCTATAAATTCTTTGGTACTATCAGTCTTTTTCATATTAGACATGTTGGTAGATATGTTGTAGTATCTTATTGTGACTTTAATTTGCATTATCCTTATGACTGGTGAGGTTGAGCACTTTTTCATATACTAACTGGTCATTTCTTTGTGAAGGAAATATTCAAGGCTTTTGCCTATTTTTAAACTGCATCATTTGTTTTATGATGAATGTCTTTTGTGTCTTGTCTAGAGAGTTTTACTCTTAATTGCAGACTGAGCTGTGTGCCCCTCCTCTTCTATACTAGTATTGTAGAAATTAATCTTTAGGTGGAGGAGGTATTTAATTTGATTCTTGATACTGTTTTTAATAGTGTACATAAAGAACAGTGCATAAATCGTATTCGTGGAACTTTCCAGAATGCTCGGTGAGACGCGGAGGAGCGGCGGCTGCCCGAGCTGAGCCCAGCAACACGCTCCTTCCCGCTCCCCCACACCGGCTTCGGTCCTCTCACCAGCTGTAGAAAATGGTGAAAGAAACCACTTACTATGATGTTTTGGGGGTCAAACCCAATGCCACCCAGGAGGAACTGAAAAAGGCTTACAGAAAACTGGCCTTGAAGTACCACCCTGATAAGAATCCAAATGAAGGAGAGAAGTTTAAACAGATTTCTCAAGCTTATGAAGTGCTCTCTGATGCAAAGAAAAGGGAATTATATGACAAAGGAGGAGAACAGGCAATTAAGGAAGGTGGAGCTGGTGGTGGTTTTGGCTCCCCCATGGACATCTTTGATATGTTTTTTGGAGGAGGAGGCAGGATGCAGAGAGAATGGAGAGGTAAAAATGTTGTACATCAGCTCTCAGTAACCTTAGAAGATCTATATAATGGCGCAACAAGAAAACTAGCTCTGCAAAAGAATGTGATTTGCGATAAATGTGAAGGCCGAGGTGGTAAGAAAGGAGCAGTCGAATGTTGTCCCAATTGCCGAGGTACTGGAATGCAAATAAGAATTCATCAGATAGGACCTGGAATGGTTCAGCAAATTCAGTCTGTGTGCATGGAGTGCCAGGGCCATGGGGAACGGATCAGTCCTAAAGATAGATGTAAAAGCTGCAACGGAAGGAAGATAGTTCGAGAGAAGAAGATTCTAGAAGTGCATATTGACAAAGGCATGAAAGATGGCCAGAAGATAACATTCCATGGTGAGGGAGACCAAGAACCAGGACTTGAACCAGGAGATATTATCATTGTTTTAGATCAGAAGGACCATGCTGTTTTTACTCGACGAGGAGAAGATCTTTTCATGTGTATGGATATACAGCTGGTTGAAGCCCTGTGTGGCTTTCAAAAGCCAATATCTACTCTTGACAACCGAACCATCGTCATCACCTCTCATCCAGGTCAGATTGTCAAGCATGGGGATATCAAGTGTGTGTTAAATGAAGGCATGCCAATTTATCGTAGACCATATGAGAAGGGTCGCCTAATCATCGAATTTAAGGTAAACTTCCCCGAGAACGGCTTTCTCTCTCCTGATAAACTTTCTTTGCTGGAAAAACTCCTACCTGAGAGGAAGGAAGTAGAAGAGACTGATGAAATGGACCAGGTAGAACTTGTGGACTTTGATACCAATCAGGAAAGACGGCGCCATTACAATGGGGAAGCATATGAGGATGATGAACATCATCCTAGGGGTGGTGTTCAGTGTCAGACTTCTTAATGGGGCTGGTGAATAACACTGCTGCTGGCATTTTATATACAGTAGTGGATGAGTGAAGGACTATAATCATAGCTCACTACTTGCTATTGTTTTTGTTTTAATATTCAACTATAGTAGTGTTTTAAAAGTTAAATGAAGAATAAACTCAAATATAAAAGCTCTGACTTTGCCCTGTATGTATGATGACTTCAGTGTGCAAGATAAGTTTAATACTGTAAAAACTACTTTTAAAAAATCTCCCTAGCGTTTGTTAGGCCATACCTTGTAATTGATTGCAGCTGTATGTATATGAAACAGTTCAGACTGAAATGCTAGGTGTATGTATTGACTTCAGTGTATGACCCTTAATTGTTAAGCTATGAAGTTAAAACTTGTATTTAATTGGCAATCAGACAATTTATTAATTTGTAGAGAAGTGTTGGTCTGTAGTTACGTTAAGTAGGATTCATTGTGATGCCTCTGCATTTTATTGCCTCAACTGTTACTTGAAGATGGCATGCTATGTAATTTGGCCTGTGGTATCAGTGATAGAAAGGATACCTCTCTAAAGAAGTGGTTTATTATATGCTGCTGCTTGAGGGCTTGCACTTGTAGAATTGCATTCCCTTCTGTGCCATCTTTTTTTTTTTAATCTATATATATATATATATATATATATCAGTCCTGGTTACACTTTTTTTCCTTCTCTTTGGACCATGATAAACTTCAGAGTAGTGACTTCAGGAGCCAGGGTAACTTAGAGTGAAGAGACATTTACGTGGAGAAGTTCATTTGCATGTATGAGACAGGAAGGTGTCTTCTAGGTATGTGACAGGCTTACTTTAAACCATTTAACTTATGCTCCGAAGTAACTGTAATTTCATGTTGGTAGTATAGCAAATTATGATGAATAGCTTTAATTGTATGTTTAAAAGTCATGTTCACAAGCTTAAATCTGGAATCAGAATTAAGCAATTGAAATGTATGAATGTCTCCTTAATATACTGATTACAAAGCAAAAAAAAAAAATCGTATTCATATAGCTCAATACATTTTCAAAAGGTCGATGAATCCATCTATCCATCTTGATTAAGCTATAGAACATCATCAGCATCCCAGAGGCCTCCCTCATGCCCCCTACTGGTCATTACTCCTCTCAAAAGTGGTTTCTTACATTCAACTTGTTGCGTAGATCAGTTTTGCTGTGCTTTTGAACTTAGGATCAACAATTATTCAGTATTTGCTTAAGAAATATATTTTTCATTGTTATATAGTATCCCACTGTTAGGCTATACCCTAGTTTATTCAGTTTATTCTTTCTGTCTTCCTTTCTGTTCTTTTCTTCCTTCTTCCTGCCTTCCAAGATTTTATTTATGAGAGAGAGAGAGAGAGAGAGAGAGCGAGCGCGAGTGAGCACATGCAAGGATGAGCAGGGGGAGGGGCAGAGGCAGAGGGAGAGGGAGAAGCAGGTTTCTCCTGAGCAGGGAGCCAGATGCGGGGCTTGATCCCAGGACTCTGGGATCATGACCTGAGCTGAAGGCAGCCACTTAAATGACTGAGCCACCCAGGCACCTCAGTTCAATTTACTCTTTTTTTTTTTAAGGTTTTATTTATTTATTCATGAGAGACACAGAGAGAGAGGCAGAGACATGGGCAGAGAGAGAGGCAGGCTCCCTGCAGGGAGCCGGATATGGGACTTGATCCCAGGACCTTGGGATCACGCCCTTAGCCAAAGGCAGACACTTAACCACTTACCCTTAGTTTACTCTTGATGAACATAGGGAAACTTTCATTTTAAGATGTTATGTATGCATAATGTCACCATGACATCTTGTACATGTGATTTGAGTACATGTATGTACCTAGGAGTAGAATTGCTTGGTCACTTGGTCACAGGATATATTTAGGTTCATTAGATATAAGCAAACAGTTTCCAAGTATGTTTAATAATTATATATACTTATGGAATATATCTAAGTAAATCATATAAATAAAAAATATAAATACATATAGGAGGATACATACACACTCAGGCACCCCTAAAAAGGATAAAATGTAATTATTAAGTTTTGATTTGAGGAAGTAAAATAGGGTATGTAGTAAAACCATAATTGATCTTTTTGACTTTTTCATTCTTCCTCATCCTATTTAAGCTCACAAGAAGTAAGCAAGTTGGGTAGCAAACAATTTAAGAATAATAATTTTTTAAAAGCCAGCTTCTATTTATCTTGAGGTGAGTACTGATGTGGTCCAGTCTCCTCCTCTTTCATCATCATTTATGAACGGAATTGAGGTTTCTGCTGATTGTGGGCCTGGGTGCCCTCAGATCCACATTCCACACTTTTCCCTTCTTTGCTGTGTATTATGAAGAGCCCAGCATTGCAGGCTTCTTTCCTTTCCATGCCCCTGTGTCAGCAGTTTCTGTGTCAGCAGTTGTCTGGGTTAGCAAGTGGGGGGAACTGGCAGGAGATTGGAGGCCAGGAAGAAGGAGAACCCATGGCTTTCCTCTCTCTCTGCTTGGGGAAGTTGGAGAAGTGAGGTGGTCTCTGGAAGCATCTTCTGTTGCTTCAAGCCATCTTGTTTTTAGTGTTTTCCTGATAACTTCGGTTGTGGATGCTGGTGACAACACATTTCCTCCCCTTTTCCTTCCAGGTGGTAGCTTTTTGCTCCCATACTAACCTCTGATTTGTCTCACTGTTCCCTTTTGGGCCTCTCATTTCATTCATCACCGTTCATGCCATTGAAATCCCTATGTTTTAAATTCTCAAGTGGTTTCCATCTTCCCTTCTTAGACCCCGACTAATACAGAGCTCAAACTGATAGTAATAATGTCTTACATTTATATTCGTCTATACATTTATATTCGTTTCAAGATTTGTTCTCTTTCTTTTAATTCCAGTATAGTTAGCATACAGTGTTATATTAGTTTCAGGTGTACAATATAGCTATTCAACAATTCCATATATTATTCAGGGCTCATCAAGATAAGTGTACTCTTATCCCTTTATCTACTTCCCCCATCCTTCCCCCTCCACCCATACTATCAGCTTCCTTTCTGTAGTTAAGAGTCTGTCTTTGGTTTATCTTCTTTTCCCCCTTTGTTTTGTTTCTTAAATTACACATATAAGTAAAATCATATGGTATTTATCTCTTTCTGACTGATTTCACATAGCATTATACCTTCTAGATCCATCTATGTTGTTGCAAGTGGCAAGATTTCATTCTTTTTTATGGCTGAGAAATATTCCATTACACATACACACACACACCCCACACCCCATATCTTTATCCATTCATCTCTTGATGGACGCTTAGACTGCTACCATATCTTGGCTATTGTAAATAATGCTGCCATAAATATAGGAGTGCATATCTCTTCAAATTTGTTTCTTCATATTCTTTGGGTAAATATCCAGTAGGGGGATTGCTGGATCGAAGGTTATTTCTATTTTTAACTTCTTGAGGAACCTCCATACTGTCTGCCACAGTGGCTGTACCAGTTTGCATTCCCACCAACAGTTCACAAGGGTTCCTTTTTCTCTACATCATCACCAACACATGTTGCTTCTTTTGTGTTATTGATTCTGACAGTGTGAGGTGATCTCTCATTGTGGTTTTGATTTGCATTTCCCTGATGATGAATGAGGTTAAGCATCTTTTCATGTGTCTGTTGGCCATCTGTATGTCTTCTTTGGAGAAATGTCTGTTCTTGTCTTCTGCCCATTTTTTAATTGGATTATTTTTTTGTGTTCTATAAGTTCTTTATATATTTTGGATATTAACCCCTTGTCAGATATGTCATTTGCAAGTATCTTCTCCCATTTAGTAGGTTGTCTTTTGTTCGTTTCCTTTGCTGTCCAGAAGTTTATTTTGATGTAGTCCCAAAAGTTTATTTTTACTTTTGTTTTCCTTGCCTCAGTAGATTTGTCATATCTTTCAATGTCCCAAATAATATGTTGAGGCAGAAAAGTATTATAAGTCCTATTATAACATGAGGAAATTAACATTTATTGGATGACCACTTTCAGATTTTTCGTAATTTTCCACTGAAAATTATTGAGGGAAAAATGGAGGCCCAGAGAAGCTAAATAATTTGCTATAGGTCCCGAGAAAGCTGGTACTGAATCAGGATGGGAATTCTACATAAAAACAAAACAAAACAAAACAAAACATGTGCTGTATCTCCTCATCCCAGAATAGATCCTTTACCAAAGAAGACTTTATTTATACTTTAAAAAGTCTTAGTCATTTTAGAAAAATTTTCAACTGAAAATTCAAAGCACAGTAATTTTCTGCTCAGCCTTCATATATCCAGGATGTCATTCCCTAGCATTAATCAAAATTTAATATAAAATGTGAGTTAGGGACATTACTAAGAGATTTTGGCACCTAGGGCAAATTATAAGGGAGAAGAATTTTTGCAGTTGTCATGTTTACTTGGTTATGTAATTGTTTCACATAGAAGTGTTTCTTCCTTCTGGCATAGAAAAGCATATCCATACTTTCATAATTTTATCTTATAAATTCCATTGATATTCCCTGTTCTTGGGAAGGAGTAAGCAGCATTAATTATTGTGTTCTGGCACCATTGACTCTGGGTCATAGTAAACTTTTTTCCTTCCTGTCATATTATGGATCTACAAATCTTAGGTTTCCTGTTGATGTATCTCTTAAGGTTATGGGACAGAATGATGACAAATATTTAGAAATTGTTTCCACCTGTTTTCCTGCTGTATTCTTTCTTTTATATTTTTAAAAGGGAATATTTCAAATATGTATTAAAGTGTATAAAAATATGAACATCCGTGTACTCACTGGCCAGATTTAATAAGTGTAAACATTTAGTCATGTATAGTTTAGAGGTCTGTGTGTGTGTGTCTGTGTGTGTGTGTGTATAGAATTAAAACATTAAAGAGTTAAAGTCTCCTTTTTCTTTTTGAGAGAGAGAGAGAGAGAGAGGTGTGTATGGAGGAGCAGAGAGAAAGAATCTTAGGCAGGTTCCACGCCTAGAACAGAGCCTGATGTGGGGCTCGATCCCAGGACCCTGAGATGATGACCTGAGCCAAAATCAGGAGTCAGATGCTTAACCAACTGAGCCACCCAAGTGCTCCTGAAGACTCCTTTTTAACTTTCCTCCCTCCCCCTTCCTCCCTACTTCTGTCGGTGTGAAGCCTTCTCTTTTTTTCCACAGAGGTTTTTCTTAATGTATTTTTACCCATATTTTTAAACTTTTAAATTCAAAAGGATAGTAACTCATTTTATGGTTTATCAGAAATTGTTTTCAGTGACTCAGTTAAAATTTTTTTTGGTCATTGTTGCCTTCTCATTCCTGGGCAGCAGTATAATGTTTTACTTGCTATTGCTAGGATTGTGTTTAACTATTTTACCTTTGATCTATCAAATGGGACATTAACTGTGTTATGTTTTGTTTGTAATATTCCTGAAATATCCTTTAGAGAGTCGTCTACTCACCTTCGATAACCAGGGAGAGAGAAAGGGAGAAGAGACAATGATTTTATTTTCTTCAGGCCAAGTTATGGTCTGAGAAACTGACAGGATAGGCTGAAAAAAACCGAAGAGAAGTATATATTCAATGTATAATAGTAGGACAAATATCTTTAGTTTAAAGATCTAGACATTTTTGATGTATGATATTCTTGTGATCAGCAGCATGAAGAATTTAATGTGCTACTGCAGTAGGATTGTAGTCACATGTGAGCACAATGCTAAAGGAGAAAACCTAATAATGACTCCGTTGTCTGTCAAAATATGCTCTCCAGCTCAAGAGTTTCCAATTTTGGAGAAACAGAACTGGTTGATACATCTCCACTATATCCGGAAGGATTATGAAGCATGCAAGGTGAGTGATTGTAAAGATAGACACCGTAAGAGGCGGGCTTTGTTAGGCAACTAACAGAATGTGTCACACAGAGTTGTGGCAGTTTAAATCCCACTAATAATGTACAAATTCCTACACTGTGTGTCTCCCCACCCTTTGTGTATCAGTTAGCTTTTGCTATGATAATGCTGCTTAACAACCTCAAAATTTCAGTGGTTTCCATTAACAAACATTTAGTTATTGCCCATGGGCCTTCAGACTGGCTGTGGGTTGCCTGGGTCTGACTGTAGGCTGGGGGTCAGGTTCAGGTGTCCTCCATGTGTCTTCTCATTTCAAGATGTGGATGAAGGAGGAGCCACTGTCTGGGACTTGTTGGTCTCTTGGTGGGGGGCAAATGCTCAACACAGCATGGTATTTATTTACCTTTTTGATCTCTGGGTAGGTTAAAAATGATATTTCATTGAGTATTATAATTCTCTTATTATGGTGAACATGATCATTATTTGTATATTTAAAAACTATGTGTATTTCCTTTTTCTCTAAACTGTATCTTTGGTAACATCTATGACATAGCAATACTAAACGTGCAAGATATATCCTTCATTTTGTCTTTTTGGCGTTCAGAACTTTGCACGCTTCTGAGGTTGTAGTTTTAAATCTGGCATTTGTACCTGTGGCACTGGACAGAACTAGCCATGTTTAGTACCAACATGAATCTCAGAAGGTTTCTTTCTCTCCTGTGATATTATCTTTTTCTGGTTTCCCTTTTCCTTTTTTTGACAACTTTTTCTGTTTCCTATTTTTTTTATTTATTTATTTATTCATGATAGTCACAGAGAGAGAGAGAGAGGCAGAGACACAGGCAGAGGGAGAAGCAGGCTCCATGCAGGGAGCCTGACGTGGGACTCGATCCTGGGTCTCCAGGACCAGGCCCTGGGCCAAAGGCAGGCGCTAAACCGCTGCGCCACCCAGGGATCCCTCTGTTTCCTATTTTTGGCTTCTCTTCCTCATTTATTTCTTAAGAGTTGGGGATGTTCCTAGGTCCTCTCCTTGATCCCTTTGTCTGCTCATTTCATACATTTCTTTCTGATCTTCAGACCAGTTTGAAACCTGATGCTTCACAGGCATTTCAAATTTAGCTTTTCTGTAGCTGAATTTATCTGCTTTCCTCCAACCCTGTTCCTTCTCCTGTACTCTTTCGCAGGAATAGATACCATCTTTCACCCATCTGTCTGTGTCAGAATCCCCTGATTCATTTTCCCTAGTATATTATAGATAATCAGTAAGTTCTGGAGATCCTTGTCTACTGTCTCTTGAAATTGTCCACTTTATTCTCTCTCCGTGCTTTAGTTAATTCTCATCATTTTTGTTTAAATTACTGTAAGAATTCTTACACCAATCCTGCCTCCTTTCAATCTGTTTTCAACAGTGCTCCAAAAATGACTTTTCTATAAAGCAAATAGAATTGGGGTCCTTCCTGCTTACAGAGCAAATAGCATCGGGTTACTTCCTGCTTACAGAGCTTACAAACTTCTCAACTTCTTTATGGCTCTCAACTTATTTAGCTTGGACTTGGAAGATCTCCTTTAGCCACCTCAGTTTCTCCTCCAACCCCTGTCAACACAGGATTTTAAAACTGTTGACTCCAGAAAGCCTTCCTTGAATCTCTAAGTTGACTCAGGTGCTTGTTCTCTGAACTCCTGTCTCATACTGAGCTCAGCCTGTCACGGGAGGAAGGTAGAGCCTGTATTTTGCCATCAGAGAGCACCTGGCATCTACAGTGATGCCCAGAAATCTTTTCACGTTTTCTTTAGCTTGCCTAGATTCTAGATAAGGGTTGGGAAACTTTTTTTGTAAGGGGCCAGATGGTAAATATTTTGGGCTTTGTAGGCCACAGTCTCTGTTTCATACTCTTCATCTTATTTTTTTATAACCCTTTAAAAATGTGAAAACTACTCTTAGCTTGAGAGCTTTACAAAAACAGACTATGTAGCTCAGATTTGGCCTGTGCGCCATTGTTTGCTGACCCTTGTTCTATAAGCAGCCATGAGAGAGTTGAAATTTAAAAAAAATTCCAAACGCACATTATTAGTAATTATTTGTATTCTAGATTTCTTACATATGCTCCTTGACCATGTCTGCTTTTTTCTTTCTTTTTTAAAAATTTTAACTTCAATTCAGTTGACATATACTGTATTATTTGTTTTATTTATTAAAGAGAGAGCAAGCATAAGCAGGTGGGGAGGGGCAGAGGAAGATGGAAAAGCAGATTCCCCACTGAGCAGGAAGCCAGATGTGGATCTTAATCCTAGGACCCTGGGATCATGACCTGAGGTGACAGCAGACATCCAACCGACTGAGCCACACAGACACTGCATCTGTTTTGTTTCTTAAATTCCACAGATGAGTGAAATCATATGATAATTGTCTTTCTCTATCTAATTTCGCTTAACATAATACTGTCTAGTTCCATCCACGTCATTGCAAATGGCAAGACTTCATTCTTTTTGAGACTACTATTCCATTGTATACAAATACCACATCTTCTTTATTCTTTGATCTGTCGATGGACATCTGGGGTCTTTCTGTAGTTTGGCTATTGTGGATATTGCTGCTATAAATATTGGGGAGCATGTGCCCCTTTGAATGACTGTATCCTTTGGATAAATACCCAGTAGTGCAATTGCTGGGCCTTAGGGTAGCTATATTTTTAACTTCCATACTGTTTTCCGGAGTGGCTGCACCAGCTTGCATTCCTACCAACAGTGTAAGAGGGTTCCCCTTCCTCCACATCCTCACCAACATCTGTTGTTTACGGAGATGTTCATTTTAGCCATTCTGACTGACTGTAAGCTGGTATCTCGTTGTGGCTTTGATTTATATTTCCCTGATGCTGAATGATGTTGAGCAGTTTTTCATGTGTCTGTTGGCCATTTGTATGTCTTATTTG
The DNA here is from genome assembly GCF_018345385.1 of Vulpes lagopus. Taxonomy (NCBI): domain Eukaryota; kingdom Metazoa; phylum Chordata; class Mammalia; order Carnivora; family Canidae; genus Vulpes; species Vulpes lagopus. The sequence continues at coordinate 45,589,098 of NC_054825.1, read as the reverse complement.
GAGAAATGTCTGTTCCTGTCTTCTGCAGATTTCTTAACTGGACTTTTTGTGTTTTGGGTGTTGAGTTTGATAAGTTCTTTATAGATTTGGGATACCAGCCCTTTATCTGATAAGACATTTGCAAATATCTTCTCCCATTCTGTAGGTTGCCTTTTTTGACTGTTTCATTTGTTGTGCAAAAGCTTTTTATCCTGATGAAGTCTCAATAGTTCACTTTTGCTTTTATTTCCCTTGCCTTTACACACTAGGCTAGCAAGAAGTTGCTGCAGCTGAGGTCAGAGAGGTTGCTGCCTGCGTTCTCCTGTAGGATTTTGATAGATTCCTGTCTCATAGCCCACGTCTACCTTTTCTTAAAAACATTTCAAGACACTGAACTATTACTCAGAAGTATATTTCTTCCTCTTTCAGGCTGTTATCAAAGAGCAACTTCAGGAGACTCAGGGCTTATGTGAATATGCTATCTATGTCCAAGGTAAGATATATATATTTCTTCTCTTCTTGCTAGAGAAATGCATACTTTGTCTAGGTTCTAAAAGAAGAGCAAACTACTTACGAAATATTTTATTTTATTTTTTTTTATGAAACACTTTAAATTCAAATGTTCTACAAAGGTCTTATTCAGTATTACATTGTTTGAAATCAACATAATTCTTGTGTGGGATTTGACCTCAGAAATGACTAATTTTATTAAGAGTTGCTGCTGTCCTTCCCCTATTTCTCTAGTGTCTGGCTAGTGTTTTCAGAGTGAATGTTAGGGTCCCTGCTTCAGGCAGCAGCTTCAAGCCCAGAAGGGGCTTCTGGAAAGGCTCCTTGTAGTCAGGCTAAGAGAGATGAGGAAAGGCTTGAGGATTTTTTATAAGGGTGGTAGGATGAAGGGAAGAAGCCTAGAGGTATAGAGGATAAAGCAGGGAATAGATGAAATTTATCAAAAACCAAATATAGGAACCACTGACTGAAATTTTACCCTTTGGCATCTTTAGTTTTTCTAGGAATTTCCCTTTTGATTCTTTGATGTAAATGAATGGTTTTGTTTACTATTTATTGGATTGATAGCCTTCAGATTAATATACAATTTTGTGACATAATTGGTAAGATACTGACACACCTAGGACATCATGGCAAAAAAAAAAAAAAAAAAAAGTGCTCCTTTTTTACCAATATTACAAGTTCCAGACTTTCAGTGCCTTGTAATACTTAAACATGTCAATTTTTCTGAAAACTTAAGCCTGGGAAAAATGGCCGATTTGCATTGGTTGCTATACTGAAAGCCAAGTCTGAAATATTAGTGCACTTGCGGCCAGAATCTCCTTGATTGCCTTTTCTCTGTTTGAGTGTTCTCAGGAAGCAGCTAGATGGATGTCTGAATTATCATGATAAATAGAGTGTTTGATGGGGAAGCCCAGGAATATCCTTATTATGAAGAACTTGTGGGATAATTTGCAAGGCAGCTGATTATCCATGTGGTGGATGCTGGGAATGGAGGAGTAGGTGGCTCTGAGATACCTTCTTAGAAAAAGTTTTAGATTGTCAACAATTTTGCTACTTGTTCAGCCTACCTGAGGTCCTATCTGATTGTGTTAAAGATACAGTTATCCAAAGGATTCCTTTAGTATGATTTAAGTCCCTCTTCTTCAGTTTTTCTGATATGAGACTGTTCTCCCAAGAACGTGATGATTTATTTCTGTGTTTTCTGTCTCTTGGCAGCATTAATATTTCGCCTGGAAGGAAATATCCAAGAGTCCCTAGAACTCTTTCAGACGTGTGCTGTTCTCAGCCCTCAGTGTGCTGATAACCTCAAACAGGTGGCCAGATCTTTGTGAGTATTTGCTGCCTGCAAGCCCTGGGGCATTCACAGAGAACCACGTAGAATGCGTTCTCAGGTGCAGTGGCTGCTTCTGGCAGCCTCACCAGCCTGCGGATACAGAGAGGGAGAGTTGCTCCATAGAGATACTGGATCCACTTTGAAGAGTGGACTACTTTTGAAATTTGAGAAAATGAGTTATCAAGTATGAAGGAACTGAGTATTTCAAACATTGTATAGTGTAGAGGGATGAGGGAACACTGATACTGTTTATCATATAATTAGTGATATCTTGTTACCTCGATCCCCTCTCTTACTGGCAACCCGTAGAATTCTTTTCATCTGCTGTTCTAATACTTACTAAAATGCTTGACATAGTTAAGTTTTAGTAAGTGTGTGTCAAGTGGATGCCCTGACACTTCCTGGATGCAGTCAACCTCCAGTCTTTATAAACTGTTAGGTACGCTGATAGTTTTTCTACTCCAGAGCCATAAAGTATCCCACGGGGTCTCCAGCCCCACTTTCTTACCTACTGTCATCCATTCTTGTGCCGTCTTTGCATAGAGCCTGGATTGCCTGTGCCTCTCTTCAGAATCGGGATCTGATATCAAGGCAAGAGATTTAGTCTTGGAAGGGAAGGGCATGTAGATGGTGATGAATGCTTGCTTAACAGGCAAATATACTTTGGCTTGTTTCTTTTTTGTTCTACATTTGTGGTATGTTGCAGAAAATAAATCACAGAAGACTTTCACTAAAATCAGTGTAGAATGAGACCAAGACTGTGGGCCAGCTATCAGTGCAGCCCCTACCAAAAGAGCTTCTGTTGTTGATAAATACCAACCTCATTGGCCAAAGCAGCACAGCCAGCTAACAGGGAAGAGACTTCCAGAATTTTCTCCCAGATGGAATATGGGTCAAATGAGGGGACTAGTGGAGTTAGTCCTGTAAAAGCTTTGAGTTAATAGTTACAGAAAGTCTTATCTTTTCCACAGATTTCTTTTGGGAAAACATAAAGCTGCCATTGAAGTATATAATGAAGCAGCTAAACTTAACCAGAAAGATTGGGTAAGTGGAGAACTTTGTTCTTTGTTATTAGTGACCTGCTAATGGTTTCATTTGTCTTTTGTTATTGCTACTGAATTCCTATGTGACTCAAATGTCTTTATTTTATTCTCACACTTGATTGATGGTTTAGCTAAGCATAAGATCAAAAATCATGTTTCCTTATAACTTAGCAGACATTGCCGCCTGGTTTTCTGACACTCTTACCAGTCTGATTCTTGTTGATAACTCCACTTTCCTCTCTAGAAGCTTCTAGGGTTTTCTCTTTATCATTGGAGTTCTGAAATATCAATAATGGTTGCCCAGAAGTGTTTCTTTCCTCTGCATCCCCCCTCCCCCCGATCTATGGATCCTCAGATGGCTTTTCTCTGAGGATCCTGGCCCTATTTTGGGTCAGGGAAATTTTCTTTGAGTAGTTCTTTGCTTTTTTTCTTCTTCTCGTCTCTTTATACCAGTTAGGGTTTATAACTGCAATAAAAAATTTGACTAAACATTGGCTTTACCAATTAGGGGTTTATTTTTTTCTCATGAAACAAATCCAGGTAAGTAGTTGCCAACATTGACTTGGTGGTCCAAGACGTCAAGGATGAGGCTTTTTCTTCATGGTCACAAGGTGTCTGCTGCAGCTCTAACATCACATCATCGTTCCAGGCAGAGACAAAAAGGAAACAACAAAGAGAAAAAGACAGACTGTATTAGGAAAGTATAGCTTTCCCTGAAATCCCCAATCAACTGCCACTTGTGTCATATCAACCCCCCCCCCCCCCCCCCCCCCCCGCCGCAGCTTTAAGGAAGGCTGGGAAGTATACACTGGACACATTGACATGCTAAACCAAGTTAGGGTCTGTTAGGAAGGGCAAAAAGGAGAGTGGATTAACTAGTGGCATCTGCCACAGTTTTCCATTGTCCTAAATGTGTTCTGTATTTGTTCTGTGTGTCTCTTACCTTGCGTCTCACATATTCCCCCTCCCTGTCTTTTTTCTGTATATTCAGGGACATAGCCTCTCCATGTCTCTGACTCTTGAAGTTTTGTTCTACCTTCCAGAATTACCTTTTCTTTCCTCTCTTTATTTTGGTTCTTCTTTCTCAGGCTGTTGGGGCTTTTTTTCTAATAGCTGACGACTCTTGGAAAGATCTGTGTGTGAGAGATTAGATTGGTTCATACGGAGAGCTGGCGTGGATTTCTCCTGCAGTTCTTACGGCACTATTATTTTTGAGAAGTTTCCGTTTGTTGGTCACTTCTGTAGGTCTGAAGACGGAGATGCCACCAAGTATTTTATACCTAAATGCCAAAATGGAGCCAAAGATAAGGGAAAATTCGTTCATTCATTCATTCATTCATTCATTCTGTGAACAAATGAATGTCTGCTACATGACAGGCACTGGAAATACAAAGATGGATTGATGGATTATGGGACAATCAACTAGAAGAATAGGAAATACAGGCGAGAAGAGAAGGAAGTTTTGGGAGAGGATGATAACCAGTCAGAGCTAAATCCTGTCTTTAAGATTGTGGACGTGATGTGTTTTTGCTTCTGGTAGGTTGTCTAAATTGTGTGGTCAGTGCGTGGCTGGAATAGAAATCTGAAACTCAAGTGTTCTGGGCTAGAGAGATTCATCCTGGAGTCAGCAATATAAAGGTGATGATTAAAGACATGAAATGGGATGAGATCACTCTTCAGTGAGCTGAGAGTGGAAGCCCAGAAAAAGCGTTGAAGGGCTGAGCTAAAGAGGAAAAGAGCCCGCAGAGCAAGATCCGGAGCAAGTGGAGCAGGGGAGCTCAGAGTCGTCTGGGTGTATAGAGAATATCTGCTCATCCATCCACTTGGTTGAAGGAGCTCATTCGGTATTACTGACTCCCTTGTGAGAGCCATTCCATTGGTGCCAGTCGAGGTGGTCGTGCCCCAGCTGCCACTCTGTGTCCTCCTTGCTTCTAAGTTCCTGTGGCCCACGGAAGACCTTGTAGCCCTACTTTCTTGGACTCATCATGGTACGCCATAGTGTGGCTGCAACAGGGGGATAGTCATTCCTCCTGCTGGTATCTCATTTGACTTCTGAAACCGCTCTGTTAAGTAGGGAGACTTTATCCTGTTGACCCCAGAGGGGTGAGAAGCCGAGGCTCTGGCTAGCTCGAGTGACTTGCTGAAAGAAGCACAGTGAGGTGGGGGCAGAACCAGAGCTAGAATTCAGGCCTAGACTCTAAGATTCCTTACTGTGGGCCTGTGATTTTTCCACTCTCCAGCTGCCTTTCACAGGATGTCTGTTGGATTCCCTCATTCTGTGAAAGACACAATTTAACTCTTATTTGTTCTGTTTCCTTTTCAAATTTCCTTTGTCGTCAGTTTGTTTAAGGCCTGTTGCTGCTGCCTTCTCAAGTACTATCTATGACAAATGATTTTAAAGAATTAGGGATTAGTTAGTTTTAGGGCGCTTAAAGGACAAGCATGGGTACATTTCTCCTCTTTCCACCTCCATCTGTACGTTAATGGGAAAGTACACACATTTTGGAGGCAAGCTGAGTTCAAGTCCCAGTGCTTTGTAATGTGTGGACATTATTTGGATTGTGATTTAAGAAAAAAAAAACTAAAAAAAAAAAAACAAAACACCTTTTATGGGGTGTGAGACATTTATGAGTTTTATGCTTCTTGAACATGACTCAGTATCTGAAATAAGCAGTTATTTTTTTTCAGGTCTGATAATGGTATTCTAAGTGGTTAAAAAAAAAGACCTTCTGCTTTAGAACATACTGAAACGTTTGTGGATGTTACGCTAGCTGTTTTTTTTTTTTTTTAAAGATTTTATTTATTTATTCATGAGAGGCACAGAGACACAGGCAGAGGGAGAAGCAGGCTCCATGCAGGGAGCCCAACGTGGGACTCGATCCCTGGTTTCCAGGATCATGTCCTGGGCTGAAGGCGGCGCTAAACCGACGAGCCACCCGGGCTGCCCCTAGCTGGTATTTTGTAAAGTAGTGGGGTAGATGGGAGTATGGATTAGATGGTTGTTGGGACAGAGTGATGAGTCCATGGTGATTCTGTCTACATTATGTATAGTTGAAATTCTTCTGAAGATTTTGACCTCACAAACCCTAGTGCTGATACTCTGTCTAAAGTTAGCAAAACTACTTAACCTGAGCTTCAGTTTTTTTTCTCTCTGGAGTCCGAATTGTTACACCTGTGTTTCAGATTTGCTGGGAATATTAAAGTAGTACATATTTGACAACCATCTGGCATAGAGCCTGATGTGAAGTAGGTAATCAGTGAACCTTATTTTGTTATTTTAGGAGACTTGGAACACATTGAACTATTTGTTTCTGAGTCCTGGGGTCTGTGTTTCTTCAGACAGGGACACTTCTGGATCTAAATGTCCTCCCACACCTCTCCACTCCTAACAAGAAGGTCCTCACTATTTCCCATAGAGCACTTTCTTCACTCCTGCTTCCTCTTTTCTCTTAAGCTACTGCAGATAAAGGGAGATTCAGTATAAGGAAAGAGAGATTCTTTAGAATTCAAGGTCAGGAAACGCAGACTTACAGTGAACTAGAACCGGAAAGCTTTAGTAACCAAGGTGGCTACTCTGCATTGCTGCTTCATTTTTTCTTTCTATAGGTCAGCAGTTGGCAAGCTGCTTCTGTAAAGGGCCTAGTGAATATTTTAAGTTTTGTGGTTTCATATAGTCTCTATTGTAACAACTTAACTCTAAAGTTCTAGTGTGAAAGTTCTATAGACAAGGTGTAACAAGTCATGGCTGTGTTCCAGTAAAATTTTATTTACAACAGAGATGCTGAGTGGCCCAGGGGTTGACCATCTACCTTCAGCCCAGGACGTGATCCTGGAGTCCCGGGATAGAGTCCCACATTGGGCTCCCTGCATGGAGCCCACTTCTCCCTCTGCCTGTGTCTCTGCCTCTCTCTCTCTTTCTGTGTCTCTAATGAATAAATAAATAAAATCTTAAAAAAAGAATTTTTTTTTTTTATTTACAAGAAAAGCAGAGGATGGATTTGGGCCAAGGTTTGTAGACTTAAGCAGATTGGCTTTAATTCCATATATTCCGTTTCAGTGGCCTCCAGATAGTGTGGTTGGGCCTCAAGTCCACATTACCTAGTCAAGTCCTAGATTCCTAGGAGGAGGAATCTGATTTACACACCTACACACACACACACATTGCCTTAGAGGTGAAGCAGGGGCTATGGACAGTCTCTTCTGTGAGGAGGGCAGCTCTTAGAGAAGACAGGCCTGGGGCTGAGCTGGGTATGTACCCCCTCCAAAGACCCAGGATGATCACCTGTTTAGTTTACTCTGCTTTTTTCTCTTATAATCTGAATTTTTAATATTAAACAACCTGTTTTGTAGAATTAAATGTATTTAAGTATGAAATCTAGTAAAAAACTACCTGTAGTGCCATTTAAAATGTAAGTTTTGCTGGACAGTAACAGTCCCTAGATGCCTGTTGTTTCATTCTGATCGTAACGGTGGAGTTTATATGTATGCTGTTTTACTTTCTTTTGTGTGTAGGAGATCTGTCACAACCTAGGAGTCTGCTACATTTATCTGAAACAGTTTGACAAGGTAATGTATGGGAATGGTGGTGGCGGTTGAGTATTGGGCTTGGGAGCCCACTGAGGGTCCACTCGTTGCAGAGGCAACCTTGCTCATGGTGTATTATTCCTGGGAAGTGCATGTAGAAATGATGGAAGCAAAAATTGAAAGCGCAATACATTTATTCTCATTTTTCATCCATTTGCTTTTTTTTCTTTTTTGATTTTAGCAAGAAAATGACAAATTTTAGAAATGTTAGGAGGGAATGGCAGTAAAATCACTTCTCTCCCCTCCTCTCTTCCATCCCCAGTGTAATTTTCCAGCATAGAAACAAATGTTCAATAAAACTTAGATATCAAAAAGTAAACCCTTAGGTCTTAAAAGTGTAATCATGGCTGTGAGAGCTATCTTATGGTCTGATGGCAACTGCTTTTAGTTTTTAAGGTATTGGAAATGAATTTAAGTTTTAAGTGGATCTGATTTCTGACAGTTAAAATTTGTAATGTTATTTTCCACGTAAGAACTTAGATTTATATAGCGGGTCTCCTTAAGTTTCCTGGGCAGATCTGCAGTGTGATATACTTGCTTAGGAGAGTTTTCTCCTCAGAGGATGTTTTAAGCAAGTACATTTCTATTCATAGGGTTATTCTGAACCAAGGGAGAGGTGGGATTGGTCTTTGGTCAGACCTGTACTGAGGAGAAGGAGAATTATATTTAGATTTTACTGTAAAGCTAACAGAGCAAATCTAATACTGGACAGTGATGTAAATAGTTGTTGAATCAATGAATGACTTAAAGCCCTTATGGTCATCTATTAGGATAAAGCTCTTCCAGAGCAAGGAGTTTGTCAGTGAATACATGTTGGTGAATAAATGAGAACAGTCCATGCATTCATTGATCAAAATATTGGCAAGGAAAATGAGGTCCACCCCGTGGAAGGTGGTGCAGCTGGTCAGCAGTGCAGCTGGGATGGAGTTTAGGGCAGTGCTGGATTCTGTACTATGGCGCTCCTTTGAATTATGAAGTAGGAGTCATGGGTATAAATATCAAGAAGCAGAGAATACTCAGGTTAATCATCTCGTATAAATACTCTCCCACGTGGCTCCAGGAGCAGACACCCCATGTTGCCATCTATCCTGTCAGCACGCAGTTTGGGTGTGTTTTAGTTTTTTGGGGTAGTGGGGGCTGTTGTCTGACATGTGGTGCTCCTGCATGAGTATAGCAGGAGCTCTGTTTTTATGCTGGCTACGCCAAGCCACTGTCCTTTCATGCTAGTGATTTGGTTCTCTTTACTCCACGGATCTTGTTAGGCACATGACCAGCTGCACAATGCCCTACATCTTAACAGGCATGATTTGACTTATATCATGCTGGGGAAGATCCACTTGCTGCAGGGAGACTTGGACAAAGCCATCGAAATCTATAAGAAAGCAGTGGAGTAAGTATGTCTGTTTTCTTTAAGGCAATGAGAAAATAAATGGGAGTAGACATACAAACCCCCAAATTTAAGACTGATTACTGATTACCATGACTGATTACCAGCTGTGTGAGTTGGAGTAAAGCTCAAGCTAAGGTTAAAAGCTCCCAAGGGCTTGCTTACATAAGGAGGACTTGTGTTTCTCACCCTCAGTTTGGCTAGTCCGGCCTCGCTGGAGAGCTCTGCTCCACAAGACCAGTCAGGGATCCAGGTTCTTTTTCAGCTCACCATTCCTCACGTGTTGCCTTCACACGCATGGTGGGAGCTAACGTAACGTAGCATCCATGTTCCAGGCTGTGGTAAGGGGTGGTGGGTCAGGTACTGCTGAGTCAGCAGCTCGAAGGAAGGTTTTCCTGGTTCAGAAGTTGCACACCTCATTCCTGCTCACATTCCATGGTTTATGAGGTGAGGTGGCCACGAGCTGCAAGGGAAATGGGTACACACGTGCTCAGGAGAAAGGGGCGGATGGACTTTGGAGTCCGCTGGTAGTCTGCCATTGTGGTATTAAACTTTATAGCAGCGCTTGTTTCCAGAGACCTTGGGGTCAGAAATCTGATTCACTAAAAAACACGTGGCCTTCATTCACATGAGACCAGTATCTTGTTGTTTGCAAAACATCAGTAGGGTAGGCCAAACCCTTTGATAATTGAACTGACCGGCTTTCCCAGGATGGCGTTCCATGTTTCTTCTCTAGGGACACATACTATCTTATCTTTTTAATGTAGGGTCTTGTTTAAGTGGGATAGCTATAGCAAGATGTCTCGTTGGTTGTGTCACTTAAGAGTGTACTGTTCGTGATAATTAGTCTCTGAACTAAACTTAGATTTCTTCCAGTCACCTTTGTCTCCTACCATGGTAGTCAGTTTTGTGGTTCTACCATTCACAACACTTCTTTCTGAATTTTCTTCAATGACATTTTGTGTCTAAAAAGACATAAAATTCCCTTGGCTTGGGGCACCTGGGTAGCTCAGTAGTTACCTTGTGATTTTGGCTGAGGTTGTGATCTCAGGGTTGTGAGATCGAGCCCTGTGTCAGGCTCCCCATTTGAGGGGAGTCTGCTTCAGAGTTTCTCTCTCTTCCTCTCCCTCTGCCCCTCCCCCTTTTCTTTCTCTCCCTGCCCCAGAATAAATAAATCTTAAAAAACAAACAAACAAAAAACCCCTTGATTTGTTAAGTTACAAAAGACTTTTGTCTCCAAGAGGCTAAGTTTACAGGGACAAGTAGGAAGGAGCCCATGTAGATTATTGTAAGCTTCTGTGGGGCTGGGTGGGAGCCTGATCCCTGACTTCTGCCTTCTAAGGCAGGCTCTTTGAGATTAGCTCACAGAAATCTAGATGGTGATATTCTTTCAGGGGCTCGTCAAGGATGTAAGTCAGTAAAATTCCCAAGGGAAAAAGGGGACAGCGAGCACCTGGAACCTCACTGAGAATGGAGACCACTGCTTAGGACCCAGCTCTGGAGATGGTAGCCATGTTTTGGTGAGAAGGTGAGGGGGATGCCACCAGAACCAGGGAAGTTACAGAATTGGTTTGTGGGTGGGAGGCGATCCAAGTGGATATAGGATTACGGCAGAAAGTGAAGGGCAAATACTCAGTGGAACGGAGTAAGCTCCGTTTGGCAGCTGGGCTTCCTCTGGCTGGGGCTCTGGCCTCTCTGGCGCTGCTCTCCCCATAGGTAACCAGTGCCCCTCATTCCTTAGAAGCAGGAGACGCTATTCTTTGCATTTTGGCATTTTCACTGTTGAAACTGCTGATGATCCTACAGACAGAACAGTTCAGCTCAGTGTTGCTTAGATTTTTGTGACAAAGGCAAGTATCCGTGAGGGGTTGGGAAAGCAAAGAATCTGTTAAGTCAGCGTTTATTCCCCAAAGCCAATGGTTAATTTTTTCCTCAAGCTGGTATGTGTCTTCCTTCTTTTTTAGTTTGGCTACTTAGTATGGCTTTTTGTTTAATGTGGAGAGCAGAGCCTTAGGACCCCTGGGATCCTAAACCACGCAGAAAACTGCGGGCTCGCATTGTCAGTACCAGGAGACCAGAAAAACCAACCAACCAACCAACCAAGCTGCGAGCGGGAACTGGCTACAACTGTGTTTTAGGCTGACTTGATTTATGGAGCATTGGACGTTAGTTGTATCAGTAATCAGGACAGTCACACAGAATATTCCATAGGTGGTTCTTAGGACTTTGGCCCTAAGGAACAGTCCTGATAAAGGAGTCTGGATTCTATTTTTTATTTTTTTAAAGATTGATTTATTTATTCATGAGAGACACAGGAAGAGGGAGAAGCAGGCTCCATGCGGGGAGCCCGATGCAGGACTCGGTCCCCGGACTCCAGGATTAGGCCCTGGGCCAAAGGCAGACGCTCAAGCACTGAACCACCCAGGCATCCCATTTCTTTCTTGCTGAGCAACTCATCCTGTAGCCAGGGCTGAGATGACCTGTTTTTGAAGGAAATTCCCAAATCCCCTGCAGGACTTTTCATGGGGAGTAGGAGGCACACGTGTCTGCCAGGTGCCGCCTGCAGGCACGTCAGGGCCAGGTCTTGGTGTCTCTCAGTCTCGCTTCCCTCTGAGCACTCCGCATTGACCTCTGTGTTGCAGGTTCTCACCAGAAAACACGGAACTTCTTACGACTTTGGGACTACTGTACTTACAGGTAAGGAGGGAACCTTGACTCATTCATGCCCCAATGTTAGAAATGCTTTTGGGTTTGTGTGGATTGTGGCTTCCCTGCGATTTGATTGGACTGTAACACAACACATCTTACTCAAGAGCCTGTGAAGCGCAGGAACCTTCCTCTCCGCATCTGATATTCTCTGTCAGGACTGAATTCCCTGCATTCAAATCAGAAGCAAACCAGTCAGTTTGAGGCTACTGCAGCTCTGATTCTTACCCACTTAAGGAAAAAGCATATATGAGAAATAATGGGGGGGTGGGAGGGCGGTGGGGAGGGACCTTATGTCGTGGTGGGAGAAGCCTTGAGCAGGTCAGCCCAGTGGGGCTTTGGGGCAGAGGCGGTTTCTGTTGCTCCTTCTTCCCAGCCAGGTCCCTGTCTGTCTGGAACAAGGAGTCTCCCTCCCCTCCACGTTTTCCTGCATGTGAATGGCATTCTCTTAGTGCCTGCAGTTCTGTTGTACCAGCCTGCGCCCCGCCGTATCCCTGCGCCCTCCCCACCCTGCCCCTACCAGCTCCTCCTCGGGGTCCCTCCTAGCTGACCCTGCAGCTCTGCCTCCAGGGCGGCCTTTCTGTCTGTTTTGTTTTTCTGGGCCTTCCTGGGCTTTGGCTTGGATGTTGGCCCCAGGGAAATGAGGCTAAGCAGCCCATTTTCTGCCAAGGAGGCATTAGTGTGGAACAGCAGAGCGTGCCAGCGGTGGTTTCTGGCAAACAGATACTTTGACCTTCAGGGGAAATCAACAAACATGGGGATTTTTAGTTTTCTTTTTTTACCTGGTATCTGTAGCTTTTTTTATCATGACAACTGGAAAGCCCAGGCATTTCAGTTCAGGGTGTGGTTGGCCAGACTCCTTAACTGCTCTCTCTCCACTGATCTAATTCTCTGGTTTGCTTTTTCTCCAAGCTCGGCATTTACCAGAAGGCATTTGAACACCTTGGAAATGCGCTGACTTACGACCCTACCAACTACAAGGTATCATGGGCTGTCAAACCCCAGGGCCTTCAAATAGGTGTTCTTGCTGTTGCCAGAGGCGATCTGGCCCTAGAAAGCATTTTGGATACCCGAGAAATCACCTTTCTCTTAGGAAAAGTATAAATAGACACGGCCCTTAGTGTTAGCACTCTGCTTATTTTCTACAAGCACATGTTTGCTGTCACAGGCCTGTCACTTATGCAGTGAAGTTGTCGCGCTGGGAAGGTCCGTGTGTTACTCAGGAAGTGAACAAAGCTTCCACAACTGCTGTCCGAGGAGAATCTGGTGAACGACTTCTGGGTTCTTAATGAATCTGCAAGGATAACTCTTGTCCAGAGGACTTGGGGCGGGGATCGTGTAGCAGATGAATGTCGTGGAGGGAGATGCAGCCAAACAAGCTTTGACAAAGGGTGCAGACCTGGTCCTATCTCTTCTGTCACGGAAGATGTAGGCTGACGCCGCCGGCTCCCCAACTTGGATGCCTTTCCTCAGAGAAATGAGAGGGCTGGACCACGGAGGCCTCAAGCTGTCCCCTGCCCCCCGCCAGGTGGTGCCAGAAGAAGCTGGACCTTAAAGTGGCCAAAGACAGCAGTTTATGAGTTGTGTGGAGCATTTGGGGTATCATGTAGGGGCCGTGGGGAACAGATGAGAGGCCGCTGTTGACTGAAAGGGCTTTGACTCTCTGAAATACTGACTTCCTTGACTAGAAGTAGGAAACAGATGAGCTAGGTAAAGTCACTGACCTTTTTTCTTTTTCTGCATTGTGCAGCGAAAATGTGTGGGGACATTCCTCCTGAGAACTCGAATGTGTTCTCTGTGGCCTGGAAGAAGCGTTTATTTCCTGTCTGTGTGATGGGCCTGCTGAGTGTCTACACCCAGAATGACTGCTTCACTGCTACAGTTTTCTGGGAATGGCTTAGTTACCAGCTTTGCGTGTCCTGTGTTTTCAGGCCATCTTGGCAGCAGGCAGCATGATGCAGACCCATGGGGACTTTGATGTCGCCCTCACCAAATACAGAGTCGTAGCTTGTGCCGTTCCAGAAAGTCCTCCACTGTGGAATAACATTGGAATGTGTTTCTTTGGCAAGAAGAAATACGTAGCAGTGAGTGGCTTCCCGAATTTCTCATTTGTGTTCATCCACGCGGTTCCTGGGACTGCCCGGCTTGTTCCAGCCGCTCGAGTGCCCCCTCTCTCCTGCAGGCTATCAGCTGCCTGAAACGAGCCAACTACTTGGCTCCCTTCGATTGGAAGATTCTGTATAATTTGGGCCTTGTCCACCTGACCATGCAGCAGTATGCGTCGGCCTTCCATTTTGTCAGTGCAGCCATCAACCTCCAGCCAAAGATGGGGGAGCTCTTCATGCTCTTGGCTGGTAAGAGACATCTGTGGGCAGAGCCCCTCTGTGGTCTTGTTGGTGGAAAATGGTCTAGAACCATACGAGGCTGGTGATAAATGTCCAGTAGAGGCCGTTGCCTTGCAGATCCCAAATGAATGTCCTAGAGCTTGGAAAAGAAGAATATCTAGTTGCTTCTAGTTTGGGGGCATTTCACTCAGAGACCAGCAGGTTAAATCAAGATCATTCCTAGTTCATCTTTTACCAGTTGTTTTCCCTTGGCTTAACAATTCATTTATGTAGAGAGAGAGAGAGAGAGAGAGAGAGAGAGGGCCCAACTAAGTTCCACATACGCTTGAGTGTGAAGAGCCTGGGCTTTAGGAGGGTGCTGCTTCCACCACTGGATAGATCTCAGTGGGGAGGATTACGTGATTAAATAACCAATGAAGATTATTGGTTTTGTTGTCATTACATAACTGGTCTATTACTATTAATGTGTTACTATAACATTAAAGTACCAATTAATATTTTTTCTGGGGGATATTTCTCCACATACTAGACTTAATAAATGTAAGCCTGAAAGCAGTTTCCACATTCTCATTGACAGTGTGGTCTTCAGGTGGGTTTCTTTAGATCATTATTATGGGGTTCTTGTTTATAAGAGGAAGGTTGCAGAAGCTTGATGAATGGTGCTTAACTGGGGGTTGCCTGAATGCAGAGCCAGCTCCATTCTGATGGGGATGCAGGGCTAACAGCCCTACTGGGAGGCAGGAGCAGCATTTCTGACTTAACAAAGTAGATTTGGCCTTCGCTACATGTTGAAGGCTTAGCTGGAATATACTGGCATGGCGAGGCTGAAGAGCCAGGAGGAAAGGCCAGCAGCCGGGGAGCTGCACGGTGGCCCTGCAGTGAGTGGGGCGGGGGGGGGGGGGGGAGCACGGGTCAGGGAGGAATCAGGAAAGAGGACCTGGGGTCAGCCACATCACGGAGGGCACGAGTGGAAGGACTCTGGCCTTTATCCTAAGTCTTTTATCCTAGAGGCTGAGGTTTTCCAACTGTATTCCTGGATCTCCCCTTTTGTGTCTGATAGAAGTGAGCATGTGGCTGGTGGGGGGAGGTGGAGTGGACTCGGCTTCCGGAATGGCTCTGTTTTTTTTTTTTTTTTTTTTCGGAATGGCTCTGTTTTGCTTTGTTTTATAGAAGAGGCTTCCAGAAAATACTGATTAAAAAAGAGACCACGTTCTGTTGCTAACAGCAGTTTAAAGATGATGGTTATGGGTAATGGAGAAGTAGGGAGGACTCTGACTCAGGTGGTGACGTGGTCAGATGGGTTTGTAAGTCAGGACAAGGCCCAGCGGCTTTGTGGCAGGTGGGGACAAAATGACAAGCCTGAAACAACTTGCACCTGAACAAGAGCAGTGTCCCAGGCCTCGGCCACAGCTGACCGCAGGGAGGGACCTGGGGAGGGACCGTCGGAGCACCGGGGCACCGGCCATGGCTCCAGGAGCCGAGAGGGCAGAGGAGGACTACAGTTTGGGGGCTGGGCAGCCTGTGGTCTTGAAACATTCTTTTTGCCTTCTACGCTGGGCTCTCCAGCCGCGGTGCCCTCTTTCTTTGTTGCAGTGGCTCTGACCAACCTGGAAGACCCAGAGAACGCCAGGAGAGCCTACGCAGAAGCGGCCCGCCTGGACAGGTAAGCCGCGATCGGGCCACCAGGGGGCTCCGCAGCCCCGGTGTGACCCGGGCTCTTGCAGAGAGGCTTCCAGCGGGAGGTTAGGGGTCCAGAGGCCAGAGGAGGAGCCCGGGCTAGGGGAGCAGCAGGTGGGACTCTGAGCTTACCTTCCGACAAACTGAACTCCCCGGGGACTTCCTCCCCTGGCATCTGCCCGGCGGCGGGGGGGTGCCACCCTGGTGGCCTGCTGGGGGCTGAGGCAACAGGCTTGCTCCCCTGCCCCCGGCTTTGCTGCCTGGCACGGACCTCCTGGACCCTCCTCCAGAGGTGTGTGCAGCAGGTGTTCTCAGCTCACCGTCCTCACCGAGGGAGGAGTCTGCTCCTGCTCGGCCCGGGTTTGTGTTTCGGGTTTGTGGAAGGCCCCGAGCGAGCCCCGCCCATGCAGCCTAAGCCCCACAGGCTCCGTCTGCCGCAGGTGTAACCCTTTGGTGAACCTGAACTATGCGGTGCTGCTGTACAACCAGGGCGAGAGGAAGGGCGCCCTGGCCCAGTTCCAGGAGATGGAGAAGAAAGTCCGTCTGCTCAAGGACAGCCCCTCTCTGGAATTTGACGCGGAGGTGTGTCTTTTTATTAGTGCCCAGGAGGCTGTGCGGGGATTGAATCAAGCCCAGATAATCCAAATCCAAAGTATTCTGAAGGTTCATGCCCATTCTGGTTTTGGTGTTCCTGGAGGCATGAAGTCTTCAGTAACAGCCTAAGGAAAACTCCCAGAAGAAAACAGTAAGAGGAAATTCAGGCCGAGTTAGCTTATTGATGTAGCACAGCGGAGTTGAGGCCTGGGTCTCTTTGCAGCTTCCTCCCTGTCTCGCGCCCTGTGAGGCGCCAGACTGGAGTCTTCGGGTTTGAGGTCCCATATGCGTCCCCTGCGGCCCTTAAGGGGAGTATTCTCTGCTGCTAGAGGAGGAGCTCCTTGCAATAGATACTTCCTCTCTCAAATACCAGCAGACAGGATTTCAGACTCCCAGGTGAAGGCCTAGGAAGGAGGAGGTAAGCTGGTCTCTGCCAGCAAGATCCGTGACCCCCTTTTCTCTTCCCCTGTGGGCCCAAGATGGTAGAGATGGCCCAGAAGCTGGGAGCTGCCCTGCAGGTCGGGGAGGCGCTGGTCTGGACGAAACCAGTTAAAGACACCAAGTCAAAGCACCGGAGCGCTTCAGCCAGCAAAGCTGCCAGTTTGCAGCAGCCCCTGGGCTCTAACCAGGCTCTGGGACAGGCCATGTCGTCAGCAGCTGCGTACAGGAAACTCCCGTCAGGTAGGTGGCTACATGCAGCCCTGAGTCCTCATGGGTTTGGGCCACGTGTGCCAGCAGAGGGATTGTGGCTCTTGGCGATGCCTACACTTTTCAGACTCAGAACGCCTGTAAGCAGGGTTTCCCGGAAGGGGAAACTGCCATATGCCGGCCAGATTGGCACTTGCTTTCTTAGCCACGCTGTGCACTAGGGAGCGGCTACTGGCAGGCTTCTCGAGCGGTTGAAACACTGGGGCTTGACGATACATTCAAGTTCAGCAATACCAGTACCTTCCGTAAGAGAAGGCAGGCGACGTTGAAGCGAGACCTCGTAAGGCAGCCTCGGCAGATAATTCGATTTCTTTTCAGTGAGTCATTGAAGGCAAACAACTGTTGCTTTCTTAGCTCTGGTCTGACTTCACAGCTGCACAGACACAGCACCATCCCACTGGTCCTAGAAGACACGGGGTTTCTTTTTGAGACTTGACAATAAAAAGAATGATTTCTTCTAGAATTGTAGGCCTGAGCACTCAAAGCTGTTTGCTTTGTTACTAGGTGCCGGAGGAACAGCCCAGCCCATCAAGCCGCCGTCTCTGCCCCTGGAGCCAGAGCCTGCCACAGGAGCACAGCCAACTGAAGCACCAGCCCAGATCAGAGAAACACAGGAGTAGGACGGCCCCAGGGCAGGGCTCCTCTGGTGGGAACGTGGCAGGTTAGCGAAGGGCGAGGGACACAGGCTCGCGGAGGCCAGGTGCCCCCGGCACCAGGGAACCCAGATGTGTTCCGGTGACCACGAGGAGGCTGAGGCCTGTGTGGCCTCCTGGGAGCCCCGTCGGCTGGCAGACAGGTCCAATACGAATTCCGCGCGGGCTTGTGGGTCTGTGTGTGGCTTCACAAGCCAGCCGGGCACATTTACGTTGTTGGCTTTTGAGATGACTTTTACTTCCTGGATGACTGATCCTTTCCTCCGTGGAAGGAACGTCAGACCTCTGCTCAGTAGCCCTGTTCTGATGAAGCTTCGGTTTAGCGGGGGTGATCCTCGGGCTGGGGGGTGTGTCAGCCCCGAAGGCAAATACAATCCTAGATTAATAATCCAGCTCTAATGGTCTAAATGTGAGGGGGAGAATGATGAAAAAAATCTCTAAACATTGAGGCCCAGCCCATTGGATATTCCAGCTGCACTCGTCCAAGGGAACCCAGAACAATCCCTATCTTGAGAGACAGCAGTGTGGGGCCAGATCATGTAAGACGAGAGTGAAGAGCTGGTCTGGTATCAGCACCAAGGATCAAAAGGGAAAAAGGAGGTTCTTAACTAATTTTTGTGAAAAGCAATCAATGATGCCACTGGCCGGATGCTGTCAATACGTTCTCTGTATGTCCTTTTTAGAATAAAGATTATGTATTATTGTCCCTTTGGGGAAAGTTGTTACTGAGGTATGAAAATAAGAGATCACAATAAAACCTTTTTAAAGGAACCTATGATCGCAGTCTTCCCTGATACACTTCCAAAACTAGTCTGAAACCAGAGAAGGCGCCGCAAGGCCACGTTCCTCTCCGTGCCAGCGTGGCTTCTGCTGCAGCCCTGAGGACCGGTGGGCCAGCAATCTGCTCGGGGGCCGGTCCCTGCTTGGCACCTACAGTGCCCCATACTCACCATAATTTGAAGGTGAGGACAGACCTACCACCAGAGCAAGCTGTGGAGTGTTTTCTGTCATGACTCGGTGTGTTTCGACCTCGAGGTAGCAGCTAAGTGAGAAGAAACTGCGCTTCTAGCTCCGAAACAGCAAGGCACCAGCAGCAGTTTCCTCCCCGGGCAGCAGGTGTGCACAAGTGGGATTTGTGCCCTGAGCAGCTGAGCAAGCTCACCTTCACCTCGGTGTGGACTCGTGTGCCTATGCCCAGAAGGTCTTGGTGAGAAATAGGGTATGAACTGGGAGAGATTCCAAGGAACTGGGAAGTGACGAAGCAGGTGCGAACGGGGCGTGGGGTGGGCAGCTGCCCCTGGGGGCACGGTTTCCCCACAAACCAGGGAAGAACAGCTCTGGGGGCTCGCAGTGGAGGGCCGAGAGTCCAGGTTAGCGGCGTGTGCCTCAGACACGGGGCGGTCAGACACTTGAATAGCTAGGTTTCGGGTGTGAAATCGGGCTGGAGGATAAAGATGCCGGAGTAACTTCACTTGGGTGGCTCGTGGAAAACACAGATTGGAAAGGAGCCCAGAGGAGAGCTAGGAACAGGGAGACCAGAGACCAGTAGTTAAAGGGAGAAGCCGAAGAGCCCACAAAGGAGACAGAAGCAAGTGACTGTGACAGGAGACCAACGCAGGCGAGTGGTGTTGGGGGCCACGGAAGGGAGCGGTCTCCCTGAGCCCTTCCAGCAGAGCGACACCGTTAGCCCCTCTCCGTACAGAGGAAGCTGAGGTTGGGGGAGGTAAAATGAGTTTTCCAAGGAAAGTGGCAGGATCAGGATTTGAACCCAGGTCTGGATGCAAAGCTCCTGCTCTTATCCATGCATTCATGACATCCACTTTTCTTAATTTTTTTTGGCTATCTCTAGGTTATGTGGTTTTTTTCAAACTGTCACAGATCTCAACATTTCCAATGCATTTACTGAAAAAAATTCGTGTAGAAGTGGGCCTGCGCAGTTGAAGGCCACATTGTTTAGAGCTTGGCCCTCCTAGGTTGCACCTGCCGGTCTTCTGGGCATGTGGTTTGCAGCTTCGCATTCACTCTGATGAGAGAGGAGCAATTCTCATTTCTAGTATGGAAGTTCATGTCATCACAGGTTTTCACAGAATTAGGAAACGCAGCATACACCACCACAGATACAGGTGTGGTTTTAGATGGCTGGAAAGTGCAAGTATAAACTAGCGTATGGGACCAGTGCCCTTTTACTGGGTAATAGTAGTACAGGGGATTATAATAATTTTGTGGGGCTTTTTTGGAGAAGGGTAGGAGAGAGGGACAGAAGGAGCAGAAGAGAGCAGCTTAGGCCGGTTCCACACTCCGCATGGAGCCCAACAGGGGGTCAGTGTCCCGATGCTGAGACGGTGACCTGAGCCGAAATCAACAAGAGTTGGACACTTAACTCAGTGAGCCACTCAGGTGCCCCACGATCATTTGGTTTCTAAGGAAGAATCCTCATCGTCTGAGAAAGGCAGGGAGGCTCACTGGACCACCCTCCAGAGACAACACATGGAAACAGGAAGCTAAATATAAAGCACTAGCTAGGCCTAATTTTTAAAAAATGCTGTGACTGTTCCAAGCAAAGGATTGTGAGACTTAACATGTATCACTGTGACTAACAGAAGGGGGTACATGAAACTCTACGATTGGAAGGTTAAATTTTTTTTAAGTTTTTTTTTTTTTAAGGTTTATTTGAGAGAGAGAGTTGGGGGAGGAGCAGAGGGACAGAATGTTCAAGCAGACTCCCCAGGGGGCAGAGCCCCCACAAAGGGCTCAGTCCCACAACCCAGGAGATCATGACCTGAGCTGAAACCAAGAGTCACACAACTGAGCCACCCAGGCGCCCCTAGGATTTTTTTTTTTTTTAAATTTATGATAGTCACAGAGAGAGAGAGAGACAGAGAGAGAGAGAGAGAGAGAGAGAGGCGCAAACACATAGGCAGAGGGAGAAGCAGGCTCCATGCACCGGGAGCCTGATGTGGGATTCGATCCCGGATCTCCAGGATTGCACCCTGGGCCAAAGGCAAGCGCCAAACCGCTGCGCCACCCAGGGATCCCAGATTTTATTTTTTAAAGTAATCTCTATACCTAATATGGGGCTCGAATTCATGACTCTGAGATCAAGAGTTGCACACTCTTCCGACTGAGCCAGCCAAGCACCCCAGGAAATTAAAATTCTAAGAAATATCCCACTACTATCCTCCTTGCCTAAAGGGCAGGAAAGAAAGAACCAAGGAACAACAACAAAGATGGGACAAAGACAAAATAAATAGCAAAATGTTAAATGTAAATCCAGTCATGTCCATATAATTGTACTAAAGCATAATTAGATTAAAAAACTGGACTGAAATTCCAATTAAAAAGTAGAGAAAGGATAAATCCGCTATTGAAAGCAAAAGAATGGAAAAAGCTCTATCATTCAAGCTACAGGCCTGAGTGTGGAGGGCTAGGTTAAGGTCAGATAAAGTAGACCTCAAAACCAGGAGCATGACCAGAAATCAGGATATTTAGTAATAATTCAATTTAGGAAAAGAAACATAACAGATATGTATGCCCCTCACAGCATAACTTCAAAACACGTGAAGTAAAAATCAATAGAATTAAATCTACAATTTTGGTTGGATGTTAGCACCCCCCTCCCCCTTTCAGCAGTTGCTAGAACTAGACAATAAATGTAAAAGGACATTTAAAGCCCCTCAACTTCCCTGACATTCACAGAACGCTGCGGCCAGTAAGCGTGCAGACTGTATCCTTCACCAGTGCTCCTCTTCAGCAGGACACACATGCACCGGGCCGTACGGCAGGACCCGGAGTGAAAAGACTCATATTCAGTGTGTTTTCTGACCACAGTAAAATTCTATTAGAAATTAACAAGAGGGACACCCAGGTGGCTCCGCGGTTGAGCATCTGCCTTGGGCTCAGGGCGTGACCCCGGAGTCCTGGGATCGAGTCCCACAGCGGGCTCCCCGCATGGAGCCGAGCCTGCTTCTCCCTCTGCCTGTGTCTCTGCCTCTCTCTGGGTCTCTCATAAATAAATAAAATCTTTAAAAACAAAACAAAAGGGATCCCTGGGTGGCGCAGCGGTTTGGCGCCTGCCTTTGGCCCAGGGCGCGATCCTGGAGACCCGGGATCGAATCCCACGTCGGGCTCTCGGTGCATGGAGCCTGCTTCTCCCTCTGCCTGTGTCTCTGCCTCTCTCTCTCTCTCTCTGTGACTATCATAAATAAAAAAAACAAAACAAAACAAAACAAAACAAAAAACCCTGTCTTTAAATAGGAAAAAAAAAGAAATTAACCAGATACGTAGAAAAACCCTATTTGGAAACTAATACACACTTGTAGTAACTCATAAGTCAAGAAAGAAATCCAGAGAAAATATTTTGAATACTATGAAAGCAGATCACAAGTTGTAGGACTCAGCTAAAAGCAGTGTTTACAAGGAAACTTTTAGCTATAAACGCTGCTATTAGAACAGAAGAAAGGCAGACAATCAGTGAGAGCGGTCCCCCACCTTTAGCTAGAAAAAGAAGAGCAAAGTAAACCCTAAATGAGGACAGAGCTGAAAAACAAACTCTTGTTAAGAGAAAAAAAATTCTTTCCAAATAGGTCTATGGGGTCCTAGCACAAGCCCAACAGGGTCTGGGTTAGAAAGTGATGAGCTGGTTCTACTGGAGGGAATACAGCGAACTTCGCGCACGCGAGGCGATCTTGGACAAAGCGGGAGGACTTGACACCTCACTTCAAGGCTTGACCAGAGAGCAATTGTGTGGTACTGGTGTTGGGGTGGGCAAATAGTAAGACGATACGGTCCACGAATGGACCCATACTTACACAGGCAGTTTTTAAAAAGATTTTTTATTTATTCATGAGAGAGGCAGAGACCGAGGCCAAGGGAGAAGCAGGCGCCCCGTGGGGAGCCCGACGCAGGACTCGATCCCGGGACCCCAGGAGCATGACCTGAGCCGACGGCAGATGCTCAACAGCCACCGAGCCACCCAGGTGCCCACAGCCATTTTTGATAAAGGCAAGAAGGCAGTGCAATGGGAAAAGGAAAGTGAACACCAAACTGGACAGCTGTTCACAGCTGTGGAAAGGAGTGAATCTGATCCCAACCTAACACCATCCATAAGGTCACTCCCAATGGATTACAGACCTAAATGTAAAACCTAAAATTACAAAGTTCCTAGAAGAAAATAATGAGACAACAAGCATGATAGGAACAGTTCGGTGCTTTAGACCAGCAGGCCAGGAAGAAAATGAGCACCTGTCTACAGACTGGGAATATATAAAGAACTCCTACAACTCAAGAATAGTAAGAATAGTAATAAAACTAACCCACCCAAACAATATACACAAAACAACTCAGCTGGAAAGAAAAAAGAGTAAGCGGATTTGGACACTTCACCAAGACACACAAATGGTCAATAAACATGTAAAAAAACCCCAAATGCTCATTATTCATCATCGGGGGATGCGTAGACTACAGCGAAATACCACTGCACACCCTTCGAGATGGCTACAAATTACACGGACGCCTCCAAGTCTTGGCAGAGAGAAGCCACCAGAACTGTCAAACATCATTGGCAGGCGTGAAACAGGTCGGCCACTTTGGAGTGATGGGAACGTTCTGTACCTGGACAGGCATTTGGGTTGGACAGGCCTATGCGTTTGTCTCAATCACCAAACAGTACACCTGAAATCTGTGGAGCTCCACTGAATGAAAATTTTTACCTAGGAAACATGAGTGACATGTTAAATTGTCATTGTGGTGGCTTTTCAAGGTTTTAAAACGGTTCTAAGGAGGGATCCCTGGGTGGCGCAGCGGTTTGGCGCCTGCCTTTGGCCCAGGGCGCGATCCTGGAGACCCGGGATCGAATCCCACATCGGGCTCCCGGTGCATGGAGCCTGCTTCTCCCTCTGCCTGTGTCTCTGCCTCTCTCTCTCTGTGTGACTATCATAAATAAATAAAAATTAAAAAAAAAATTATTAAAAAAATAAAATAAAATAAAACGGTTCTAAGGAGACCCAGGAAACTGCCTGTTCAGTTTGGTAATAGTAATGGACAATCATTAAACATTTAAATATGGGGGCAGCCCCGGTGGCGCAGCGGTTTAGCGCCACCTGCAGCCCAGGGCGTGATCCTAGAGACCCCGGATAGAGTCCCACGTTGGGCTCCCTGCATGGAGCCTGCTTCTCCCTCTGCCTGTATCTCTGCCTCTCTCTCTGTCTCTCATGAATAAATACATAAAATCTTAAAAAAAAAACTTTTAAATATGTGCCATATACTGTGCTAAATATTTTGCAGCGCATTCTCCTTAAATCATCAGGAACCCTCTGGGGAGGGGCCGCTGTGCACCCCGTTCTCTGGGTGAGCAAAGCGAGGCTCAGTAAAGGTGGCCCGGCCCTGACCTGCAGTCCCGACCCTCTCAGCACCCTGCCCGGAACCTGAACGGACGACCCACCGCCCCCCACTACACAGAGTAAAATACAAACTCCGTCTGCACGATGGCAGTGACTGGTTTTTGGCCAAATTCTCATCCCAACGTGTGCTTCCTGTGCTGGCACCTCGCCCTCCCCGGGAGGCGGCGGGGGTGAAACCATTTCAAGCAAAGAGTGAGTGTGCGAACATTGGTAGGGAGGCCCCCGGCTCACCGGCACCCTATCCTGCTCCACGGGATTTCAGCCTTCGTTGTATCACGTGGGAAGCTTTGTAGAGCAGTTCGGAGGCTGCGGCCCTGCCTGCGGGTTGTCCGGCCCTGCCAGCTCCCCTCCATGAAGCCTGTCGGGTGACATCCCGTCTTCCTTCCAAAGCCTAGCTGCCTTCTCAAGGGTGGGCCGTTCTGAGGGGCACGACGGCCTAGCTACGCACGTTCGCCAGACACACATAAAGCTTCACGAGCAGAAAGTCACACTTGGCTGATGCGTTGACACTTCGTGTTCCCCACCACACTGATTTAGTGACTAGAAGTACTTCAAGGCCCAGCTTTTGAAAAGCACTGCTCTAAGGCCCCAGTGCTTGCCCTTACTGACGTTCGCTTGGGAGAGCGAACGTGTTGGGACCCCGGGTGGGGGCAGGGCAGCCACAGCTCGAGGCGGAGGAGGGAAAAGTCCCGTGGAAAACATCTCCGGGCTCCGCTCGCAGTCGCAGTCGTTGGGTTCCCAATGGTTTACCGTGATGAGAAAACAGAATCTCTTCTCACTTAAGCCTTTCTGATACAAATAGGCTAGACGCTGGGTGTTTAATTTGTAATTGAGCTTGGAGGCAGAGACTGGTGAGGGAGGGGCCAGAAATTTCCTTTATAAGCTACTTGCTTTGACTTTAGAGCTCTAGACTTAGCTCTAGACTTACGCGGTCTTTGAAGGAGTAACGAGGCCTTTCCTTCGGCCCCACAGCTGGGCGAGCCTGCCCCGCTGCCGTGTTCAGACTGCTCCTCGAACAACCGAGAAGGCTCATCCTGCTCTTTCAAACCGCGGTTTCGTAACGGCTTGGCTACTTGACACTGTGGTCTTCTCGTCACCTTAAACCAACAGCAGACCTTCAGCTCGGGCTCAGCACGAGGCGAGACCAGCCCCTGAGAGCAGAGCAACACACAGCTTCGTCAGGATCACAGGGATTCCTACTTCATCTGGCTCCGGAGCCGTGGTGGGAGAAACGGAATCAATCACAAGTAGACTGAGGATTCCTGAAATGTAAATTGTTTTTAATAGATTTAAAAGCACACAGAAGTCTCCTTGACTTATAAAAAAATAAATACGTAACGTGTGACCGATTTATTCATGATCCTGGGGCTCTGATGAGGTAAAACTTTTTAATGGATGTGGTGGGTCAACATCAAACAAACATGACCGGTTACACACACAGAAGCATATTCCAGTTGTAAAAGCAAATTCCTTCAAGGATCAGAACGAACAAAGATCAGTCTTCCAGTGTGGAAAGCACGTCCAGGGCCGGGGGATAAGGTGGCCTCTGACCAGCCACCCACCACCTCGGGAGCTGGACAGGAGGGCAGAGCCTAGAGGCCCCCGAGGCCGCCCCGTAGGCGAGCCAGGCTCCCGGCCTCTGCTGTGACAGCGGAGCACAGAGCGACAGTGTTGTCCTTACATGTGGCTCTGTCTTAAGTTTGAGAGAAGACTCAGGTGTGTTCACGAAATATTTTCACTATAACACTGAATGGACATCACGGTCCTGCCCATGAGTGCAGAGCAGAGAGGGAACACGAGACGCTCAAGCTGGGCCTCGCGGGAGACGGGGAGGACGGGTGAGTGAGCATGTGCCTCTGCACCTGGCGAAGGGGCAGGGCTTTCTCCAGCTGACGTGCTCTCCAGAGCCACGGCGGGCCTGAAGTACTTGACAACGCTGCGTAAGATGGGGATACGGGGATCAAGTTTTACCCCTCTAACACACAACATTAAAAAAAAAAAAATCCAGTCTCGTTAGTAGATACTTGAATTCTGATTAAAACCTGAAATGTTTCTGTGTAATTGTCAACAGGCTGGAATGTATCTGATACAGTTGAATCTGTTGTTTCTTTGGCTATCTTTCAATTAGATCTAGAAACTGTTTCGACAGCCCTCCTCCTATTTTTCCTGTAACTCTTAAATCGAGTAGCTCTCCTCCAGAAAAACCACCCACAGCCACCTTCCTAGGAGTGAGGGCGGACTTCTGAATAGAAGAGGCCTTCGGCAGAAATGGCATCTCCGAGGCCCACCGTTCGAATGGGATCCTTACACACCAGTACTGGGGTGAAGTGGAAGGAAATTCCCTCCCTGTGCCACTCTGCTACTGGCTCGTTGGGGTTTATTACGATCCTGGCGCCCGCCTCCGAACGGGAAGTCATGAACTCGGGGGGTGCCCGCAGGGACACTCGGCTGGCGTCTATGGCTTCTGTCGCGCAGGCCTGTGTCCCAGCCACACGTGCTCCCGCCGCCACGGCCGCCAGCTGGTTGGCCCAGTGTCCGTCTATGGTTGCCAGAATGTGGTAGACCAGCGTGTGGAAATGGATCCTGGTGAGGTCTGAGGCTCTGCCTTTACTCCTCCCGTGTTCCTTCAAGATCCAGAAGAGGATGTCACTGACCATGCCCACGTCGGGGACGCCGTTCCAGGAAGAGAGAGAGGAGTGAGGTCCAGACGCTGCCTGGCTGAGGAACAACAGCTCCTGTTCGTTCAGCCCCAGGGAAGTCACCGCAGGAAAGACCTGCTAACAGAAACACAACGGAAGTCTCTTTCTGATGGACACGTGGCTCTCAAGAGACCTGAGGACACAGCCAGTGACGACGGTCAGGGAAGGCAGGCACTACGGTGTCTTTCATCCTTCCCACGAGACTCTCTGCCAGGGAAGTGATGGTCACAGGTCACTGCTTTGGCTACACCTCTAATCACACCTTCACGATCACTTGGGAGACAAAGGGCAGAGGGGCACCTAGTTCCTATTTCTGTCCATGGTGCCTGGCTTTAGACTTTGCGCGCACAGCAGACGCTCTGCCCACTGGTGGGACAGGGCTCTCGGTTCCAAGGCCCTAGCAACACACAGGGTCACGTGGTGCTGTGGACACAACTCCAAGAAGCAAGGAGAGGCTTAGGGAAGACCGCATTTAGTAGTAACTACAACAGGGTCTGAACAGGAGCCACCGAGCCTGTTTTAGTCTTAAGGGGAGCCACCGCATCTACTGTTTTACAGATACAAGGACTGAGGCTCGGAAACGTTGCACAGATACACAGAAAATGAAATAAACATGGCTTTTTTAAAAAGTGGAAAGATAACCTTAGAAGAGAAATTTAAATTAAAAACTATCCTGAGGGACGCCTGGGTGGCTCAGTGATTGTCTGTCTTCAGCTCAGGTCATGACCCCGGGGTCCCAGGATTGAGTCCTGCATTGGGCTCCCTGAAGAAGCCTGCTTCTCCCTCTGCCTGTGTATCTGCCTCTCTGTGTGTGTGTCTCATGAATAAATAAAATCTTTCAAAAAAAAAAAAAACTACACTGAAAAACAAGTGTGAACCCTCATGTAAACCACAGACTGTGGGCAGTGACCATGTGAGCGCAGGGTTGGGCACTCATGGCAGCAACACTGTGGGCGACACCATGGGCAGCAGGGTGCCGACAGTGGGGGAGGTGGCAGGTGTGTGTCGCGGGGTACATGGGAGCTCACCACATGCTACTCACTTTTGCTATGAACTTGAAACTGCCCTAAAAAGTAAAGTCTATTAAAAGAACCCACAACTAGTCTCATATATTTTTCACTTGGCAGACTGGTCAAAGAATGCCTGCTTCTAACCACGTCCTGGTGGCAAGGATATGAGGAAATAGCACTTGTAAAGAGTTCTAGTGGAGGTGAATGGGACAGCTCTCGCGGAGGGCATGCTGGCGGCATTAAAGTCACGAAGACCTTTTCTGCTCTCCCAGCAGCCATACTCCTGCGAATTCATCAGACATACAGAACTGCTCCCGGGGAAATGAAAGTCACATACAAGGTTCTCTGCTGCACCCGTTTGGTTCAGCAAAGGACAGAACCAAGATGCCCACCGAGACGGTGCAGGGGGAGTAGCCTGGGGAACCCACATACTCCCTTTCACTGCCTGGCTGTGCAAAGACAGGATGTGACCCAGTGATGATGGAGAAAAGGCCTCCAAAATCCAATCAGTGAGAAAAAGCAACGTGCACAACTGTCTATATGCGGTGCACTGTGCTATCTTTTGGGATAAAAAGGGACCAAATATTAAGGAAATACTCCCATGTTTGCTTCTATTTGTACAGTGACTCTGGAGCACAAGGACGAAGCCAAGGGTACAGGTGGTAGGAGGGAGACTTCACTGTGTATCTTAGTACTACTGGGGTTGGACCATATGAATGTGTCACCCATTAGAAAAATTAAATAATAATAAAAGGTTACATAACTTGCTTTCATTCATAAAGCCAGAGAGCGGCGAAGCTGGCATTCCAACCCCGGCTCCCAAAGCCTGTCCTCTGAAGCACTGTACTCCCAGGTCTATCTAATCACCTGGGCCGCCCAGAGGCAGGAGTCGGACACCCGGGTGCCTGGTGGTGAGGGAGTAAAGCTCCCCCAATGTTCCTCTCCTCTGAACTTCTGGAAGTTCAATTTAAAGCAGCTGAACTGGGCTTTCGGTTTTCTCCTTTGTGTCCTACTGCAAAAACCATTCACATCCAACTTCTTTATTCCAGGAGAAACAGGACCCACAAATCCATCAGTTATGCGGACATATTTCCAACCTAGTGGGAGATGCTATTCCAGGATGGCTCTGGTTCCTTATCTGGATTCTCCACAGACCCAGCTCTGAGCAACAGAACATCCACACCTCAGTGAGCCGGCCCCTGGGCCCCAAGAGCTGGCCCCACGGGACAAGGGCACTTCCCTGCAAGGCCTCCTGAGGGTGAGGGCTTACCCTCAGAAGGCTGCACACGCTACCCCTGTGCTTACCTGATGCACGATGCTCCTCATGAGCTCCCTGTTGGTCATACTGGCCAGCTCCAGGTGAACCGGAACACCAGTGGGGATGTCAGAAATGGAGGTCACGACCTGCAGAGAGAAGAGTGCAGTGGTGCCATTAGAAACAGAACTCACGCAGGAGGGAAGAAAGGGTTGAGGCCGAGACGTGGTACCTCTGGTCACTGCCTTTTTTGCATCATCATGAAAGCTCTAAGCCCCAGGGGTCACCGCAGCCTCCAGACAAGGGATGAGGGACGCCCCTCCCGACCAGCACCAAGAGCCGCCCCTGTGGGCTCAGGGAGCAGCCTATTCCCGGGGGCCCAGGCTGAGAAACTGAGGAACCGCAGCACAGCTGGTGTGAAGAGATGACACGCATGACACGCAGGATGCAGACGACACACACCATGGCTGGAGCCACACTCCGCGTCGCACAGGGCACAGAGGCTCAGGCAGGAGGAGGTTCTGACCTGTCCTACCCGAGCTGCCGCCACCCCAGCAGGAGGCGCCGCCCCGCAGCAGGAGGCCGGCGTCAGAGCGGCTGCGGTTAATCGGGGCATCGTCCCGGGGAGGCCAGGACCGAGGACCAGGCAGCATGAGCTGCAGACACCAAGAGAGGGAGAAACAGGGACAGTGCCAGCTGAGATCTGTGAAATTCTGTGACAGTGCTATTACCTCCAAGAGCCTCTTCCTCTGGAGCTCCTTGCTTTGTCCCTCCATCATGTGCAATCCAGAGAGGACCACCAGGTCTGGCTGAAACTCCTCCAGGCTAGACACAAACACTTCCAGCATATTCATGGCCCCGTTGGAGAGGTCGTGGGAGAAGATGAATCGGTTGGCATGGGGAGCTTTTAACAGGCCCCACTCCTCCCCTAGAAAAGCCCAGTTGACACAGTGGGAAGAAAAGGAAGAGGCTTTAAGTCTCCTAGCTGTGGGGGCTGGCGGGGGCCTCACTGGAGCCCTGGCTCTGGGCAGACGGGCTTCTGGCTGAGTGGAGGCCAGCCACGATGGCTTAGCCAAGCACGGCGCTGCAGCCAGGAGGATGGCGGTCAGTAAGGAAACCAATCAACCAAAACCCAACCCCAACCCAACAAAACACAGCATGGGCTATCTGTGCCTTTGTCAGGGGCTGGGAAAGTACTCCCAGGAAAGCTCTACTGCCCGCTGAGCTCTCAGATACAGGATGCTCGTGTCCCTTCCTGGTCACAGAACAGTAGCATGACTTCCAAATACTAGCATCCGGTGCACACTGTGCACGTCCCTGTATACAGGACACACTACCTTTCTCGAAGCAACTCCCACCTCAGAGAGGGGCCCCGAGCCCCCTTCATGCAGCTGGGACCTACAGAGGCTAGAATTCCAAGAGTCTTGCTGATGGCAGCCCCTCCGCCCTAACTCCTCCTCTTTGGTGGTTTCCTGGCACTTGATCCAGGAGGTAAGAGCATCTAGCTGCTGTCGTCTCCTCTGAGCAAGCTGCTCTGCAATAATGACTACTCAAAAGACCAAGTTCAAGTGCTAGTTCCTCCCTAAGTGGCCGCTGACTGCTCCAGCCCGAGGTGCACTCTCACCACTTTGAGCATCCACAGAGATTTCCTTTCACATGGTTTGGTGAATATCATTTTGTTTTGCGCTCTCTCTTCTGTTCTGAACGAGTATTCAAACTTACACCATTACTTAACTTTTCGCACATCACGCCACATCTCTCCAAATAGAACCCCAGCTCTTTGAAGGGAACACCGTACGTGTCTGATCCTCGCAGTACTCATCACAGGCCCCTGCGGGAGTGCCCACTCAGCATCTGCTACACTGATCCAAGCAGAGGAGGCCAGATCCACCCTTGGCTGGGTCTTCTGGTCGGGGGAGGAGTTTGGGATCTATGCCCACCCACAGGAGTGACTCTCCCTCCTAGGCTCTGCAGCAAAACCTCCTGGGGAATTGAGTTTTTACATGTGCAGGGGGTGGGACGCACTGCTGGAGA
Organism: Vulpes lagopus; assembly: GCF_018345385.1. Classification (NCBI taxonomy): domain Eukaryota; kingdom Metazoa; phylum Chordata; class Mammalia; order Carnivora; family Canidae; genus Vulpes; species Vulpes lagopus. The sequence continues at coordinate 45,558,183 of NC_054825.1, read as the reverse complement.
TCCTGATGTGCGGGAGGTGGGGGGAGTGGGGGAACCACCCATAAAGACCCCATAGCTGCCAAGCATTCCAGAGGAACGCGCTATGGCTGGGGTCCTAAAGCAGGACCAGCGACACGGGCCTTCCCCAGGCTCACTTGGTGAAGCCTTATAACCGGAGGTTTTATTAAGTGCAGTGCTCTTTCTTCTCCCAACACTCGGCAGAAAATCTTCAAACTCAGTCAGTGCAAGGGCCATCGAGGCTTTGCAACTGCTTAGGGCACTTCCTCCTGCCCCCCAGCCAGCACGGTGGTGCTTCCAGAGACTGAGGGGCAAGGATTCACGATGTGGGTTTATATAGCTTTCCCTCCAAGTAAAGGACTCAGCTCATTTACAAAGTTAGAGCTCATACACCGAAACCTAGGTTTTCACTGGTTTCTATCAGTTACTGGACATTCCTTCAGAAAGTCTGTCCCTGAGGCAGACAAACCATAGCAGAGGGTTTCCACATATTGCAGGCTGATCTGTTAACTGTGGTCAGCACAGGCCTTCCTCCTTCCTGCAACAGGCCTCTTCAAACAGAAGCCCTCCCTCTCCACAGGGAATGTGGGGGTGAGGGCAGGCCTTATTCTGGAGCAAGTGTCAAGGGTGGGAGAGCCCAAATTTCCTGTACTTTGTGTTCAGCTTTACTGAATCCATTCCTCGAAAAAACATTTTATATGTGGGTCATTTCTATAAAAATCTATGAAAGCAGAAAAAGACATTTCCTATTTACTAAACCCCAGCACAAGGGTTACGTTGGTCACAATGCCATATTCCTTTAATCCGTGGCCCTCGTCTCATCATTTTTCCAGAGAAAACACACAATCATGGTCCACACAGCTGAGGGCAACACTCCGACCCTGCTCTATCTTCAAAGACTCAAAGCCAGGACGCCTGCCCTGAGAACCCTTTCCTAACTCTGCCAACCCCAGCAGACTCAGGTGCTTCCTCCCCTGGGCCCTCTCAAGGGCGAGGCACACGATTCGGTAATCACCCGCAGGGCCCGCGCCTTCTGTCACCAGCTCCCCCTGCCTCGCCCCTGCACGCAACATGGGAACAAATGGATGAGCAAAGAATAAGCGAACGAGAGTACTGAGGACTTCCATGGCCTGTGACAACAGAGAATACAGGTAGGACTCCAAATCCAGCATCTCCCCGACTGACAAGACTCCACAGGAGGGGAGAAATCCACATCAGTATCCTCCTGAGGGCAAGACCAGGGCCTGCCCCTCCCGGGGTGTAGCCTCTGAGAAGCACTGCCTAACTCACCCCAGGGGACGAGAGACATGCAGCACTCAAAGTAATTGAATTTTCTCAGGGAAGAAGAGAGAGGCAAAATAAACAGGCCTCTGCAAAGCAGAAACATGGAGAGAAGCAGAGGGCTGCTCCCTGGCTGTTCCCAAGGACACAGGACAACCGAGCAATCCCAGAGGCGAAATGACTGGAATGCAGACCGGGCAAGCCTGGAGCCTCAATGCCCCCCCCCCCCCCCCCCCCATTCTCAGAGCTCAGAAGGTGTTTCTCCGAGCCATCCCTTCTCTCAGTTTACCGTCCTGCCCTTTGGCCACTATGTCAGCAAAACCTACATAGTGGTGTGTGGGTCCCCAGCCCGAAATCTGAAAACAGGCTTCTTTGGGCAAGTCTGGTAGAGGAAAGGGAGGAAACGATTGGGGAAAAATCCCCTCTGGGAATTTAGTCATCTAAATTTGTGAGAAGCTGGGGATGGATTTCTGTTAAGACAAATGACCTGATGTTTTCTGCCACCAGACTGAGTTCCCTCTAGAAGCTGGTGAAAATGTAACTTCACAGGAAGTTTAATGGAGGGCCCTGCTTTGTACTAACAAAATAAGGCACACAACAGAAAAACTGAAGTGTGGGGTTTATAAGCCCAAGGATGGAGACAGTCTCCTTTCAGGATAAGCTGTGCCGTCTTCTTCCCTCCACATGTGGCACAACTGTCACATCCAACAGGAAAATCTGGTTGAAGAGAGCAGTCTCTCCTCTTTCCCTGCAGTGACCATGGAAAATGACAGAAACCAGGAACCAGAGAGGTCTCCGGGTCATGATGTGTGCACCTGCAGGGTGCAAGGGAAGGGAACCTGGGACTGGCAGCAGCAGCACCTGCAAGGCACATCTTTAGCTCTTCTAGACCCTTCCAGTCAACAGTCCCATTCATGCCTTTCATGAAGAAGCCCTCAGTACCTGTGAACCTTTACCACAATCTTCAGGCAGGAAGAGTTTCTGAGAAACTCAAAACTTGGATATGATTAAATGTGAACTGTCTACAGCAATCTTTTGTTCATAAAGTTCACAGCTTAGCCCTTCCTAACTTCCTGATTCCAATAAGTACCCGAAAGATAACCAGACACAATTCCTTTCTTGAACATGGAGAAAGCCTAACTTTCAAGAAACACTCTATTTCCTATCTTACGGTAATTACTCTAGGAGGTGAGGTTCTCTTGATCGACTTGGAAGCAGTTCACTGAGCCTATTAAGCAGTGTTTTAAGGGACCAATCAGTCTGTTTAGATATTTGAGTCTTTAACTTGAGTTAATAATGTGTTGAGTCAAAATTTCAAGAGTCTGGAGTTCTGAGCAAAGGAAAGAGACAACAGCAAATACAAAGAATTAGATAAACAGTTAAAATATGTTTAAGTATTTAGGGTTCTCTAAGAATCAGATCTGTAGTCTACGTAACACACAAAATCTTCTGGGAGGGACACCGGTTGGGCCGGATTTGGACTGATGAACACCGGAACAGTATATAATGGGAAATAATATAAGTGTTGTTAAATACAAACCCTTCCACTTACACACCCAAGGGAAAATAAAATGCTTCAAAGGAAGTTTGCCAGGGGCTTGGAATCAATCCCGAGCAGCTTGGAACAGTTGGCCAGAAAAGCCTGGAGCAGAATCCAGCACCATGCTGAACAGATGTTACATGCCCTTCTCTTCCCTTAGTAAGAAAGAAAAACTTTGTACATGTGTGTTTAATAATTTTCATCTTGATTCAAGATGCCAACTTTCCTACAGCCTGATATCTCCAGGGTTCAGATCAGTTCTGTCTGTATATCTCAGAATTTTCTTCAGTGCTCAAATTCTCTCTATTCTCAAGACAATGGCCAGCATCAGCTCAGCAGAACCAGGTCAGGAAACCTTTGGTCAGGCAAGAAAAGGTCCTGCCAATTTACAAAGATAAATTTCTAGCACAGTCACACCTCAGCTGGACAACACACAGTCCCCCGCCTAGTCTCATACCATTACTTACTCATTGCTCTTACCTGCTTGATATTCCAAAATAAGGTGGAACTCATCCATTTCCTGCAACGACTCTGGTGGAACAAATACATTATCATCAAGAAGTTCATGCAGCTTTGGACCAACTGGGCCACAAAGAAGCACCTGGAGACAAGATACAGGAAATCTGTCAGGAGACCCATCATTTTCCCACAGAATCGACAATAACTGAAAAGGTATGTCCAGGCCACTTCTATCCATTTCAACAAGAAACTAGAATTCAAATCTAATTCTGAAAGCTTTTGGTCTGTCATAAAGGGGCTATTACCAGGGCTTGGGCCTCTGGAGAGAATGGCCACCAGAAATGACGGGTTGACTAAAGACTCGAATCACACCTGTTAGATGCCTATGTAGCTGTGGAATCATACACTCTGCAAGTGACGGAATATTTGTCCCCCAACCCCCACATTCTTAGGTTGAAGCCTAATTGCCAATGTGACAGTATTTGGAGATAGGGCTTTTAGGAGGTAATTAAGGTCAGATGAGGTCATATGAGGGAGGAGGGTCCTAATCCAGTAGGATTGGTGGCCTCATAAGAAAAGGAAAAGGGAGAGCGAGATCTCTCTTTCCAACACACCCACTGAAGATAGGCCATGTGAGGACACACCCGAAGGTGACTGCAAACTAGGAAAGAAGCCCTCACCAGAAACTGGACTCTGTTGGGTCCCCGAAGTTGGACTTTCCAGCCTCAAAATTGTGCCAAAATAAATTGTCGTTGAAGCCACCCAGCCGATGGCACTTTGTTGTTATGGCTAACCAAACAAACTAAGACACCCCCTACCCCCATTTTCTTTTCGTTACTCACTCATCCTATGTAGGCAAACAGATATGGGATGTTGTCTGCTCAGAACAGTCATATATGAAAACAATTCTGTCTGAATTTTACATGGTATAGAAAAGAGCCTCACGATCACAGTATGCTCCCTAATCACAGGACCTAATTTGTGGGATCAGGCTCCCCATTATACTCACTGTTATGCAAGCAGGAAAGTCTTCCATAGATAAGAATTAAAGAGCACCTCAATTCACCAAGTTGTGGGGAGGTACTCTCCAGCTTTTCCCAAACCCTTTCTTCGACTCCAACCTGGGTCTCTCCCTGGCTGTTTCTTCTAGAAGTTATTTCACATCTGCTGCTTTTCCTCAGTTCCAAAAAGGTGCTGCTCCTGCCATGCAAGCTCTGGACCCCACTCACAGCCAAGCCAACATGCTCAAAACTACCAAACGAGGGCTTAGACAGGGGTCACTAAGGAAAGTCCTCAGAGATGATCACCACCACTGTGGATTTAATATGCTCCTCCCAGAAGCTTCAAAAGGCATTTTACTTGCTAACTACTTTTGTACAGCTACCACTTTACTTCTTTTCTCTAATTCCTGGCCAAACTTCACCCTCCAAGATGAGAGAACATGGGCCAAATTTACCACCTGCCCAAAACAACAACAACAAACAGACAAAATATATGAAACGATGGTTTTCAAAACATCTGGACATTTAGCAACAAAGGACAGTGATCCCTAAACAGGAAAGAAACCAAACTCAGTAAGACCTACAAATGCCGCATCAAATTACCCTAAAAGAGTTTCCAGATATTACAAAAATCTGAAAGAGTTCATCAGCAGCAGACTTGCACGATAAGAAATGTTAAAGGAAATCCTTCAGGCAGAAGGAAACTGATGCCAGATGGAAATAAAAATCTAAACAGAGGAATGGGGGAGCACCAGAAATAGTAACTCTGGGTAACTACATATTTAAATCTCTCTAAAAGATAATCAATTGTTTAAAGAGCAATATTAACAACACAGAATGAGGTTTACAATAGACACAGAAGAAAATCATATGACAATAACAATATAACGACCAGAGAAGAGAAATGGAAGCACCTATTCATTATAAAGTACTCAAATTATAAATGAGGTACGATCCCTGACAATAGATTATGATGGCTAAACACATACATGAGAACTCTTAAAATAACCATTAAAATAACAAAGAATTATAGCTAATAAGCCAAAGAAGATAATATGAAAGCACAGAAAAATAACTCAAAAAGAATGCAGAAAAAGGAAAAAAAGGAAGAGGTGGGACAAACAGAAAACAAAGACCAAGATGTCAGACTTAATAGTTCACGGATGGGGGAATCCCTGGGTGGCGCAGCGGTTTAGTGCCTGCCTTTGGCCCAGGGCGCGATCCTGGAGTCCCGGGATCGAGTCCCACGTCGGGCTCCCAGTGCATGGAGCCTGCTTCTCCCTCTGCCTGTGTCTCTGCCTCTCTCTCTCTCCGTGACTATCATAAATAAATAAAAATAAAAAAAATAGTTCATGGATGGGCTATCAAATAGCCCATTTTAAGAAATCACAGGATTATTAGAAAGCACTTTGAATTGAATGAAAATAAAACTACAATGTATCAGAATCTGAAATGGCTAAAGAAGTACTTAAGGGGAAATTTATATCACTAAACACCTATATCAGAGAACAAGAAAGTCTCAAATCAATGACCTCAAGTTCTACTTTAAGCTAGAAAAAGAAGAGCAAGTTAAACAACATAAAACAAAACTAATGAAATACAAAAGAAAAAAAAAACAGAAAATACAATGAAACCTAAAACTGAAAAGATCAGTAACACTGATAAACCTATAAGCAAACTGATCGAGAAAAAAAAATCACAAAGGGAAGTTGCAGAATAGAAAAATCCTGAGCTCACCTCCTCCCACAGAGACGAGGAGGCTTCAACTACATAGAGAGCATCCCTCTCTGAAAACAACCTGAGAGGATTTGGAGAACAACTCTTCCATGTCAAAGACACAAAGAAAAAGACTTACTGAGAAGGACAGAAGGGAGAGAGATACAATCTGGGAACCAAACCCCTGCACGCTGACCATACCTGTGATATTCTTCCTATTTATGGTCAGGTATCTTTTCAGACTACAATGGTATGATAAATGGAAATCCATTCCAAGAAAAAAAAAGTGGAAACCAAACACATGGAGGCATAACAACATGCTACTAAACAACCAGAGGGCCAACAAAGAAATAAAAGAAGAAATTAAAAAAGAATACCTTGAGATAAAACAAACAAACAAAAAACACAAAACCTTGAGATGAATGAAAATGGAAACAGTATTTTAACATCTTTGGGACACAGCAAAAGCAGTTCTAAGAGGGAAGTTTATAATACGGCCTATGTCAAGAAACAAGAAAAACTCAAACAATTTAACCTTGACCTAAAGGAACTAAAAAGGATAACAAACAAAACCCAAAGTTAGCAGAAAGGAAATGATACCAAAGATCAGAGCAGAAATAAATGAGCGACTAAAAGATCAGTGAAACTAAGGGTTAGTTCTCTGAAAAGACAAAAGTAATATACGCCAGAATTATCAAGAAAAAAAAGGCTCAAATAAAATCAGAAATGAAAAAGAGAAGGCACCACTGACACCACAGAAATACAAAGGATTATGAGACTACTAAGAAAAACTATGTGCCAAAAAACTAGAAGAAATGGACAAATTCCTAGAAACGATCTTCCAAGAGTGAAACAGGAAGAAACAAAGTCTAACACAACTGCACCAAAAACCGTAAGATATCTAGGAACAAATCTAACCAAAGAGGTAAAAGATCTGTACTCTGAAAACTACAGAACACCTATGAAAGAAATGGAAATGACACAGAGAAATGGAAAAACATTCCATGGTCATGAACTGGAAGAACCAAAATATTGTTACTGTTACAATGCCTATACTACCCAAAGCAGTCTACACATTTAATGAAATCTTTATCAAAATACTACCAGCATTTTTCAGACAGCTAGAACAATCTAAATTTGTATGGAACCATAAAAGATCCCGAATAGCCAAAGCAACCTTGAAAAAGCAAAGTAAGGCTGGAAGCATCACAATTCTAGACTTCAAGGTATTTAACAAAGCTGTAGTGATCAAGACAATATGGTACTGACATAAAAACAGATATGTTTTTAGATCAATGGAAGAGAACAGAAAACCCAGAAATGGACCCACACTGTATGGTCAATTAATCTTCAACATAGCAGGAAAGAATACCCAATGGGAAAAAGACTCTTGGTGTTGGGTAAACTGGACAGCAACATGCAAAAGAATGAAACTGGACTACTCTCTTACACCATACACAAAAATAAATTCAAGTGGATGAAAGACTTAATTGTGACGCTTGAAATCATAAAAATCCTAGAGGAGAACAAAGGCAGCAACCTCTTTGACATCGGCGTAGCAACTTCTTAGATATGTCTCCTGAGGCAAGGGAAACAAAAGCAAAAATGAACTATGGAGACTTCATCAAAATAAAAAAGCTTCTACAGTGAAGGAAATAATCAACAGAGCTAAAATGCAACCTACAGAATGGGAGAAGATATTTACAAATGACATATCTGATAAAGTGTTAGTATCCAAAATCTATAAAGAACTCATCAAACTCAACACACAAAAAACAAATAATATGGTTCAGAAATGGGCAGAAGACATGAATATTTTCCAAAGAAGACATCCAGATAATTAACAGACATGGGCAGCCCGGGGTGGCTCAGTGGTTTAGCGCCGCCTTCAGCCCGGGGTGTGATCCTGGAGAGACCCGGGATCCAGTCCTGCATCGGGCTCCCTGCATGGAGCCTGCTCCTTCCCCTGCCTGTGTCTCTGCCTCTGTCTCCGTGTCTCCCATAAATAAATAAATAAAATCTTAAGGGCAGCCTGGGTGGTTCAGTGGTTTAGCGCTGCCTTCAGCCCAGGGCCGGATCCCAGAGACCTGGGATTGAGTCCTACATCGGGCTCCCTGCATGGAGCCTGCTTCTCCCTCTGCCTGTGTCTCTGCCTCTCTCTCTGTGTCTCTCATGAATAAATAAATAAATCTTAAAAAAAAATTTAACAGACATATGAAAAGATGTTCAATATCATTCATCAGGGAAATACAACTTAAAACTACAATGAGCTATCGCCTCACAACTGTCAGAATGCCTAGAATGAACAATGCCAGGATGCAAGAGAGAAGGGAATTCTCTTACACTGTTGGTGGGAATGCAAACTGATACAGCCACTCTGGAAAACAGTATGGAGGTTCTTCAAAACGTTAAAAATAGAACTACCCTATGACCAAACAATGGCACTACTAGGAATTTACCCAAAGGATACAAAAATACTGATTTAAAGAGACACATGCACCCTGTTTATAGCAGCATTATCGACAATATTTAAATTATGGAAAGAGCCCAAATGTCCATCAGCTGGTAAATGGACAAAGAAGTCGTGGGGGTTGTATGTATCTATACACACAATGGAATATTACTCATCCATAAAAAAAATGAAATCTTGCCGTTTGCAACAATGTGAACGAAGCTAGAGTATATTATACTAAGTGAAATATGTCAGAGAAAGACAAATACCGTATGATTTCACTCATATGTGGAATTTAAGAAATGAAACAGATGAACATAGGGGTAAAAAAAGAGAGAGGTAAATCATAAAACAGACTCTTAACTATAGAGAACAAACTGAGGTTTGCTTGGAGGGAGGTGAGCAGGGGGATGGACTAAATGGGGGATGGGTATTAGGAGGACACTTCTGAGGATTTTGTATGTAAATTTTGTTTTTGTTTTATTTATTCATGAGAGACACAAAGAGAAAGAGAGAGAGAGAGAGATGCAGAGACACTGGCAGAGGGAGAAGCAGGCTCCATGCAGGGAACCCAACATGGGACTCGATCCTAGGTCTCCAAGGATCACGCCCTGGGCCAAAGGCAGGCACTAAACCGCTGAGCCACCCAGGCTGCCTGTAAAATTTGTATGTAAGTGACAAACTCACAGAATTCTACTACTGAAACTAATATTACACCATATGTTAACTAACCGGAATTGAAAAAGAAAACAGCTAAGAATGATGGATAAAACAAGATTAAAAAAGAAAACAATAAAATTTCAAATGTGCATGTTCTGGCAAGATAGTTAGAAATCCTGACTCTGGGGATCCCTGGGTGGCGCAGCGGTTTGGCGCCTGCCTTTGGCCCAGGGCGCGATCCTGGAGACCTGGGATCGAATCCCACGTCGGGCTCCCGGTGCATGGAGCCTGCTTCTCCCTCTGCCTATGTCTCTGTCGTTCTCTATCTCTCTCTGTGTGACTATCATAAATAAATAAAAAAATTAAAAAAAAAAAAAAAGAAAGAAATCCTGACTCTGGAAAATAAGGCAAGAATCTAGACATTAGAAAAAAGAATCGTTCACCACAACCAAGTGGGATTTATTCCAGAGATGCAAGAATGGTTTAATTTCTGTAACCAATCAGAAGACAAAATTAATATAAAAACTTTCAACCAAGTGGGTACACTGGAAACATAACTCACCATAATAAAGGCCATCATATATGACAAACCCACAGCTATCACACTCAATGGATTAGGAACAAAACAAGGATGCATCTCTTGCAACTTTTATTCTAGTACTGGAAGTCCTAGCCATAGCAATCAGAGAAGAAAAAGAAATAAAAGGCATGCAGACTGTAAAGGAAGAATTAACACAGTCACTATTTGCAGATGATATAATACTACATATAGAAAACCCCAAAGACTCCACCAAATAACTGTGGGATCTAATAAATGAATTCAGTAAAGTGGCAGTACACAAATACACAAAAATCTGTTGCATTTTTAAACAGTAACTTGCAGAAAAATTATGGGAAAAAATCACACTTATAATTGAATCTAAAAGAATAAAATGTCTAGGAATCAATTTAACCAAGGAGGTGAAGAACCTATACTCTGAAAACTATAAGATATTGATGAAACAAACCAAAGAAGACATGAATAAATGCAAAGATTAATATCATTAAAATGCCCATACTACCCAAAGCAATCTACAGATTCAATTCAATCCTTATTTGCTATACCAATAACATGTTTTCACAGAACTTGAACAAATAATACTAAAATTTATATAGAACCAGAAAAGACCCGAATAGCTAAAAGCTGGAAAATCACACTCCCAGATTTCAGGCTATACTACACAATACTATAATAATCAAAACAGTATGGTACTGGCATAAAAAAGATCAATGGAACAAAATAGAGAGCCCAGAAATAAACCCATGATTACATGGTCAATTAATATATGACAAAGGAAGCAAGAATATAATACAATGGGGAGAAAACAGTTTCTTCAACAAATTAGTTGGGAAAACTTGACATTTACATGCAAAAGAATGGAACCGGGCCACTTTCTTACATCATATACAAAAGTAAACTCAAAATGGATGCTCAACATCACTAATCATCAGGGAAATGCAACACAAGTCAAAACCATGAGAGATCACCTCATACCTTTCAGAATAGCCAGTATCAAAAAAATAAGAAATATCAAGTGTTGACAAGCATATAAAGAGACTGATGTACACCACTGACAGGAATGTAAATTAGTACAGCCACTGTGGAAAACAGTACAGAACAGTTCCTCAAAAAGTTAAAAATAGAAATACCATACGATCCAGCATATCTACTTCTGGGTATGAAACCACTAATTCTAAAAGATATATTTATGGGGTGCCTGGGTAGCTCAGTTGGTTAAGCATCCAACTCTTGATTTTAGCTCAGGTCTTTTTTTTTTTTTTTAAGGTTTTATTTATTTATTTATGAGAGACACACACAGAGAGAGACAAAGAAGCAGAGGGAGAAGCAGGCTTCATGCAGGGAGCCCGATGTGGGACTCGATCCCAGGACTCCAGAATCACACCCTGGGCCAAAGGCAGGTGTTCAACCGCTGAGCCACTTAGGTGTCCCTTAGCTCAGGTCCTGATCTCAGGGACATGAGTTCAAGTCTGGAGTTGGGCTCCATGCTGGTCATGAAGTCTACTTAAAAAAAAAAAAAAAGAAAAAAAAAAGGTTTATGTACCCCTATGTTCACTGTAGCATTATTTACAATAGCCAAAAGATATGGAAGCAATCTAATAACCATTGATAGATGAATGGTTAAAGATTTGGGACGGACACACACACACACACACACACACGATAAAATATTACTCAGTCATGAAAAAGAATGATACCTTGCCATTTGCAACAACATGGACGGACCTACAGGACATTATGCTAGTGAACAAGTCAGAGGAACAAATACCACATGATTTTACTCCTATGTGGAAACTAAAAAAGCAAAACATATGAACAAACAAAAGTCCTAAATACAGAGAACAAACTCATGGTTGCCAGAAGGAAGGGTGTAGGGGATAGGTAAAATTGGTAAAGGGGATCAAAGGGTACAAACTTCCAGTTGAAAATAAGTCACAGGGATTGAAAACATAGGAAATATAGTAGAAAATATTTTAATATCTTTGTATAGTGCCAGATGATTATACTTATCACGGCAATCATTCTGTAATGTATGTAAATGTCTAATCACTACCTTGTACGTCTGAAAGCAATATTGTTTGTCAACTGTCCTTCAATTAAAGAAAGAAAACCAAGATGAACTTCCCAGGAAAAAAACAACCCAAATTACTAATATCAATAGTGAGTGAGTTAACATCACTACAGAGTCTACTGATCTTAAAAAGGATAAGAAAATATTACAATTAATTTTATGCCAATAAATTCAACAACTTAGATGAAATGGACAAATTCCTTGAAAGATGAAACTATTAGAGCCTACTCAAAAAATACAAAATCTGAATTTCTCCAGATCTATTAAAGAAATCAAATTTGTTGTTAAAAACCTTCCCACATCAAAAACTGCAGGCCTAGAGGGTTTCACTGGTGAATTCTACAAACATTTACGAAAAGTATCATACCAATTCTACATAAACTCTTTTTAAAAAATACTGACATATTTCACAACTCATTCTGTAAGGTCAGTATTACCCTGATACCAAAGCCAGGCAGATATACAAGAAAAATACAGACCAGCATCCCCCATGGAAACTGATGCAAATTTTTAAAGCAAAATTTTAGTAAACTGAATCCACCAATATATGAAAAGGAAAATATATCAAAACCAAGTGTGGTTTATCCTAAGGATACAAGGTTAGTTTAACATTTGAAAACCAAAGTAATTACAACATATCAAACTAAAAAGTGAAAACCCTTCATTTGACAAAACCCAACATCTATTCCTAATCTTCGCTAAGTAACATAAAAACATTTTTTTATAGGCACTCTTTCCCCCTGAAATCTAGTTTCTAGTCCGCTAAATCTGCCTTTGCTATATTCACCAGGGTCGACTTCTGAGATACAATATAGCATGGCCTTTAAAAGTGTGGACTCTGAGCTCTACTCCTTACTAGGTATATGACCTTGAACAGTTCTAACTTCTCTCGTGCCTCATTTTTCCTATCTACAAAATGAGGATAATAATAGACTTCTCTTATAGGGCATTATAAGATTAAATACATTAACAATATGCAAACCACTTAAAACAGTGCCTGACGTATGGTAAGAGTTATGTAAGTTTTTAATTTTTATTATTTTTATTATTATGTTTGGAAAATATCTAGTCCTTAATCTCTGGTTGTTCTCAGATAATTACTCTGTCCATGTAGAGAAGCATTTCAGCAGATTAAACTAATAGAGCAGTATGGGGTGGCGAGGCCATGGCACAGCCGAAGTTTGAATCCTGGCTCAATCATTTCCTGGCTATGTGTCCTGGGGCACACTACTTAACCTCCCTGGACCTCTTTACTCGTGTTTAAAAGGGTGATAATAGGGGCAGCCCCGGTGGCGCAGTGGTTTAGCGCTGCCTGCAGCCCAGGCCCGTAATCAGTCCCGGAGACCTGGGATTGAGTCCTACATCGGGCTCTGTGTGGTGCCTGCTTTTCCCTCTGCCTGTGTCTCTGCCTCTCTTTGTCTCTATGAATAAATAAATAAAATCTTAAAAAAATAATAAAATAAAATAAAGTAAAAGGGTGCTAATACCTTACTTCTTCAGATTGTCGAAAGGATTGTGTAGATATCCCTTTTCTTTCCTCAAATTCCTACAAAGGCCGGACTTATTTTACCAGCATGCCTTCCAACTGGACTGGCTATAGGCCCAGCCTTTTAAGAAACCAACAGCAAATGCTGGCCTCTGAAGAGGTCAATATTGAAAGGTAAATCTTATATTCACCTAGGACTTCTAGGGTGTTGTCCTCTCAGAGGCCAGAATTACCTCTCAGGGTCATGAGAATGGCCTTTTGGGGACCAGGATTCTGATGGCAAGAGCCTGGGCTCCAATGAGCTTCAAACTGATCTTCTCTCCTATCCATTTAGCAGTGGTATTTCTGAAAGTCAGCCCTGAATTTCTAATTTCTACTTGGGAGTTAATTACCACCTATAAAGACAGTGGCTGCAAAAAAAGTCTCTATTTTCCACCCTAATATCTCATGAAAACTTTAATTCTTATTAAAATGCCAACATTCATACTTTAATATACTTTCTACACCTATGCACATCCATCTCTTGGATGTACAGTGTGGCTCCTTATGTGTTTTTTCCCTTAAACAGCTGATTATCTGTATTTCAGGGTATCTGTAGGGTTTTGATTCTGTGTCCCTGACCCGTATTTTTATTTTCAGGCTGGTTCCCTCAAACCTGAGGACCATTCATGGTTTCCCCCATCTGTTACCAGTAGCCACATCTATTCTGCAGTTCTCAAGTTTGTTTACTCTGGAATCATCTTTGTCAAGCCTATCTTCTTTGTCCTCACATACGGTCTAGCACCAAGTGATTTCTATTTATTTATTTAGTTAGTTAGTTATTATTTATTATTATTATTTATTTATTTATTTATTTTGAGAGAGAGAGAGAGCAAGAGGAGACTGCACACACACAGGAGGGAAGGGGAAGAGGGGGAGAGAGAATCTAAGCAGGCTCCACACCCAGCATGGAGCCCAACGTGGGGCTCAATCCTATGACCCTGAGATCATGACCTAAGTGGAAACTGAGTCAAAACGCTCAACCGACTGAGCCACCTAATAACACCTCAAGTGAGTCCATTTTTAGTAGGCTTTAGATACATGTTTCTCCCCTTCTGGCTGCTCTAATCCAAACCTTAATCATTTTACAGTTGGACTCCTTGCTGGCCTCCTCCCCTCAGACCTACTTAACTCATAGCAGAGGACCTTCTTAGTCACATGTCATTTTGAACATAGCAGTCATTTTCAATTCCGTTTAAACCAAATGATTTAAGACTTGAAGACACCGCTCTACTGACCTCTATCTAGAGGCCTTCATTTCCAACACTCTGGATTCAGGCTCATCAACACAGCCAAGTATGTTTTTTCCCATCACTGTGCGTTCCCCAGTCCTGGGTACTGATTCCAGAGCCCAAAGCCTCTTAACCATCATGTGATAAAGTATTTAAGAATGTGGGCACTAGAGTCCTAGGTTAGAATAGTTCCATTTCTGATTAGTTGTGACCCTCTATGATTTAAGCTCCACGTGGAGTACCAACCACAGCACCAACTAGCCTCAGCTGTTGCTAGAACTGAGATTATCTATGTAAAGCACCATCCAGCACACAGTAAGCACTAAAGAAGCATTAGCTATTATTCCGGTCTCACTATTACTATACTGGCTCCTAACAAGAGACCTAAGGTCTGGAACATACTAGGTGGTCCATAAGATGAATATTCGTTCTTGCTCCTAAAATTATTGAAACACTAGTGAAAGATACAGGTTTTAATTTGGGAATTTGACCTACCTTTAACTCTGAGTTGGCTGCAAATTTCTGTCCAATTAAAGCTGCATTTCCTCCTACATAGTGCTGTAAGATAGTTCAAGGTTATTAGACAGTATTTTAGCAAACCATGTTACCCAAGCTTAGCAATTTTTTAGTTTATTGAATTTATAGTCTTTTTTTCCAAAAAAAATTTGTGGCTGGTTTACAATAATGACACATAGATGAGGTTAATAAAATTGTTAACCTCCTAGGTTAACAATGAATTATAAGCAGAGGTGAAAAAAACCAAATACACGAACCATGAAAATTAGTCTAACAGTCTTAACTGTAGATCAAACCTGGCCTTGAGCTTCCAGGAAGCCAGGACAGATAAAGGAAACATGAAAAACGTGGGCAGATCTTATCTTCTATGCCACAGTCCTACTAAAATGAGTGTATGACTGAGTCACTGTCCTCCTAAAAATCATTCAATCAATACCACAATGAACTAAAATCCAACTCAAAAGTGAGGCACATAGGCCTTTCCTTATCTCCCCTCCCTTCTACCCTCCTCTCCTGTGCTTCCCTCCCACACCATGCTGGCAGCTCTCTGAGCCTGCCTTTCTCTTTGTGCTTTTAGCACATGCTATTCCTCTGCTCAGGATGCCTGTCTTTTCTCACACACTGGAAAATCCCCAATTACTTCTCAAAAATCAGTTGCACTCACCTCTTCTGCCAGGCTTGCTGTCCCCTTACCTCACTGCCACCTCAGCCTCTACAGCGCCCCTCCCAGACAGGAATACAGATCCCCTGCTACCCCTATACCAAACCTCCGCTAGAGTCCTACCCACTTGGGCTACTGTCATCAGGGTGCAAGACTAGCTCCCTCAGGACAGGATCGGTTGTCTTCTTATAGTAAACGTTCAGTTTAAATCTAGCAATGTTTGTTGCTAGATTTCGAGAAAGAGGTGTCAGAAAAATATAAAGGGTTTCCTGGGAGCAAGTCTAAGGGTAAAGGGCCCTAACATAGAATAATATTTCCTAAGTACCACCTCTCTCAGCTGCAGACCTGGTCCTTGAGAGAGAGATGACTCAAGGCTGGTATTCCATGTTGCTGACTAAGGATGGATCCATGTGCTCTGGACACCTGACAAGCAGGAGATAAGGCTGATGCTCTACTGTGAAAACTGAGAAGCCTAATCAAGACTCCTACCCGGATGGCATGCCAGCACCTCACCTTCCAGTCCTTGGCAGTATGGAGAGGCAGAGACTAAACAATTCAGTTCTAGATTCTAGACCTTGCTTTCATCCTAAGCTTTGTGTTCACCAAAGTCCAGATTCAGGTAAACAGTTACAGCTTTCTATAGGTAAATTTAAAGCTTTCTGTGATATATAGGCTAAAATTTGGTCTTTTCATGTTAGCATGAATTTTTATTTGCCCATGATGGCCAGAAGAATTTACTAAAAATCTTGGGGGAAAATATTAAGATTCTATGAAGTGGATTTTAAATTTTTCATGTAATAGTTTTTTTTTTTAAGATTTTATTTATTTATTCATGACAGACACAGGGAGAGAGAGAGAGAGAGAGAGAGAGAGAAACAGAGTCACAGGTAAAGGGAGAAGCAGGCTCCATGCAGGGAGCCCCATGTGGGACTCGATCCCGGGACCCCAGGATCACACCTGGGCTGAAGGCCGCGCTAAACCATTGAGCCACCCAGGCTGCCCTCATGTAATAGTTATTAATGACTGTTTTATGAATCTGCTTATGGTTTAAGGGAGTTTGAAAAAACACCAAGTGAAGTGTCACCCTGGAGGAAGGTAAGGAAGTACATTTTAGGACTCATAATTTTAAGAAATAACTTGGACAATCAAAAAAGCTGGGTGAAGTTTTTATACAAAAAAACTTTTTTTTTTTGCATTATGAAACAAAAGGCAGGATCAAGGCAGAAAAGAATAGAAACTGAATTAGTGGTTCAAATACTATGACCATAAAGACTTTTTGCAGCAACTAGTCATCATGTTAGAACTACCCAGATTCTTTCATAAGAGATCAGAATCTCAGTGAGCTCAGCTATAAAAATGATTGCAGCTGACATCTTAAAAGCCTGTTGTCTGCTTTACAAACTCAGCTGGGTAACGCCCATGCCTACTTCTAATGTTCAAATGGGAAGCTTCAAAAGAAAAAAGAACTTTAAAACCTTAAATGTTCTCAAAATAAAAGTGGTCATAAAGGATGGCCTGTGAAAGGTACCAATTAAAAATAGCATTAAAAGAACTCCCCGAGTGGAATGCCTGGGTGGCTCAATGGTTGAGCACCATTCGGCCCAGGGTGTGATCCTGGAGTCCCAGGACTTGCATCTGGCTTCCCGTGGGGAGCCTGCTTCTCCCTCTGCCTATGTCTCTGCCTCTTTCTCTAAGTCTCGAATGAATGAATGAATGAATGAATGAATGAATGAATAAAACCAAAAAAACCCAGGAACTCTCTAGCAAGAATCACATCCAGACTGAGAAGACTAGCTAAAGCAAGGATTTAGGTGAGTAAAAAGAACTGAGGGGTAGAGGGATGCTGAAATAAACAATCAAAATCCAGCTGCAAGAGGCATGAGGGCATGTGTAGCAGTAGGTATGCTAGGGTGAGAGCCTGGGTCTGCAGGCCCAGCTCTGCCTCTTGCTTCATGAACCTCAAGAAAGTATCTGGACCACGTGGACCCCAAGGCTTTATGATCATCATGTGAGCCTGGGGACCCCTAAATTTTGTCCATCTCTGACAGGTTCCACCCTGTAGGCGAGGAGTTCTCAAAACAGGGTTATCAGAACAAGAGCATCAAGGAAACTTCCCAGAAGGGAAGTAAATTCCTGGGTCCCAGCCTGCACCTACCGAATCAGAAACTCTAAGAGCAGTTGTTTCAATAACCTCTCCAAGTGATTCTGTGTTTCAGGTCTGAGAACCACTGATCTAGACCAGTGCTTCTCAAACAATGCGATTTTGCTTCCCTAAACTCTCCCCAACCCTGGAAACAAGTGACCATGTCTGAAGACATTTTTAACTATCTCAACTAGGGGAGGATGGGAGTGCTACTGCCTGTCATCCAGTGGGTAGATGCCAGAGATGCTGCTGAACATCTTACAACGTGCAGGAGGACAGCCCCTACAACAAAGAATTCTCCAACCCAATGCATCAGTAACGCTGAGGTAAGGAACCTGGCTCTGGATCACTCAAGCAGAGGTGAGGATCCAGGCCTCCCTTGTCCATGCCAAAGTTACCACCAGTGCTGTGTGTCTGGCCTTTTTCTCTTGCTCAGGAAGGACTCCGCCATATTATGATTATTCCATGTTATTAGCCACAAGCAATATCCAAACAGGAGGAGGCATCTTTACCTTAAGCTTGCGTAATATGAAGAAAGAGCAATTTAATGGATGAACCAAAATTTCAGTCACTATACTTCATCAATGTTGGCTGAACTGAACTGACTAGAAACAGCAGAGTTAATGGAAGTTCAGATACACAGCTTTACAGAAAGGGAAACCAGAAAGGGAATTCCCAACAACCACCCTCCAGAATGACTGGAGGAAAAGTTGTTTGGTTGCTTCTAGGACCCTTACAAAACGCTATCTTTCCCCACCCCCCACCTTATCTTAATTCACTGCTGGCGAACCAAACAGACCTGGGCTCCTGGGAGCTCGGATGCCATCTGGGCAATGTCCTGGAAAGCTTCCTTATCGCTGAAGAAGCGCTCGGCTGCAGCTCCCTTCCCCATGAAGTGAACGAAAGCTTCCTCCAGATCAGTCCGCGAATGCAGAATGCTGTGATCCTTCCCATTCCCAGGATTCAGGCCAAGCGCCTGCAAGAGCTTCACCCCTGAGAGCACTACATCCACACAGGCATTGACTCTGGAAAGAAGAAGCAAAGAGAAAGTGTGAAAGAAAAAAGGAGAGGCATGAGGGCAGGTACTTTGCATCAACAACACAGAAATGTTTCCAGGAACTGTATTCAAACAGAAAAACCAACGAAGCGGATTTGAAACCTCAACTGGGAAATAAACAGCATGTGGCAGAAGGAAGATTCCTTTATCTGGACAAATGTCTTATTAGAATCAGAACACAGGAATCTTTCCAATAGGATGGCAAACTTTTACACTAGTTGAAAAGACAGGTGCTCAGCATTTTGGAACAAAGCTATCTCAATAACACAAATACAGCATTTCTGAGGAAATGTTGGCAGAGCCAAACTGTCTGGATTCATACTGGGTTTGTGACTTGAGCAAGTCACTTTAACTTCCGGGTCTCAATGTCCTCACTTACAAAATGCTGTTACATAGGTGTCTAATCCAGAGCTGTTTTGAAGATTAAGTTAATATATGTTTAGGAACACTGCTTGGTGGAAAGCAAGCAAAACAGAAGTTTTGGTCAAAAGCCAAGTATCAGATACCTTTCCTTAGGATGGTGGTAAGATACACTAAATACCTAATGTCTAAATACTCCTAGCTGAAACTCTTCAAGAGTTGTGGTGCCTTAAAACTGAGGCACACCTACAGTCTTACAACAATTCAACACTTGGCAGGTGTTCACTGGGTGAATGCATGACCTTTAAAAGTTTTGTAAGAAGCCAATACTGCATTATCTGGATGGCTCCAAGGAACCAAATAATAAAGCACTATGGTTGTCTGGCATGGCTTCTCTATGGTCTGCACAGAAAAGTTCTGGCTTATATTTGTAATGTTACTTTGCTAAATAAAAATCATCCCTTAAAAGAGAACGGTTAAATGATTTGGGTAGCTACAAGAGGACTTCCTACCCCCACCTCACACTCCCTTTTGTTTCTGCCTCTATCTCCTGGGGATGTCATTCTTGTCAATGGGGCTAGATGACCACACAGGCAGCTCGAAGCCTCTGAGAAGGCCAAGGCTCACAGCAGGCTAAAAAAATAGTTCCAGGTGATAAGGGTGGCTGGGCTTCCAGGGTAATTTGGAGCAGTTGTAAAAGTAGACAGTATACTCATCAAAAGAGAAGGCCCAAAGGACTAGATACTAGTGTCGAATATAGCTACAATGTTTCCCTTCTAGTTTCTTAAAAAGAAAAAAACCCTCTTGATCTGGGAATTAACACAATACTAATTCATTAATGGTGGTAAACTCTAAGAGGAAGGAGACTGAGCAAAGGAGAGAAATTTTATTTTTCACTAGATATATTTCTGATTTTTATAGGCATATATTACTTTTGTCATAAAAACAATTTTTAAGAGGTTCGAACGGAGGCTAGTCATCACTGATATCACTCAAGCAAAGTTTACAAGGGCAAGGAAGAGACCCATCTCTCCTAGTGACACCTGCTGACTGCACCCCCATCATAAGGATTCTTTAATTTTTCCTCTATGGATCCCATGCTTTTAAAAAGATTTTTACCTACCAAACAGCATTTAAATACTCAAATTTTCTTATTCTTTTAAAACAAAGATACATACATACTCTGGTCAACTGGAAAAGTATAACCTAAGAGTTACTATGCTTTTCTGTGCATAAAACACAGACATTCACGTGACACGTGCTTAATATTTAAAACATATTCCTTTCACAGCCCCACATAAACCAAGTACACCTTATAAAACTGGTCTCAATTCCACCACATACAGGGCATTCTTCATTTCTACTGGATGCAACATTAGATGCCCAAAGGATAGACTCTTTTTTTTTTTTTTTTTTTTTAATTTACAGAAACACACACATACAGAGAGAGGCAGAGACACAGGCAGAGGGAGAAGCAGGCATCATACAGAGAGCCTGACGTGGGACTCGATCCAGGGTCTCCAGGATCACGCCCTGGGCCGCAGGCGGCGCCAAACCGCTGCGCCACGGGGGCTGCCCCAAAGGGTAGACTCTTAAAAGAAATACTCTCCCTGGTTCTCAGAAATAAGTAGATTCCCTAGTTTCAGACATGTGCAAGTTTGGACAGTGAGTGATACTATTTCCACCAAACAGCCCTATCTGGAAAATGTCTCCTAGTGGATTTGGGTCCTGATCCTGGAGAGCAAAAGTTCAGACGCTGAGGGATTCCCACATTTGAAAACAGTGGCTTGCACGAACATATCACCTTCATCTCCAGTGATACACTGAGACCCTGAACAGGGTCTGATTCTTTAAAGATGAGAATGGAGAAGTTTGCAAAAGTTACAAAAAAAGAAAAAAAAAAGGAACAAAACCAAAAGAAGCAATGTTCAGCATATGTCGTAACACAACACAAAGCCCAATAGAACTAATTTTGAGTAAAAAATGTAACTACAATAGGAATATTTTCCACCCTTCCTTCATCACATCATGAAAAAGATTTACAAAGGAAAAAAATGTATTCAGTTGCTTTCGATAATAAAGAAAATTGAACCTCTATGTGCCAGATACCAAACTAAGTACTTCTCCATGTGCTTTCTAGTTATACTTTAACCAGAGCAAGAAACTTCCTCTGCACTTACCTCAATTCAACAGCATCCAGAAATGTAAACAAGCACATTACCTACAGTGCTTTATTATCCAGGGAATTAAAAGAAGGGAGGGAGCAAAAGAACCAGAAGACAAAAATTATGCTCATTTGACTTTAGGCAGAATTTCAGAGTTGAGCAAGAAATGTATAAAGGACTATAATGTGAGTTTGGAGAAAAATAGAGACATAGATGAAATAACTGGAAAACAAAGCAAGGCAACAGATGCTGAATATCCAAATAAGAGGAAGGGCTAGAAGGGCAGGGGAATCTGGGCTTTCAGGCCTACTGTCAGAGGCTCTTGGCGGGTGGGGGAAGGAGGCACAGTTCCCCTTCTAGACTCCAAGTTTTTTTTTTTTTAAGATTTATTTATTGATTCATGAGAGGTGGGGGGGGCAGACACAGGCAGAGGGAGAAGCAGGCTCCATGCAGGGAGCCCGATGTGGGACTTGATCCTGGGTCTCCAGGATCACGCCCTAGGCTGAAGGCAGGCACCAAACTGCTGAGCCACATAGGCATCCCATCTTTTTTCTTTTTTTTTAAGATTTTATTTATTTATTTGAGAGAGAGGCTCCCCACTGAGCAGGGAGCCTGATTCGGGGCTCAATCCCAAAACCCCGGGATTCTGACCTGAGCTGATAGCAGACGCTTAACTGACTGAGCCACCCATGTGCTCACTAGACTGCAAGTTCTTTAAAGGCAAGGATGGTGGTTCTCATCACCTCACTTCTGTTTCATTACCTGTAAAATGTTAGGTGGTCTTCCTAGCTTTAACACTATACCTGAGATACTACAACAGGTAATCATCATCACCATAAGATGCAGAACTGCAGAGAAGAGAAATCAAGACGGGTAGGGGCAGTGGTCTCTGGACTGAGCTCCGGATGCTGCTCTGGACAGAGAAAGAAGGCTGGTATATGAAGCACTGCCTGTAAAGCAGGCACTTTCAGACAGACCACACCAATTTGTAAAATGTGGTAAGATAGAGAAGTGGTCACAATGCTTAGAGCTGAGAAAAGTTGAGGTTGAAGGCTGACTACCATGGCAAAGGCCACAGCTACAGGAGCCTAAAATCAAACCCAGATTTATCTGATACTGAAGCCCTCACTGGGAGCATGCACAAGCAAAGATACAGATGAAGGGATTAACTCTGTATGGATACAGTAAGAATGCAGATCTAGTTAGAATGGAGAGTTGAACAGAGGAATAGAGTGAGATAGATGTCAAACGTCAGGGTGAAGCCAGGAATGAACACTAGGTTTATCATTTACCCAATGAGTCTTTGGTACCAGAGTCCAATTTTGAGGCCGGGGAGGTGGTACATTTTAGAAAGACGTGGTAGTGGGCTTGCATCCTCTATTCCTCTGGGTCCTTTCCACCAGCTCCTACGCTGGTGCCTCCCAGAATTCCACCCTTGCCATTTATCTCCCTTTCTTGTTCTCTCCCGGGATAATCTCATACAGTCTCTGACCTCAACTTAACTACTGGCATCTTCACAGCCTGCAAGACTGCTCCTCAATATGCTCCTAAGCTTCGGCCTGTCAGCTGATGGCTCAGCTTCATTTGAAATCCCATAAGCAAGTGCACTGCTCCTTCTCTGAAATCCAACCTGTTACCTTCCAACACAAACTTGTTCTTTTTTCTTAATCTCTCTTATGGCAACAATGTGACATGAACATGGAGACAGGAACAGGCTTACCTTGTGCCTCTGGTATTTGACAGCTGGTAATTTTGGGCCAATCAAGATTTCTAAGCTCTGGTGTGCTTATCTGTAAAAACTGGATGACAATATCTGTTATCTACCTACTTAAGGTTGTTAGCTGTTACTCGATGCTAAAAAAAACTTGCCATTTTGGACTGTCTTTCTTTACCAGATTCAACCTATTAGCAAATCTCACACTTGGCACTACTGCCAATGAAAAAAGGCTCTTTTCTCCCTTCGCCCAGATCCTAAAATGACCTCTTAACTAGGGTCAGGATCCCAAGACTTTCCTCCTTATGGACCACATTAAATTGTATACTGTGAGAGTGCAAATGAATATATGTGTGTGCGTGTTCTACTGAGAACTCAAACCACGACACCTCCTCCCCCAGATGAACTTCTGGTACAAGTACTGCCACTGCTCTCAACTACCTCTTTGCACAACCCCATCTTTAGGCTGAAAATCCCTTTGGGTAATGAAAAATGTTACCAATGTCTGTCTGGTACCCACACAAATGATGTGAAACCGTCAAACAGAACCACTGCTCAAAACCCACCCTTTACATCCCCACTAGTTATTCTCAGAAAGATCTTAGCCTCATTTACCTACTTTCACTGCTTTCCCACCACCTGGTATAAAAGGTCCCTCTCTACCAGAAGTTCCTTGCCCTCAACAGAGGCGCAACTTGCTCTTTCTAAACTATGTACCTCACATTTGGTTCTCTCTGCCCAAGTGGACTTACTCCCCTACCCCTGGGTGGAGAAACCCCATTTTCCATTTCTTCTCCAGGACCTAAACCATGCAAATCATTATAGCAGAATATATTTTCCAGGATGGACTCAAGATATTCCATCCCACGTGCTCTTTTTACAGACACTCCTCCCATCAAGGTGTGTCCTGAGTCCCATCTGCTTGAAACCATCTGCACCCAGGACAGCAGTGGAAGTGATGCTATGTGCTTTTAAGTTTAGGTCATAAACGGCATTAAGGCTTCTGCCTGGTTGTAGGGACATTCTGTCTCCTTACCCTGCTGTGAGAAAGCTATGTAGCTGTGGCGGACAACCACAATCAACCTTTAAGAGGATTCCAGTCCCAGGCACAATCTGACTGAAACTGCGGGAGACCTCGAGTCAGAACTGCCTAGCAAAGCCTAACTGAGCCTCAGAATCATGAGAATACACCAAATAACCATGTTTTAAGCTACGAAGTTTTGGGGGGATTTGTAGATGTAGCAATAGTAAATGGAAAACCTTACCCTGGGAGGAATTAGCAATCTTTTGGAACACAAGGCTACTTTTTTTTTTTTTTTTTTTTTACCACTAGTTCTGCAAAGCACTTTTCACAATTGTCATAAACCACACGGTGTGACCCTGTCCCCCCATCAATTCATACATTGAAGCCCTAACCACAAATGTGTCTGTTTTTGGAGACAGGGACTATTTAAGGAGACAACTAAGGTTAAATGAAACCATTATCCGAGAGGACTAATGTCCATATAATAAGAGGAAGAGACATCAGGGGTGTGCACCCAGAGAAAAGGCCATATGGTACACCTGCAAGGCAGGAAGAGGACTCAATGGAAACCAACCTTGCCAGTACCTCCCCTTGATCTGAGACTATCAGCCTCTAGAACTGTGAGAAAATTTACGTTAAGCCACCCAGTCTGTGGCACCCTGTCATGTCCGCCCCAACAATAATAGTGAATATATCTAGTTTCATCAACTGGGGTGGGGATCTTTTTTCACCCATTTCTGCATCCTCAGAACCTAGCACAGACCTAACACGTATTACGTATTACATAGTCGCTGATAGGTGTGTAAAGCCAGGGGGAATGCTTCAGACACTGATAAGGAGGGGCGCCTGGGGGGCTCAGTTGGTTAAGCGTGTGACTCGATTTCAGCTCAGGTCATGATCCCAGAGTTTTGGGATGGAGCCCCATGGTGGGGTCTGCCGCCCGCCCCCCCACCCCGTGCCCCTGTTCTTTCTCTCAAAATAAAGAAATGAAAGAAATGAAAGAAAGAAAGAAAGAAAAAAGAAAGAAAAGAAGAAAAGAAAAAGAAAAAGAAAAAAGAAAAGAAGGAAAGAAAAAAGAAACAAACCCTAATAAGGAAGTGAAAGGGCCTGAACTTGAAAAAAGAGGTAAAGGAGACACATCCGAAGAAACAATATGCTGATTAGGAGGAGGAAAAAAAAAAAGCACTATTGGGTCCCCGCCCAGCTCAGCACCTGGAGCATGCAACTCTTGACCTGGGGATCGGGTGTGAGCCTCACACTGGGTATAGACATTACTTAAAGTATCTTACAAAAAAAAGGGGGGGGGGCAAAATTCCTGACATTTGCATGCTTTTTACATAAGACACCACGCAAGACTGCCGTTATCTCCCTTAATCTTCAGGGTAACTTGGCTCTTCCTTAGCCTTGCCCCAGCACTCACAAAAACTAGCAGAGTACTTCGCAGAAGGCCTGCCTTTTTTTTTTTTTTTTTTTGGTACGGTGCTTCTGAGTTGATGGTTAAGTTATTTAAGTCGAAGCGAGACTGGGTTTAAAGTCGGTGCGAGGGGGACAATTACACTTCTGCAGAGGGAAACAAAGAAGGGAGGCACTGGCGGTGCGGGGTTGGGGGGGGTGGGACCCTCAATATGCGATGTCACTGAAGGCGGAGGAGGAGAGGGCTTTCAGGGAGAAGAGGGCATGTTTCACGCACGGAGGGCTGGAGGGAGAGGCCAACGCCGCCTAAGTCCCCAGGGAGCGCTGGGAGCGAGCGCGCTCGGCACAGTGGCGGTCTCCCAACCACGGTGCTACGGAAGGGGGTGGGAGGGAGATAAAGTCGGTGGCGCGCTCGAGAAGTTCAGGAGAGGGCGAGAGCCGGCAGAGCGGTGTAAGGAAGACCAAGCGTCTGCCCGCAAAAGAGGCAGCTGCCCGAGGAGGAGCCGAGACAGGAATGGAGGCGGCTGGAGGGCGTCGGGTTGCGCGGGGTTCGCGAGAGGCTGTCAGGCGGGTCCCAAAGAGAGGAGACGCGGCTGCGGAGAAGCCGGGCGGGAGGCGGCGGCGTCCGGGGAGTCCTCGCTGCAGTGACGAGCCGGGCCGGGCAGGTCCCAGGCATCCGACGCTTCCCGCCAAGGAGGCGGCGCGGACGCCAGCGCCGAGGGGCCTCCCGGGGGGCGCCCGGGAAGCCCCGTCTCCGCGCCGCTCTCCCTCCCCGTCCCCCAGCCGCCCGGGCTCCGCCGCGGCGGCCCTCGCAGCGCCCGCGCCTCCTGCAGAGACCGCGAGACGCAGGCCCCGCAGGCACTCACCCCACGGCCACGCGGCGCCAACGCCGGGCCGGCCGGACGATGAGCGCGTCCCAGGCGGCCGCCAAGCGGCCCTCAGGGGAGCCGGGTCCCGGGGGCGCGGGCGCCAGCTGCAGCGAGCTCCACAGCGAGCGCAGCGCCGAGCCGGGCAGCTGCGGCTCCAGCAGGAGGACGCAGCCCACCGCCAGCGCCAGGAAGCCCGCGTACGCCGAGCCGCGCCACAGCGCCATGGGGACGGAGCAGCCGCGCCCGCGGGCCACTGCTTTCCCGGCCCGCGCCTCTTCCGTCTCGGCGCGCGCCGACGTCAGCACGCGCCACGTCACGCCGGCGCGCCACGGCCCCCGAGGGGCGGGGTCTGCGCGGCTCCCGGGGGCGGGTCTGCGGGGCGCGCGTGCGCGCTCGGGGGGCGGGGCGGGGTTTCGGCGGAGGCCGGGGCGCGGCGCTGGGTCCCGGGCGGTGTCTCCGCCGTCCGCCGCGACGGACCCCACCGGAGGGGTGAGGACACGCTCATCTTCCCAGTGCGACGAAGCGGAGCAGCCTCACGTTCCTGTCGGAGCCGGTCCGCGTCCACTTGGGAGCAGCGCCTCTTCCTGATCAGCCGCTCGGCGTCTGCGGCCCCGCTTCACCGCCCGCTGGCCGCTTCCTCTTTCTTCCCGGCGGAGCCCCCGGGGCACGCGGGCCGGAGCTTCTGCTCCTCCGAGGGCAGCCGAGGCCTTCGGCCCCTCGAGACCTCTGCCCATCCTCCTGCAGGGTGACCGGATTCAGAGCCTTAGAATAGCCCTCTTGGGGGCGCTGCTCCCTTTGACAATAATCGGGGGAAAAATGCAGGAATGCACAGAATCTTGTGTCGCGGAGATTACGGATTTGGGTTAAGAAACGCGGGTTTCTCTTCCTTTGCGTGGGTGACGGAGCTCCAGCCCGGGCGGGCCCGGCCCTCCTCGCTGTGCCCTTCAGTGCAGGAGCCGACGTGGAGCGCGGTGAAGCGAGGCCCGTCGCCAGCTCCTTCTCAGCGGCCACCCCGTGCGGCCTGGGCCTGGTCTTCTTCCCTGGCCTGTTTCCTTGTGCATCTAGTCCTGCTGGCTCCTGACCTTGGCTTTGTGTCGGATTTTCCATTCTGCCCCTGACCTTTGGACTTGGCAGCGAAACCTTATTTCCCTAGCTTTAATCCTGGGTGACAGGGTTTATGCCCCTAGTCCAACAGCCTGCTCACCTCTCCATCCTGGCCGCCTGCCTTCCCCTAGGTCACCCCACCCAGCACACCTGATTATAGCCGCTCATTCAGAGGAGATATTCTTTTTTTTTTTTAAGATTTTATTTATTTTTTTTATTAGAGTGAGTGATAGGAAACACGAGTTGGGGAGAGGCAGAGGGAGAAGCAAATTCCTTGCTGAACAAGGAGCTTGACTGGTGGCGGGGGTGGGGGCTGGATCCTGATCCTGGGAGTCCGGGATCTTGATCTGAGCTGACCCCCCCCAAAGGAAATACACAGGAGATTTGGGCTGCCAAGGAGCCAATGAGATTTGCGAGGAGCCATGAAACTGTCTTCTCTAGAATTACCTGTCCCTTCTCCCTTCTCAGGTAGATATGTCAAATCAGTTCCTAGAGAAACTGCCCCCTCTCATGACCCACTGTGGGCCTGTTTCCCTACCATCCCAGGGATGACTAAACCAGCACCTAACTAAAAAGCGGGGAATCTGCTGTGCCAGAGAACACTTTTTTTTTTTTAAGGATTTTATTTATTCATTCCCGAGAGACACAGAGAGGCAGAGACACAGGCAGAGGGAGAAGCAGAATCACGCCCTGAGCCAAAGGCAGATGCTCAACCACTGAGCCACCCAGATGTTCTGAGAACACTTTTCAGTTAGCAATAATTGTGACTTGGATAAAGTATATTGGCTATGATATTGCCACTGTGCAAAGCTCGGAAAATACTTCCCTCTACTGAGAATTTGGACTAAGAGTCAGGAGTCTGTAGCTGGTCCTCCCCGCCCCCCAAGGTCACATAGGCTTGATGGTCAGATAGAGTTAGTTAAATACATTCCCAGGGTGAAGTTTTGGAGGAGCTCAGGAAGCTGAACTGTGGGATGACCACGATGCAGACAGGCCTAGAGAAACAGGGAAATACTCCACACCAGAGTGATGTGGAGAGAAAGCTGCCTGGGGCCTTCCCTTCTGGCTTCCAAGATAGCTGCTGAACTGCCAGCAATTTCTTTGAACCTAATTCTTCTGCTTCTTTCTAGGCTTGCCAGAACTACCCCCACCACTCTCTTAGTTTTACTAAGATATAATTGACGTATCAATGGACATACCAGTTATAACACTGTATAGATGTAAGGCACCCAACAAAATGATTTGATACATGTATATATTGCACAATGATTGCCACAATAAATTTAGTTAACATCATTACATCACATAGTGACAATTTTTTTTTCTTATGATAAGAATATTTAAGATTGAGATGCTTGGGTGGCTCAGCAGTTGAGTGTCTGCCTTTGGCTAGGGGTGTGATCCCAAGGTCCTGGGATTGAGTCCCTCAGTGGGCTCCCAGCAGGGAGCCTGTTTCTCCCTCTGTCTGTGTCTCTGCCTCTATTCATCTCTCATGAATAAGTAAATAAAATATTTTTTTTAAAAGGAATATTTAAGATCTACTCTTTCAGCAGCTTTAAAATATATGATACTAGGACTCTTCATGTAGCCACAGGGCCAAAACAACAGCAGCTTAAACAAATGTATTTCTCATGTAAAAGTCCAAATGGGGTACTGCAGCAGCAAGCATGGGCCCCCATCTCTCCCATCTCATCATTATCGAGGCTACTCTGGGGTGCTTGCTGGTTAGTCACTCAGGGTAGGTTTGTGTTGAGTGGTGGCAGGGTGGAAAAAGAGCCCAGAGTCTGGACCTCAATCCCAACTAAGAACAGCAGGTGCCGCAGGAAGAATAAGCTACACTTGCCAATCGTGGCAGAAATCTGATGTGACTTTTGGTCACATACACAGTCACAGTTCCTTCTCACTCCTCATCAGGGGCTCAGGGGCAAGCATTCAGCTCTTTTGGTACCCCAGTCCCTCTTGAAATATTTCCTTAATGAAAAATAGTCATCTCAGATTCTGATCATTATCTGTTTAGACAGTCTGGAATACATTGCAAGCTAACTGTTTTTCTAGAAGTTAGATTTCTGGGGGCAATTATACAGAAGAGCCCCAAGTGGGCAGCCGTGGCTCCATTCCCTAGGCTGAACAAAGGAAAAAGGTCTGGGCAGGCCTCAAGACCCCCCTCCCCCACTCAAATTGCTTCCAGACATGGCCTTTGCTGTTGGTTCTCTCTCCTAGGACTTTGATATGAGAGAGAGAGACAGAGAGAGAGAAATTCGGTTCCAGAAAATTCAGAGGCACACAGAGGCTCCAGGTGTCCTATCCAAGAACCTGACCTGGAAGGCCAAGATGCAGATTCCATATTTATACAAGGAATTAGCAGAGTCCTATCAGTTCTAATAGAGTCCTATTAGCCTGAGGCTTTGGCTTTGACATAAACACAAGTCAACACCACTCACGTGATCTGAAGGGTTTTAAGGAACAAGTTTGTTCCCACATTGGAATAGAAACTAAAGTGGTACCAAATAGTCCTTATGTAAGCCGGGCTAACCCACTTTTCCACAGGCTTCTGGGGTTTCATCCAAAGTGCTCTCCGAAGTCCACACTGTGTCAAGGCCTTTGCTGATGCCAGGGAAACTGCCCACCACAGGCCATACCCAAAGGCCAGAGTCAGAGCACAGCTTTGAAGGTTATAGAAAATTCCAAGGAGGGCTCTCTGGGTGGCTTAGTCAGTTAAGCCTCCAACACTTGGTTTTGGCTCAGGTCATGATCTCAGGATCCTGGGATCAAGGACACCACCCCCCTCCCTGCCCCAAGTCCCTTAGTGGGGAGTCTGCTTCTCCCACTCCCTCAGCCTCTCTTTCCTTCTCCCACTGCCCTCCCCCAAGCTCATGCATGCTCTCTCTCTCAAATAAGCAAACCTTTTTTTTTTTTTTTTTTTTTAAAGAAAACTCTAAGGACACACAAGAGAAGGAATAAAGGATCCCAGCATCCGAAAAGAGAAAGTTCTATATCTGCAGCCACCACCCTGGGCAATCAGACACCCTCCTGCCTCACCTGCCATCAGGAGGGCACTAGAAGGGCTAGGAGGATAGACTGCTGATTGAGGAGAGGCAGAGGAGTTAAAGGCACAGGAGCCAGGTGGCAGAATGTCAGCAGCAAAGCATGATAGTTTCTTGACTGTTAAAAAAAAAAAAAAACCTCCTACAGGGGCACCTCGGGGGTTCAGCGGTTGAGCATCTGCCTTTGGCCCAGGGTGTGATCCTGGGGTCCTGGGATCGAGTCCCATATTGGGCTCTCTGTAGGAAGCCTGCTTCTCCCTCTGCCTATGTCTCTACCTCTCTCTCTGTCTCTCTTGAATAAATTAAAACTCCTAAAAAAAAAACCCTCCTACACAGATTGGGGCAGAGAACGTCTTAGTTTGTGGGGATGTAACAGTATGGTGGCTGTGGATTTATACTTTGGGATTAACTGCTTTAGGGAGGGAGGAAGTACTGAGTGTGGGAAAGTGGGAGAGGCAGAGCTGTCTGGGCTTCTATCTGGCAGGGGCCTATGAGCTTTGTAGGGCAAATGAGTAAGGGGGCAGGGTGAAGCATGGGCCTGTCCCACAGTGCTTTCTTGGTTGTCCTACACTCCTGGGAACAAAGCTATCACACTGGCTGCTCTAGGCCTTTCACACTCAGGGGCCCTCTGGCTTGGTGCTCCTCTGCAGGCTGTGTAAACCAGCTCTGTTGTGGGTCCTGTTGCATGTTACAACCATTGGATTTGGGTTCTGTAATATTTACAGTGTCCATTTGGAAGGAAATGGAAAGTTTGCCTTCTAATTGTTATTTCCTTCTTGATTCAAGAACCCTAACAACTCTAGAACCACTTAGCCCAAGAGTTGTTTTCCAAAGAATATATCAATAAAGGAAAAAATAAAAGGAAGCAACCAACGTTCAACTGGTGTGGCATGGCTGGGTTGCTCTGGAGTGGCCAGGGGCCCAGGCTCGTTCCATCTTTTGCTCTGCCATCTGGAGGGTGACAACACAGGGGAGAGGCCGTGCCGTGATAAAATCGGGGTTCCGAAAGAGAGGAGAGCTGGTGAGTAGTCGTTGCAAGGCAATCAACACCTTCTACTCCAACGGAAAGAATGTGAGATTTGATGCCTGGTTTTAAATCTCCACCCCTGCCACTCCAGTATCTGCATATCTTAGGCAAATCATTTAACCTCTCTGCCTCTCGGTTTCCTCACCTGCAAAATAATTCCTACTGTATCAAATGGTTGTGAGACGTGGCTATGTCTTAAAAGAGCCTAGCACATTGTCTACTGCATGTCGATACATGACAAAAAACACTCCCTGCCATGGCCACTGTTGGTTCCTAAGAACTCTCCTTGATTTTCTTCTTAGCCCTGCTGGTCTGGCATTTTCTCACTATAAAGAGGGCAGGCGTCTCTACATAGATCGCTATGCAGTGGCCTTTTCTAGTTTTTGGCTGTTCAGCATCTATATAATTTTCCACTCGATAAAAATACTAGAATTCATTTGCTCAGCATATAGTAAGTAGAACATTTGAAATTTTCCCAGGTTTTTACTATTATGCACAATATTGCTGTGTTTAGAATGCTGATGCACATGTATATAAGTTTCTTCAAGGTGTAAACCAAGAGTGAGATTCCTGGGTCATAGGAAACACCCGTCCTCAACTTTACAAGATAATGTCAGACATCCTTCCAAATTGGCATGCCAGTTCACCCACATGGAACTGCCTATTGCTCCACACACACACCAATAGGTTCTTAACGCTTTGCCTTTCTGGGGGCACCTGGGTGGCTCAGTCAGTTAAGCATCTGACTCTTGATTTTGACTCAGGTAATGATCAGGATCATGGAGCCTGCTTAAAATTCTCTCTCTCTCCCTCTGCCCCTCCCCCCCTTAAAAAAAACAGCTCTGCCATTCTATAGGATGTCTGTGTAGTGGTGTCTAATTATGGTCACAACACAGTTTTCGTTAGTTGCAAATACCTTCTACCCCTGTCACTTTATCTCTTTATTCTCCTTCTACTATCTTTAGTGAATAAAGTTCTTAATTTTAATGCTATTAATCGTTTGTCCCTTTTTCTTGCTGCCTTTTCCTTTATCATCAGTACTTTTTTGTTTTTTTAAAAAAAATTCTTTCCCTACTCAGGGTCATGGAGATACACTCCAATATTCCCTTCTCAGAGCTGTATGCTTTTGCATTTCATGGTTTGTGGTTTAATCCACCTTGGAATTGATTTTGGTGTATTATGGGAAGAATCATTATAGGTACCCAAGTGACCCAGTGCATTTTACTGGCCATATCTCAATGACCTGCATACCTACATCTGTCCTATACTTAGTGTTTATATATGTGTGGATCTGTTTTTGAGCTCTTTATTCTGTTTCATCGGTCTGTTTATCCTTATACCAGCACTCACTATCTTGATATCTGATAATATAGGTTCTTGTATCTTATTTTTCAAGACCATCTTGGCTATCCTCAGCCCTTTTTCATTCCATATACATTTTTAAGTTGACATTTAAACAAACAAACCAGTTAGGATTTCAATCAGTTTCAATTTGGGGAGGATTGCCATCTTTACAATATTGAGTTGTCCAACCTGAGACTATGGTAGACGTCTTCATTTATCTAGATCCACCTAAATGTCTCACCTTTCATGTAGAGGCTTTGCACATCTTTAGCATGATTTATTTCTAGGCACATAATATTTCTTAATACCATTATAGAGGTAAAATTGACATATAGTAACTGCACAGTATTCAGGGTGTATGATTTGATAAGTTTACCACATGAATACACCATGAACCCATCACAACAATCAGGGTAATAAACATATCCATCACCCCCAAAAGACTCCTCATGTCCCTTGGTAATCCTTCCTTCCCAAACATTCCCCCTCCCTACTCTGTACCCAGGCAATCAGTAATCCGTCCTCTGTTACTATAGATCAGTTTACACTTCCCAAAATCTCATATAAATGAAATCATACGATATGTACTCTTTTTGATCTGGTTTCCTTCACTCAGCATAACTTTGGATACCCGTTTAGGCTGCAGTGTATGTCAATAGTTGTTTTTAAAAAAATTCATTTTGAAATAGTTGTATATTCACAGGAAGTTGCAAAAATAGTGCAGTTTCCCTGTACCCTTTCCCCAGCTTCTCCCCTTGATCTTTGCATGCCTGGGTGTTTCTGTCACTAATATCTCTGCTCAAATACAGTCTGCTCAGAGAGAGCTTTCCTGACCAGCCCATACAATCTCATCAGCCTGTGGCGCTCCACCACCGTTCCTGTTCTTTTCTGCCTAGAACCTACTAACAGCTGACGTTTCTCATTTGTTCATCAAGTTATTTGTTTACTGTGATCTCATCCTATTAGAATATGAATTCAGTGAAAAGAGAGACCTTGTCTGTCCTAGTCAGTGACTAGAATAGTGCCTGGCATCAATAAATAACTGTTGAGTAATAAAATCATACATCTCCTTGCAACTGCACGATGTGCTTATTGTTCTCTCTATCCTACGGATGAGAAACTGGGTTGGGAAAGATAAAGTGACTTGCCCCAAACCACACAGTTTGTGGTAGCAGTGGTGGGGATATTGGGTGCTGAGATCTGAATCTCTGAAAAAAAATTTTTTTCTTTAGATTCTGGCATTATTTACTGTTTAGGACAATAGATAATATCTTTTTAAATAAAAAGTGGAGAGTACTTCACTGGAAAAATATGATTTTTTCCGAAATAGATTTTACTTTTATACCCCAAATCTATGTATTTTTAGTTAAGGTTATATTAAAAAGTTAATTTCCAAACGGATAAAAGCTTAAAACAGGGACGCCCCAGTGGCTCAGCGGTTTAGTGTCTGCCTTCAGCTCAGGACGTGATCCTGGAGTCCCGGGATCGAGTCCCATGTGGGGCTCCCTGTGTGGAACCTGCTTCTCCCTCTGCCTGTGTCTCTGCCTCTCTCTCTGTGTGTCTCTCATGAACAAATAAATAAAATCTTTAAAAAAAAAAGCTTGAAATATCACGATGAAAGTTAGCTGGATTTTCTTGAGAAATGAAATGAGAACCAGACTGCACTGCTTACTTTTCAGCCAATTCTGCTTTGCCAAGTTTTGAAAGGAAAAAGCCTAACGTAGTTTTCAGTGTTGTCTCCTTGCCTGGGAGAATCTGGAGGACGTGCTCCTTTCTGACAGCCACTTTGTCATCACTGCTCTCAGTCACAACTGAATCTATCAACATGATGGCTTCATGGGCTCACCATGCGCAGCCTAGAGCTGCAAACCCCTGTTGGAGTAGATAAATCCCCTGCCTCTTGGACAGAGCTGTGGACTTCAGACGTTCCTCCATGTACTCCAGTCAGTACGCGTGAAACTAGCACCAGATAGAACCACATCACTTAACATCTGAGAACTTTCTGGGACAAAAATCCGGTGCATCAGTCAGTTACCATTACAATTTGAGGGAGTATCCAGTAGCAATTTTTCTGCCAGAGCTTCTGATCTGTGGCCAAATGTATGATCCATCAGTTGGGTCATGTTGCAAATTGTGTTATAATCAACACTTTGGAAAATGTATCATCACTGTCATATTCAGAAGTGGCTCTTGGTGACCCTAATTCCTGCGGGGTCAGGGAAAAGAAATGCCCCAATAAAGCCCCTTTCCTACTGCCTTGACCCAACTTTTTAGGCTTCTTTGTCCTTCCTGAGGTGGGTAAGTGAACCCTATGTCTTTTCTGCTTGAAAACCAAATCATAGGGACTCCTGGATAGCTCAGCGGTTAAGTTCTGCTTTTGGCTCAAGGTGTGATCCTGTAATTCAGGAATCGAGTCCCACGTCCGGCTCCCTGCATGGAGCCTGCTTCTCCCTCTGCCTGTGTCTCTGCCTCTGTGTGTGTGTGTGTGTGTGTGTGTGTGTGTGTGTGTCTCATGAATACATAAATAAAATCTTAAAAAAAAACTTTAAAAACAAGACATGTTCAGTGTGTATGTATCTTTTAGAAAATAGAGATACAAGTACTTTAAAAAAGCACCCTTGAGAGCACCTGGGTGGCTCAGTCCCTAAGCTCTGCCTTCAGCTCAGGTCATGAGCCTAGGGTCCTGGAATGGAGCCCAACATCCGGCTCCCTGCTCAGCAGGGAGTCTACTTCTCCCTCTGCCCGCCCCCCCCATGCTCTCATTTTTAAAAAATGTGTACACATAGACACACACATCTTCACAGAAACGTTATTTTATTATTATATGTGTTGTATGATAACTTCTTAAAAATACAATGAACATTTGAATATATCAGCAAAAAAAATTTTTTTTTTATCCAAGATGATTTTTCATGTCTGCCTACCAGTAGAGAGACTGTTCACAAGTTTTGGCTATTACAAACATTACAAACATGAGAACATTCTCATGGCAAAGTCTGCCGTTTCACTGTCTCCTTAGGAGAGAGTCACACAAGTGCAACAGTTACATCCAAGGGCAGGCAGGCCTGATGCAGTTGTCAGGCTTCCCTGGAGCAACTCCCTGCCACATGCACTCCCATCCAGGGCCACCCGACCAGCGGGCCCGAGGTAAGATACTCCAGAGGAGGGGCGCCTGGGGGGCTCAGCGGTTGAGCACCTGCCTTAGGCCCAGGGCGTGACCCCGGGGTCCTGGGATCCAGTCCTGCATTGGGCCCCCTGCAGGGAGCCAGGTTCTCCCTCTGCCTGTGTCTCTGCCTCTCTCTCTCTCTCTTTCATGAATAAGTAAAATCTTAAAAAAAAAAAAAAAAAAAAAAAAAGATGCTCCAGAGGGTGCGGAGGGAGCCCAGCAAGCCATGGAGTCTGTGGTCCCATCTGGGCCCTCTAGGGCAAAGGAAGGGGTCCCCAGGGAAGAGAGAGGAGGCCCGGGGCGGGTGCGAGGGGGGCACCCGTCCTCCCTGCGCGGTGCAGGCCGTGAACCTCGGTTTCCCGGTCTGCGAAGCGGGGGTGGGCTCCCCGGGTGATGGGGAGGCGTGCACGTGGCCCCCCCGGGGCTGCGCCGAGCCGGGTCCCGCCTGCGCGAGCGCCGGGCGCCTGCCCAGAGCCGAAGACCGGAGAGCGCGGCCCGCGGGGTGAGCCGCTCGGGCGGCAGGGGGCGCCGCGAGCCCAGGCCCGGGCCGCGGCGGGGGCGGGGGTGGCGGCGAGACGCGGGGGTTCGCGGGCGCGGGCCGGCGTAGGGCCTTCACGCCGGGGCTCCCCCCGCGCCGCAGCGAGGCAGGCGGCTCTCCAGGTCGGCGCGCGCGGGCCGCGGCTCTGCCCCTGCGTGTTCAGGCCTCCGCGGGGACGCCGCGGCCTCTGGGGGCTCCCCCGCCGCCCCCGCCGCCTCCGGGCCGCCGGGGGCGCAGCCCACTCCCCGCGTTGGCCGCTGGGCCTCCTCGCCGGCGCTCGGCCCCGTACCGCCGCCCTGAGCGCCCCCTGGCCCCGCTGCAGGCTTGGGGGGCCGCCTCTTGTCCCCGCGGGTGCGACCCCGGGGCTGCGGGAGGGGCCGCGCTGCACCCCCAGCCCTCGAGCCTCCTTGCTGAGGATTGTCCCAGTTGGGGTGTGCGTGTGTGCGCGTGTGTGCGTGTGTGTGCACACGCGTGTGTGCACGTGCATGCGTGTGCGCGTGTGTGCCTGTTTGCGCGCGCGCATGTGTGTGCCTGTGCGCGCGCCCGTGTGCACGTGCGTGTGTGCATGTGTGCGCGTGCATGTGCCTGTGTGCGCGTGCGTGTGCCTGTGTGTGCGCGTGCATACGTGCGTGTGTGCATGTGTGCGCGTGCCTCCGTGTGTGCGAGCCTATGTGTGTCCGTGCGTGTGCGCGTGTGTACGTGCACATGCGTGTGTGCATGTGTGTATGCACGTGTGTGTGCACGTGCGACGTGCGTGTGTGTGCGTGCCTGCGTGTGCGCGTGCGTGTGCGCAGAGGGGAGTGCTGTTTCTGCATGGGTGTGGGAGTCTGGGCAGCCTGTCGGCAGGGTGTTTGTGCCTGGGTGACTGTACACGCATTTATGAAAGCATCTTCTAAATCAACTATCTGCCTCCGTGGAGTAAGTTTTTAAGTCTAAAGGGAAAGGATTCTAATCCGCGTTACTTGATGCTGTGGGTAAACTAGCCCAGAAGTCTCGGGGCTGGGGATCAGGACTACATTCGCTACCGTGGGAACCTAACCTTGGGCA
This sequence comes from Vulpes lagopus, assembly GCF_018345385.1. NCBI lineage: Eukaryota > Metazoa > Chordata > Mammalia > Carnivora > Canidae > Vulpes > Vulpes lagopus. The sequence goes on along the minus strand of NC_054825.1, from coordinate 45,520,498 downwards.
AAGCCCTTCCTCCGCTGGTCTTCATTGCCACGTTGTTCCTTGTTTAAATGGGAACGCTCTCATAAAAATATAAAATGAACACCTGTCAGATTGTTTTAAAAAAGGATTTTATTTATTCATGAGAGACAGAGAGAGGGGCAGAGACACAGGCAGAGAGAGAAGCAGGCTCCCTGGGAGGGGCCTGATGCGGGACTCGATCCCTGGACCCCGGGGTCACGACCTGAGCCAAAGGCAGATGCTCAACCGCTGAGCCCCCAGGCGCTCCGACATGTGTCAGATTTTAAGTCCTTCTTAATTAATGAGAGAATAACATGTTAAAAATCAGTTCAAGGACAATATAAAGGCCGGATACAGATACTGTCAATCAGGAATGATGAAATGGATTTGTTAAAGGACACAAAATTGGCTTCTTCCATGGTGGGGGGTGGGGATCAACTGCACCTCCACTGGGCCAAATGGAGACATGATTCATTTGTATTATTTTCACTTTTCTACAACTCAGACTCAAAGACAAGGAAAGGTGGAGATTACCGGGAATTGATAGCCTGGAAGGGCACACCAGCCCAGTATTCCAAGGGCACTCTTCTCTCCCCGTTTCAAAAGCCTCTCACACTTTTTCCTGGCAATTTGTACAAGAGTTGGTTTGCATAAGGATTTTTCAAAGTCTTTAGTAGTGGAACTCTTTTTCTAGGTGAAATCTTGCAGGAAATCCATATATAGAGAGATTTAATATATACATTAAATATAGAGATTTAATATATATTAAATACAGATTTAATTTATATAGAGATATATAGAGAGATTTATATTTAATATATATGAAATCTCAGTTAAAATAATTTATTATACAGTTAATACATGCTCATTGTAAAAATGTCAAGTGGTACTGAAGATTACTAAATAAAAAATTAGGGGTACCTGGATGCTCAGGTGGTTGAGCATCCCACTCTTGATTTCAGTTCAGGTCATGATCTCAGGATGGTGGAATGGAGCCCTGCCTGGGGCTTGGCATTGGACGTGGGGCCTGTTTGGGATTCTGTCTCTCCCTCTGCCCCTCCACCCCCCTCTCAAAAAAAAATTAGTCTTCCTTCTCTTTTCCCTTCTCCCTCCCCACTTTCAGTTCTAGAGCTATAAAAGATTTTTTGATACCTCAGGGAACACTCTATGCAAATACAAACATATGGTTTTTTTTTTAAAGATTTTATTTATTCATGATAGTCACACAGAGAGAGGCAGAGAGGCAGAGACACAGGCAGAGGGAGAAGCAGGCTCCATGCAGGGAGCCCGATGTGGGATTCGATCCCGGGTCTCCAGGATCGCGCCCCGGGCCAAAGGCAGGCGCCAAACCGCTGCGCCACCCAGGGATCCCAAACATATGGTTTTTAAAACACAAATAGGATAAAAACAATTTGCTCTTCTGTACTTTACTTTCTTTTTTCTGTACTTTACTTTTTTTTAACTTTTTTTTTTCAATTGAAAATATACCACCGACATATTTCGGTACCAATACATAGAGGCCTACCTTATCATCTTAAGCGGCTAAGTAGTATTCCAGGGTGTGGATATAACCTCAGCTTATCTGGCTAATTCTCTGTTAATGGATATTCTTTAGTCCAATTTTATGGTATTGTAAACAAATGCTGCCATGAACTAACTTAATCAGCATTTTTGGGTGGTGATACATCCATATCTATAAAATTTTAGGAGTGGAATAACTGGGTTTAAGGGCAGGTGCACTTAAACATTTGGACATGTAGTGCCAAGTTACCAGAAGTTATAATCATTTACTGTTTTTCCCTGCTAAATGGCATATCTTCATTTCCCCACCAACAACTGGGTATTATCAAACTTTTAAATTAAGAAAATGTTAAATCTGATAGAGGGAAATGGCACCTTGTAATTTAGTAGTGAACTTTTCTGCAGTTATCTTTAGCAGTTAAAAATCTTCCCCTGGGGCACCTGGGTGGCTCAGTGGTTGAGCGTCTTTGGCTCAGGGCATGATCCTGGGGTCCTGGGATCGAGTCCCACGTGAGGCGCCCTGCATGGAGCCTGCTTCTCCCTCAGCCTATGTCTCTCCTTATGTCTCTCACGAATAAATAAATAAATAAAATCGTAGGAAAAAAAAAGTCTTCCCCTTGGTGAGGGGAGCTGGATGGTTCAGTCAGTTAAGCTTCAACTCTTCATTTTGGCTCAAGTCATGATCTCACGTCCTTGAGATCCAGCATCATTGTTGCAGTTGTGGTAGGGCTCCGGGCTCAGCCGGGAGTCTGCTGGAGGATTTTCCCTCTCCTGCTGCCCCCCCACCTTACTGTAGTCCTGTGTGCAAGCACACACACACACACACACACACACACACACACACACTCTCTCTCTCTCTAAAATAAAATCTTTAAAAAAATCTTTCCCTTGGTGAGAAATTGCTTCATCATTTATGTGACTTTTCTTCTGTGGAATAGCTCACATGGCATAATGTGGCATAATCAGAAAACCCCTTAAGCCAGACTGGTCCCCTGGGATCTCACATTCCAGGAGGCAAATTCTCTGGACGTGGGTATTTGGCTCTGCTCTGTGACGATGTGGAGCTTGTGTGTCCCCTCTGTGTTTGAGTGCCCGTGTGTTCGTGCCAGTGAGTGTGCACGTCTCCTTGGCTGTGGGGAACAGAGTCCTCGCGATGGCACAGCTCACCAGGGGATCAGTGTAGGGCACAGAGCTCTCTCCCAGTTGGGAAAGAAGAGCAGCTCAACCTCCTGGGTCCTAGAACTGTGAATGAGAAAGGGATTGAGGACAGTGGCAACCTCATGCTCCCTGTGTCTCCTGCCCTCCTCTGCTTGTGCTGGGTGCAACTCCCCTCTCTCCACACAACCATACACTTGCCTGAGCCCAAAGCAGCTGCCCTGGTCTGACTCTGCAAGCCTTTCGGTGGAAGAGGCCCTTACTGCCTGGAACAGTGACTCTGTTTCTCAGGAAATCAACCACTCAGTGTGACTGGAGAAGAGAAAACAGCCACCAGGAGGGTCTGTTGGCAGAGGCTGAAGTAACGATGATAAATCTGCTTGGTAACGTGCTCCCTTGTTTGGAAAGTGGCTGGAAACTTAATTCACTGCCCGCTGGCAGTGCCAGCAGTGTTTCTGGAAGAAAGAGCAGGAGCTCAGGAGGGAGACAGACATGGGTTCCAATGCCACTGACTAGCCGTGTGGTCGAGGGCCAGTCACTTGATTTCTCTGACTCATGCCCTCATCCAGAAATCGATGTTAATGGTGCCCACCTTATGAACTCACTGTGAGATTGAAATGAAATCATAGATGTAATGGATCTTAGGAAGGACCTCAGTCAACACCTCCCTAAGAGTGACATTTTGATAATCACACCTTTCAGAATGAAGATCTCAAAGAACATCCCCAAACAGCAGAATCAGAGAGGGTCCTTCTTCCTTTGCCGTGCGCATTCAGTTGCAGCCTTGTGTCTCTGTACCCTTGTGAGAATGGCAAGATCTGGCTCTGCCTACCTTCCTGTGCCACTCACTGTTATAAAAAATGTTACACAAAAATATTATACAAATGTTATATAAAAAAGTTATACATTTTTTAAAGATTGTATTTTTAAGTAATCTCTACACCCAACATGGAGCTTAAATTTACAACCCCAAGATTAAGAGTCACCTGCTCTACTGATTGAGCCAGCCAGGCACCCTCACTTTTAATTTTAACCATATCATGCTACGTTGTGCCTTGTGCTTTTGTTCATGCAGCTCCAATCACCCTGGAGTGCTTTCCCCACTCTATTCCACCTGGCAAATGACTAGTCACACCTCGAGAGACATCAGGGCAAAAGATATATTATTTAATCTGGCATATCTCGCTACTTGTGTGTGAAATAGAGAGTCGAAGTGGACTCCTACATTATCATATACGAAAATAAAATCCTAGATGGATTAAGGGCTTACAATATAAACAAAATATTACAAATCTGGCAAAACAAATCGTGATGCAGTACTGGCACATGCCTACAAGAATGGCTAGTGAAAAAGTCAGATGCTACCAAGTGTTGGGTGGATATAGAGCAACAAGATGTCTCTCACATTACTGACAAGAGTGTAATTGGTACCACTATTTTGGAAAACTGACAATATCTATAAAACGTGAGCATACTCATACCCTGTGAGCCCTAAATTACACTCTTGGGTAAATATACAACAGAAATGCAGACATAAATTCACCAAAAATATTTTGAGAATGTTCATAGCAGCACTGTTTGTAATAGCCCCAAATTGGAAGCAACACCCAAATGCCCATCAATAGTAAAACTAATTTAAAAAAGAGTAAAACAAAATGAAGTGTGGTATACTTACATAAAGGAATACTGCACAGCAATGAGAAAAAATGATCCTAACCATAATATGAGTTAAAGAAGCTAGACATCTAAGAGTACATATGGATGAGTAAAGTTTAAACACTAACCTATGATGTTAGAAGTCAGGGTAGAGCTGAATTTCTCGGGAGGGTAGTGACTGAAAGGAGACCCAAAAGAGCTTCTAGGGTGCTGCAGATGTTATGTTTTGTGATCTGGGTCCTGGTTACATGAGTTTGTTCACCTCTTAAAAAATCATGGATCCATAAAAATATATGCATTATTTCATAAGTATGTTATACTTCAATAAAAATTTTAGCAAGGAGGTTTCATATCAACTAGGGGTTAGAAGACCTTTTCAACATAGGCTGGAAATCTAGGAGATCAAAACGATAGATGTTTTTGCATATATATATATATATACATATATATTTATGTAAAGCATTTAAAAAATATTTTTTATTGAAGTTCGATTTGCCAACATATAGCATAACACCCAGTGTGTATGAAGCATTTTTATGGCAGAAGATACTGCAAGCAATGGCAAAAGATGCTGCAAACAATGGCAAAAGACAAGCAGTAAATCTGGAAAAAAATATTTGTAGTGCAATGATAAATAAAGGTTAGAAGCGGTTATATGCAAAAAGCTATCAATAGATAAGATAAACAACATAATAGAGAAATAGACAAAATGACACACATGGGGAACTTCAGAGAAGAAAAATATCCAACTTTATAGAAAGATGTTCAAATTCATTAGAATTCAGTGGAATGTAAATTAAAGTAATAATAAGATACTAGTTTGTACCCTCCAGGCTGGCAAAAATAAAAAGAGCTTCTACATCTACTTTATGTGCGGGGGGGGGGGGGGGGCGGGGAGTGTGCTCTTAATCATTGCTGGTGGAGAAGTAAATTATTACAGCCATTTTGGAAATCAATCTGGAAAAAATCTATTAAAATTAAAAATACATATGCCCTTTGACTTAGCAATCCCACTCCTGGGACTCTCTTCCAGAGAAATAAAGGCATCCACCTAAAGGTCCATGTACAAGGGTATTTATTGCAGCATTGATCGTAGAGGTGCATGCACAATGCGTATGTGTGCAGACACACACCTACGCACACAGCCTGGAAACAAAACAAATGCCTCTCAGCAGGGAAGTGGTGTAAATGACAGTGCTCTCCTTTAGGGCTCACAGTCTAGAGGCTTGGGGTAAACTGCAATCTTTTCAGTCCACGGGAAGTCTCCACCTGGAGCATTGGACAGGTGAGCAGTTATGGATGATTAGAAGCCCCCATTACTCCGGCCCGTAGCCAGCGGCATTGATTTCAGAGCAGGATTCAGAGCAGCGATCATCTGGGACAGAGGCATTCCTACAGCTCCTCTTGGTGGGGCCTCCAGGATCAAAGAAGGGACACCAACAAAGGAGGACCATGAGGGGGGCTGTTATAGACATTCACGCCGGTCACAGCTACAGTGGCTTTTTTTAAGCCAAAGCCAGGCAAAAATTCCTACTAATGGAAGGGATCAACTGCAAATAATTATTTCTAAAAGCCATGTCTCCCTTCTGATGTTTGTGGTCAAGTCATATCTCCATCCACCTGAACTTCCCCCTGTGTCTTAAATGAATTAAAATGTGGAGTAGGGGCACCTGGGTGGCTCAGTTGACTAAGCATCTGATTCTTGATCTCAGCTCATGTTTACATCTCAGGGTCATGAGTTCAAGCCCTGCATTGGGCTCCATGGTGGGCATGGAGACTATTTAAAAAAAACAGTAACAACAACTTAAAATGTGGAGAACTCCTTAAGCTCCAGTCAGCTGTTGGGCAGTGAAGGCAGCTCTAAACAGTCCTCTACCCTAAATGAAAGCCCACATAGTATGTGTGTAAATATTTAAAATTATAAACCAAGCCAATAAACTCTTAAGTAAGAATGTTTTATTCTCCTGCCCTTGTGAGATAAAAATTTTAAAAAGTGTAACACTATGATTTTTATATGAATAAAAGTAGGCAAAGCAATAAAGAAGATAGAATTTAATTATTTTTGCACATAGTTAGATATTCTGTTGATTGGTTGCTGACGGGCAGATAAGTAATAAAAATATTACTTATCTCACAAATTATTATGTATCTTTTTATTAACTTAATTTTTCTTTCCTTCCTTACTGCAAAATTAATTGTTATAATCAAGAGTTTTGCACCATTTATGTTCTATTGCAAATTGGTGCCAGATTAAGCTATCTTTTGTTCTGAGTCATAATTCTTAGATAATTTAAAAAATTAATTCCAATTTAGAGAAAGTTTCAGAAAGAAGTAGAATTGTCCCCCCAAAATCTTAGAAACAATATTTAAATTTGAAAATGAATCGTGAATCATACAGAGCCTGTTCGCATATTTTATTTTTTATTTGTTTATTTTATTTATTTTTTATTTTTTATTTTTCTGTTCACATATTTTAATGGAGTTACATGAGATAAATTTATCATAACTGCCCCAAATCTTACAAGATATTTTAATTTCACAATATAAATTTCTGTTTCTTATACTTTATACTTCTTATAAAGTTCACCATCTCTTAAAGAAATATCTAGAGTTCATGCTATGATGTGAAGAATTAGCTACACACATTTTATCAGTAGTCATGTATACATAGGGTTACAGAGGTAAAAGTGTTCATAGGGAAAATGTTCCTTAGCCACCATGTGCACCTGTCAATACCATACTAATTCATGAGTACCCCTTGGCCCATGAACTGGAGCCACAGAAAAGCATTGGAAATGGATGTGTACCCTACTGGGAAATGCTACTTCACCCTGTTAGAAACTATTGCATTCATGCTATCTGAGAAAAAGGATTTGACAAGTTAATTAATTCGTCTTTTTTCTTTCTTAAGTGCTTCTGCCACTCAAATCTTCCTCTTCTTCTGAAGCAGTGTCTGTCTCTGATGTTGGCAGAAGCACAACCCAGAAACCTTTGTGACATTCAGACACAGTTGCTTTTTGTATTGACTGTATTGGGCAGAAGATGAGGAGTGTCATTTCCCTGGGACCTGAGCAGTGTGGTCACCGGAGCTGATGTCTAGGCTGCAGGCTGCACTATGCCAGTGCTGGGCTCCAAATCCCATGTGATCCTTAATCAATTTAGTTTTGGAGTATTCATGATATTGTGGGAACTTCTAAGGCAGAGCTTCGAAACTTCCTGTGGTGCAGGACTGATTTTCAATTTTCCGATCCAATACAGACCGATTCTTTTGTACAAATCCAAGAAGAATTAATCCCTAGAGAAAATGAAATTTAAAAAATCCATACAAAATACAAGGCTAAAGTTTTAAACATTGAAAGATAGAAAGTTAATCTCCATTTCTGTGTGTAACTCATCAAGACCACTTGTAGACTGGCACCGGTCCATAGACCACATTTCTTGCAGTGCTGCTCGAAGTCCCAGAAGCCAGGGTAGGGACCCCCTCTTGCCTCTAAGGAAAGTACCAGAAACCACCAGTCTGAATCCTACCCCACTGTCTTTCTCAATTACAGTTTGAGAACTTCCCCCTCTGCCATGTGGCGTTCATGTTAGGCTACTAAGTCCTCTCTTCTCTCACTGTCCTCACACAGGTACAGATCCCCAAGCTTTCTCCATCTCCACCAGCCTCTTCATCCCCTGCTTCTCCCTGAGTCATCGGTTTATGATGAGGGACCTTGAAATACATGCCTAGAGTGGAGGCTTCTGAGCCGAGGGTCACGCTGAGAGTGCCAGGTTGCTTTTGACCCAGCCAGGACCTCTCCTGTGCCCGATGGTCAGCTCCAGAGACTTGGGAGAGAAAGTCAGGCCCATGTGCCCCTTGAACTGAGAGGGGCAGGCAGTGTCACCTGTGCGTGGCAGGTGCATTTCTGGGTTTAAGACAAATCACTCTCCTATCCTTCCTCTTAGGAACTGATGCCAGAACCTGGGGCTTAATTGTTTCAGTTGTCTCTGCTGGAGGCATCAGGACTCTGCATCTAGGGCAAATGGTCATGCCCATTGCAGGAAGCAGGAGATGTTTGATTCTGAGGTGTTTATTAAGATCAGACCAGAAAGCCGATAGTCAGGCCCCAGAAAGGCAGTTGGTGAAAAAAGGCCATGTAGAGGGAGCGGGTCGGAGTTGATGTCCTCCCATGGTGGGTAGAGCGAATGGAAAAGAAAATGCTTGGGGCTTTTTTAGTGGAGGTAGGAACTCCTACGTACCTGGGGTCAGCAGCAGTTCCAGAGCTTATAACAAGTTTCCAGAAATCCTACATAGGACAGATACATGCCTCTATAATAATCACATTTTAAAATCACTTACATATTTTTTATGACTCAGTTCAAATTTTCTGTCCTTGTCATTTCTCCTTCTTATAGTTATTTTTGCAACAGACTTAGCCCTATTCATTACAAGCTACTGGTGTTCGTTTTTCTTTTTAAAAGATTTATTTATTGGAGAGAGGGAGAGAGCACAAGCAGGGGAAAGGAAGAGGAGAAGCAGACCCTCTTGAGTGTGGAGCCTGACATGGGGCTCCATCCCAGGACTCTGGGACCATGACCTGAGCAGAAGGCAGATGCTTAACCAACTGAGCCACCCAGGAACCCCACTACTAGTGATTCATTTAAGCTTTCTCTTTTAATGTTTTAAAATTACAAAAGGAACTAAGAGGTATATAAAATGGAAGTCCGTCTTCATCAAGTACTACAGTCCTGTGCTCCTCAATCCTCCCAAGAGTTAAGGATTTTTATCAACTGTTAACAGTGTGCCCTTGCCAATTCATGGTTTGCATTTACAAACACCTGCCTCTCTCATCACTCATCCTGGGGGAAAGCAATGCCCTGAGCAACTCATTGGAGAGGCCCAAATAGAGAAGAATGGAAGCCTCTGGCCAGCAGTTATGTGAGTGAGTTTCGAAGCAGATCCTCCAGCCCCCACCAAGTCTTCGGATGAGACTACAGCCCTGGTTGGCATCATGACTGCAACCACATGACAGACTCTGAGCAGGACCACCCGGAGGAATTCCTGACTCTCTGAAACTGTGAAATAACAAATGTTTGTTGTTTCAAGCTGCTAAGTTTTGGAGTAATGGGTTACACAGCAATATAAATCCAACTTTCATTCTTTCCAATCATGACATCATTTTTTAGTTCCCCTCGTTAGCAAAGCTCTTCAAAGGAGTTGTCTGTACTCATCACCACCACCCCCAATCCTATCCTGGTGTGTTAGCCAATGTCTACTATCTGGGTGATGAGGATGTCATAGGGCAATGTTTTCTTAGGTACCTGTTGCAGACTCTAAGTTGAGCATTCATGTGCAGAGAATTTATTAAGGTAGAGCCCTTAAGAGAAGTTGGGAAGGGATTGGGGGAAGCAGGTCAGGAAAGAGGAGGAAGTAGAGTAAGGATGACATTTCAGGCAAAGTCCAAGTCTCCTACTGATCCCAGACAGCTCTGGGGAAAATTATACCTTAAGTGTAATTTTGGGGCACCTGGGTAGTGGAGTTGATTGTCTGACTCTTGGTTTTGGTTCAGGTCATCACCTCACTCTCATGAGATAGAGCCCCATATAGGGCTCCGTGCTCAATACAGAGTCTGCTTGGGACACCTGGGTGGCTCAGCGGCTGAGCGGCTGCCTTTGGCTCAGGGCATGATCCTGGGGTCCTGGGATTGAGTCCCACACTAGGCTCCCTGCATGGAGCCTACTTCTTCCTCTGCCTATGTCTCTGCCTCTCTTTCTCTCCATGTCTCTTATGAATAAATAAATAAAATCTTAAAAAAAAAGAAAGAAACTCAGAAGCTATAAAAAAAAGATTTTATTTATTTATTCATGAGAGACACAGAGATAGAGCAAGAGGCAGAGACACAGGCAGAGGGAGAAGCAGGCTCCATGCAGGGAGCCCGACGTGGGACTTGATCCTGGGACTCCAGTATCAGGCCCTGGGCCGAAGGCAGGCACTAAACCGCTGAGCCACCCAGGGACCCCCAATAAATAAAATCTTTTAAAAAAATACAGAGTCTGCTTAAAATTCTCTCACCTTCTCCCTCTGCCTCCCCCTTTCATTCTCTCTCTCTAAAATAAATAAATAAATCTTTAAAAAACATATTTTAAGACTAAAAAAAGTTTGTTTCACCCTGTGGGGTGCCTGGATGGCTTAGCTGGTTAAGAGTCTGACTCTTGATTTTGGCTCTGGTTGTGATCTCAGGGTTTTAAGACGAAGCCCCACATCAGGCTCTGTGCTGGCTGTGGAGCCTGCTTGGGGTTCTCTTTGCCTTTCCCTCTGTCCCTCCTCACTCTCCCCACCTCAATAAACAGACAAACATAAATAAATAAAACAATAGAATAAAGTTTGTTCCACTTTGAGGCAAAGAGCTGGGCTTTCATATTGCCATATTAGTCAGTCACTGTGTGGGCTATCCTGGGGCATAAGCTCCCAGATATTTCTGACTGTCTGCATGTGCAGGCAAATCAACTGCAGTAACCCAAGGTCAATAGTCTAAAGATCGCAGGAGCAAGCTCTTGGAATAAAAACACCTAGACGGAAGGTGAGAGAGGGGCATAGAGAACCATTTAAAGGATTTAAGGAGAACTGGGTAGAGTATAGTCAATATTGGCCACAGCAGTGCTTCTTAAACTTTAATGTGCATTCAATTCATCAGGGGCTCTTGTTAAAATGCAGACTCTGGCTTCATAAATTTGAGATGGTTGAATTCTGCATTTGCAATGAGCTTCTGGGGTTTGTTCAAGCTTTGAGTTGCAATGAGCTATGGTACCATTCATGGGAACTTAATATTATAGGAAATGATCCTTCAGTGAAAGAGCATCATACATGTCCTGGTTATCTACAGTGTTGTATCAAACTACCCTCAAAACAGTGAGGTTCACCCCAAAGATATAAATGTAGTGATGCGAAGGGGCACCTGCACCCCAATGTTTATAGCAGCAATGACCACAATAGCCAGACTGTGGAAAGAGCCCTGATGTCCATCGACAGATGAATGGATAAAGAATGTGTGGTATGTATATGTATCTACTACTCAGCCAGCCATCAAAAAAAAAAAAAAAAAATCCTGCCATTTGCAATGATGTGGACGGAACTTGAGGATATTACGCCAAGTGAAATAATCAATCAGAAAAGATAATTATCATATGATCTCACTCAAATGTGGAATTTAAGAAACAAAACAGAGGACCATAAGGAAAACGAGGAAAAATATAAACAGAATGAAATCAGAGAGGGAGACAAACCACAAGAGACTCTTCCTTAATCATAGGAAACAAACTGAGGGTTGTTGGAGGGGAGTAGCCTAGGGGGTCGGGGTAACTGGCTGATGGGCATTAAGGAGGGCATGTGATGTAATGAGCACTGGGGCGTTGTATCGCACTGATGAATCACTGACCTCTACCTCTGAAATCAATAATACATTATATGTTAATTAATTGAATTTAAATAAAATTAGAAAAAAATTAGAAAAAATTAGAAAAAAAATTGAATTTAAAAAAATTAGAAAAAATTTTAGTGGCCTAAAATATAATTTACTATTCGGTGTGTTGATTGGGCTCAGCTCAGCAGTTCTCACTGGGGGTCCCTCATGGAGTTGCAGAAGTTGGCTGGAGCTGTGGTCTTCCGTCCAAGAGGGCTCACTTACATGGTTGGCAGCTGACACAAGCTTTTGTCTGGGGTGACTGACTATCATGCCTTTGCATGGCCTCTCCATGTGGCTTGGGCTTCTCACAGCAATGGTGGGTGTTCTAAAACACACCCAGGATTTGTGCTAATCAGATATGGTAGGACATTCAGACATGGAAATGTTTATACTTACTCTAGATCCCTAGAAACAGGAGGTGCAGCTGGCCATGCGAGACCACATGCAGAAGCACTGGGGTCGGAGGGGAGGCAGAAAGGAGGGAGAGGAGAGTGTGCCCAGAGCCTTTACTGGGGCTTTCATGAGAGGCAATGGGTGAGGCAGGGTAGATATGCTGAGTAAATTTAGGATTGGATAGTTTGAGTAATTTTGGTCTCTGGCTATAGGAGTGGTCCTTATGCTGATACTTGGCCCTGCGGTGACTTAGGACAGGGTAATACTGGCTTGGTGTGTGAGAGAATTTCATAAAGGGGATTGTTGGAGGTATGGGCTCTTGATAGGTTGGTTTGTATATCAAAGCCATACTCATGAGGGAAGCTCTAGAAATTAGCTAAACCTGGGAGGGACAGTCTCTCCAGGGTCAAATGGCAGAGCACTGAGGATAGAGAAAATACATAAATATAATCAATATAGTAGCAGCATTCTGAAAGGGATAATCTCGAGAGTGACCATTCCAAGAGGCAGGAAGCAGAAGCTACCAAGACAGTGGAAAGCTCTGCCCAGAACTGGCACATCACTTCTGTTACAGGCTGTTGGTTGCAGCAGACATTGGACAACTCAGATACAAATGGGAAATAAACTCCACCTCCTGATAGGGGCGTGGCAGGGTTACTTCACAGAAGGACACGTCCAACGGGTGGTACTACTGTGACCGTCTTTGGAAGGCACAATCTGTCAGAGGCCCATCTTAATCGGTGTAAATATCTATGTAAATATCTGAGACACCCAAATTGGTGGATTCTGTGGGTAAAATGCTCCCGAACAAAATATCTCAATGTATGAAGGCTCTGCACCCCCGCCAATCTGAGTAGCAGGAAGTCCAATCCTTCTAAGGGTTTATTTCCAGTTTCCAGGGATGCAAATCAGCCTACAAACTTCTGGTTCTTGCTCACTGCTGTCCCCCCCCCTGCTGGCTATCAGAAATTCAGATGCTCCCCACCAGCCAGGACTCCAAATACGTGCTCCCCACCCTCACCGCAACCTTCTAAAGAAGATGGAGCATGAACAGTGTCAAAGGAGTCATGGGAAAGAGTCTGCAAAGTTGGAAGCAAGGCAGGGAAGGGTAAATTGTTCTGCAGAAAGAGGGAAATATATAGGGGGTGGCCGGAACAGAAACTGAAGCTTGGATAAGGTTGGCAGAGGGACAAAGCAGCAGAGCAGGGGTGGGGGGTGGGTGGGATGTGTATGGCCGAGAAGAAACTTGCAGGGAGAGTGGAGATGTTAAGTTTGCTCTGTGCCCTGCCCTGTGACTCTCAACTCTGTGTCCCCTGTTGAAACTTTGGAACAAAATGTCTTTCTCACTCTGATGCACTGTGCTATGGATCTTCTTTGGCGAAACAGAGAGGAATGCTGAGTTGCCGCAAGGCTGAGTAGGGGTGGGTCAGGGGCTCCCATTGGGAGGGCACCAGGTCCTGGTTTGGGGGGCCATGGAGCCCTGGGTACCGCTACACTGTGATCTCTGCTCTGACCATTCCTTTCGTTAAGGAAAAGAACATTTAAAGTGAGGGCACAAAAGGCCAAAAGGTGAGGTTGGAAGGGGAGGAAGAGACTGTGTGGGCAGGTATGTCTGCGTGTGCTGGGAGGGGTGAGGAACAGAGGCAGGAGATGATGCTGGTGAGTGGGTTAGGGCTCTGGGCAGGGCCTCAGGTGCGTTCCCCATCAAGGGTTCTCCCAGACATGCTGGTCAGAATCTGAGAGTGGTCCAATGAGTCTCCAGGCTGCCTGCGGCCCAGGCTCGATGCTGTCTTTTTAAATTTTTTATTGGTGTTCAATTTGCCAACATATAGAATAACACCCAGTGCTCATCCCATCAAGTGCCCCCCTCGGTCCCCATCACCCAGTCACCCCCACCCCTTGCCCACCTCCCTTTCTACCACCCTTAGTTCGTTTCCCAGAGTTAGGAGTCCCTCATGTTCTGTCTTCCTTTCTGATATTTCATTTGGAGAATATAAAAAATAGTGAAAGGGAATAAAGGGGAAAGGAAAAAAATGAGTGGGAAATATCGATGCTGTCTTACCTTCAAAGCAACGGAGCTCATCTTCATTGTGCATAAGCTTCAATCACTCATTAGCTTCCTCCAATGGAACCCTCGGGTCCATAGCAGACCAGGCTCCCACCCTTGCTCCATCCCGCCTGCAGGGGCAGCCACCACTTTGGGACTTGACCAGGGCATTGGGCAATCCTAGGCTACTTGGGACAGTTTGTAAGGCATCTTCCGGGGGGTTGGGGGATGAACCTGCAGTGGAGAGAGCAGTGTCCCTTCGGCTGCAGGGACACCTCCCCGTTTTGGAACACCTCATTCCTCTCTGCCTGTTCTCGCAAAGGTCCCCAAAGAGCTTCCTGGCAAAGGCTTTTCACACTTTTTAACTACTTGGCAAGTGGTTTACAAATCCTTCTAAATACCAGCAGATTAGTCTGTGGAAATCCAAAACTTTAGAAAAAATTAATTGAAAGAGCTATTGAATTGAGGAGGTTTTGCCTGAGTAAATATTTTCTCTATGGAATTCTGATCTATTCATTTGGTAATCTTAATTATGGTTTTGCTAATTTGGGGGTCGTTTCAGAGAAAGTGCTTTATTCCATCCGGAACCGTCACTAGGTTAAGAGGATTTTTGTTTTTCACTTGTGCTGTTTCAAAGGAAATTCATTCTTGCGACAGCCTTAACTATTCTCTGCTTATGGTCTGCTGCCTTGCTGCCCAAAGGTGACAAGAAAATACCTCTGGCTTTTGTTAGTTCCCATGGCTGGTCCCGTGTAAGCTCACCACATTCTCTCTCTTCCTGCCCTCCTGGGGACTCGCTACAGACACACAGAGGTGGATGCACTGCATTTTCCAGAAGTTTCCATTTTCAGAGCAATGCGAGACTGTCGGGGCAGAGGTGAAGCCCTGCCAGGCCGTGGGGACTTCGTGTATGCAGTGTCCTCTACCTGAAACCCACTGTCCCCCTTCCTGCCATCACGGACAACTGCACCGACATCCTTGCCCAGGTCCCTGTGGGCCCTCATGAGAATTAACTTGCGATGTACACCCAGGCAAGGGGCCTGCTGGGTCAGAGGGTAGCGCATCCCGGCTTCCCCCAGGGTGCAGTCCCCGGAGGCTGCGCTGTCCGACGCTGTCACCAGGGGCGACAATTCTATCATTCCCACATCTCTGCCAACACTTGCTCTTACTCAGCTTCTCTCATTGCCAGTCTAACACATGCAAAGTCATCTTTCATTGTCATCTGAACTTGCATGTATTTGCTTACTACTGTGGGCTGAACCTCTTTGCCACTGTTCCTTGGCCTTTGGAGGTTCCTTCTCCCTAAGTCGTCTGCTTGTTATCCTCTGCCTATTGTCCTACTGCAGGGCCAATTTCTTTGTGTTGATTTGCACAGGTTCTCAGAATTTTCTAGACATCACTCCCTGTCTCTACTTTGTTCTGGCCATGGCAAAGACTTCTCATCTGGTCTGCCTATTCTCATCTGGCTGCCTCTGGAGACTCTCGTTTGGCCCCGGGGGTCATATTGCAAGAGAGCACAACGTGGCTGGCCCAGAGAAGAGAGACTCGCCTTGTGGAACCTGTTGGATGGAAGCCGCATCAGCGAGTGGAACTGGCAGGGTACAGATTTCAGGTGATATACGAAGGTATTTCCAGTGCTCAGAGCCACCTGCCAATGAGACTGTACTGCCCAGAGTGGCAGTGAGCACAGCACTGCATCAGGAGTGTGTAAACTGATGACAATTTCTTGCTGGGCATGCCGCACAGGGGCTTCAAGCGTTAGATGGCTCTTTCCAACTCTGAGATTTTTCAAACTTTTCTGAGTTTCCATGTGCTGAGAGTTAGAGAAGGGATCATTGAAGAAGAGAAGAGACACGATTTTATTTTTTAAAAAATTTTATTTATTTATTTATTTAGAGAGAGAGAGAGAGAGAGAAGAGTGCATGAGGGTGGGGAGCACAGAACAGGGAGCCCAATGTGGGGTTCAATCATGGGACTCTGGGATCATGACCCGAGCTGAAGGCAGACACTTAACCAACTGATCCATTCATGTACCCCAAGAGATACAATTTACATTCTTTTAGTTCTGGTCCTTGCTCCAGCTGCTATGACACAAATACCATAGATTGAGTAGCTTAAACAACAATTCATTTCTCACAATTCTGGAGCCTGGGAAGTCTGCGATCCATACACCAGAAGGTTTGGCGAGGGCCTGCTTCCTGGTTCACAGACAACCAGCTTTTCACTGTGTCCTTACATGGTAGAAGGGTCCAGGAAGCTCTCTGGGGTCTCTTTTAGAAGGTGCTAATCCCATTTATGAAGGCTGCACCCTCACCACCCAATCCCCCCAAAGGTCCCATATCCTAATATCATCTTTTTGGAGGGTAGGATTTCAGCATACGAATTTTGGGGAACACAAACTTTCAGCCCATAGCAATTCCCTTTTATGTTTTTCTTAAGAACTCTCTATACTCTTCATTTTACACACTATGGCATGCCCATGGCCTTGTCCTTTATAAGAGTTGTGCACACATACGCACACCAGGACTTGTGCTCAGTCATGTTCACACACACACACACACACACACACACACACACACACTAGCAGACCCACATATATACATATTTACCCATACACAAGTTTGTGGGGAACATACATACATATTATAATTCATATTAAATGCCCCACAAAACACACATGGCTACACAGGTATATCTCGGAGATATTGTGGGTTCTGGTATAGACCACTGTAATAAAGTGAGCATAGAAATACAGTGGTTTCTTGGTGCACGTAACAGTTAAGTTTACACCATGCTGTAGTCTATTAAGCATGCAATAGCATTAAGTCCAAAAAAAGAATGTACATGCTTTAATTAAAAAATAGTTCATTGTTGGGGCACCTGGCTGGCTCAGTTGGTTAAGCACCTGCCTTCAGCTCAGGTCATGATCCTAGAGTCCTGGGATCAAGCCCTGCATCGGGCTCCCTGCTCAATGGGGAGCCTGCTTTTTCTCTGCCTGCTGCTTCCCCTGCTTCTGCTTTCTTGCTCTCACTGTCAAATAAATACATAAAATCTTTAAAAAATTGTCATCGTTAAAAACGCTAACCATCGGGATGCCTGGGTGGCTCAGCGGTTGAGCGTCTGTCTTCCGCCCAGGGCATGATCCTGGAGTCCCGGGATCGAGTTCTGCATCGGGCTTCCCGCATGGAGCCTGCTTCTCCCTCTGCCTGTATCTCTGCCTCTGTGTGTGTGTGTCTCATGAATAAGTACATAAAATCTTTAAAAAAAAAAAAAAGCTAACCATCATCTGAGCTTTCAGTAAGTTGTAATCAATGATCACAGATCACCATAGCAAATATAATCATAATGAACAAGTTTGGAATATTGTGAGAATTACCAAAATGTGACACAGAGGCACAAAGTGAGCAATGCTGTTGGAAAAGTGGTGGCAATACGGTGGCCACAAACCTCCAATTTGTAAAAACTGCCATATCTGGGCATCTGCCTACACAGATGGTTTGTGCTTCCAAAGCATAGAGGAATGGTTAAGCATTCAGTGGGAAAGGCTACACAGTCTCTGATCCTCCTTGGGTGGGGAAGTTCCATTTTTGAAGGTTCAAACCTGCCAGCACATCTGAGGGAAGTGTAGCCTGTATTCTGTTCTGCAGGGAGGTAGATATCCTCCCATAATCCAGCTCATTCCATAGGTGAGGGGCCCTTGCAGACACACGGAGCCCTTGGTGACCAAGGCCTTTCTACAACCCTTTCCACTCCCACCTTGGTGTCTCCCAGAATAATCCCTAAGCCTTTCCTGACAAGGGCTAAATAAAACCCTGAAACTTGGCCTCTTTCATCCCAGCAAGCCCACACACCAGACAAACTATTCCCCAATGTAGTGTCTTGGTCATTGAGCTTCTGGATCTTATACCTCCTTTGTCTTGGCTTTGAACTACTTGCTTTTCTAAGCGCAGGTGGGTGAGAAAGTTCAGGAAACAGAGTGTCCAGAAAGAGCTACAGCTCCCACCAACGGAAGTTGTTTTTGTGGGTGGAGGTAACTCCAAGCTAGGCTGATTTTTCCCATCCCAGAGCTTCTGGGCCAAATCAAGCAGCTGAGATGCACCTCATTGAACAATGAGCAAAGGATAGTGACCAGACACTGGGTAGGAAACTTTGTTTTGGGCTAAGGATAAGGAGTATTTGAAAAGATGCTCAAACCACATCAGTAATCAAAGAGATGCAAATTAAAAAAAACAATGAAAAATTACCTCATACACATCCTACTGGCAAAAAGACAAGGCGAGTAATACCAAGAGTTAGAAGGGACGAGAGAATGATAAAACTGTCATCTCTGAGAAAAGTGTCAACGCCTCTGAGCCCCATACTCACTCTCTGCCTCCTGCAGACACAGAGAGGAGCTGTGGCCACCTGTTCCTTCCTGGTGACCTGAGCCTAAATACCTATGAGCTGTAGAGTGAGCTCCAGGCCAACCATGCAGAGAGATGATCTTGCTGATCATGGAGGATGGAGAAGGGAACAGAGGGTGTGGCTCATCTCATCCCCAGAGGGCTGGGGTGCGGTGGGGTGGGTTTCCCAAGAGACTGTGACTGGAAACCTAGGGTAGATGTGCCCTGGAAACCCTGTCCCAAGTGGTCAGCCACTAAGCCTTGGTCTGACCTGGAGGAGGGAACGTGGTCACCAGGTGGCTTTGTGTCATTTAATGTCCGTTCGAACTCCAGCTCAGCCCTCTGAGACCTACAGGAGGTAGTTTGAATGCAGGTCCAGATGAACTTTTGAGGATCTCTGGTGAGGAGAGAGAACAGGGCCAAGGGCAGACCATACAGGAAGTGCTTCATCTGGGCATGGTCAGAGAGTGAGGAGACCCCAGGAGTACAAAGCCTGAGGACGCCAACACATAGATAGGATGAGGGGTGCAAAGGGCCACCAAACTTCATGACTGAAAGAAAGACTACAAGAGGGATGCCCAGGTGGCTCAGCGGTTTAGTGCCACCTTCGGCCCAGGGCGTGATCCTGGAGTCCCAGGATCAAGTCCCAGGTCGGGCTCCCTGCGTGGAGCCTGCTTCTCCCTCTGCCTGTGTCTCTGCCTCTGTGTGTGTGTGTGTGTGTGTGTGTGTCTCTTGTGAATAAATAAATAAAATCTTAAAAAAAAAGACCACAAGAGACCATGAAAAGTTTCTTTCCCTTGTGCTGTATAATATAGGCTAACCAGTATTTAAATGTAATTGAGAAGATGAAAAATTCTGATTTGGGGGCACCTGGGTGGCTCAGTGGTCGAGCATCTATCTGCCTTTGTCTCAGCTTGTGATCCCAGGTCCTGGGATCGAGTCCCACATCAGGCTCCCTGCAGGGAGCCTGCTTTTCCCTCTGCCTATGTCTCTGTGTCTCTCACGAATACATAAGTAAAATCTTTTAAAAAAGAAAAAGAAAAATTCTGATATTGTGAATAGAACATCAAATTAAAATCTGTGTGCCTCTGAGTCTGATGCTTGTTCTGGAAAAAAAAGAAGTTTCCCTAAGAACATAAAACATCCCTCAAATCATCATTTATTGTTTGTAAATGCTGTTTTCATTGTTTAAAGATTGCCTGGCGTACCTGTCCCTGTGCTGATGCAGAAGCAGCCATAAGCTTTAGGAAAAAGAGAGCCACTCCCATCGGAAGGGGCATTTCTGACCGCGGTAAGATTTGTGAGACCCAGGACCTTCAGAGTGTGGCTTCAGGTCAGATGTTAAGAGTTCAAGGACCAGTGGAAAAGTTTTCTTAAAAAGAAGTAATACTAGGTTAAAATGTATATATTTTTTTCAAGTAGGAAGATGAAAACAATATCCCATTACCTCATGAAAGACAGGAAGGACATAATCTAAGAATAAAGGACAGTCCTTTGAACAGAATATGTTAAACTTTAGGTGAGAACACAGACTGAGTCTCCGCTATAGTTCACATCTGCCTGAGAAGGACTTGACATTTGATTACCTCCCCTAAAAATCAAATAGTACTCCACAGATCATTGGCAAGTGATGTGGCTTTAACAAGTGAGTTGGTGAAACCATGGGATGGAGGGTAATCCTATAAACTGTAAAAAGACTAAAGTCAAACACCCCTTGGTCATCTCTGTCCTAATACCAAATCTCCCTTTGGTGGCCAGGTGCTTCACCTCTATCTCATCAGTCCCCATGTTTCCTCTCTCCTTCTCTGACTCCTGGAAAGTTTGAGATACTCAAACTTTGATACTCAAAGTTTGAGACACTCCAGTGCCAAGTTAGTGCTTTATAATGCTAAAAGGGAGATAGTAGGTCCAAAATGGAGTCACCTGTGCTCAACACCATGTCAGCAAATCAAGACTTAATATCTAATCCTATTGCAGTTTCAACTTCCCAGAAATGTAAACTTTAACCAGTCAACATGGAATTACCTGATCAGCACTAGTGAGGTGACCTGCTTGATAGAACCTTCTGGCCCCCTCAGGAGGGTGACTTTACCTGCAATTCTTGCTAATAATTTCCTTTTCCTGCCCTCTTTATACTTTAAAAAACCTTTCCTTTTCTACAGCGCAGCAGAGCTCCTTTCTGTCTGCTAGGTGGGAGACTGCCTGATTCATGAATCCTAGAATGAAGCCAATTAGATCCTTAAATTTATTCAGTTGCTTAACAGATTTGGTGGTCCTGATGGGATCTGAAGTGAACTTTTAAAAAAGTTTTAATTTAAATTCCAGTTAGTTAACAGACAGTGTAATGTCAATTTCATGTATACAATATAGTGATTCAACAATTCCATACAATACCTACTGCTCATCATAACAAGTGCACTTGCTAATCTCCATCACTTTTCACCCATCCACCCCAACCTACCTCCCTTCTTTTAACCACCAGTTTGTTCTCCAGAGATAAAAGTCTATTTCTTGGTTTCTCTTTCGCTCTCGCTCTCTCTCTCCCTCTGCTTTGCTCATTTTTTTGTTTCTTAAATTCCATATATGAGTGAAATAATATGATATTTGTCTTTCTTTGACTGACTTATTTCACTTAGCATAATACTCTCTAGCTCCATCCACATTGTTGCAAAAGGCAAGATTTCTTTCTTTTTGATGGCTTAGTAATATTCCATTGTATAGAGATACTACATTTTCTTTATCCATTCATCAGTTGATGGACACTTGGGCTGTTTCCATAATTTGGCCATTGTAGGCAATGCTATAAACATCAGGGTGCATGTTTCCCTTTGAATTAATATTTTTGTATTCTTTGGGTAAATACCTAGTGGTGCAATTGCTGGATTATAAGGTAGTCCTACTTTTAATGTTTTGAGGAACCTCCATACTGTTTTCCAGAGTGGTTGCACCAGTTTGCATTCCCACCAACGGTGCAAGAAGATTCTCCTTCCTCCACATTCCCACCAACACCTGTCATTTCTTGTGTTGTTGATTTTAGCCATTCTGACAGGTGTGAGGTGATATCTTACCATGGTTTTGATTTGCATTTCCCTGATGATCAGTGATGTTCAGCATATTTTCATGTGTCCGTTGGTCATCTGTATATCTTCTTTGGAGAAATGTCTGCTCATGTCTTCTGCCCATTTTTAAATTGGGTTATTTGTTTTTTGGGTGTTGAGCTTTATAAGTTCTTTATATATTTTGGATACTAACCCTTTATCAGATATGTCATTTTCAAATATCTTCTCCTATTCTGAAGGTTGCCTTTTAGTTTTGTCAATTGTTTTCTTTGCTGTGCAGAACCTTTTTATGTCGGTGAAGTCCCAATATTTTTTTGTGTTTCTGTTTCCCTTGCCTCCAGAGACATATCTAGAAAGATGTTGCTATGGCTGATGTCAAAGCCAAACAAAGATGTTACTGCCTCTGTTCTCTAGGGTTTTGATGGTTTCAAGTCTCACATTTAAATCTTTCATCCATTTTGAATTTATTTTTGTGTATGGTGTAAGAAAGTGGTCCCATTTCATTCTTTTCATGTGGCTGTCCAATTTTCCCAACATCATTTGTTGAAGAGTCTTTTTCCCATTGGATACTCTTTCTTGCTTTGTTGAAGATTAATTGGCCATATAGTTGTGGGTTCATTTCTGGGTTTTCTATTTTTTTCTACTAATCTATATGTCTATTGTTGTGCCAGTACCATAGTGTTTTGATCACTATAGCTTTGTAATATAAATTTTTTAAAAAAAGGATTTTATTTTTAAGTAATCTGTACACCCAGTGTGGGACTTGAACTCACATCAGCTGTTGAGATCAACAGTCACAAGTCCAGCCAGATATCCTTGTAGTATAATTTGAAGTCTGGAATTGTGGTACCTCTAGCTTTGCTTTTCTTTTTCAAGGTTATTCAAGACCTTTTGTGGTTCCATAAAAATTTTAGGATTGTTTGTTCTGGCTCTGTGAAAAATGCTGTTGGTTTGGATAGGGATTGAATTAAATGTGTAGATTGCTTTGGATAATTCAGACATTTTAACAATATTTGTTCTTCCAGTCCATGGGCATGGAATATCTTTCCATTTCTTTTGTGTCATCTTCAACATCTTTTATCAGCGTTTTATAATTTTCAGAGTACAGATCTTTGACTTCTTTGATTAGATTAATTCCTAGGTATCTTACAATTTTTGGTATAATTGTAAATGGGATTGATTCTTTACTTTCTCTTTTTGCTGCTTTATTGTTGGTGTATAGTAATGTAACAGAATTCTGTATGTTGATTTTGTATTTTGTGACTTTACTAAATTCATGTATCAGTATCAGTTCTAGCAATGTTTTGCTGGTGTCTTTTGGGTTTTCTATATATAGTATCATGCCATCTGCAAATAGTGAAAGTTTGACTTCTTCCTGGCCTGTTTGGATACTTTTTATTTCTTTTTGTTGCCTGATTGTTGTGGCTAGGACTTCTAGTGCAACATTAAATAACTGTGGTAAGAGTGGACATTCCTGTCTTGTTCCTGGATGATATTAGCTGTGGGTTTTTCATATATGGCCTTTATCATGTTGAGGTATGTTCCCTCTAAACCTATTTCGTTGAGGGTTTTTATCATGAATGGATGTTGTACTTTGTCAAAAGCTTTTCCTTTATCTACTGAAATGATTATATGGTTCTTACTCTTTCTTTTATTAATGTGGTATATCATGCTGATTGATTTGTGAATATTGACTCATTCTTAGCAACCCAGGAATAAATCTCACTTGTTCATGGTGAATGATTTTTTTTAAATGTATTGAAGTCTGGAATTGTGATGCCTCCAGCTTTTCTTTTCTTTTTCAAGGTTATTCAAGACCTTTTGTGGTTCTGTAAAAATTTTAGGATTGTTTGTTCTGGATCTGTGAAAAATGGATTTGATTTGGTACTATTTTACTGAGAATTTTTGCATCCATGTTCATTAGGGATATTGGCCTATAGTTCTCTCTTTTCGTGGAGTCTTTAATGATTTTGGTATCAGAGTAATGCCAGCCTCATAGGATGACTCTGGACGTTTTCTTTCCTCTTCTATCTCTTGGAATAGTTTGATAAAAACAGGTATTTACTCTTATTTAAATGTTTGCTAAAATATGCCTGTGAAGCCATGGCCCTGGATTTTTGTTTGTTGGGAGTTTTTTGATCACTGATTTAATTTCTTTGCTGGTTATTGGTCTGTTTGAATTTTCTGTTTCTTTTTGTTTCAGTTTTGGTAGTTTATATGTTTCTAGGAATTTACCCATTTCTTCTAGATTGTCCAACTTGTTGGCATGTTGTTTTTCATAATTTTCTCTCATAATTGTTTGTCTGGGATCTCAGGTAAACTTTTGGTGGCATTTGGGGACAATGAGAAACACAGGTGTGTTATTGATGAAGCATTTTTTCAGTTCCTTGTCTTTCTCACTATTTCTCTTGGTCCTAAGTTCCACTGTATTTGCTCTGAGCTCCCAATCTAATTAGCTTTCCAGTCCAGGTCTGAGTCAACTTGAGCTGACAGTTATATCTGAAACCTGAGTCCCTAGCCCTTGGCTCAGTCTGCAGTTCCTTGGTTATTTGGAGTCACTGTCCTCAGTTCCAGTCTGAAGTGCCTACGTACTGAGCTTTGCTGATTTAGTCTATACTGGGATTGCTGGTGGTGTGTCCTGCCTTCTCTTGGCCAGTCTGCAGTAATCTCTTGGTTACTGCTGGTATATTAAGATGCACATGTTGTTTGTCTCATGTAGTGTTGATAAAGACTATTGCTGGTGGGGATCTTGGAAGCCAAAAAAAAAAAAAAAGTCACAAAAATTGTTGGGCATAAGTTGAACAGTTAAAGGCTGTTAGAACACTCATCAGCCCCTTAACACAAAGACTCCTATGTTAAGGTATCAATCACAGAATGGATTAGATTGACAGTAGGTTACCTGCCAACCTCAAGAAAAATTTCCAGGCAATGAAGTACCCTGTAGAGTTCCCACACAAACCCCAACCCCATGGCACATCCCTTTTAGGTATTTGTTTGGCTCTCAGATACTCCATTTGAGGCCAGAGATGGCTGTACAGAAATGTGGGTTAAATCTTATTTCCATGTCAGGGTCCTCCCAAACTGTTGCTAACGCTCAGGGAACTACAGTGGCCATTATGAAAAGCATCTTAATAAGATAAGATCATTTAAGAAGTTCACTTGAGGGACGCCTGGGTGGCTCAGGGGTTGAGCATCTGCCTTTGGCTCAGGATGTAATCCCAGGGTACCAGGATCGAATCCCACATTGGGCTTCCTGCATGGAGCCTGCTTCTCCCTCTGCCTATGTCTCTGCCTCTCTCTCCCTGTGTCTGTCATGAATAAATCAATAAAATCTTAAAAAAAAAAAAAGAAGTGCAGTTGAAATTCATAGTTCTCAAACAAACAGGATAAGATGCCTACTTTAAGTGACATGTGAAAGCCTACAAAAGGCTTAAAATTCAAAAATAGCTTTATTAAAGAGTCACTGCAAAAGACTAATGAAAAATTAAAGATATAGAAGTTACATAAAATTAAAAACTGTAAGATGGAGTCAACTCCTGCTCCTCCTTTGTATCCTCCTTTATTTGAGCACTCATTCTAGAAATCCCCCCATTGGAATCACCTTTACACCATAAATACAAGTCAACCAAGGCCTCACAGATGCTCCCATATCTACCCTCAAGGGAGGGCTTCCATAGGGACTCCACCCAGAGTTGACAAGACCCTGAAGAATTTTCTGCTACATTATTCCCTTAAACAGTCAAGGGGAAATGAAAATTAAGATCTATTTTTATTTTTTAAAAGATTTTTATTCACTTATTAGAGACACACACACACACACACACACACACACACACACACAGAAGCAGGCTCCACGCAGGGAGCCTGACGTGGGACTCGATCCCAGGACTCCAGGATCACACCCTGGGCTGAAGGTGGCGCTAAACGGCTAAGCCACTAGGTGGCTGCCCTAAAATCTATTTTTAAATAACCCTTCCAAATTCAAGTAAATATTGAAGCTACACTTTATTTTCAACCCCACTCAGAACCGGCAGAGGGGAATCTGGAAAAACTGTCTGAAGTCAGCTAAAGGTGAGGATTCTTACCAGAGCCAGCTTTCCTAGATCTCTGTCTATGATATCCAGGGAAGAGAGAAAAAATAAATCATCTTTTGCACCTTTTTTGGGACTGCTCTTACATTCAAGGCAGGGGATATTCAATACTGCCAGAAATGTTTGCTGTTTGTCCTGGCTAAAAACTGACAAGGTTTTTTTTTTTTTTCTGACAAGGTATTTAAAGGAAATTTTTAAGTAGCTCTGTACCCAAAAGTTGGCCAAATTGGAAGCTGGTATTCAGAGACTAATAGGAATTTTGAAGGGCTCCTCCCCTAAAGTAAAATGAAACTATGTGCCCAGAGAGAAAGGAAAACCTGAAGCCTTTGTTAAAGTATTTACTAAAAAAGATGATGTAATTAGATGGGTAGCTCAACCTATGCCATCATTTCAGCTGCAGCTCAACTCTTTGAAAGATTGAGAGCAACTGTTCTTATCTCACAAATCTCTGCAAAACTAGAAATGTGGCTTCAGAGGCAATTCAAAGTTCACCTCTTCCTTTTTGCCATTCCCCAATCCTCTTCTTTTAATCTCAAAATGCTCATAAATATTGGCCTTGGGAAACCAAACTCCTTCTTGGAGGAACTTGCATTCCTTCCACCTGATCCCTAGGAGAACCCTTATCTAGACCATCCCCAATTCCTAAGACTGAAAAAAAAAGAAAGGTGGTGGTGGTGTGGCTGGCGGAAGAGACCATTATTTATTTATTACAAAACAATACAAACTGCTCCACAGCCTCAAAAAGATTACTCGCCAAGGATCAGTATGAATCTGAAGTGTCTTCTCCATAAATGTTAGTAATAAAAAGTTTTAGTCACAAAAACTATAAGGTCTGTTTGCATCTGTATGTTTCCTGTGTGTCTGTATAGATGTGTTGTAGACGTGTGATGGTATTTTCTGCCTCCAGATGGTGCAAAAATTAATTTCTGAAAGAGCCCTATTGAATTGGCTTAAATAAAATTAATTGCTTATATAAATTAAATTCTCAAAAATGTAATAGAAACTAACCCAAATGAATTTCAGGGAAAATATTTGGTATTAAAGTTAATTTAAAGTTTGTTAGCTTAATTAAAATAGATGTGTCTTCAGAGTTATCAACATTACAAATAATGAAGACATGCAACTATTATTCCACCTAAGCTTATGAAAGGCCAAATGAGTTTGTGTTATGTCTCACAAAATTTGTTAGGAAAAAAGAAAAAAAAAAAAAAGCTTGGGATAATGGCTGACTTGGTCTAATGTCCATGAAGTTTTTGTGGGTAATCTAAACATGTAAAGAACAAATAAGTTAACTGGATGTAAGGATAAAAAAAATTTTAGGTAAACTTTTAAAATAGTTTCCTCAAATATTTTTGGTAACCTGAAAGCTTAAAGTTTTGCTAAGTTAAATTAAATGATGAGTGAAGTTAAATTCATTGAATATTCAGATCATTTCCAAATAAGATAACATAATGAAACAATAATTACTGAACATAGGCTTATCTGCTTTTGACTCTTATTAAAGAACTGTTGGGCTGCCTGGATAGCACAGTCATTTGGGTGTCTGACTCTTGGTTTTGGCTTAGGTCGCGATGTCATGGTCATGGGATCGAGCCCCATGTTGGACTCTAACCCCATATTGGGCTCCATGCTCAGTGCAGAGTCTGCTTGAGATTCTCTCTCCTTCTTCTTCTGCTCCTTCTGCTCATGCTCTCTCTCTCTGAAATAAATAGTTTAAAAAAGAACTGTTAGAAAACATGTGTCATGCTGAGAGATTGTACTGTAAGTGTATGCTTCTAAAAATTATGAAATGCTTTCATAGATTTGCCAATCTAAAGAATACTAACTAATGTAACAGTTCACAATTGTTTGCTTCTTAGTTTTCACTAGAAATTCAGGTTTCTAAGGGTCACAAATTCTAGCTAACATATGTGGTTAAAGCTATTAGAAATCATATGGGAAACAACTCTCTATATAAGCAAAGTAGAATGTGTGTTTTGATAAAAGAAGATACGAAGAGTGCAGTTATATTTTTGTTGAGAAAATAATTTTGGGCTAAAATGAGATCAGTTATTTCAAAATGAGAAAGGAAATATAGAGGACAAAATTTAAAAGTCGTAGAAGGTTTACGGAAAAGAAATCTTTAGAAAAGAATTTTATGTGTAGTCAGGACTGGCTAAGATTGGTAATTCATTTTTATTAAAAATTTTTTTTAAGATTTTATTTATTTATTTGACAGAGAGAGAGAGTGCACAAGCAAGGAGAGGGAGAAGCAGGGAGCCGGATGTGGGGCTCCATCCCAGGACCCTGGAATCATGACCTGAGCCTAAGGCAGACGCTTAACTGACTGAGCCCTCAGGTGCCCCTAGTGCTTCATCTTGGAGGAGATTCATGGAGCTTTCTGATAACTTGAAGTTATCAGTACAAGTTTCTGATAACAAGTACAGATTTCTGATAACTTTAAGATCATAAAACTGAACTGGGTAAGAATTTTTACAATAAATGGAAAAACTGGATTGAAGTAGAACAAATATTAATTACATGGGACGAAATAAGGGAAAAAATTGTAACTTTTATGTCTGAAACATTGCTGGTTCTTTAATGTTTTGTTTTTCCAGAGTTTACGCAATCTTTTTCTCTTAAGCTATCAACAATTTGGTAATGTATACCTTTGCTAATGAAGATGAAACATTTGCTTTTTTATCCCTGCCTGATCCCACCAGAATTTGGAAACTCCTGAGTATTCTTTTCATGGTGGACATAAGTTCAGCGAGAATGTGTTCCACTTGTTAATAGGATACCATTATTATGTTATATTGGTGAAATATTGGTTACACCAACAAGGTTTTGACTAGAATGTCATATTTGAGATAGATGTACACAGACTCAGGTATGACCAGACAGTTTTAAGGAACTAAGGTTGACTTTACAGAGCCAATAAAGCCCCTTGAAAAACTCAGCCTGGTACCATGATTACAAAGTTTCACCAAAGCAATCTTAAAAAGAGCTTATGTGGTCCTTCACTATCCTTGCTACACTCACGTAAATAATCAGGCCAAATTTAATACAAACAAACTAGCTTTACTATAATTATCTTTGATAAAAAATGAGGTTAATTGTAGAGAGAAGAAATTATGTTTGCATCTTTGTCTATACTAGATTCTAATCTTGTTAATTGTCTATGAGGTTTTGTTAAATTGGACTAGATCCTAAATTCATCTAGTTTCCTAAAAAAAAAAAAAAAAATCTGGCTACAAATCTCCAAACTAATGTTTCCAATTTTCTTCCACCTTTCTGATTTGGAATCACTAAGAGTAGAGACTCCCCTTCAATCTACTTGAAAGGTACTATGCTGGGTCCTCTTTACTACCCAGGTAACAGCCAAACTTCAAGAACTTGATTCTTGGATACACATCTCATTACTGAAGAAGGCTCTATTTGACATCTGGTTTTGGCACAAACACTGGAGACCTTCCCATCGAATTGATGAGGAATAGAAAAGGAGGAGTAGCTGACATTGAGGTACACTGCTTTCACCCAAGATACTGGATCAAGACTTCACACTTCAACTAAACATGAAAGCCTTCTTCACTTTCTTTCTTTTACTCTGGCCTGGAAAGGTAATGCCATCATCTGTATTCTAAGGGGAGGGGATAGCCTTTGCCTCTCAGGCTGCTGGATTTGTGATCAAAAATTGCTGTCTATCTAATAACAGTGCCATCTTAACAGGAATGGTTTTTGCCCAACAAGGTTGTCTTTATCTGTGGTGATTATGATTCTCCTTGGGTCTATAAATGCCTGGATAGCGGGCATATAACCAGGCAATGCGTCTTAAAACTAGCTGTGCCCTTAACTTTGCACAGGCTAACCCACCTTATTGGTTGACTCCCTTGGATTTATTTATTTATTTAAAAAGATTCTATTTATTTATTTATTTATTTTTATTTATTCATGAGAGACACTGAGAGAGAGGCAGAGACATGGACAGAAGGAGAAGCAGGCTCTCTGGGGGAGCCTGATGTGGGACTCGATCCCAGGACCTTGGGATCATGACCTGAACTGAAGGCAGACGCTTAACCACTGGGCCACTCAGGCATCCTGGATTTATTATTTTTTTTAATTTAAATTCAATTTGCCAACATATAGTATAATACCCAGTGCTCATTACATCATGTGCCCTCCCCAATGCCCATCACCCAGTTACCCCATCTGTCCCCTCACCTCCCCTTCAGCAACCCTCAGTTTGTTTCCCAGAGTTTCGAGTCTTTCTCGGTTTGTCTTCCTTCCTGATTTTTCCCCATTCAGACTCCCTTGGATTTACATTGTCATGTTAGAAAGGAATTACCAGGAGGCATTCATGTGTGACTCAGGATTCACATCCTTTGGCAGGGCCACACTTTCCTGGCTAGGAATATTTATTCCAAACAAGACTATCAGAAATCTCTCTTAACTATTGAGAATATTCCATAATTCTCTGCTAAACTGAAAGCTGCCCCCACCCCCCAATTCTTAGGCACTCTGGCCAAAGTCATTCTTGTTAATAGGATAGCTCTTGATGATCTTTTTAGCTGAGCAAGGAGGTATTTGTGCTGTGGCCCAGGCCACCTGCTGCACCTGGATTAACACTTCTGGGAAAATTGAAGCAGGGTTGCATAAGATCACTGAGAAGCCGCTTGGCTTAAAAAGGTGATTCCTTCAGTGTGGTTCTTTGACCGATTTGATTGGTTGGGGTCTTGGGGACCATGGCTCCTAAGTGCACTCCAATTACTGGGAGCTACCCAGTTTAGAGTAATCATAGAGTCTCCCTGTGTGTTTTATTCTCTCAAAGCTTCAGATGTATGTTTGCAGCTGCTAACCACCAAGCAAATGATCTCCCTAAGACTGGAACAACAGAAAAGGAGCCAAGAGAATGACCAACTTCAAGATTGTTCACCTGAAGCCATGACCTGTGAATAGCACAGGGATTAAGCAAAAACATCATGGCCTGTGACTACCACACAGATTGACCTAAACTACTGGAACCCAGAACAGGGGCTGAGAGTGATGTCAGTGCCTTTAAATTTTGAACGTATCTCGCAGTTAGGCTGAGAGTCTGATCAAAAGGGAGGAATTATTAAGAGGGAGCCAGCAAGCCCCAAATGGAGTCATTTGTGCTAAATCCCATTTCAGCAAACCAAGACTTAATACCTAACCTGATCCCAGTTTCGATCACTCAGAAGGGTGACCTTTAGCCAGTCAACAAGGGTCAGCATTCGTGAGGTGATCTGCCCAATAGACTACCCCTGTCCCTCCAGAGGGGGACTTTGCCAGAACAATGCATTCTTGGCTAAAATTTCCTTTTTTTGTGTGTCCTCTTTCTGCATTTAGGAACCTTTCCTTTTTCTACAGCTCTCAGCAGAGCCCCTTTCTATTTGCCAGATGGGATGCTGCTTAATTCATGAATTTTTGAATAAACCAATCTGATCTTTAGATTTACTCATTTGAACTTTTGTGGTTTAACAATAATAAAAATTTGCAGGCCTAGGGAGTGAAATAGTTGAAATCTGTAATCTAGATGTCTCCGCATTCCAGCCTTCTAGGCTGTTCTTTCCATTAACAAGGTTTCATCCCAACACGCTGTGGGAAAAACTGTACTGTGCCCCCAGGGTATTGGTACACGGATGTGGTGGTGGGGAAGGCTGCGTTTCTCACTCTTTGCTCACTGCCTTTTTCCTTTGGCTCCTGACTGCCCCCACCGCCCCCTTCCCAAGGCTACCTCCTGGGATAGGTCCAAAATTCCTGTTGAGTTTATTATGCAGTGCAATTTAGCTTCCTCTTTGTCTCATTCTTCCTTTCCAAAGCAGCCCTAGGGCCTCTCTCTGCATAATTAAAAGATCCATTAAGGTGTTTTCCTAAACAAAAGAGCAGCTTTCTCCCTCAGAGGAATTCTATCATCCTTTTAGGACTAGTGGTGGGAACTGCAGTTAGATTTTAAAATAATCACACACACACACACACACACACACACACACACACACACACTCGAATGTGTGGGAGACAAAGGTATGAGGGCATCTTCACCCTATGGTCAGTGGACAGGTGAAACAGACCCTAATGGGGAGCTGCTGGGATGAATTTACCAGGACTAAGGAGGCACCTGTGGCCAGCACCGCCTCCCTGTAGGCAGACACCCAGGTGTCTGGTGCTTCCACCTCATGATTCGAGGTGTGTCATCTTCAGGCCTGGAAAAGTGCTGCTAGTCTGCTGCTCCCAAGCCCTGGGCCCATCTTCATGCACGAATGTCCTCAAGAACATGGACACGATGACTTCCTCCCACATAGCCCTCCTGAGTCCAGTGTCCCCTTTTGCATCCCTTTTCTAGTCTCCCTTTAGGACTGACCCAAAAGCAATTTGGGGGACAGAAATCGCGGGACAGTGACTGGAAAGTATATGTGGAAAACTAATGGAAGATAAGGGTTATATTTGCAGGTTTGTTTGTATGGTTCCATTTTAATGTCAACTCCCAGGCTCTTCTGATAAGAATATTCTCTTCCTGATGCAGGAGGGCACCCGTCTCAGGGAGAAATTTTATGTCCTGCTTTTAGGTAGAAAGGGGAGGGCAGAGTGCTTCCTGTACTTGTTTCTCAAGTGCCTTCCGCTCAAAATAATCAATACGCCAAAGTGGCATATTTTTGGATGGCATATTCTGAACCCCTTCACTCCTGTTGCTGCCATAAAGGGGGAGTCATGGTCCCAAGCTGGTACCCACCATCCTCAGAGCTGGGGACCTCCAGGCTGTGAGACCTCTCACTTTGTGCTGGCAACAACACATATCTGCTCTTTCTAGGGGAGTCTTCTCTTCCAAGAGGCCTCTTCAGGCTGCTTAAACCAGAGAAGGAGGTAGTTAGGGGTATTGTTAGCATTGAGAAGAGTGTGACTATTTGGGTGCTGTCCAGCCAGAGGCTGCTTCTACCCTGTAAATATGGAAAGTCAATGTAATGGTCAAAGCCTTTCAGGACACAATCGCTGAGGGCCACACTGAAGGGGAAATAAGGTTGGGGTGTGCGTGGTGTCCCTGGGAAGCCTGGTTACCAAGGCTGCAGGGTCATCAGTCCTCGGAGGCCTGTCTCAGAGCAACAAGGTGGGGGGTGGGGGTACACTGAGCAAGGATCCTGAAGGCTGGAGCTGGAAGCGTGGGGAGGAAACTCTTGGGGGAAAACTGGTTTCTAGCATGGGTCAGTCATCCCTTCCTTCCTCTACACCAACAATCTTCATTTATCTGGCAAAGAAGGTGGGGTGAGGGGTGTGGGAGTGGGGAACACCGAGTCTAGACCCTCTACCCTTGCATACTATACTAGGAGAGGGAAGGTGTTCAGCTCTCAGCCCTCTGCAGAGCACAGGATCTGCCCCCAGGGGATAATATTCTTGTCCCTTGGGCTATTTTAAGTGGAGTTGGAGGTGAGAAGTACCAACCAGGCCCTTGCTTTGGACAGTATTAAGTTGTCAGCATTACTTTTACAGGCTGAACAGGTATTTGTATGTAATGGGACCCCTTGCTTGAGCCAAAACAATATCCATCTCCAAAATGTAGGTGAGGCTAGACATTTCTGACAAGCAGTGGGGTAGTGTCCTCTTTTGTGGTCCTTCGGAAAGGGTTCTAACCAAAGGGAAGAGGTGCCCAGGCTAGAGTTTGCCCCATGGAGGCATTGAGGGGCAAAGAAGTTCTGAGTCCTGCCTTGCCTCTGTCTCCATCACCCACCCCCATGGGATGTCTAGATGTGAAGGCCAGGGAGATGGGATTACCAGGATGGCCAGAACTGCAAAAGTCATTTCTCTTGGATTCTGTAAGGCCGTGGGGCCCAAGCAGCCCTGCTCTGGACGCCTCTGACAGGGCACAGGGCGAGGCATGGGAGGAAAGAGGTTTTGTCCCGCATTGTCTGGCTGTGGGGCAGCTTTGCATCTAGGGGCAGGCTCTGGTTTCACAGTGCCGGCGGGGGACCAGCGGTACCCTGCAGAAGTGTGTCAGGCAGGCAGTCCCTAAGAGAAGAGGAATAAACCTGCAGCTGTTGTAGAGCAACTGACCAGCTTCATCCAGGAGCACATGTGGGTCACCTCCTGGGAATCCCAGAAACACTTGGGGGGATTTAGCAGGCAGTGTGGGCCTGCATGAGCCAGGGAATTAGTGTGCCTACTGGTTTCTTCTTTTTTTTTTATAGAGCTTGTCACCAGCCTTGGAGTTATGTGAGAAGGAGAAGAAACCATGTTTTCTGTTTAAGAAAACAAAACCCCAGTTTTGATTCTTGCAAGCAGCTGCTCTCTGAAAGGCTGGGCTTCCAGGTTGCTGCTGCACGTGTGCCCAGGGCTGGGAGGCTCCCTTGGTAGAATTGTTGGTGCCTGTGGGGTGGGCTGCTGGGGGCCTGGGGCCTGGGTGCTCTGTGATGTGACCCTGCCCTGCACAGACAGCCTGGCTCATGCTGCCGCCAGCACCGACAATTCCTCAAGGTGAAAGCACTCTCCAGCGGGTCATTCCAGCTGTGTCTGAGTGGTTTTTCTGTCCACAGAATCATTTATTTCTGGTGTCAGGGAGGCCCAGGGCAGCTTTTCCTCCTGGCCATAAATGCTCTGAGCACCATCGATTCCTCTGCTCCTGTCCATGGAAATCTGCTGGAGCAGCAAGTCTGTGTCTGGGATTCCTAGTGGGGGCGGGGGAGGGCAAGAGTCAGGGTGGCTTTGGTTCCCTCCCTCCTGGCAGAGGCTAGGGGCGGGGATGCTGAAGCCCTTGCAGGCCCCTAGGGAGCAGCCTATTGGTTTGGACACTGTTCGAGTTTCCTGGCCTGCAGCTGGGGGAGCGTGGCTAGCTGCGCACCCCTGGACTTGCAATGACACCTGACACTTCGTTTGGAGCCTCACCTATGCCAGGGCCACTGGGTGTGCCCCTGAGCCTGAAGATGAGCCAGAGGTCATCTTCCTCCCTTCAAAGATGTCCCAGATTTCCCTTTTCTCTCTTCCTGGCATGAGCTGCAGCCCACCAGGTAGGCGTTACTGCTAAATCCCAGGCTGTAGGGAGGACCCCTGCCCAGCCCCAGGCTAGAGCCAACGTGGTGCACATGCTCATCATGATCACGAGATGGGCAACCTCGTGCAAACTTGTCTGCATGAGAGTGCCTGTGTGTGTGTGTGTGTGTGTGTGCACGTGTGCGCGGTGTTGGTGGGCGTGCATGCTCATAGAGTGCGAGTGCCGCGTCTGAGCGGGATATGTGGGGGTGTCTGTGCGTGCATGAGGGTGTCTGAGTGTGCACTTCTGCAGCTCTCCCTTGCTCTTCATAGTCCATATCTCCCTGTCATCTGAGGATTTATGGAAAATCTCAGGGAGGAGGCGGTGGGCATGGAGGGGACCTCGGTACGGGTCTCTTTGCCCTCAGAGCTGCTCTGGAGATGGGGGCGAGGGGGGTGAAGAGGGGGCAATGTTTCCCAGGCTCTGAGAGCCTCTCCTGAGAGAAAAGCATCAATCTGCTTGTCACAGGGAAAAATGGCTATTTGTCCACGTCTGGAAGGCCCCGAGGGCAGGGCTGGCTCTGAGTCATCAAGGTCTCCTGGGCCCAGCACAGAGTAGGGGCCGGGGATGTGACAGACGGATGAGCCCGGGGACCGGGTGGGCTGAGCACCCTTGGGCCTGACACCTGCGGTCTGCCTAGTGGGGGGTGGGCTGCAGCCTGAGGAGGTGGAGGGTCAGGAGAGACGCCAGGGTGGTCGAGGCCAGGGAGGCTAAGGGAATGGATCCTGGTCAAGTTGTGTGGGCATTGCCTCAACTGGCAGCTGTGGCGAGAGGCCGGAGACACTGGCTGAGGGTTGAAGGTCAAGGTGGGGACAACATTCCCTTTCGATGGATCAAGAACAGCATGGAAAGCTCAGGATCTAGAGACACTGAGGCCTGACATTACTTCATGGGGGCCCTACCGACAAGAGGCCTCTGGTGGGAAGAAGTTTCCATTAGAGCTTCTAGAGAGAAAGAGACAGTCTCCTCTCTTTCCTTGCTCTGTTTCCTCTACACCCTTTTTTCAGTGTCTGGGGCAAGTCCTGGCAAGTCTTCCCATCTGGGGCAGTGTCTACTGAGTGAATGCCTGAGAGAATTAATGAATTACTAGAGATCAGAGACCCAGAGGCCTGAGGCATGTTAAGCCACAGACCTCTAACCAGCGGCTCCTTCATGGGCCTCTATTTCCACCTGTGAGTGTCTGGAGCCCTTCAAGGTCTGGTTATCTATGGTCCTGTGGCTGGAAAGGCTTTCCCAGAAGCCAGAAGACATATTGTGATAGGGACGCTCCTTTGTATCCTCTTGCCCACCATTCCCTTCCTGTTTGTCAGGAGTCTGTGCCTCTGGCCCCAAGGGTGAGGTGCTCATGCTGCTGGGCTTCAGGGAGCAACCCGTTCCTAGACAGACAACCAACCCAACCTTGGCATGATGATTCCCAGTGGTGAGTAGACAAGCACCTGTGGCCACTTGGATTGTCCTTTTGGACTTGGGCCTATATCTGGGGTAAATGGGTAGCAGAGGGAGCCAAAGCCAGAGCTTACAGAGCTCACTTGTTAGATGTTGACTGAACACTGACTCTGGGCCAGAGCCTCTCCTTTAGCCTAGAGGGACCCAGACCACTTCTAATTTTTTAGATTCCTGGTATATCAGGAAATAAATGTGCTGTATTTGTGTCCTTCTGTAGTTCCATGTTGAATCTGGGCTAGACTTGTGACTTGTTTGGGCAAAGAGAATGCAGCCAAAGGGATGTGGTTCTGGGTCTGTTCCTTAAGGGGCCTTTCATGCCACCCTGAGACACGTTTAAAGGAGCCCATGAGAGCCTCCTTGAAGACAAGAAACCTTGTGGAGAGAGAATGAGGCCCAGGCCACCCTCAGGCATGTTAGTCTTCCCAGCTGAGTGTTAGGCATATGAGTGAGCTCATTTTGGTTCCTTCATCCCCAGTTGAGACACCAGCTGGCTTCAAGGCATGAGTGAGTCAGTTGAAACCATCCGTTGCAGAGACAAATTGTCCAGCTTGAGCACAGCCCAGATTGCTGATTTTAGGCCATTGAGTTTTGGGGTAGAGTTTTTAAAAAAATGTATCATATGCTAACTGAAACAAAAATTTGTACATAGGAGTAGAGGTGATACCATAACAAAAATTTAAAACATGTGGGTAGACTTTGGGGCTGAGTGGCAGCTGGAGGCCAGAAGGATGCCAAGGACATGGAGGCCTGAAAGGGCAGATGAAACTGCTATTGCAAACTAGAGACAGGGCAACCTGTCTTATATTGTGGTGGAATAATTAGTGTGATCTTAGAGAATAGAAAATGTAGCCAATGAACCTGGGGTTCTGGCTAAGATTTCCAGGAAGAATATTGAGAAAAAGAGTCATTGGGAAAAAGAGTCTCTTCAACAAATGTTGTTGGGATAACTGGTCAGCTGTATGCAAAAGAATGAAACTGGACGGCTTTATTACACCTTACACAAAATAAGTTCAAAAATGGATTAAGGACCTAAATGTGACACCTAAAACTGTAATAGTCTTAGAAGAAAGCACAAGTAGAGATTTCTCTGACGTCAGCCATAGCAATTTCTTATTGTATGTGTCTCCTGAGGCAAGGGAAACAAAAGCAAAAGGACCCCAAAAAACCAAAACCAAAACCAAAACAACCCAAACAAAACAAAACAAAAACTATTGGGACTACATCAAAATAAAAAGCTTCTGCACAGCAAAGGAAGCAATCAACAAAGTGAAAAGACAAACTACTGAATGGGAGAAGATACTTGCAATGACATATCTGATAAAGGGCTAGTATCCAAAATATATAAAGAACTGATACAACTCAATGCCTAAAAAACAAATAGTCCAGTGAAAAAAATAGGCAGAAAACATGAACAAACATTTATCCAAAGAAGAAATACAGATGGCCAACAGACATGAAAAGATACTCAATATCACTCTTCTTCAGGGAAATACAAATCAAAACCACAATGGGATGTCACCTCACACACGTCAGAATGGCTAAAATCAACAAGATGAGAAACTAGTGTCAGAGAGGATGTGGAGAAATAGAAATCCTCATGCACTGTTGGGAGTGTGAACTGGGGCAGCCACTCTGGAAAACAGTATGGAGTTTCCACAAAAAGCTAAAAATGGAACTTAACCCTACAATCTAGTAATCGCACTACTGGGTATTTACCCCCAAAATACAAAAACACTAACTCAAAGGGATACATGCACTCCTATGTTTATTGCTACATAATTTACAATAGGCAAATCATGGAAACAGCGTAAGTGTTCATTGTTGAGTGGATAAAGAAGACATATACATATAATGGGATATCACTCAGCCATTAAAAAGAATGAAAGCTTGCCATTTGCAATGACATAGATGGAGCTAGAGAATATTATGCTAAGTGAAATAAGTCAGTCAGAGAAAGAGAAATATATGACTTCACTAATATGTGAAGAAACAAAACAAATGAGCAAAGGGGAAAAGAGCGGCAAACCAAGAAACAGACTCTTAACTGCAGAGAACAAACTGATGGGTAGCAGAGGGGAAGGGGGTGGGGGAGTGATGTAGGTGATGGGGATGACGGAGGGTACTTGTGATGAGCACCAGCTGTTGTATGTTAGTGGTGAATCACTAGATTGTACACCTGAGACTAAATTAACACCGTACGTGAGCTATGCTGAAATTAAAAAAATATATATATAAAGAAATTGCCAGTTGGCTTCTTTTAGCGGCACGTGCTAAAGTAGTGTGAGAGAAGGAAGAACTCAAGAAGGAATTTTTCTGTCTCTTAGACGTTAGAAGAGATAAAGAGAGATTCCAGGACAGTACAAAGATTCTCCAAGTGTGAAATGGTCTCAGGGCAAAGAATGAATCATGATTATGACTGTAAGGCTCTTTGTTTAGATCTCAGAAAGATTTCAGGTGGTGCTTAGGAGATCCCCTCAGTAGGCAAGAGAGCTTTTAACACAACCCTGACACCCACCCAGAGCAGAAAGAGGCATAGCTTGGAGAGCACCAGTGTGGCTTTTGAAGCATATAGTGACTCCCAGCCTGATCAAACCCACACAGCTTAAAAGAAAGTTGTTCTGGCAAAAACACTACTAGCTTGAATTAAAAGGAACAGAAACAGTGAGATGAAAACTGGTCTGTGGTCCTAACTTTTCACGGGCAGGAAGCAGGTAGTGAGTGCTACACAGCTGTAGATGTGACCTGTTAATTATCGAAACGGAAAGACATCACAGATGGTAAAGCCTAGAATGTGAAACCAAGAGCTAGGAGGACACTGGGAAGCAGAAAATAGGCCCTAATTGCGGAACTCTCTTTGCTTCTATAATTGGGGCAACTGCTGACAAGTGCCCAGTTAGCTCTCAAAATTGCTATGGAACAATGACTACTGTGTGCCTCTCATTTACCCCCTTTTTAAATGAAGATGTCCCTGGGGGGAGACCTCCCCCTTGTCACCATTTTTCTGTTAAGTATGTTGAGGTCAAATTATTTGTCTTTTTAATTCATAGATCTTTGGATCAACATGAGCACTATTCAAGGAATGGCATCCAAGGAGCCCTGTCTATACCTAGATCATCATTATAATGATTTGCCACAATCTGCCTTCTGGCACCAATGATTCACATCCCTCCCACATGCAAAATACACTTGCTTCCTCACAAGACCCTCAAATTTTCAACCAGTTACAGCATCAGATTCCAAACCCAAGGTCTCATCAGTACCTCAAAGTCTTCCAGGCTCTACTAATTACCTAATTCCAAAGCTATTTGTAACACATACCAAAGGTGGAACCTTGTAGGTATTTGTTACAGTAGCACCACTTCCTTGACCAAAATATGTTTTGGTTTCCTTGGATTGTTGCAACAAATAACTGCAAACTGGTGGCTTAATACAGAAATGTATTCAGGAGGTCAGAAGTCTGAAATCAAGGTGTCAGCAGGGCTGGTGCCTTCTAGAGGCTCTAAGGGAGAATTTGTCCCATACTTCTAGCCTCTGAAGGTGGCAGGCAATCTTTGATACTCTTTGTAGCTCTACCTCTTTAACTTCTGCCACTATCTGCATGTGGCTGCCTTTCTCACATGTGTCATCTGTATCTCTTTATGGCTTTCTTACAAAGACACCGGTCATTGAATTTAGAGCCCACCGTAATCCAATATGACCTCATTTTTAAAAAATAAATTTATTTTTTATTGGTGTTCAATTTGTCAACATACAGAATAACACCCAGTGCTCATCCCATATGACCTCATTTTAATTAATTACATCTACAAAGACTCTATTTCCAATAAGGTCACATTCTGAGGTTCCAGGTGGACATGAATTCTGGACATTATACGGATATTACTTAATTTCTTAACTTCTACAGGCTTTCAAAGGACAGATACTGGCCATATGCACCAATGCCAAAGCAGAGGCAGAGAGGAATGAATTTAGAGGTATACTTCAGAGATATGCTCAGGTCCAGACAACCGCAATAAAGCAGATATTACAATAAAGTGAGTCAAATGAATTTTGGGGGTTTCCCAGTGCATATAAAAGTTATGCTTACACTATATCCATTATAGTGGACTTAATAGTCCATTAAGTATGCAGTAGTTTTATGTCTAAAAAACAATGTACATAACTTAATTAAAAATACTTTATTACTAAAAATGGTAACCATCATTTGAACTTTCAGCGAGTCAATCTTTTTGCTGGTGGAGAGTCTTGCTTGTTGTGAATAGCTGCTGAATCATCGGGGGGAGGGGTGGTTGCTGAAGGCTGGAGTGGCTGTGGCAATTTCCTAAAATAATGGTGCAATTTGCCACATCAATTGACTCTTCCTTTCACCAACAATTTCTCAGGAGCACGTGATGTTGTATGATAGCATTTTCCCCACTGTAGAAATCCTTTCAAAATTGGGGTGGATCTTCTTAAAACCTGCTGCTGTTCTATCAAGTAAGCTATGTCATATTCTAAATCCTTTGTTGTCATTTCA
This sequence comes from Vulpes lagopus, assembly GCF_018345385.1. Taxonomy (NCBI): domain Eukaryota; kingdom Metazoa; phylum Chordata; class Mammalia; order Carnivora; family Canidae; genus Vulpes; species Vulpes lagopus. Next base: position 45,479,780 of record NC_054825.1, on the reverse strand, counting down.
ACAATCTGCCCAGCACCTCACCAAGAGCATCTTATTTAAGAACCACATTTCAGGGCCACCTCAAAATGTCTCCTTGATCCATGGGCTGCAGAATGGCTGCTGTGCTTGCAGGCGTGAAAACAACATTCATCTCGTACATCTCCATCAGAGCATCTCCATCAGTGACCAGGTGCATTGCCAATGAGCAGTCATACTCTGAAAGAAGTATTTTTTTCTCTGAGGGGTAGGTCTCAACAGTGGGCTCAAAATATTCAGTAAACCATGTTGTAAAAAGATCTGCTATCATCCAGGCTTTGTTCTTCCATTTATGGGACACAGGCAAAGTAGCTTGACCATAATTCTGAAGGGCCCTAGGATTTCTGGATGATAAATGAACATTGACTTCAACTTTGAGTCACCAGCTGCATTAGCCCCTCATCACAGAGCCAGCCTGTCCTTTGAAGCTTTGGGGCCAGGCATATGCTTCTCCTCTCAAGCTATGAAGGTCTGACATGGCATCTTCTTCCAGTATAAGGCCATCTCATCTACACTGAAAATCTGTAGTTTAGGGTAGCCCACCTTCATTATCTGAGAGAGATCTTCTGCATAGCTTGCTGCTTCACCTTGCACTTTTATGTTATGGAGACACTGTCTTCCCTTATACCTTCTGAACCACCTATACTGGCTTCAGGCTTTTCTTCTGCAGCTTCCTCACCTTTCTCAGCCTTCACAGAATTGAAGAGAGTTAGGGCCTTGCTCTGGAATAGGCTTTGGCTTAAGGGAATGTCGTGGCTGGTTTGATCTTCTATCCAGACCGCTAAAATTTTCTCCATATCAGCAAGAAGTTTGTTTTGCTTTCAATACCATTCATGTGTTCACTGGAATAGCACTGTTAATTTCCTTCCAGAACTTTTTCTTTGCATTCGCAACTTGGCTAACTTGTTTGGTGCAAGAGGACTAGCTTTTGGCCTATCTCAGCTTTCAACATTCCTTCTTAAATGTAATCATTTCTAGCTTTTGATCTAAAGTGAGAGACATGTGACTCTTTCACATAACACTTAGAGGCCTTTGTAGGGTTATTAACTGGGCGAATTTCAATATTGTCATGTCTCAGGAAATAGGGAGGCCTGAGGAGAGGGAGAGAGTTGGGGAACCACCAGTGGGTGGAGCTGTCAGAAACATTCATTTATTGATTATGTTTGCTGCCTTCTATGGGCACAGTTCGTGGGGCCCCAAAGCAATTACTATAGGAACATCAAAGATTACTGATCACAGATCACCATAACAAATGTAATACTACTTAATAAGTTTGAAATATTGCAAGAATTGCCAAAATGTGACACAGTGACATGCAGTGAGCAAATGCTGTTGGAAAAATGACGCCAGTAGTCTTGCTCAATGCAAATCTTGAATTTGTAAAAAACAGTATCTGAGAAATACAATAACATGAGACACAATAAAAATGAGGTGTGCTTCCACTTCAATAGACTATAGAGAACATCTGGTACCATTCTCCACCCCAGGCTGTGTCACCCTTCATAGTATCAATTGTGCTCTTCCCTATCTTACTGGGCTTTTTCGGTGGGATGGTTCCCAGTCACTCCAACTAAAAATTCAAACTCTCATGCACTCTGACATTTTAAACACCATGTCTCTGCTTTATTTTCTCTCTAGCACTTATCACCACTTACCAACTTTACATTTTGCTTATTTATCTTATTTATTTTTTGTCTTCCCCACTAGAATGATCTCTGTGAAAAGAAGGATTTTTGTTCATTTTGCTCATTTCCATAAACCAGGATCTAGAAGAGTACCTGGCACGTAGCTGCACAATAAAAATATGTTCAAGAGCTGAATGCATGCATGAATTAAGGAGTTCCAGAGAAGTGGGTATCTAGCTGCTATGGAAAGGGAGCTCATATTTATCAGGCCAATTTGCCCTTCCAAGTCACTTAGCAGATCATTAGAAGGGTCATGTCAGGTCTCCAAAGTCCTCACTCAGAGCCCAATGGGTCTGTTTGGTAATTTTAGACTCTTGGGAGATAATTGGGATGGTTGGTTAGCTGGGAGTCAGGAATAAGAGTTGGGTGCTCCCGGGCTGCCACTGACCTGCAGGGTCATCTTGAGAACTTTGTTCCATGTCTCCCTGGGGCCCTGGCTCCCTGACCTCGGCCTCCTTCACTTGTCAGGAAAGCAGTTGCTTTCTCTCCTGGCCCCCCTATCTCCTCTGTCTGGGCTGTGGGATTAAAGACAGAAAGTCCCAACCTCACTTTGAACTCTATCGAGGAGGGTGCCAACTAAGCCGAGGATGTTATTAGTTAAAAAGACAATTCCTTTGAAAATGGAAATTACTCCATCACACAATCTCCCAGCCAGGGGGTGGAATTAATGAGGAATTTGCTCAAGATTCACAACGTCAAAATGATCTTCCAGGTGGCCAAAGGACATTTACACTTCAATTAGAAATTCCTTTGTAGAATGTAAGAGGGGAGGGTTTAATTTTCTGAGATCACAAATGGCCATCCCCTTCCAGAGAAGAAGAGAGCCTGTGATAAAGACCGCCCAGTATCTGCGAACTCTCCAGCTAATTAGAAAAGTGAATCTAATTTCACGGATTTCAGCTCCTGTTAATTTATTCTGAGCTTGTTGGTAATGAAGCTGTGTGTTTGTTTCTTAAGAAGAAAACATCAGAAAGGAAAAGAATGGGTGTAAGGCTGCGCTATTTATTCCCCTATCGTCATTCCGTTAATTGAGGAAATAACATATGATTCAATGTATATTATAGTGTCACCAAGGCAAACTTTCTTTAGCTACTAAAAGATCCCTGTGTGGTTAGCCCATAACGGGGAGCCTGTTTTAACATGACTAAAACAAACTTACTGGCATCACTGAACCGCAGGTCAGAAGAGCACCATTGGGGTCAATCCGTATGGGTGTGATTGTTTCCAGATGCACAGTCTGATCATGGTCACCCATCCCCTTGTCACCCATCCCCTGCAATGAGTGGCAGGTTTTGCTTGGTAGCTAAAGTTCCACCCATCGCTGATGTTGAGGAACTCTAACATCTACCTCTCCTGAAACAATTGGTATTGTGGGCCCGGGCTCTGGAATTTCACACTTCTGTCTCCAGCGAGACCACACTGCCTACTCTTGTCTGTGCCTGGACTATTTCTGGAACTGCACTTTTCTCATCTCCAGGCCAACGGCGCCATTTTTTTTTTTTTTTTTTTTTTTTAGTTACTACCAAGTTTATCCAGATATTGTTGATACTGGCCTGCTTCAGGATTCTGCATTTATTTGAACATGGACCTACCTTTACTAATTTCTACTATTTATCTCTGAGTAGTTAATACTAATAATTAATACCTGAGCTCCTAAGAGAGCTTTGTCCTGGGATGAGTGTGGGGGTTTATGAAGGAAGACCCAGGCTAGTCTCCAGTACCTGAAATTTCCTATCAGGCTGGTTAACAAGATATACATGTGGGAAGAGGACATACAAAATACACCACTTCTTTTAAAGCCTGCATTATGATCACAAATACATAATTATTATTTTTTTTAAATTTTTTATTTATTTATGATAGGCACACAGTGAGAGAGAGAGGCAGAGACACAGGCAGAGGGAGAAGCAGGCTCCATGCACCGGGAGCCCGACGTGGGATTCGATCCCAGGTCTCCAGGATCGCGCCCTGGGCCAAAGGCAGGTGCCAAACCGCTGCGCCACCCAGGGATCCCCAAATACATAATTATTTATAATAATTATTTGTTTAGAGGGCACCTGGGTAGCTCACTTGGTTAAGTGTCCAATTTTTTATTTCGTCTCAGGTCACGATTTCCGGGTCATGAGATTGAGCCCTGCATTGGGCTCTACATTTGGCAGGGAGTCTGTTTGGGATTCTCTCTCTCTTTCCTTCCTCTCTCTCTCTCTCAAATAAATAAGTAAAATATTTTAAAAAATTCTTTAAGATTGTCTTCCACAGATTCTAAAATCCCTATCTGTCTTGCTTAAAGTCAAGGGAAACTTTTGGGGAAGGTTTCCTCACTCATTTCTAATAAATAGCCCTAGGAAGAGATCATCTCTCTTCTTCATCCATCTGTGAAGCATGGAGGCTTCTGTGGCTATCTGGTTACTGGCCAACACATAGGGAAGGGAAGTTCTCAGAAAATCACAGAGAGAAAAGTTGAGTGTTGAAGTACCTGCTGGAGCCCTGTCTTCCCATCTTTGGACTCCCTTACATGTTAAAGCTACTCTGAGTTGAGGTTTTCTGTCACTTGTAGCTGAAAACCTCCCAAATGATTTAGGGTTTGTTCCTGGATGGCTGTAATCAATTTCGGCCCTCTCTGTGTGTCCTGGGGCCCAGAACCACATAAAACCCAGTGGGTCAATGAGGGCAGAGCTGTGCCCTGGACATCAAATCTAAAGCTTCTGGGGTTTGCCTCCATTTTCTAGAAGCCTTCATAATGCCAGCAAGACCTGTGTTGTCCTTCTTTCTGAGATTACATATGTGAGCTGAGCCTCCTTTGTACTTTAGAGACTGTTCCCTGGGACTGAGAAGTGAAGAAGGAAGGGAAGGGGATGATAGAACAAAGAAACCTTGCTAAAAACAAAATGAAACTAGAATTTTACATTTTCCAGCCTAATTCTTGCCAGTAAGACATAAAGGAAAAGTTTCTAAGAAATATTTGCTTTCCTTTCTTCCTGTCTAGATCATGATGACTAGTGCTGCCACAGCCATTTTGTGACCATGAGGAAAAGGCCAAGAGAGGCAGAGACAGCAGACCTGATATCTTTGAGCCACTAATACAACACCATTACCTATCTCTGTAGTCGTGTGTGTGGGAAAATAATAATAAACTCTTACATATTTAAGTTCTATCTCTGTTATTATTGACTGAATGCAAGTGCTAACTGATAAAGCCCTTTTGCCTACAGCCTGGGACTGGGGCAGTTAGCTGAGGCCATGAATATTGGTTATCTTCTTTCTGTCTCCTCCCTTTATCTTCCTTTGTCTTTCCTCTCCTCCATTTCTTCTTCTCTTTGGGCCTATACTATGCGCCAAACTCTGGACTATGCAGGGGAGAGGAGAGTGAAGCTTTGGGCAGCCTTGGGAGACCAAGGCTGAGAGACCGCCACCAGCTCTGTGGGGTGATCTTACCCCAGAGATAAGCCTGTCTCTCAGCGGTGCTTTCTAAAGCTCCCACCTCTGTATTCGGATTCTTTCTTCTTAGGGAGACAAGAGGTAGAGAGGAAGAGGATAAATCTCTAAATCAGACAGACTGAGGTTTGGTGCCCAGCTGTGCCACCCACTGGCTGTGAAATCTCAGGTAAATCACTGAGCACAAGTATGAGCTCTTCAGTGAAATGGGTTGTTGCAGGGATTAAATGCCACACAGTAGCTCACTTGTAGTGGGTGCTTACTCTGAGCCAGGTGAGGCTCAGATGAGGGTTCCAGTAATAAGAAAGAGGGAGGAGGGGCTAGACACTGAGTAGACTTCTGGCGGTTTCTGCCAAGCATGGGAAAATAGGACCTAATTCCTGAGTCCCTGTTGAACCAGAGCAGTCCTTCCAGATCGAGGGATAGCTTGCACACTCTGTTGGACTCAGCTTTGCTTTGGGAGTGAGAAGCTTCCCCTGTCTTTGCTCCTCCCCTGGTCATGACCCAGGAGAAGCTATCCTCACTCGCTGTGTGTGCTCAGGGCCCCATGATTTCAGCAAGATGGTTGGAGAGTATCCATGTGTCTGAGGACAGCTGGACCGCAGCCTCCTCGCCCTGGTTGCACACCTGTTAGAAACTATAGTTAGAACAGTAAATCTTGGGGGCAAGGAAAAGAGAGAAGCCAAAGGAGAAGAGAAGAAAAAGAAAGACACAGTCCAGAAAAATGGGATGTTGCTTCTGTGAAGCAAAGCCACAGTGTTCTCTGAGCTGGTCCTTAGGAAGAAGGAATGGCCTATGGGTGCTTATGGGCACCAGCCTGGAATTGTAGCTGGCATGGTTTGGGGGGGCTGTAAACTCTGCCCATTCCAGCACAAAAGCCTGTTATGAGAAGCCCTGAAAAAGCTCTTCTGTGATTGAGGCTCTTGAACCTTTTGATTGTGGGGTCCAGAGGCAGGATACATGGCTTTGTGCTCTCCCCTGCCCTTGAGTTCCCATTAGAGGAAAAAAAAACTCAAGAAAAAGTAGAAATAAAACAGGTTGAGTTTATTATGTTGCTAGCAATATAAATGATTCACTTTTTAGTTATTTCAGAAGAATATGAACATGCCTAATAGATACTTCTACTATAAACAATTTCCTAAAAACTTAAAAATAACTCAGTTTTATTTTACTTTTATTAACATAGACTATATTCATAAGCAACCCATCACACACGACATGCTCCTCCATAAGCAATAGGGATGTGAGTGATTCATATCTTAGCACCAAACTTCCATGGTCTTGGAGCCTACTATAGGAAAATTATAGGTTAAAAATTATTGCTGCAAATCTGGATCACTATAGACTGTGAGATTACCCTAACAACCTACAGAAAGCTAAGTGTGGATAATGTTAAAGCTATACTCAAAGAGACTTTTGTTATAAAAATAGCAAGGCCATCAGTAATGAAAGAGCACAGCCAGTCCACTGTAACACTGATGAAGTACTGACCACACATCCTTCTAAAAATTGTGAAATTCTAACCATCTACAAGTATGCGTGCAGGGTAAGAGCTTGACAACATTGTCAAGTGTTGCATGGCAGCCAGACTTCTCAGTAAAAGATACGGTCAGGGTTCTGGATCATTTTAGTTCATGACTAGCACATTTTACTAACTTTCCTGACTCACTCACTAGGTTACTAGTAAGTAACCCTTACTAACTAAGTAACCCTTAGTTATTCCAAAATATGAGAGTCTATAGAAAGAAGCATGAGTCCACTAGACTGTAAGAATTGAAGAAAGACCTTGCATTCTTGGGTCACCCTGACCCATTGGGGGTGGGGAGAGCCCCTGTTGCTCGGCAGGGAGCCTCAGGCCACTTGTGGAAACTCTGCTTGAACAAGCAAATCTCTACCAGAAGGCATTTCTCTGGCAAGTGTCTCTTCCCTGTGTGGTGCGGTATCACCACCATTTTCCTCTCCACTAGGTTATGGAATTTCATAAGTACACAAACAGGCTGTGGTGACTCCCACCTTAGAACTTACCTCCTTGGCTTATAGCTTTTTCAACTGCTATACAATTGAATATTGCTACTGCAATGAAACTCCTCAAAAAAGTGGTCTATCTCAGTTTCCCTGGCTCTCCTGCCATCTGTCTTGAATCATTCCAAGAGCCTTCTTTCCTCATCATTCCACTGAGACAGCCTTTGAAAAGGTTGGCAGTGACTTCCATAATGGATGTCCCCATCATTCTTGTTAGTGTTCTCAGTAAGGGAATCAGCTCTCTATATGCTTGGGATTTTCTCAGATTTTAAAACAGGAAGTCCCACATTCCAGGAACCACCTCAGTCCTAGGCAAATCCAGGATCGTCCTAAATTGATGAGTCCCATATTACCAAATCCATTGATGAATTCCTAGTCCTCTACTTGGTTGACCTTAAAGCAATCTTTAAAAAAACAAACAAACAAACAAACAAAAAAAAAAACAGCTTCACTGAGATATAATCTGCATACAATAAATTTCACACATTGAAAGTGTTTAAGTTAACAAGTTTTGACATATTTATACATCCATTAAACTCAGCACTCAAGATCATGAACATATTCATCACTCCCAAAAGTTTCTCTGTGCCCATTTGCAATCCTCCTCTTCTGCCTCTCACACCTGCTCTCCACCGCCAATCATTCATCTGTTGATGGACATTTGAGTAATTAATAGTTTTTGGCTATTACAAACAAATTTGTTATGAACGTTTATCTATAAGTCTTGTATAGAGATACGCTTTCATTCTCTTGAGTAAATATTTAGAATTGAAAATGCTGGAACATTTGGTAGCTATATATTTACCTTTAAAAAATGACAAACTCTAGGGACACCTGGGTGGCTCAGTGGTTGAGCGTCTGCCTTGGGCTCAGGGCGTGATCCTGGAGCCCCGGGATGGAGTCCCGCATCGGGCTCCCTGCATGGAGCCTGCTTCTCCCTCTGCCTGTGTCTCTGCCTCTCTCTCTGTGTCTCTCGTGAATAAATAAATAAAATCTTAAAAAAAAAAAAAAGACAAACTCTTTACACAAATGGTTACACTATTTTATATTCTCACTGGCAGTCTTTGGTATAGGCAATCTTTTTTATTATAGCAATTTCAATAGCTGTGTAGTCCTATCTTATTGTGGCCTTAATTTGCATTTGCCTAATGATTAATGATGTAGAAAATCGTCATGTGCTCATTTGACATCCATCTGTATTCTTTGGTGAAGTGTCTTTTCAATTCTTTTGCCCTGTTTTGGTTAGGTTGTTTGTTTGCTTCTTCTTATTTTTGAGAGCTCTTTGTGTATTCTGGACACATAAACTTAGCAGGTATGTACGATTTGAAAAAAATTTTCTTCCACCTTTTATTCTTTTAACAGTATCTTCAAAGAGCAGAAATTTTAAATTTTGATGAAGTCTGATTTATCAATTTTTCCTCTACAGATTGTACCTTTGGTGTCATACCTAAGAAATCTTTGCCTAATCTAAGGTCACCAAGATTTTCTCTTATGTTTTCTTCTAAAAGTTTTATAGTTTTTGTGTTTATATTCAGGTCTATGATTCATTTTGAGTTAATTTTGTCAATGAATCAAGGTTCATGTTCTTGTATATAGAGAGCTAATTGGTCCTGTATCATTTATTGAAAAGAGTATTTTTCCTCCAGCGAATTGCCTTTGCACCATTGCTGAAAATCAGTTGTCCATATGTGTCTAGATCTATTTCTAGATTTTCTCTTTTTGTCTCAGTGATTTATTTGTCTGTCTTTACAGCAATACTTATCTTGATAACTATATAGTAAGTTTTAAAATTAAGCAGTGTTAGTCCCATTTCCTTCTTTTTTTTTTTTACAACTTTGGCTCTTTTAGACTGCTGTATTTCAATATGAATTTTAGAACCAGCTTGTCAATTTCTATAAAAAAATTGCTGCTGGTATTTTGATTGGGATTACATTGAATCTATACATCAAATTGAGAAAAATGAATGGCTTGTTGAATCATCCAACCCATGAGCACAGTGTATCTCTCCATTTTTAAAAATCTTCCTTAATATTTTTCAACAATATGTTCAGTGTTCAGGTCTTTTTATATCTTTTGTCAGATTCCCCCCTAAGTTGTTCATATTTGTTTATGCTACTGTAAATGGTATTTTGAACTTCTGATTAATCATTGCTGATATCTAGAAATAGAATTGATTTTCATATATTGATCATGTATCCTGTAGCTTTCTGGGGGGTAAATTCTGTTAGATTTTTCTACATAGGAGGTCATGTCATCTGTGGATAAAGGCTGAGAGTCCTTTTTTCTTTTCTTTGCCTAATTGCACTGGCTAGGACCTCCAGTATAATACTGACTAGAAGTAGTAAGAGCAGGCCGACTTGCCTTCTTCCTGTTCTTAGGGGAAAAGCATTCTGTTTATCACCGTTAAATGATAGGAGTTGTAGGTTTACCATAGATATGTTTTAATCAAGTTAAAGACTTTTCTTCTCTTATTTTGCTGAAAGTTTTTTTTTTTTTAATTTTTAATTCCAGTATAGTTAACATACAGGTGTTATGTTAGCTTCAGGTGTACAATACAGTGGTTCGACAATTCTATACGTGACTCAGAGCTCATCATGATAAATGTACTCTTTAATCCCCTTCACCTATCTCATCCATCCCCCCCACTCACCTCCCCTCTGGTAAGCATCAGTCTATTCTTTACAGTTTAGAGTCTGTTTTTTTTGTTTGTTTGTTTTTTTGGTTTGTCTCTTTTTCCTTTTTTTTTTTTGTTTCTTAAATTCAGTTAAATCACTTGGTATTGGTCTTTTTCTGACTGACTTATATGACTTACATTATACTCTCTAGCTTCAACCATGTTGTTGCAAATGGTAAGATTTTGTTCTGTCTTATGGCCGAATAATATTCCATTGTGTATGTATATACCACATCTTTATCTATCCATCTATTGATGGACACTTGCACTGTTTCCATGATTTGGCTATTTTAAATACTGCTGCAATAAACATAGGGGTGCATATATCTTTTTGAATTAGTGTTTCCATATTTTGGGAGTAAATACCCAGTAATGGAACTACTAGATCATATGGTAATTCTATTTTTAGTTTTTGAGGAACCTCCATACTGCCTCCCATAGTGGCTGCAATAGTTTGCATTCTCATCAATAGTGCTAGAGGGTTCCCTTTTCTCCACGTCGTTGTCAACACTTGTTTCTTGTGTGGTTGATTTCAGCCATTCTGACTAGTGTGATGTCCCTTTGTGGTTTTGATTTGCATTTCCCTGATGATGACTGATGTTGAGCATCTTCTCATGTGTCTGTTGGCCATCTGTATGTCTTTGGGAAATGAATGCTCATGTCTTCTGCCCACTTTTTAATTGGATTAGTTGGGGTTTTGGGGTGTTGAGTTGTATAAGTTCTTTGTACATTTTGGCTACTAACCCTTTATCATATATGTCACTCGCAAATATCTTTGCCCATTCTGTAGGTTTTCTTTTAGTTTTATTGGTTGTTTTTTTTTTAAAGATTTTATTTATTTATTCACAAGAGACACAGAAGGAGAGAGAGGCAGAGACACAGGCAGAGGGAGAAGCAGGCTCCATGCAGGGAGCCTGACGTGGGACCCGATCTTGGGTCTCCAGGATCACGTCCCAAGCTGAAGGCAGCGCTAAACTGCTAAGCCATTGGGGCTGCCCTTATTGGTTGTTTCTTTTGCTGTGCAGAAGTTTTTATTTGGAAGTGGTCCTAGTAGTTTATTTTTGCTTCTATTTCTCTTGCCTCAAGAGACATAGCTAGAAAAATGTTACAATGGCCAATGTCAGAGAAGTTACTGCCTGTGGTCTCTTCTAGGATTTTTATGGTTTCAGGTCTAACATTTATGTCTTAATTCTATTTTTGAGTTAATTTTGGGGAATGGTGAAAGAAAGTGGTCCAGTTTCTTTTCTTCTTCTTCTTTTTTTTTTTTTTGGCATGTAGCTGTCTAGTTTTTCTAATACCATTTGTTGAGGAGACTTTATCCTTTGCATATTCTTGTCTCTTTTGTCCAAGATTAATTGATTGTATAATTGTGGGTTTATTTCTGGGCTCTCTATTCTGTTCTATAGATCTATTTTTGTGCCAGTATCATAATGTTTTGATTACTAAAGCTTTGTAGTTTATTCTGAAATCTGGGATTGCGATACTCCAGTTTTGTTCTTTTTCAAGATTGTTTTGGCTATCTGGGGCATTTTGTGATTCCATGCAAATGTTAGTATCATTTGTTCTAGTTCTGTAAGAAATGCTGTTGGTATTTTGATAGGAATTACATTAAATCTGTGGATTGCTTTGGGTGGTAGGGACATTTTAACAATATTTGTTCTGCCAGTGCTTGAGCATGGAATGTCTTTCCATTTGTTTGTATTATCTTCAATTTCTTTCATCAGTGTTTTATAGTTTTCAGAGTGTAGGTCTTTCATTTCCTTCATTAAGTTTATTCCTAGGTAGTTTATTAATTTTGGTGCAATTGTAAATGAGATTATTTTCTTAAACCTCTTTCTACTACTTCATTATTAGTGTATAGAAATGCAATGGATTTCTGTATATTGATTTGGTATCCTATGACCTTGCTGAATTTATTAATCAGTTCTGATAGTTTTTTGGTGGAGTCTTTTGGGTTTTCTATAGAGAGAATCTGCACATAGTGAGTCTTACTTCTTAATCAGTGTGGATGTCGTTTGTTTCTTTTTCTTGACTGATTGCTGTGGCTAGGACTCCATAGCATTTGAATAAAGTGGTGACACTGAACATCCTTGTCTTATTCCTGATCTTAGGGGAAAAGCTCTCAGTTTTTCACCATTGAGTATAATGTTAGCTATGGGTTTTCCATAGTGGCCTTTATTATGTTGAAGTATGTTCCACCAAACCTACTTTGTTGAGGGTTGTTTTCTTTTTTTTTAATAATGAATAGTTGTTGTAGTTTGTCAAATGCTTTTTTGCATCTATTGAAATGATCACATGGTTTTATCCTTTCTCTTGTTGATGTGTATCATGTAGATTAATTTGCAAATATTGAACTATCCTTGCAGTCCAGTAATCAAACCCACTTTATAGTGATAGTGATTTTTAAAATATATTGTTGGATTCAATTTGCTAATATTTTGTTGAGGATTTTTTAAAAAGATTTTATTTATTTATTCAGAGAGAGAGAGAGAGAGAGAGAGAGAGAGAGAGAGAGGCAGAGGGAGAAGCAGGCTCCATGCAGGGAGCCCAACGTGGGACTCTATCCTGGGTCTCCAGGATCACACCCTGAGCTGCAGGCGGCACCAAACCGCTGTGCCACCAGGGCTGCCCATTTGTTGAGGATTTTTGCATCTATGCTCATCAGAGATATTGGCTTGTGGTTTGTTTGTTTGTTTGTTTGTTTGTTTTTTGTGGTGCTTTTACCTGGTTTTGGTACCAGGATAATGCTGGCCTCATAGAATAAATTTGGAAACTTTCCTTCCTCTTCTATTCTTTGGAATAGTTTGAGAAGAATAGGTATTAACTTTTCCTTAAATGTTTGGTAGAATTCACCTGTGAAGCCATCTGGTCCTGGATTTTTGTTTTTTGGAGGTTTATTATTATTATTATTTATTCACTTTCTTTGCTAGTAATTGATCTACTCAATTTTTCTATTTCTTCCTGCTTTAGTTTTGGTAAGTTATTTGTTTCTAGGGATTTATCCATTTATTTTAGTTTGTCCAGTGTATTGGCATACAATTTTTCATAATATTCTCTTATAATCTTTTGTATTTCTGTGGTATCAGTTGTTATTTCTCCTCTTTCTTTAAAAATTTTTTTAAAAAGATTTTATTTATTTATTTGACAGATACACATGCACAGAGAGCACAGGCAGGGGGAGCAGCAGAGGGAGAGGGGGAAGCAGATTCCCCACTGAACAGGGAGCCCAATGTGTGGCTAATCCCATGACCTGAGCTAAAGGCAGATGCTTAACCAACTGAGCCACCCAGGTACCCCAGTTATTTTTCCTCTTTCATTTTTGATTTTGTTTGAGTTCTCTCTCTCTCTCTCTCTCTCTCATATAAATCTAGCTAAAGGTTTATCAATTTTGTTGATCTTTTCAAAGAAACAGCTTCTGGTTTCATTGATCTATTCTATTGGGGTTTTTTTTGTTGTTGTTAATTTTTCCTCAATTTATTTCTACACTTATCTCTGTCTTTCTTTCTTTCTCTTTCTTTCTTCTTTCTTCTTTCTTTCTTCTTTCTTTCTTTCTTTCTTTCTTTCTTTCTTTCTTTCTTTTCTTTCTTCCTTTCTCCTTCCTTCCTTCCTTCCTTCCTTCCTTCCTTCCTTCCTTCCTTCCCTACTTCCTTCCTTTCAAAGAGGTTCCATACTTGTTTTTGGAGCCCAATGCAAGGCTTGAATCATGACCCTGAGATCAAGACCTGAACTGAGATCAACAGTCTGTAGCTTAAACAGTTGAGCCACCAGGCACCCCTGCTCTAATCTTTATTATTACCTTCCCTCTGCTGGTTTTGCATTTTGTTTGTTCTTTTTCTAGCTCCTTTAGGTGGAAAGTTAGGTTGTTTGTTTTGAGATTTTTCTTGCTTGTTGAGGTGGGTCTCTTTTGCTATAAAGTTCCCTCTTAGAACTGCTTTTGCTATGAATGGATAAAGAAGATGTGGTTTATGTATACAATGGAATATTACTCAGCCATTAGAAACGACAAATACCCACCATTTGCTTCAACATGGATGGAACTGGAGGATATAATGCTGAGTGAAGTAAGTCAATCGAAAAAGGACAAACAGTGTATGTTCTCATTCATTTGGGGAATATAAATAATAGTAAAAGGGAATATAAGGGAAGGGAGAAGAAATGTGTGGGAAATATCAGGAAGGGAGACAGAACATAAAGACTCCTAACTCTGGGAAACGAACTAGGGGTGGTGGAAGGGGAGGAGGGCGGGGGGTGGGGGGGAATGGGTGACGGGCACTGAGGGGGACACTTGACGGGATGAGCACTGGGTGTTATTCTGTATGTTGGTAAATTGAACACCAATAAAAATTAATTTATTAAAAAAAAAGAGAACTGCTTTTGCTGCATCCCAAAGTCTTAGGCCTGTTGTGATTTCATTTTCATTTGTCTTCATGTATTTTTATTTCCTCTTTGATTTCTTGGTTGATTCACTTATTGTTCAATAGGATGCTGTTTAACCTCCATGTATTTATGTTCTTTCCAGATTTTTTCTTGTGGTTGATTTCTAGTTTAATAGCACTGTGGTTGGAAAAGATGTACAGTATGACTTCATTTTTTAAAAAAAATTTGTTGAGACTGTTTTGTGGTTTAACATGTGATCTGTTCTGGAGAATGTTCCATGTGCACTTGAAAAGAATGTTTATTCTGCTGTTTTAGGATGGAATGTTTTGAATATATTTGTTAGATCCATCTGGTCTAGTGTATTGTTCAAAATTACTGTTTCCTTGTTGATTTTCTGTTTGGAAGATCTATTCATTGATGTAAGTAAGGTATTAGAATTCCCTACTATTATTGTATTACTACTACTGATTACTTCCTTTATGTTTGTTATTAGCTGATTTGTGTATTTAGTTGATCCCATGTTGGGTGCACAAATATTTATAACTGTTAAATCTTCTTGCATTGTTCCATTTATGATTATATCCTTTTTTGTCTCTTGTTACAATCTTTGTTTTAAAGTTTATTTTGTCTGATATAAGTATTGGTACCTGAGTTTTCTTTTCACTTCCATTTGCATGATAAATGTTTTTTCACCCCTTCGCTTTCAATCTGCATCTGTCTTTAGGTCTGAAATGAGTCTGTTGTAAGCAGAATATAGGTGGGTCTTGTTTTCTTTATCCATTTTATCATCTTATGTCTTTTGATTGGAGCATTTAGTCCATTTGCATTCAAAGTAATCATCAATAGGTATGTACTTATTGCCATTTTGTTACTTATTATTATTATTTTTTGGTAGTTCTTCTTTGTTCCTTTCTTCTCTTACCCTCTTCTCTCACAATTTGCTGGATTTCTTTAGTGATATACTTGGATTCTCATGTTTTTTTTTTTTTTTTTTTTTTTTTTTTTAAGAATTTTTTTTTAATTTTTTTATTTATTTATGATAGTCACAGAGAGAGAGAGGCAGAGACACAGGCGGAGGGAGAAGCAGGCTCCATGCACCGGGAGCCTGATGTGGGATTCGATCCCGGGTCTCCAGGATCGCGCCCTGGGCCAAAGGCAGGCGCCAAACCGCTGCGCCACCCAGGGATCCCTGTTTGTTTGTTTTTTTTTTTAATTTTTTACATTTTTACACAGAAGACGTCTGTGTCTTCTACTGGTTTTTGATTTGTAGTTACCATTAGGTTTGTATATAACATCTCATGCATATAACAGTCCATATTAAGTTGATGGTTGTGTAAGTTTAAACCCTATCCTTACTCCTCTCCCTGACATGGTATATGGTGTCATATACCAGGTATATGGTGGTATATGTATATGCCAGGTATATGGTGTCATACTTTACATCCTCTTATTTTGTGATTCCCTTGACTTATTTTTATAGATATACTTAATTTCACTGCGTTTGTGTTTCCTACTTTTCTTACTCCTATTTATGGTCTTTCCTTTCCACTCAAAAAGTCCCCTTCAACATTTCTTTTAGAGTTGGTTTAGTGGTAATGAATTCTTTTAACTTTTGTTTGTCTGTGAAGTTCTTGATCTCTCTCCTTCTATGTTGAATGATGGCCTTGCTGGATAGAATATTCTTGGTTGCAGAGTATTCTTTCTTTCATCACTTTGAATATATCATGCCACTCTTCTATGGCCTACAAAGTTTCTGCTGAAAAATCAGCTGCTCACCTAATGGGTTTCCTTGTTATGTAACTATTTTCTTTTGCTGCCTTTTAAAAAATATTTATTTATTTATTATTTTGAGAGAGAGGAGAGAGCTGGGAGAGGGGCAGAGGGAGAAGGAGAGAATCCCAAGCAGACTCCCTGCTGAGCATGGAGTCTGATCGAGATCATCATGTAGGCTGAAATCAAGAGTCAGATGCTTAACTGATTGAGCACACAGGTGCCCCCTTTTGCTGCTTTTAAAACTCTATCTTTATCATTGCTTTTTGTCATTTTAATTACCATGTGTCTTGGTGTGGACTTCCATGGGTTGATTTTGTTGGGAGAATTCTATACCTCCTGGATCTGCATTTCTGTTTTCTTCCTCAGATTCAGAAAATTTTCAGCTATTATTTCTTCAAATAAATTTTCTGCCACTTTTTCTCTCTCTTCTACCTCTGGGATCCCTATAATGAGAATGTTATTGTGCTTGATGGTATTGCTGAGTTCCCTAAGTTTATTTTCATTTTTTATTACTTTTTTTTTCTCTCCTGTTCAGCTTGATTGCTTTCAATTACTCTGTCCTCCATGTTGTTGATCTGTTCTTCTCTTTCTATTCTACTATTTACTACATCTAGTGTATTTTTATTTTAAAGATTTTATTTATTCATGAGAGACAGAGAGAGGCAGAGACATAGGCAGGGGGAGAAGCAGGCTCCATGCAGGGAGCCTGACGTGGGACTCGATCCCAGGTCTCCAGGATCACACCCTGGGCTGAAGGCAGCGCTAAACCACTGAGCCACCAGGGCTGCCCATCCAGTGTATTTTTAATTTCAGTGATTGAGTTCCTCATCTCACATTGGTTCTTTTTTATGTTTTCTATCCCTCTGTTTAGGGTCCCACTAAGGTCCTCCACTCTTTTCTCAAATCCAGTGAATATCTTTATGACCATTACTTTAAATTCTCTCTCAGGCATTTTACTTTTCTCTGTTTTTTTGTTTTTGTTTTTGTTTTTAGCTTTCTTGCTGTGATTTTGTCCTTTCATTTAAGACCTATTCTTCTGTCTCTTCATTTTGTCTAACTCTCTGTGTCTGTTTCTATGTGTTGGAAAAGTCATCTATGTTTCCTGCTCTTGAATGTAGTGGCCTTTTGAAGAAGAGGTCCTATGGTGTCCTCCAGTGCAGTGTCTCCTGTTTACCAGAACCTAGTGGTTCAGGAGTGTCTCATATATGTGTGGTGTGTACCCTGCCATTGTGGCTGAGCCACTTTGGCCTGCAGTCCAGTCATCAGCAATGACTCTTTTTGCCTGTCGTGGGGATGGTTTGGTCCCTATGTTGTTATTGGGCAAGTCTGGGATCACTTTAGGCTTGAGTTGACTCAGGCCAGGCATTTGCTAGAAATGGAGTAGCACTGAACTGCTGGGCATTTGCCCTGTGCTGATCACTGAGAAGCTTTCATTGGTGGGTGGGGTCTGCAGTCATATCTGATGTCTGTCCCCAGCCCACTTTGAGGCTGCAGTCAACAGGTGTGATGTGCATTTATCTTCCCCTCTCCCTAGGGCAGGAGTCACTTTGGAGTGGTGCTGGTTCCTGTTGGGGCTACTTGTATACTGTCAGGCTTATGGCACTACTTTGGATGGGCTTTGGCCAAGGGCATAGTGTAGGAGCCAGGTATTCAGGAGAATGTGGGGGTGGGTCTGTGTCAGTCATCTTTGGGAGGGGACCTGAAGCCACTGGGGACTGAGGGAGGGTGGACTGGAAGGGCCAGGTCTGCAGAAGTTCACATGGGGTGGGGCAGCAGTGTTAGCAAGGTTTGCTCAGGTCTGCCATGGAAGGAGACCTGGAGCTAGGCCTGGCTGAAGGGGGTGTGTCTGTAGGAGAATGTGGAGGGTGGGGTACACTGTTATGAAGCTAGATGGAGAGTGTTGGTGCTATGCTGGTTCCTGAAGATGTCCGTGTGTCTAGGCTGGGGAACAGGGGAGGGGAATGGCACTTGTGAGTTCTTTTGTTCTTGGAGACGTCTCCCAATGCAATGACTTGTGCCCCTCCAGCACAGGCTCTGAGATTAGTAAACAAATCTCCTGCACGTATTTTTCAAACTGCTGCTTCTATGCTGTATCCCCTCTGAACTATTTGTTATGCTGTCTCATTAGGGGTGGGGACTCAGTTTCCTCTTGCCCTCCAGACTCTCCCTGAGCTGAGCCTCCTGGTTTTTAAGGTTCCAGGTTTAAGCCCTGCTGATGTAAGAACTTATGAAATTCAACCCCTCTGGTTTTCAAAGTCAAATGTTATAGGGATTCATTCTTTCTTTGCCTGGGGTTTCTGGTGTGAGAGTTTGTTTCTCTTTCCCCTCTGCATCTGTGGCATCTCTTCCTCCCTCCTGCAGACAGTCCTATGGGTTCACCCTTCCTATCCTCTTCAATGTGGCTTCTTTATTACATTTTGCTGTGGAGAGTCTGTTCTGCTAGTCTTTGGTCATTTTCTGCTTTATTTACTCTGATGTGAGTGTTATCTTGTCATATCTGTGGGACAAGGTGAGCTTAGGGTATTTCTACTCTACCATCTTCCTTGGAAGTCTTCTGGCAGGTTTGTTTTTAAATCATAAAGTGATACTAGATTTTGTCAAATGTTTTTTATGCATCTATTGAGATGATTATATGGTTTTTCTTTTTTTGTTAATATGACTCATATAACATCTAAAAAACATAGTATGAGGAAGGAAAATTACAGGTCAATATCAGATGGGTAACAAAGTGAAAATCCCAAAGAAAATAGAAGCAAACAAAATTTTATAATAGGTAAAAACAATAATGCATCATCATCAAATTGGACTTATCCCAGGAATGCAAGATTGACTTAATATTAGAAATCCTGGGATCCCTGGGTGGCGCAGCGGTTTGGCGCCTGCCTTTGGCCCGGGGTGCGATCCTGGAGACCTAGGATCGAATCCCACATCAGGCTCCCGGTGCATGGAGCCTGCTTCCCCCTCTGCCTGTGTCTCTGCCTCTCTCTCTCTCTCTCTGTGACTATCATAAATAAAAAAAAAGAAATCCTATTCATAGGGGCAGAAAGAGATTCATTTTTGTATTCCCATTTTGTTTTAGTTTTGATCTTTAGAGATTAACTTTATCTCTAAATTTTTATCTTATAATTTATCTTATTTTTTATAATTTATCTTATAATTATAAAGAATGTTTCTGTGGTTCTATTATCCAATCTATAAAGCAAGGTACATTCAGAGAAGTTCAGACTCAGTCCTAGTCCCCTCCACTACTTCTCCTTCTTTATTTTTTAGGTAATCATTAAAAAAATTATGACTTATCTTTCCATTAAAATATAATTGTCTCCCACTCCTTTTTAGATGAATGGTAGCACTATACATTTATTTACTTAAAAATATATCTTCAAAACTTCTGTGTAGTAGTATGTATAAATGGTCCTCATTTCTTTATATAGCTCCATATAATTCTATTATATAGGTATGTCATAGCTTATTCAACAATCTATTGATGGGTGAGTGAGGGATTTTTGCACTTACAGATAGTTCTGTAATGAATAACATTGCATTTGTGTCTTCTTCTGATTTTTGCCTTTTTATCTTTGGGATATATATTCCTAGAAGTAGGATTGGTGGGTCAAAGAGTAAATGCATAGATAATTGTCAAAATTCTTTCCTTAGGAATTGTACAATTTCACATTCCCACCAACAAAGAATGAAAATATCCATTTCTCAGAGCTTCACTAACAGAGTATACTGTCAAAATTTTAGATTTTGCCAATCTAGTAGGTGTGAATGAAATCAAATTTCTCTTATGAGTAAGGTTGAGGATCTTTTCCTATGGTTAACAGCCATTTGCATTTCTTTTCTCTTAATTGTGTGTTCATAACTCTTGCTTATTTTTCTATATGATTTTCTATATAGTTGTGGCCTTCTCTAGTCTAGAAAAATTTTTAAATCTTAAAAGCGATATTAACTCTTTAGAATATAAGTTTCCTCAGTGTGTTGGTTCAGACTTTTTCCCTTACACAAAAAGAAATCCAGAGGTGGGTGGCTGCCATCATTGGCTCAGTGACCCAACAATGTCAGTGCCAGCCTTTCTGAGATTCTCTAGATTCCCATAGAGTCACATTATGACTGTGTGAAAGACAGGTAGCACCATAAAGAGATGGTTCCAGAGATATGTGTTTCTTTTATTAGGAAGGTGGAAGCTTTCACAGAAGCCCCCAACAGATTTGCATTCATTTAATTAGCCAATACTAGGTTATGTACCTCTCACCTTCAGCTTCAGAGAAAGTTGGGAAAGAAAATATCTCATTTTTCCAGCCTCTGGAGTGGAGGTGAGCAAAGATAGGGAGATTGGAATGCATGTTGAGTTATCCAATTAACTACCACAAACAGAAACGAGCTAGTTTAGGTCAAATGGAAGACTCATTTTTTCTCCCATTCTGTGACATGCCCGCAAATCCTCAATGAGCTAGTAGTTGGGTTCACAACTCCAAAAGGGAATTCAGTCTGTGTCCAAGAAAAGGTTGGTGTGGAAACAATGCTATAGTGGACCAAGGAGCTGAGGAAACAGGGAAAAATAATAGATTGGTGTTGAGAGAAGTCTGGTTATGGAGGATGGAGAAAGTATAAGGATAGCTTGAGAAGACCTGGGACCAAGGATAACCAGAGATGATGTGCTTTATTTTAAAGATTTTATTTATTTATTTATGAGAGAGAGTGTTGGAGAGGGAGAAAGAATCTGAAGCAGACTCCATACTGATCACAGAGGCCAACATGGGGCTGGATCTCACAACTACAAGATCATGACCTGAACAAAAACCAAGAGTCAGACACTTAACCAACTGAGCCACCCAGGCACCCCAGAGATAATGTGTTTTAAAATATGGAGGAGTCTTGAAGGGAGACTTTTTTTTTTTTTTTTTTGAAGGGAGACTTTGATGAAACATGGAAAGAGAGTAATTGATAAAGGGAAGTTCTGGAGGAGAAAGAATGATGTGAGGGCAGTACAAGTGTACAAATGTGTTTGTGGTAGCAGGAGAGGTAGCTCTTCCTCTGAGATTGAGAGTAAGAGAATGCAAAGCATCTGGAGCAATTTATATGAATTGTATGCAGATCCTGTCTTTAAGAAAGTCACAATCTGAAAGGAAAATGAGACATGATGTCTTCAGGAATACTTGGCTTCAAGCTAAAGAAATTCACTCAAAAGTTTAAGTTGAAGGTCATTGTGAAATAATAGAAAATATATATTGATCTATGCTCCTGGTTCCTGGCACAGAGCCCCTAAAATCCTAGCAATTTCCTAAGTGATAAGGCACTGGGAACATCTTTTGTTCTAATATGTGGTCTTTGATCTCAGTTCCTGATGCAGAGCTCCTAAATCCCTTGGAATTTCCCAGGCTATAAGAACGTTTTTTGTTCTAATGAGGTAACGCTTGATTGCTTCCTGGATGGGGGCTGGTCACCAGAAAGACCATTATTAGAAGCTTGGAGCCTTCAGCCCCACTCCTCATCTTCCAAGAAGAGGAGAGGGGCTGGAGATTGAATTAATGATTGATCACATGTACTCCATACTAACTTCATAGGGAGAGAAGCTCCTGTGGTTGAGACCCTTGTGGACTTTGTCTTACGTGTCTCTTCATCTGGATCTTCATCTATATCTGTTTTCATATCCTTTATTATATTATAAATTGCTAAGTGTTTCCCTGAGTTCTGTGAGTTGTTCTAGCAAATTATTGAATCCAAGAAGGTGGTCATAGGAAACTCAGATCTAGGGATGCCTGGGTGGCTCAGCAGTTGAGCATCTGCATTTGGCTCAGGGTGTGATCCCGGAGTCCCGGGATCGAGTCCCACATCAGGCTCCCTGCATGAGCCTGCTTCTCCCTCTGCCTGTGTCTCTGTCTCTGTCTCTCTCTCTCTCTCTGTGTCTCTCATGAATAAATAAAATCTTAAAAAAAAAAGGAAACTCAGATCTATAGCCAGTTGGTCAGAAGCACAGGTGACAACCTCCCTTTGTGAATGGCACCTGAGATGGAGGAAGTGGTCTTGAATACTTAACCTGTGGAGTCTGAGCTAACTCAGCTTAGAGTTAGAACTGAATTGATTCAGATATTCAGCTGGTGTCACAGAAAGTTGCTTGGTGTGGACCACCCTCCTTCCTGAATCTGGTGTCATAAGTATTGTGAGTGTGATAGTGATGTGAAAGTAGTAGAGAAACACAGGCATGTTTTTCCTATAGAGCCTGTTTATTAAAAAGATATAAAGGAATATCAAGGAAACCCAAATGTGAGGTTTTAAAAAATACCTTTATCAAGATACATATTTCTCATACTGTAAACTTTACCTATATGAAATTCAGTGGATATTAGCATATTCACTGAGTTGTGCAACTATCACCATGATCTAATTTAGGACATTTTCAACATCTCAAAAAGAAATCCTAGATGAATTAGTAATCATGCCCCATTCCCACTACCTCCTGGTTCCCCACCAGCCTAGGCAACCGCTGATCTGCCCTCTGTCCCTGTTCATTCTGCACATTTCACATAAATGAAGTCATATAATTTATAGTTTCATGTTTAGCTTCTTTCACTTAGCATAATGAAAGATTTCAAGGTTTATCCATGTGATAGCATGCATCAATACTGTGATTTTTAAAAAAAATTCCTAAATAATGTTCCATTATATGGATATACTACATTTAACTTGTCCATTCATCAATTGATGGTTGTTTTGACTTTTTGACTACTCTGCATAATGCTGCTATGAACATTTACACACACGTTTTTGTGTGGATATATTTCATTTCTCTTGGGTATATCCCAAGGAGTAGAATTGTTGAATCATATGGTATAAGGTGGTGTCTTGTTGGGGTTTTGATTTGCATTTCTGTAATGATTAATGATGCTGAACATCTTTCACATGTTCATTGGCACATGAGTTGTGTCCCCCTCCTCAATTAATATGTTGAAGCTCTAACTCCCAATGTGATGGTATTATGGAGATGGGGTATTTGGAAGATAAGGTCATGAGGGTGAATTCCTCACAATGGGATTAATGTCCTCATGAGAAGAGACACCCAAGAACTTGTTCTCTTGCTCTCCTATGTGAGGACACAGAAAAAAAGAAAAGAAAAGAAAAAGAAAAAAAAAAAAAGCTGTCTGCAAGCCAGAGAGAGGGCTCTAATCAGGAACCAAATCAGCTAGCACCTTGATCCTAAATTTCTCAACTTCCAGAATGGGGAGAAATGTGTCTGTTGTTTGAGCTAACCAGTCTGTGATACTGTGTTGTAGCAGCCTGAACTAATACATTACCTAAGAAACCATTGTCTAGCCCAAGGTCAAGAAAATGTACTCCTATGTTTTCTTCTAAGAGCGTTATAATTTCCTCTCTCTCTGTTTTTTTTTTGTTTTGTTTTGTTTTGTTTTGTTTTTTTTTAGATTTATTTATTTACTTCAAGGGGAAGGGGCAGAGGGAGAAGGAGAGAGAATCTCAAGCAGACTCCACCCTGAGTGAAGAGCCCATCGCAGGGGTCAATCTCACTGTCCTGAAATGAAGGCCCTGAGATCCTAAGCTGAGCTGAAACCAAGAGTTGGACATTTAAATGACTGTGCCATCCAGAGGCCCCAGTTTCATCTCTCACATGTAGGATGATTATCCATTTTGAGAACTGAGTTGGCTCTGCATGCATCAGGGGTTCACCTGCAGTAATTAGCTGTGGCCAGAGAGGTGAGGTGTCTTGGCCCGCAGATTCGTTTTCTCCGGGGCTGTGAGTAGAGCTAGAACAATAAGCAGCCTCTGAAGCAAAGATTTGAGTGCAGGTGATTTATTAAATGCTCTAAGGAGAAATCTGCGAGGGAGTGAGGGAAGCAGTATCCGAAGGGGAAGAAGCCAATGGAAGGAGGGATTTCAGTTGAAGTTCAAACCTCTCTGCCTGACCCCCTGGGAAGCCCTGGCATATAAATCACATCTGAGAGTTTGCAGCTCTTTGCAGGCAAAAAAGGTGGGCTTTGTGACCTTGCACCAGTCAGTCGTTGCTGGAGGGTGGGAAGGGGATGGGGAGTAAACTCCCCGACCTGTAACTCAGGATATGTGGAGTGGTGCATCACAGCTGCAGGAGCCCACGGGCAATTGCTGAAGAAGGTCGAAGCTGCAAACACTTGGAACCAAAGTACACAGAGGCTGAGGGTGGGCACACTGCACGGGGCGGGGATCTGAATGGGGGCCAGGGCGTCCTCCGATGACATGGCACGAGGTAGAAAATAACACACGGGGGCACCTGGGTGGCTCAGCAGTTGCGTGTTTGCCTTCAGGTCATGATCCTGGGGTCCCCACGGGGAGCCTGCTTCTCCCTCTGCCTGGGTCTCTGCCTCTGTCTGTGTGTCTCTCATGAATAAACACATAAAATCTTTAAAAAAGAGAAAAAAAATAATACACGACATCAGAGAGAGGCAGATAAAAGTGCTGGGGAGTTATTGGAAGAAGAGTGTTTCTTCCCTTTTTTGCTCTGTTGTGTGATGAGGATTTTTTTTTTAAGATTTTATTTATTTATTCATGAGACAGAGAGAGAGAGAGAGAGAGAGAGAGAGGCAGAGACACAGGCAGAGGGAGAAGCAGGCTCCACGCAGGGAGCCTGACGTGGGACTCGATCCCAGGACCCCAGGATCACAACCTGAGCTGAAGGCAGATGCTCAACCTCTGAGCCACCCAGGCGTCCCATGTGTGATGAGAGTTTTATGGTAACTTTCAGAGATGTGAAAGTGCCCCGAAGAGGCTGCAAGGATCCCCTGAAGGTGGATTGAAACCATCCAGTTGGTACAGTACCAGCACCAGTCTCGTTGCTGAGTGGGCTCAAAACTCAGGTGTCTTCTCATAGAACATTGCATCCTGCTTACCTGCCGGGCCGGGGCCGCATTCCCACATCATGGACACGGAGCCTGCTGCTTGCTTGCCACGTCTGGGGTAGGCCCTATAGATTCCTGGTGTCTGTCTCTGCCCGCCCTCGGGTATGGAGTGTAATCCTCACCACCTTTTACCTTTCTGAATGGTATCCCTCCCCTTCCATGCCCCAAATAGCAAGGCTGTGTATTCTCCCTCCCTAAGCAGCTCATTTTTAAATCTAATCCTGGTGGATGATGGGTAGATGTGGTGATACAGTTAACAAGTCTCTAATGTGGGCAATTATAACCTAGAATACGGCTTGGCTTAGGTCTCTCCCACTCACGTGCACAGACTGATTCAGTAACACACACCCACTCACAATTACCCTCTTGTGTCTGAGAAAATCCCATAGCCGGGCCTCACAGGCAACAGACCCGAGCTGTGCACATCCAGGCACACACAGGCCCGCAAACGCCCACGGGCCCTCACACGCTCTCAGAGATGTTTACTATAGTGTCTGTGTTTGGCGTGTCTTCCCAGACAACACCCCTTTTTAGAAAGGCCCTGCCCAAGGCTCTGTCGCAGAGGTGGGTCAGGGTGGCTGTGTTTGCAGCAGCTATCCTGCCCCTTCTCCCATCACGCGTGGCTGCTTGTACCAGATGGTCACTTGCCCTGGGGTTTCGTAAGCACAAGTGTTTTTAGGAATTCTTTGGTGGCCAGTAACAAAACCAACGTAGGAATCAGAGGGATCTGCAGGACGCGATGGCAGGACAGTCAGAAAGGCTTTGTGAGGTTCTAGAACTGAAACCAGAAGCCATCTTCAACCCAAGCAGCCTCCCTTCCCTTCTTCCTTTTTTCTCTTTGGGACAGGGAAGGTTTTTCATCTCTCCTCTGCTTCTCTTTTCTCTCTAGCTGAAAGGCCTGTACTCAAATCACTTGGAGCATTTATTAAAATTCAGAGCCCTAGATCTCTGGGAAGAGAGCCAAGGAAATTACATTATTAACAAACACCCCAGGTGATCCTTCGGCAGGCAAAAGTTTGAGAACCACCGTGCTAAGGTGCTGCATAATTCAAACATTGACATATCTTTAAGACAGGTCCTTCTGGTTACACCACCACCCACTAACTAATATTCACATGCTTGCCCCGATCCCAAATTTCTCAAAGTGAGAAGCCAACTGATGCAGCAGGAGTCAGATGTCACAGGCCCAGGGGCTGTGGCCATCAGTGAGGGGGCGGCCTGGTCCAATCAGAAGATGCAGACCCTGACGGGGACTGACCAGCTTGTCCTCCGTTCCAGCAGCTCCCAATTCCTCATCATTAGTTCCCTTGCACGTAAGTGGGCTTGGGTGGGCTATTTGCACTCAAGTGACTCCCAAGGCACAAGTCCTCAGAAACACTCGGGCACACGTTCTCATTGTACACATACACGTGTGCATTGGCTGACAAGTACACACTCATCGTTGAGGGCACTGTGGGAGAGGTTTGTTCTGGTAATGATCTCTTTGCAGCTCAGTAGGACTATAAAAAAGGTGGGGGACCTTTGTTAATTATATATCTTACATTCAATGAAACATAATATTTAATTTAAATAATTGCAGGAGGCGACTTTGATGCTTTGATTCACTTCCCAGAACACACTGTTCCTCTCCCTCCCTGGTCTGCTGAGCTGATGTCTCAGGATGAAAGACCAACCTGGCTCTGTCCCTTTTACAGGATCTTTGTCCTTAAAAATGACGAGCTGCTTTCCTGATGTAGTCTAAAGCCAGCATCACAGCTGTTTCACTAGCTTTAAAAAGGAAACGCCAGGGAAATATATTCATTTCATCTTTTCTAAACAGCAGAGTGGAGAGATGGTGCTTACTTAGAACAGGCTGCCGAGAGGAGGCAGGTGTTCTGTGCGGATGGCCCCACGAGTGAGTCAATGGTGGACACCGCTTCTTAATCTCCCTCCCCCCCAGACTGGCCATGTTGGCTGATCTTGGCCACACCTTGGCCACAGTGCCCTGGGCACTGTCCATCTCCGTGGGCTTTCAGTAATCAAAAGACAAACCATCTTCTGCTGGCCCTGCCCTCAGCAAGGTCTCCAGAGGCGAAAGGTTGGGTGACCCGGTAATAACCCCCAAACACTATAACACTACAAAACCAGCTACAAAACTCAAACTCTGACAAATCAGGCTGGGAATTCCTCTTTTGACAAAAGCTTCCAGAGTTCAGGTGGCCAGGAGGCTCATGCCAACATCTGAATCTCAGGATCCTTGCTTAGCTGGGAGCCTCTAAGGCAACGCATCTGGCTGAGTCCACGCCAGCTGGCTGAGCACATCCCTGGAATTGCCTCTGTCTCCTTTCTGGAAGACAAGAGTCTTGACGCCGAATGTAGGTCATGTTTGTGTCCAAGATTTTTTTTTCTTTTCTTTTTCTAAGATAGTGTTTGAGAAGTGGCTGGGCTGAGGGTGGTTTGGGACAGGGAGGAGGGAAGCTAACATTGTTGAGTGTCTCTGATGTGTCAGAGACAGTGGCTGGTGTACAGACACTGTGGCCTTTGAGCCTCACTAGTCTTGTTGTTGTTTTTTTTTTAAAGATTTTTTATTTATTTATTCATAGAGACACAGAGAGAGAATGAGAGGCAGAGACACAGGCAGAGGTAGAAGCAGGCTCCATGCAGAGAGCCTGACGTGGGACTCGATCCAGGGTCTCCAGGATCACGCCCTGGGCTGCAGGCGGCACTAAACCGCTGCGCCACCGGGGCTGCCCCGAGCCTCACTGGTCTTGTGAACGAGGGAGGCTTAGCCCCACTTCACAGATAGGGAAACAGGGACACTGAGGCGTCACTGGCTAAGGTCATCCAGTTGGTAAGAGGCAGAGCCAGGATTTTAAGCTACGCTGTCTGGTTCCAGAGTGACTCCCTTTTCCATTGCAGCTGCTATTGGAGAGGGGTAAGGTGAGGGTTCTCCTCACCTGGGTTAGCTCCCCCAGCTTCTAGAGGCTCACGGCAGTAGAGAGGGGCTCCAGGTAGGGCCTACAGGCTCTTCATTTTGGCCAATGAGTTGCCGCAGGGCCAGGCCACTGTATCCCACCCATTTATTCCATCTCTCTCCTCTGCCTTCATCTTCTCTCTTTGCCAATCAAATACTCCCCATCAATCTGATATTAAAATAACAATGGCAAAAAAAAGAAAAGAAAAGAAAGAAGAAAAGAAAAAAGAAAGAAAAAGAAAAAAAAGAAAAGAAAAGAAAAAAAGAAAAGAAAAGAAAAGAAAAGAAAAGAAAAGAAAAAAAAGAAACCTCCTTGACCTCCATCAGCTGCCAGCCATCATTTTATCTTTATGGACTGATGTACCTCCCTTCTCAGCTGAGCTCCTTCAACAAATTATCCTCATATCATGTCCCCACTTCCTTGCTGTCTTCTTGTCCCATTCCAGTCTGGCCTCCTCTTCCTGCTCCGCTGAAAGTGCCCCACCATGGCCACTATTTACCTTCTTGTCACTAAATTCATTAGACACTTTCTATTCTCATATTATTTGGTTTCTCAGCAGCATTGACATTTTGGCCTCTGAGTCTCTCTTAATGCCTTTGTTTTCTTTTTTTTTTTTTTTTTTTCCATGACAATGCATTCTCTGGATTTTCCTCCCCCTTCTCAGCCTCTTTTTCAGGCTCCTTCTTCTCCACCTAGCCTTTAAACATCCAGGTTTTTCAGGGCCCGGCATCAGCCTCTTCCCTTCTGATTCTACATCTGCTCTCCAATCTCTCCCGTGTCCATGGCTTAAATACCTCCAGCTGTTAATGATGCCCAGTGCTGTATCTTCAGCCTCATTGATTTTCCTGAGTTCCAGATCCATGGATCCAATTGTTGATGTAAAGGTCTGGCAAATTTTTGTGAAACAGGGCAGATAGTAAATGTTTTAGGCTTTGTGGGCTAAATGATGTCTGTTCCCTCAACTCTGTCATTATAGTGGACTCAACCATAGACAACATGACAACGAATGGGCATGGCCATGTTCCAATAAAACTTGATTTATGGACACTGAAATTAGAATTTTATACAATTCTTTCTCATGTGTTAGGAAATATTATTCTCCTTTTGATTTTTGCCAACTGTTTAGAAATGTAAAAACCGATGTGGTTGATAGACTACAGTTGGTGGCCCACTGGTCTACCCGTTGGTTCACTCAGACAGCTGGTAGACATCTCACACCAGTGTGTCTGCAGTGGAAGTCTGAACTTTCACCTCTAGATCTCAGTGTCCCCAGCTCACTGAAGGACAACTTCAAGACTCACAATTGCTTGCACAAGAAATCAGGGAGTCGATCCTTGATGGATCCTTTTTCTTACTCCTCTCTACTGTCAAGTCCAGTAGATTTTCTTTCCTAAGTACACGTAGAGGATAATATTGTGAAATGTCTGTGAAATGAATGGTTTTTATTCTGGGAATGTGAGTTGGTTCACTCTCTCATGCCCCACGAGTCTTTTCTCAAATGTCACCTTCCCCATCGGGTCTAGCTTGATGCCCTCTCTTCATCCTCCAGAGCTTTACCCTGTTTTCCTTCCTTACCTTCTGCATTTGTCACTTGAAATGCACTGTGGAATTTACTACCTATTATTGCCATTGTTTCTGGCCTGCCTCTCCTGATCAGAATACCAGCTCTCCAAGGGCAGGGATTTTTGTCTATTTTGTTCACTGCTGTGTCCCAGGGACCTAGAACAGTGCCCAGAGAAGGGACTCAACTGACTTGTGTTGCCAAGGTGTAGATTTCTTCATGAGGAAGGCAGGACTGGCTGAGACAAAAGGAATCATTGCTATTCACAAATGGGACTCTTCAAAGAAGTGTTTCTTGACCCTAGCTGCACATAGAACCATCTGGGAGCTTTGAGGATCCCGCTGCCCAGACTAAGCCCCAGCAGACCAATTAAATCAGAAGTTCCCAGAATGGGAACTTTTTCAGGTCGCTCCAAAGAGCAGCCAAGGTTAAGAACCACTGCTTTAAAGCAACGGGAATTATAATGGTCATAAAAGCAAATTTTTTTGTTTACGAAAGTCAGGCTTTGTGGTAGAGAAAAAAGCATGTGTGGGTTCTGAAGATCCCGAGCTCGGAGAACTGGGTGTTTGAGCAGGGAAGAAAGTAGATTACGGCACGGAAGGAGAGACAAGTTTAGCAGTGTTGGGGCTGGTACCATAGTCCCTGTGTCCTGGCTCACACTGTGGATAGGCTTGGGGATGAAGAGTTGGGAAAAGGCTTTCTTTTAACCCCTTAACTTTTCATTTTGAAATTATTTCTGATTTGTAGAAAAATTGAAGAGAGAATAAAGCACAGAAATTTCTCACATACCCTTTGCCCAGCTTCCCCTAATGTTATCATGCTACAGGACCCTTATACAATTGGAGAAACCAAAAAATAAAACACTGAAAAATATTGTTAAGTAATCTGCAGGCTTTAAAAAAAAAGATTTATTTATTTATTAATGAGACACACACACACACACATACACACACACACACAGAGATGCAGAGACACAGGCAGAGGGAGAAGCAGACTCTATGCAGGGATCCCGACGTGGGACTCGATCCCGGGTCTCCAGGATCACCCCCTGGGCCAAAGGCAGGTGCTAAACCACTGAGCCACCCAGGGATCCCCCAATCTGCAGGCTTTATATGAATTTCACCAAGTTTTCCAACAATGTCCCACTCCAAGAGGCCACATTGCATTTAGTCATCAGATAGTCTCCTCCAATCTGGGACAATTTCTCAGTCTGTCTTTGTCTTTCATGATATTGACACTTTTGAAAAATATTCATCTGTTTTTCTGTTGTTTTCTTATGAATAGACCAAGGTTAAGTGTTTTGGGCAAGAATACAACAGAAGTGATGTGATCTTCTCACTGCATCTTATCAGGGGTAGGTGTTGTCCATCCGTCTGATTACTGGCGGGTGTTCATCTTGATCACTTGAGTAAGATGGTGTCTCCAGGTTTTGGTGGAGGAGTCTTTTGTCTCATTTCTTCTAACTCTTTGTGAACATAAGCAATGGAACATTTAGGTAGGGAGAATCTGGATTAGTCTCTCATGCCACCTCACCTAGAGATTCCTTCACTTCCAGTGGTTTGTGAAGGGGATAGGCCAATGTTTCTGCCCCCTGGAGAGGGGCCAAGCAGGTGGAGAGTTCGCCTGGCTGCTAGAGGACCCTGGAGCAGAAGCAGGGGGAAGGACAATTCCAGGCCAATGCAGGTGGAGAGGCGGTCAGTCTCAGAGGACTGATGGGGCCAGTCATAGCAAAAATAGGTGGATGGTCAGAAGGGAGCAATACAAATCTTCCATAGCAATACCACTGTACAAGCCTTCCTCTACTTATGATGGGGTTATATCCTAATAAATCCAATGTAAGTTAAAAATAATCTGTCAAAAATGCATTTTATACACCTGACCTACGGAGCATCATAGCTTAGCATAGCCTACCTTTAATGTGCTCAGAACACTTACAGTAGCTCACAATTGGTCAAAACCATCTAACACAAAGCCTATTTTATGATACAGTGTTGGCTATCTCATGTAATTTGTTGAAAGTGAAAAACAGAAAAGCAACGATTGTATAGTTATAGAATGGTTGTAAGTGTGTCAGTTGTTGATCTTCATGATGGCAAGGCTGACCGGGAGCTGTGGGCCTGATGCCCAGCACCGCGAGGGAGTATGGTACCACTTATTGCTAGCCTGGGAAATGATCCAAATTCAAAATTTGAAGTATGGTTTCTACTGAATGCATATTGTTTTTGCACTCTGATAAGGTCAAAAATTGTTAAGTTGAACCATCATAAGTCAGAGACTGTACGCTTAATCTGCTGGGAGAATGGACCATATATCACACTGCTGGACGGTGTTACAGGAATGGAGTGGGGGTCAACACTGACACCCAGACAGACCTGGTTGCTCTGCCGTGCTCAGCAAAGACCAGGGGACAATATATAGACCAGGAGTCTCTTCCCTGGTTCCACGATGTCTTCCAAACCATGCTAGCTCTCATGTATGTTTTTTGTTTGTTTGTTTGTTTTTGTGTACGTTTTTCCTTCATGTCTCTTTTACTGTTGTCATCACATGGTGATATGAATCATTATTTAATGATTATTTGCTGTTTAAACTATAAGGTCTATGAGGGCAAGAACTATATCTGTGTCCCTGGAGCCTAGTACAGTGTCTGGCACACAGGAGTGGATATTTATTGAGTGAATGAAAACATGAATAAATGGCAGTCATGCCTTTGGTCCGGATCTGAGGGGTTGGAGCAGGATTCTAAACACAGAATCTGCCTGCATTGCCCACCAAGATGCCATAGGAAAGAGGGAAGTCCTCCTCCTCAGGTACCCTTAGGACAGGGACCACACATTCTTTTTCTCAGTTTTGCTAATTTGCATGTGTCTGGCCTTGTTTCCACATGACCAGGCAACGTATGAGATTCATCAGCCTGGGACACAGGTGTGGGAGGCTGGTTACAGGTCACGCTGCAACCTGCTGGCACCTCAGCATCTTCCACTCTTGGCTCTCTTGACACCCAGAGAGACCTCGTCCTGGCCAGGGTCTCTCAGCTCTCTTCCCATCTCCACCCTGTCCTTCCCATTGGCTGTAGGGCTTCCCCTACCTCACTCCAACAGGGGCCCCTGCCTTCCTGTCTCTGGACCCATAAAAATTTACTTTGGTCTCCATCAATAGGCTGTCTCTTTATGAGGGTGATGCTGGTTTGCAGAACGGAGCCTCCAGGTGGGGCAGGACGGAGCCAGCCCCCACAGACAGCTTTGCTTCTCCAGATGATGCATTCAGCTGCATCAGCAGATTTTTGCTTTTTATGAGGACAACTACGACTCCCGGAAGAAGCCATACAGAGAGGGTACAGGGAGGGAGGGGAGCAGGGAGAGGAGTGAGGGAACATAATTCTCAAGGTTCAGAGAGCCCTGCTCAGATCCTGTCCTCTCTGCCATCTTCCTGTGTCTTCGTTGGAGTCTGTAAGTGCACCAGTAGTGCTGCGCGCCTACCACTCACGCGGTGTGAACACAGGCTCACTCAGGTGCAGAACACACACAAACTTACACTTGCCACCACCATCCCTTAGCCTGCTGCCCTCTTCTGCTTTTCTCCCCTCTATCGCCCAGCTCACTCCTGGCCCTCCCCACTCCCCCACCTCAGTGACATTTCAATCATCCCTTACTCAGGGAGGCCCTGGCCCAGACTCCCGGTGAAGTGCTCTTGGAGCACCACGTGCCATGCCCCAGCCCCCTTTTGGTGTTGTCTGTAGTGGAATTTGACATTCATTTGTGTGTTTCTTTAATGAATATGTGCCTCACCTACCAGACTGTAATTTTCAAGTGACAGTCCGTTTTGTTCTATGCTCTGTACTTAGCACGTTGTCTGGTACGAAGCAGGTTGTCATTAAATAATCGCTGAATGAATTACAGGGTTTCCCTCGTGCTCTGGAAGTGGAGCTCCTGTGGACGCCTGTGTAAGCCAAAACGGTGCAACAGAGAAAAGAAATTACCATTAATTTATACAGGAACATTTTTTAAGCAGTCCCAGACCCAAAAAGTAATCCCTTTTCAGCTTTTCTGATACCTTAGGGCACAGCTTGCTAGTGGATGCACAAAATAAATTGAGATAAGGCCTGACGCTGAGATGCTGGTGTCAATCGTGGGGAAGGGGCATGATGGGGCCATTGGCACTTGGGGCCCATGCTGACTCCCTGCAAAACAAACACCAAACACTATTTTCAATTTTCACCCTTTTAATACCATTAACAGTGAAAATCCTCTTTGGGGTTTCTTCTGTTAGTGAAAACAGGTACGGATGTAGGTTTTTTGTAAAAGGGTAGTGGTGTAAACTGAACTTTCATAAAGTGAGGCATGCCTGTAATGGTTGTGGGAGGCAGCTTCTGAGACTGCGCCCCAGGACCCCTACCTCCCAGCAGTTGTGCCTTTGTGTAGCTCCCCGAGGGTGGGCTGGGTCTAGTGCCTCACTCCCAATGATGGGAGAAATGATGGATGTCACTTCTGAGATTAGTTTATAAAGGACTGTAATTCTCATCCCTCTCTCTCCCTCTCTCACTCCCTCTCTCTCCCCACCCCTCTCGTCTTGACTTGCTTGTTCTGATGAAGCCAGCTGCCATGTTGTGAGCAGCCCCATGGGGAGGCCTGTGTGGCAAGGAACTGAGGGTGGCTTCTAGGTGACAACCGGTGAGGAACCGAGGTCCTCAGTCCACCTACTGGCAGTGAACTGCCTCCTGCCAGCAGGCAGGTGAGTCAGGCCTTGAGATGGCTGGAGACTGGCTGGTCCCTTGGTTTCACTTCGTAGAGGACTTAGAGCCAGAGGACCCAACTAAGCCATGCCCCGATTCCTGACCCATAGAAACTGGGAAATGATAACTGTTGTTCCTTCCAGTCACCAAGCTTGGGGGTCATTGTTACACAGCACTGTTATGTACAGATGGCTAATGTAACCGACGGATGACCGAGAAATCCACAGCGACCGTGCCCTGAGGTGTGTGCTCCTCAGAGCCTCCCCTCTACATCAGTTGGCCTTCATCTCACCACACGTGAGCATCATTTGTGTGAGCACACGCACACAGCGCCCCTCCACGTGCACACATATCTGAGCCCTGAGAGGCCCTCTACCTTTCTCGCCCTTTGCTACCTTACAACCCCATTCAGGTGACATCTGTTTAGTAATTCTCTTGTGTCGAGCCAGAGCTCCAGGCCCACTTGGAAGCCACCCCTGATCCTACCACGGAGCCTCTTATCCTAACAGACCCCCTGCCCAGGCCTATGTCACAGCTGAGGCCAGACTTACCACTTGCTCAGCAGCCTTGTGAGAGCTGCTCAATGTGAAGGTGGAGGCTGGCTCCAGCCTGAGGAGAGTAGCAGAAGGGCAATTGCAGGGGAAGTTGTCTCTCACACCCCCCTCCAGTGCCCGCCTCTGCTCCACACAAGGCCAGCCTGTGCTCCTGTGGCAGCTCAGCCCCCCTCCTACCAGCAGGGTCGGAATAAAAGGGAGCTGTTCCCAGCCTGGAGCCCTCCACCGGGCAGCAGTGGGCGGGGCGGCGCACGCCCCTCCCAGGCTGGCAGCTGGCTGGGCAGCAAGGACATGGTGGCCCCTAACAAACAGGAGATCTCCTTTCTCCTCACTTGCTCAGTCCCAGCCTCCCAGAAGCTCTGGAGAGAGGCCTCCTGCAGCCCAGGACTCACAGGACACTTTCCTGGGAGTCACTTCTATGAGTGGGATCACTGTCTGAAAGCGCCAATAGGAAATGCTCACGTTTCTGGTACTGGAGAGGGGGCTGATATTTTAGAGGCCTCTCCTCCAGGCAGATTTGCTGGCAATAGCATGAATATCCTCCAGAGTGGCAGGAAGAGATCTAGAAACCCCTTATTTCCAGCTCCTCTCTCCTGACCATCCTACTACTGCCTCTCCTGCCTCGCTCTGGGTCTAATGAAGTTATTCGGAGTCCAGTGCTGGTTTCCTTGGGAAGGATGATTGAGGAACATCTGCAGGCATTTATGTCTTGCTTTCTCAGACCTTATTTTCCCCTTGGCTCTGCTTTCTTTGGACAAAAATATGGAGCTCTTCTCTCAGGGAGAATGAGCAGCACAAGCAGGCTGAAGAACTGAGCCATCTGGATGGACCGTCCGTAGGGATTCTCAGGGCCCTCTGAGGCTATTTGCTTAGCTTAGACCTCAGGCTTTGGGCAAGGCCAGAAGCCCTCAGCTTGTGCTTCCCATAGACAGTGCCAGGGAAGCACTCTCAACTGTTGCTCCTGCCAATCACCTCTGAGGAGCCTGCTGCTTCAGACCTCAGAGAGAGGGGAGGCGCTCTCTCAATCTGAGATGCTATCACTGGCACCAGCACAGTCACAGGCTCTGACTGCAGAGAGCTTCAGGGGGTGCTGCAGTCTGGGCTGAAAGGTAAAGTTGAGGGGCATCTAGGTGGCTCATCTAAGCATCCAACTCTTGATCTCAGCTCAGGTCTTGATCTCAGGGTTATGAGAGATCAAGCCCTGTGTTTGAAAAGAAAAGAAGAGAAGAGAAAAAGAGAGAGAGAGAAAAGAAAAGAGAAAAGAGAGAGGAAAGAAAAGAAGAGAAAAGGAAAGGAAAGTTGAGATAGCTTTAGAATTATTATTGGTGAATCTTGCCATGTGTCCCCAGAGGCCTGTGCCCTGTGTATCCCTCTGTCTCTGTGTGTTTTGTGTAATGGCAATAAAAACAGGGACTTGTACCTGGACAAGTCTTCATGGGCAAAAGAATTGAACATTTCTCCTAATGTAGATCTGCCTTTCCATCCATCCATCCATCCATCCATCCATCCATCCATCCACCCACCCATCCATCCATCCATCCTCTGTCTACTTATTTACTATCTATCTCTCATCAATGGCCATGTGGTCCTGTGTATCAGGGAACTCATGATCTAGTTCAGGAGACCAACATCACAAATGGTGGCAGTGGGGCAGGTGATGGTCTCTGGTTGGTATCAGATAGGTGCTGCATCTATGATCTGTGCTCAAAAATGCCCTGTTTTCCAACCTCCCAAGGACTTCCAGGTCTTAGACCTTCACTTCCAGCCTCTTGTCTTCCCTTCCTATTTCTCCAGCTTTCCAGGAGCCTCTACTCTGTTGGAACCTTGGTTCCATTTAGGCTCAATCATTTGCCTTCCTTGTGCCTATACTGACATTCTAAGCACTGGTCCTTCGTGCCCTGGGGCTATTATACATACATGGTCTCCAGCCAGTTGGTCCCTCCACATGTCAAGTAATTCTTTCATGTTTCTGTAGAGCTTTATGCTTCTTCTTCTTCTTCTTCTTCTTCTTCTTCTTCTTCTTCTTCTTCTTCTTCTTCTTCTTCTTTTTTGAGCTTTATGCTTCTTGTTCTCCACACAGGCCATTCCAGTCTTGTCCTCAAACCTCCGACTCCACTGTTGCCCTGTCTGTTATGTCTCAGCCTCCATTAGAAGTCTCCCTGCTGCCACTTTACAGATAAAATCCCATCTTCCTGTCATCACACCTCAGAACTGTCTGAACCTGCATCTGTATATCCCTCCTACCCTCATTACCATGGTTGGGGGGGTGGCTCTGCGCCCTAGATTCCAGTCTCTCTCACCTTCTCAGGACTATTTTTCTCCCTCCCCACTTACAGCTGCAATCTTTATATCTCCTCATCAGCCTCTTGCCATCAATATTTACATATGCTCGAGTTTTTTATCTTAAAAAAAAAAAGCCTTTATTGATACCACTTGTGTCGTCTCCATCTGTCATCCCACCTCTTCTCTTGTTCACAACAAAACTTCTTGTGTATTTCCTATGCTCATATACCACATTCCTTGCTTACTCCTCAACACTCGGTCGTCAAGTTTTTGCTCACTCTTATCCATTTGACACTGTTTTCTTCAAGATCAAGGATGTTCTGGCGCCAAACTCAGTGGGCATTTCCTATTTCTTTTCATTTGATCTCTCAGTTGGCCACTCCTTTCTTATGAGTCTTGCTCCCTTGGCTTCTGTGACCTTACTCTCCCATTTTCTCTCCATCCTTCTGACCACTCCTCTTTAGTTTTCTTCTTCTTCTTTTAAGATTTTATTTATTTGAGAGAGAGAGGGCAGGGAGAGAACATGGGGAGGGGGAAGGGTAGAGGAAGAGGGAGAAGCAGACTCCCCGCTGAACAGGAAGCTTGATGTGGGGCTTGATCCCAGGACATGATTCCTATGATCATGACATGAGCTGAAGGCAGATCTTTGACCGACTGAGCCACCCAGGCAGCCCTAGTCTTCTTTTCTTTAAACCAACATGTTTATTATTTTATTTTTAATTTAATTAATTTATTTTTTGAGATGGAGGGAGAGAGTTTGAGAGAGAGAAAGAGAAAGAGAAAGAGAGAGAGAGAGAGAGAGAGAGAGAGAGCAAGCATGAATAGGAAGGGGGGCAGAGGGAGAGAGAGCAAGAATCTTAAGTAGGCTCCAAACCCAGTGTAGAACCTGACATGGAGCTCAATCTCATGACCCTGATATCATGACCCAAGCTGAAATCAAGAATCAGATTTTCAACTGACTGAGCCACCTAGGTGCTCTGGCCTCTTTAGTTTTCTTTAATGCTTTCTCTGACTGTTGCTCAAATGTTCCTACTCTCTGGGACTCTCTCCTACTCTCTCTTGTTAGGGTACATACTGTAGCATCTAATCTGTTCTGTTAGCATTGAACCTTGATCACTTTTATATAGTGAGGACTTTTGGTTGCTAATGATAGAAGCTCAATTCATACTAGCTCAAGCAAAAATAAAGAGAAGTTTTAGGCTAGCATAACAGGCAACTTTAGAGGTGGCATTAACTTCAGATATTTCTTGTTCTAGGGACTCAGATGATGTCATCAGACCTCTCTTCCTCTGTGTTCTCTGCTAGTTCTGCTTCTCTGTTTGTTGGCCTTATTCTTTTCTATTGCAGACAGGCTATTTTTTTTTATGCAGATGGGATGGGGCAGAGGAGTGGATGTATACAACCCAAGATGATCTAGATCACCATTCTTCGGAAAGAACTTCCGTCTCCCAACATTGTTATTTCATTCCCAGGAAAGGGGTCTGGTTAATCCAATTAGAGTTACATGCCTACATAGTGGACTAGTCAGTGAGCTTAGGGTAGTAGTGGGGATCTGTAATTGCCAGTCCACCAGGACCACAATGAATTGTAGAAGTACAGCTTTCTAAAGGAAAAGTAAGGTACTATAATCAGAAAGAGAGAGGAATACAGAATGGACAAGACAGGTATTCATTGTAATTTATTCTTCCAGTCTGGATCTTTCCCCTATGCTTCAGTTTAGCCATGTGATATATATCTCTGCTTGAATGTCTCAAACTCAAGAAGTCTTTGCATGGATAACCTAGGAAATAAATCCTGAGTCACAATGTATATGATAAGGCTTTATTAGGGAGCATACTTTCAGGATAGCAAAGAGTGAGAGAAAAAAGATAAATGAGGAAGGGAAAGAAGGAAGCAAATATAAAGTGATGTGTTACCAAGTGTTGTGGGTTGAACTGTGTCCATCAAAAAGATAGGCTGGACTCCTAACTTCTGGTACATGTGAATGTGACCTTATTTGGAAGTAGGGTCTTTGGGGATCCAAGGGTGGCTCAGTGGTTTAGCGCCTGCCTTTGGCCCAGGGCGCGATCCTGGAGTCCCGGGATCGAGTCCCACGTCAGGCTCCCGGCATGGAGTCTGCTTCTCCCTCCTCCTGTGTCTCTGCCTCTCTCTCTCTCTCTCTCTGTCTCTCTCTGTCTATCATAAATAAATAAATAAATCTTAAAAAAAAAAGGAAGTAGGGTCTTTGCAAATGCAGCTACTTAAGGGAAAGTTTTACTGGAATAGGGTGGGCCTTAAATCCAGTTTGTTTGGGGCCCTTATGAGAAAAGGAAAGGACACTCGGGGACAGACATAGGGGGAGAAGGCCATGTGAAGACAGAGGCAGAGATTGTAATGATGCTGCCATAAGCCAAGAAGAATACTTGTAGGGCCACAGGCTGCTAGAAGAGGCAAGGAAGGGTTCTCTCCTGGAGCCTTTAGAGGTAGCACAGCCCTGTCAACATACTCATTTCAGACTTCTGTCCTCCAGAACTCTGAGAGAATTGATTTCTGTTGTTTCAAGCCACCTGGGTATTTTGTTATGGGAAAGTACTACACCAAACTAGCCACAACTTCATTAAAAAATGCAGCCAATTGGGGCACCTGGGTGGCACAGCGGTTGGGTGTCTGACTCTTGGTTTCGGCTCAGGTGGTGATCTCAGAGTTGTGAGATTAAGCCCCATGTCAGGCTCCATGCTCAGTGGGGAGTCTGCTTGAAATTCTCTCTCTCTCTCTCTGCCTCTCCCCGGGCTCATTCTCTCTCTCTCTCTCTCTCTCTCTCTCTCTCTCTCTCTCTCTCCCCCCCCCTCAAATACATAAATAAATAAATCTTTTTAAAAATGCAACCAGGTACTTGGGCATGTTGGAGTGTCTTCTAGACAGGACTTACAGAAGCACCATGCCTAGGAACACTCCTTTGGGGTAGGAGACATAAAAATCTAGTGATTTCTTCCTTTCCGCTACTTCATGGGTCAAGTCTGCTTGATGAGTATTAACGCTCATGCATTTCTGGGTTGTGTTAACTGGCATCCACTGGAGAAGCCAGACCGTAAGTTTACAGTTTGGTGTTTCACTTAAGCCTAAAATTGATCAGAGAAGCCATATCTTGGAATGGGTCCAGCCAAGTTCAAGAAAGGTTGGAGCTTGTAAGATTATTGATGTAGACAAAGTGGGATGAGGCAGGGAAGCTGTAGTACATCCTATTATACAAAGAACTGGAGATGAAGCATCACCTGGGAAACTGCTGGACAAGCTGCAGGACCTGGGTGGAACAGAGTTAACCATTTGTGACAGCTCCTTGTGGAACATGTAGAGAAGGTGCTGGTGGTATGGCTTCCCAAGTCCACTACATAAGGAGCCGTGCCCTTGCTATGGCTACATGAGAAGCAGTTCAAATAGCTAAAGATAATTCCCCCAAGACCAACCTGATTTGGGATACGATAAGTGGGCACCAGTGATTGCAACTGGGCAATCCCCTTTGGACTTGGGGGGCAGGTGGGGATGAGCAAATCTTGGGGTGTGTACATAACAGGATCTAGAACAAAGTCCAAACTGCATTTGTCATCATCCCTCTCCAAACCCAAACTTGCTATTCCTGTGCTTCCTGATTCAATAACCCGAGCCACAAACTATAGAGTTGTCCTTGACTTTTCCTTTTTCTCCCGTGTTTAATCCATTGCCAACTGCAATCAGTTCTGCCTCCATGACATCTCTAGATTCTGACCACTTCTTTCCGTTTCTATTACCAAAGTAACTCTCCCAGATGATCATTTTCTCTAGGTTGAATATTGCAAGAGTCTCCAAATGGGCTCCTTACCTTTTGTCTTGTCTGTCTCCAAAATGTGCCCCTCCCTGCAGCCAGCATAATCTCCCTGAAACACAAATCTAAACCAAGTTACACCCATGCAGACAATTCTTCAAAGGCTCTTCATTGATCTTAGGATAAAGATCCAAATACAAGGACTCTGCAATGCTCTGGCTCCACTGAATCCTCTTCGTTCTTGTCTTGCTGCTTCTTTCTTGCATGCTACAATGCAGCCACTCTGAATTTCTTTTAGCCTTTCTACCATGCTATGCTCTCACTGAATCTCTCCATTCATTCACCCAGCAAGTGTCTGGTGAGTGCTTACTGTGTCCGAGCACTGTTTTAGGTCCCGGGAATATAGCAGGGATGCTCTCTTCCTCTTGAGCCTTTGCACATGCTGTGCTTCCTGCCTCAGATGTCCTCTATGGCAGACAATGAGAACTGGCTACTCAGGAACTTCTCTCTTGTCTTCCTATTAGAGAGCTTGGAAAATAAAAAGACTGTTTCCCTGTCTTCCTTTTAGGTAGAGGACACATACGGTTCTGGCCAAGGCGATCAAGGCAGAAGTAAAATTCTGAATAAAAATTCTCATTAAGGGCCTTTTGCCTTTCCCTCTTCTTTCCACCTAAAACATAGATGTAAAATCTAGGGGTGCAGCAAGAATGAGGAGGCAAGAGTGAGGACAGTGGCCTCCATGCTAAGGAGAGTGAATAGAAATAGGAAAAGAGCCCAGTGCTGAGGCCACTATGCACAGGCATGTCGGTTGAACAACTCTAGGGGGCACCATTAGCATAGACCGTGATATCGTTAAACTTCTGCACTGGCCCTGGCTCTGGTCTAATCTCCAAAGGGAGGTAAGTGGAGGGACAGACAGGAAGCTCTGAATTCTGTAAATTGTGGATTTTCCCAAATCTCTCCTGCAACCAAATCATTTCCATGACCCTTGTGAGAAGGCTTTTGAAACTCAGAGGCTGAGAACTGACTCCATCCTTTGCATTGTTGCCTCTCCCTAAGGCAATAATAAATGATGACTTGCTTAGTTCAGATGGGGAAAGAATTTGGAAAGGAAAAGAGGAAGGAAAGAATGAAGAAAGGGTTAGAATTCATTGGTTAACATTTTAAACCATTACCTTGTGACAAGTGTACCCAACAGAGGTCTGTTCCATCTCTGATCTCCTCTTCCTCGGCCTGCCCAGACCTTAGCCTTGATCTAAAGGCTTTTCCACTTAACAGCTACATGGAAACAAACATTCATGTTCCATAGACTCCTCTGCCCAGCCTGTAGCTTCAAGCGGATTATAAAGACTCCCCTCTTGCCAAGGAGCCCAGGCTGGATGACCAGGCTCTAAGAATGTATCCCCATTTGTTTATTAAAGTTTTTCCTATATTAAAAAATATAATTTTGGGAGGCACCTGGGTGGCTCAATCAGTTAAACATCTGCCTTTGGATTGGGTCGTGATCTGGGAGTCCTGGAATCTCCTGTCCCTGTGCCCCTCCCCCTTGCTCATGTTTTTTTTTCTCTCTCTCTCTCAAATAAATAAATACAATCTTAAAAAATACATAATTTGGGGAGATGTTTGGAAACATGAAATTTTTCCACGAGGGTTTGCCTGAGGGCCAGGGGACCCTGCAGGGACTGCTCCATGGGCTGT
This sequence comes from Vulpes lagopus, assembly GCF_018345385.1. Classification (NCBI taxonomy): domain Eukaryota; kingdom Metazoa; phylum Chordata; class Mammalia; order Carnivora; family Canidae; genus Vulpes; species Vulpes lagopus. Next base: position 45,437,360 of record NC_054825.1, on the reverse strand, counting down.
TTCTGTGTTCCCTCCCATTTATCCCTGCATTGAGGTCCTATTGACCTCCTGCCCTCTGGAGGGATCTATCAGTCTCCTTGGCCAGGTGTCAAACCTATAGAATGCAGAGCAATCTGTGGATACTATTAAGGACCAAATCCTCAGTCAGAGACCTCCCCAGGAGAACCGGTGCTTGTCCCATGGTGTTGACTCTTGCTTCTCCCCCTCTGGTGACTGGGTTGGCTTCCTCCCTGGTTCTTGGGCTTTCAGCCTTGGGCTATGCATCCCCTCTCAGATTCTCAGTGGTGTGAACCCACCCTGTGATCAAGAGGAAGGAGAAAGGTCAAGGTGGCACCTTTCTGGGTATCGGACTAGGCAAGTAAGAACCTCAAGTTATACTAGCTCCTAAGCATCTTCATCAACCAAGGGAGACCTGATGACTAGAAATTATTAATCAGGGACACCTAGGTGGCTCAGTGGTTAAGTGTCTGCCTTCCGTCCAGGATGTGATCCTGGAATCCTGGGATCTAGTCCCACATCAGGCTCCCTGCATGGAGCTTGCTTAAAAAAAAAAAAAAAAAAACAACAACAAAAACGTACTCATCAGTGCTTTCAAGGTTGTTTCAAGAGCCTAACTTCATCTACTCCCCAGGCACCTTTGAACTTCCCACCCTCCCAGGATCCACTGCCACCCTCATTTCACATCCTAGTTCTCATCCTTTTTCCACCTTCACTACAAGTAACACCACTAATGTTTTACTATTAAAAAATCACTAGATACATTTTGCCATAATAAAAATCACTATATTAGTGATCCTCAAACTTTGGTGTACTTGGGAATTGCTTAATGGCAACCTGGTGGTGCCCTGACCTGCACCCTCAGACATTCTGATCTGGGGTGTTCTCCTACCAGTCCATGAACAACCTAAGAATTCAAAGACTCTCAGCTTACATGCTTGGACATTCTGATCTGGATCTAGGGTGGGTCTGAACATCTCTATCTTTAAAAAGTTGTATTTTTAATGATTCCACAGGCAATTGAAGCAGCTCACTGTGCCCAGGATGATCAATCAATGCTGTGGCCTGCCCTTCTTCCTTGGGGTGGGTATTTTAACTTTTTGTTAATGTCCTTGTGCTCTCCTTCCTTTGTAAGTTGAAGTACCTTTGACTTGGACCAAGTCCAATTCCATATGTAGTACAGATCTTACTCTACCAGTAATTTTCAATAAATACTTATTAGCCAAAATTTTGTTTGAAATTAGAATTTCAACTCTGAATCAAATTGCTGCTGGGTACCAGTTCAGTTCAAAAGGATAACTATTTATTTGGTTTTACATACATGGTGAGAGTACAAATATGCTGGTGTGATCTTGGTGGAAAATGGTCAGTTTTTTTTCTTAATTTTTAAAAAAAGATTTTATTTATTTGTTTATTTGAGAGAGAGAGAAAGAGAGAAAGCATGAAAGGGGGAGCAGAGGAAGAGGGAGAAACAGACTCCCCATGGAGCAGGGAGCCTGACATAGGGCTCGATCCTAGGATCCTGAGTTCGTGACCTGAGCCAAAGACAGATGATACTTAACCAGCTGAGCCACCCAGGCACCCTGATGGTCAGACTTTGTTCATTCATTCAACATTGATTAAGCAGGAACATAAAGATGCGTAATGGCCAAACACCTTAACAAGTCCTGTGTGCTGTGTGCTTCGGGTCCTATGTGTTCTGACACTCACTTTTATCCCCAGGCGCATTTTGCAACCACAGGAACTCCCAGCCCTGACCAGCCACGCTTGACTTCTTCTAGGCCTTTGAACTTGCTAAATTACTTTCGCCACTGGGTCTTTGCTGATGTTATTCCCTCTGACTGGGATACTCTTTCCTCCTTTCTAGTGAATTCCAACCATCATCTTCAGGACTCAGCTTAAAGGATACCATATCCTCAGGAAAATTTCTCTGGTCTCCCAGACCTGGGTTAGGTTGGGTTCCCACATTTTAAGATGCCTTAGTTGTATGTACCTCTCCTTGGCTGTTCTTATGTACCTAATGCATACCAGGCTCTTGGTAAATATTTGTTGAATGAATGGATACATGTAAGCTGAGAATCTTTGAATCCTCAGGTTGTTCATGGCCTAGTGGGAGAAATGGATGTTTGGAGTGATCATTAGAATAGGTGCTATAATAGAGGAACACACAAGATTCACAGGAGAAAGAAAAGGGCAAAGACAGTTTGACCTGTATCACCTGTGCAGTTGGGCCAGGGAAGATCTTGTAAAGAAGGTGATTCTTGAGATGGATTTTGGGGAACCAGGAATTTTCTAGGCATATGAAAGGGCATTCTTGGCTAGAAAAGACTATACATTGGCAAAGGGATGAAATATAGTGATGTTGTGGGGTGGCCTTTAGTAGTTTACTGTACTTGGAGGGATGGGTTTGGGCTCAGGGGCAAAACTCGGCCCAATGCCATTTGGGGATCAGATTCTACTTTATAATGGATGAATTGTGGCAGCCCAAGATTCAAGTCCTAATCTGTCATACCTATGAATGTGACCTTATTTGGAACAAGGGCCTTTGCAGATGTAACTGAGTTAGGGATATAGAGATAAGATCATCCTGGAGTAACTGGGTGGACCCTAAATCCAATGACAAGTGTCCTTGGAGGAGAAGACACAGGGGAGAAGGCCATGTGAGGATAGAGTCAGGAGTGCCAAGGAATGCCAAGTATTACTGAAAGCCATCAGAAGCCAGAAGAGAGGCTCAGAACAAATTCTGCCTCAGAAGCTTCAGAAGGAACGAGCCCTGTTGACATCTTGATCTTGGATTTCTGGCCTCCACAACCAGGAGAAAATAAGTTTCTGTTGTTTTCAGCCACCCAACTGGTGATAAATTGTTGTCGCAGCCACAGGTTACTAGCACACACCCTGGATTTAGGTGTCTAGCATGTCTCTATCAATAGCAATATATGTCACTGGGGCTCTAATAAGCTTTTGCTTCAAAGTCCAGCTTTTAGCTGCTTAACACAGAGGAAACCACAGGCATAATCGACACGTACTTGTACATAAACAATTGGCTGCCTCAATGGGACAAACTTACCAGGATTAAGAAAGGGTGGTCTTTCTGGTTAGGAAGTATTTCCCCAAGTCTTGTTGTCAGAAGCTCCCAGGGTGAGATCCTGGAGCATGGGCATCATTCTCTTCATGAATCCGGAGGCCTGTATAAAGATAAGCATTTGCCTGGGTGACTCCCATGATCTTTTCAGCAGAGAGAGAGAGAGAGAGAAATGGGGTGTCATTAGTAAAATGTTATGCCAAGAATTAAAGCAACATTTTTCCTGTTCACCAATCATCTTGCCCAAAGCAAATTTGGGCAAGCTCAAAAAGAAGCTCCCATGAGCTTTTCTTTTCTTTTTTACTTCTTAGAAACATAAGATTTGTTTAATCTTTGTGACTAACCAGACACGTGGGGTTTGCATGTGTTGGGAGATGGGGGGTTGGGGGGGTGGGTAAGCAGAATAAAGTCTCCAAAGATGCCTATGCCTTAATCCTTGGAACATGTGAACACGTTAGGTGACATGAAGGAAGAGAAATAAGGTTGCAGATGGAGTTAAAGTTGATAATCACTTGACCTTAAAATAGGGAGAATGATACTGGATTATCCAGGTGAGCCCACTGTAATCACAAGTGTCCTTGTATGAGAAAGAAGGAGGCAAAGGAGTCAGAATCAAAGTTGTGGAGTGAGAAAGAGATTTCAATCAGCAAAATGCTGGTTTTGAAGGAGCATGATGTGGAACTAAGAAACGTAGGTGGCCTCTAAAGCTGGAAAAGGACGGGGGGAAAGGCACATTTGCCCCTAGTGCCTCTAAAAAGGAAGGCAACTCTGCCAACACCTTCATCTTAGTGGAGCAAGAGCCATCTCAGATTTCTGGCCTCAGACTCTAAGATAATTGTTTGTGTTGTAAATCACTGAGCTTCTGATGATTTGGTACAGCAGCCATAGGAAACGAACATCATCAAGTAGGGGAGATTGGGAAGGGGAGGGTTGGTAGGAATTCCCTTCCATTTCTCCAACACAGCTACTCAAGGGGAACTGATGAGACGCAGGCCTGAGCTACCATCAGTGGCGGGGGCAGAAGGTGACACCATGGTAACAACCCCCTGACCCATGGCTACTGTCAAGAAAACTGACAGGGCCCCCTCCCCAGCTTCTCTGGAGTGTGACTATCTCAGACTTTTTGTTAGCAGCAGAATCCTGTGGGTTTCCAGGCTGGGAATGGCCATGTCCCAGCTTGTGTGGCTGCAAAGTGTGAGGATACGTAGGATTCCCTGGTGACAACCCAGGAAGCCACACTGACCTAGTGAAACCTCCCGCCTGCTGCGGTGGCTGGTTCCTCTGGCAAAGAACCCCAAGTCTTCACTGTGTCTGCTTCTCTTTCTCATCTCGTTCTTTCCCTCTTTCTTTTCCCACAAAACTTCCTTTATTTCTAAAGATTATACAGATTTAAAGCAAACTCCGTGTACTTTCATCAAATCACACTTGTCGTATTTGAGCTATATGGAACCAGAATTCACTACCTTCTAAAACAGTATTTGGTCCTATTGCTTCCAAACTATTACAATAAAAATTCCAATAGCCGGAACATTTGCTGTGTTCTAGGGGCATATGAAGTGTTTTTATTTAGACCATTTTTAAGGATTCTGTTCCAAAGGTTTTACATGTGGCATTCAAGCTTATTTTAATGAATACAGTCTAATCTTTTTCCAAGGCCCTCCCAGGCCTGATGAAACATCCTGGAGCACCTGCTATAACTGGCCCACATACCCCCCTCCCCCACCCCTGCTCAGGGAGATTCAGAGAAGTGGCTGGACCTGTAGATGTTCCAGGCATGCCCTCCTGCGTCACTCTTCCCGACAGCTTTCATCTTCATCTTCTCAAATGTCCCTGGGAGCACTGGCTCCCAGCCTCCTGGCTTGAAATTTGTAAGACTAGTGCTGCCTGCATCAAAACTTGTCAGGGATGGCTTTGCCTGCCTGGTCTCAGAGCATCAGTAGCAAAAACAAGAGAGGAAGGGCCTGTGGGGCTGGGCAGCTCCGAGTCTGCATGGCAGGGCAGAGTCAGGAGGGCTAAGAACTACAGTGATTGGGTTTGTGCTAGCACCTCCCCAATGCTGAAGGAGACCCAGGGCGCCCTGTGGTCTGTTCTGGAAGCTTCCCAGCGATCTGGTTAAGTGTGTGGGCTCTGGACTCAAATTATTATTCCACCGCTTGCTAGCTCTGTGATCTTGAACAGATTGCTTTCCTAAGCTTCCATTTTCCCATGTGTATATGTATAAAATAGTAAGCAGACAATAAGCATTAGATATAATGGAAATAATAGTATTATTATTATTTTAAAATGTTTTCTTTTTCTTAAATTTTTTAATTTAAATCCAATGTAATTAACATATGCTGTATATTAATCCCAGAGGTAGAATTTAGTGATTCTTCAGTTGCCTACAACACCCAGTGCTCCTTACCTCAAGTGCCCTCCTTAATGCTCATCACCCAGTTACTCCATCATTCTACCCAGCTCCTCTCCAACCACCCTCAGTTTGTTTTCTACAGTTGAGTCTTTTGTATTGCCTCCATTTTCACCTTATTTTAACTCTCCTTCCTTTCCCCTATGTTCATCTGTTTTGTTTCTTAAATTCCACATGCGTGAAATCATATGGTATTTGTCTTTCTCTGACTGACTTACTTTACTTAGCATATTACCCTCTAATTCCATCCATGTCATTGCAAAAGGCTAGATTTCTATCCAAAATCTATAAAGAACTTAGCAAACTTAACACCCAAAAAAACAAAAACTGCAGTCAAGAAATGGGCAGAAGACAGGAACAAATATTTCTCCAAAGAAGACACACAAATGGCCAATAGACACATGAAAAAATGGTATTATATTAATTACTATTATATTATTTCTATTATTTTCAGTTGGATCCCTTACCTTCAAAAGTCACAAATCCCAAAGTACTCTCCAGTGATGTCCCCAACCAACTCAGGCCCTCCTTTTCTAATTCTCCTTGTCTGTGGGTCTGTTTCTCTCTAATAGTTATGTTTATTTATTTATATTTTACTTACTTACTTACTTACTTAACTTATTTATTTATTTGAGAGACAGAGGTAGCGACAGAGAGAGAGAGAAAGAGAGAACACTGGTAGGGAGGAGAGGAAGAAGCAGGCTCCCCACTGAGCAGGGAGCCCAACGTGGGGCTCGATCCCAGGACCCCGGGATCATGGCTTAAGCTGAAGGCAGATACTTAACTGATTGAGCCACACAGGTGCCCCTCTAATAGTTTTATGAGAGTATAGTTGACTTTGTATTAAAGCGTACAATTTGATCTATTTTGATATGTATGCACAATCGGAAACAATCACTACAATTAAGATGATAAAATATCCGTCATACCCAAAGGTTCCCTGTGGCAATCACCCCACCCCCTCCTCCCTGTCTTGTATCCTCCACTTCCAGTCCTCAAACAACCTCTGTCAATATAGTTTGTATTTTGTAGAATTTTATGTAAATAGATTCATGCAACATGTATTCTTTTTTGGTCTGGCTTATTTCACTTGGCAGAGTTATTTTCAGATTCACCCATGTTGTTGTTGCATGTATCAACAGTTCATTTCTTCTTATTGCTAAGAACTAATTTATTGCTGAATATATCATAATTTGTTTATCCACTCACTCATTGATGGACATTTGAATCATTTCCACTTTTTGGCTTATTCAAATGAGGTTGTTATGAATAACAGTCATGTACAAATCTTTGTATGAATATATGCTTTGATTTATTTTGGTTGAACATATAGGAGTGGAACAGAGAAGTCATATGGTAGATATAAGTTTAACATTTTAAGGAACTGCCAGACTGTTTTCCAAGTGGTTGCATGATTAACATCCCTATTAGCAGTGTATGAACTTCCAATTGCTTTCCTTTGTTACCAATGCTTGGGATGATCAGTCTGTTTAATTATAGATATTCCAATAGAATTAGTGGTTTTTATTTGAATTTCCCTGACAATTTGTGATTAATGATGTTGAATATATTTTCTTGTACCAACTTATATTTTCTTTGGTGAATTGTCTCTTCAAATCTGTTTTCTATTTTAAAAATTGGATCGTATGCTTTCTCATTACTGAGTTTAGACAGTTCTCTATGTATTATAGATAGAAATCCTTATCTGATATTTTTCTCTGAAAATATTGTCTCCAAGTCTGTGGCTTGTTTTTTAGTTCTCTTTACAATGTCTATCAAAGAACAGAAATTCTTACTTTTGATGGTGTCCAATTTATGAATTTTATCTATTTATGGATTGTGCTTATTGGGTTGTATCAAAGATGTCTTTGCCTAAACTGAGTTCACAGATATTTTTCTCCTGGATTTTATTCTAGAAGCTTTATAGTTTTAAGTTTCATGTAGGTTTACAGTCAATTTTGAGTTCATTCTGTAGATAGTGTGAGGTAGGGATTGAAGTGGGGGTTTTTTTTTGTTTGCATATGGATATACAATTGTTGAAGATCACTGTTAAAAAAAAAAACCGGGATCCCTGGGTGGCGCAGCGGTTTGGCGCCTGCCTTTGCCCCGGGGCGCGATCCTGGAGACCCGGGATCGAGTCCCACGTCGGGCTCCCGGTGCATGGAGCCTGCTTCTCCCTCTGCCTGTGTCTCTGCCTCTCTCTCTCTCTCTCTGTGACTGTCATAGATAAATAAAAGTTGAAAAAAAAAAAAAAAACCCCTATCATTTCCACACTAAATTGTCTTTGTACCTTTCTTGAAAATCAGTTGGCTATATATGCTATGGGTCTATTTATTGACTCTATTCTGCTCCATTGATTTATCATCTTTACTCCAACACCTTGATCACTTACTATAGCTTTAGAAATCTCGATATCTGGGAGTGTACATTCTCCAACTTTTTCTTTTTTGAAGATGTTTTAGCTATGCTAGGTCCTCTGGCTTACATGAATTTTAAATAAGTACATCAGTTTCTACAAAAAGTCCTTTTTGGGGTTCTGACTGAGATTGTGTTGAGGTCCATTTAGGGAGAGTTGATATCTTAACAAGATTAAGTTATCCAATCTTTGAACACAATTATTCATTTATTTGGTTTATCTTTAATTTCTTTAATCAGAGTCTTGTAATTTTCAATGTACAGAGCTTTTATGTCTTTTATTAGATTTATTGCTAAGTAATTTATATTTTTTGATGGTATTGGAAATGGTATAGGTCTTTACATTTAAATTTTTGTTTCTTCATTGGTGTTATAATGAAATAGATTGAAGGCATCCAAATTAGAAAGGAAGAAGTAAAACTGCCACTATTTGCAGAAAACATGAAATTATATTTGGAAAATCTAAAGACTCCACCAAAAAACTCTTAAAACTAACCAACAAATTCAGTAAAGTTGCAGAATACAAAGTTGATATACAAAAATCTTTTGCATTTCTATACACTTATTGGTGAACTATCAGAAAGAAAAAAATAAGAAAAAAAAATCCCATCTACAACTGCATCAAAAAGAATAAAACATGTAGGAATAAATTTAACCAAGGAGGTAAAAGACCTGTCCAGTGAAAACCCTGAGACATTAGTGAAAGAAATTGAAGAAGACACAAATAAATGGAAAGGTATTCTGTGTTCATGGATTGGAAGAATTAATATTGTTAAAATGTCCATATTACCCAAAGCAGTATACAGATTCAATGCAATCCCTATTAAAATACAACAGCGTTTTCCACAGAAATAGAATAAACAATCCTAAAATTTGTATGAAACCACAAAACACCCTGAATAGCCAAAGCAATCTTGAGAAAGAAGAACAAAGCAGGAAGCACCATAAGTCCCTGATTTCAAACTATATAACAAAGCTATAGTAATCAAAACAGTATGGTATTGGCATAAAAACTGATGCATATATTAATGGAACAGAATAGAAAGCCATGCACATCTGGTAAATTAATATTTATAACAAAGGAGGCAAAACTTATATGATGGGGAAAGGACAGTCCCTTCAACAGATGTTCCCTGGAAAACTATACACTTGCATGTAAAAGAATGAAACTAGACCACTATCTTACAATACACACAAAAAAATTAAAAGTGGATTAAAGAATTGAACATAAGACCTGAAACTCTAAAACTACTAGAAGAAGACATCAGTGGTATACTCCTTGACACTGGTCTTGGTGAAGATTTTTTCAATTTGACACCAAAAGCAAAAGCAACAAAAGCAATAATAAATAAGCAGAACTACAACAAGCTAAAAGTTTCCACAACCAGCACCAGAATGAAATGGCAACTACTGAATGGGAGAAAATAATTGCAAATCATGTATCTGGCAAGGGGTTAATATAAAAAAATATATAAAGAACTCATACAACTCAATAGTAAAAAACAAAACAAAACAAAGAACCCCACACAAAAATAACCCACAACAATCTAATTAAAAAATGGGCAGAAAATCTGAATGGATATTTTCCAAAGAAGACACACAGATGGCCAAGAGACACATTAGAAGATGCTCAACATCACTAATCATCAGGGAAATGCAAATCAAAGCCACAAAAAGATACCATCTCACATCTGTTAAAATGGTTATTATCAAAAAGACAAGAAATAGCAAGTATTGGTTAGCATGTAGAGAAAAGGGAACACTTGTACACTGTTAGTGGGAATGTAAGTTGGTAGAGCCAGTATGGAAAATATGGAAGTTCCTCGAAAAATTAAAAATAGAACTACTATATGATGTAGCAATTCCAGTTCTGGGTATTTATCCAAAGAAAACAAACCACAAGCTTGAAAAGATATTTGCATCCCCATGTTCATCGCAGCATTATTTTCAATAGTCTAGACACCGAAATAACCTAAATGTTTAAGGATGGATGAAAAAGTGGTCTATGTATACAATAGAGTATTATTTACCCATAAAAAGAAGGAAATCTTGCCATTTGTGACAACATGGATGGACCTTGAGGGTATTATGCTAAGTGAAAAGAAGTCAGAGGGGCAGCCCCGGTGGCGCAGCGGTTTAGCGCTGCCTGAAGCCCGGGGTGTGATCCTGGAGTCCGGGGATCGAGTCCCGCGTCGGGCTTCCTGCATGGAGCCTGCTTCTCCCTCTGCCTGTGTCTCTGCCTCTCTCTCGCTCTCTCTGAATAAATAAATCTTAAAAAAAGAAAGAAAGAAAAGAAGTCAGAGAAAGACAAATTCTGTATGATCTCAGTTAAACGTAGAATCTAAAAAAAAAAAAAAAAAAAAAAAAAAAAGAAAGAAAAAAATAGATACAGAGAACAGATTGGTGGTTGCCAGAGGTGAGGAGTTGGGGACTGGGCAAAATAAGTGAAGGTCAAAAGGTACAAACTTCCAGTAATAAAATGTCATGGGGATGTAATGTGACTATAGTTAACATTTGTCTTGCATATTTGACAGTAGGTCTTAAAACTCATCACAAGAAAAATTTTTTTACAACCATGGTGATGGATGATAAGTAGATTTATTGTGATCATTTTGCAATGTATACAAATAAAGAATCACATGGTACACTTGAAATCAATACAATTTTATATGTCAATTATATCTCAATAAAAAGATTGATTTCTATTTACTGATTTTTGTCCTGCAACATTGCTGAATTCATTTGCTTGTTGTAGTGACTTCTACAGATTGCATAGGATTTTCTACCTAGTTGACTATGTTGTTTACAAGTAGTCTTATTTTTTCTTTTTCTTTTTTAAAGATTTTATTTATTTATTCATGAGAGACACAGAGAGAGAAAGAGAGAGAGAGAGAGACAGAGACGCAGGCAGAGGGAGAAGCAGTCCCCATGCAGGGAGCCCAACGTGGGACTCCATCCCGGGTCTCCAAGATCACACCCTGGGCTGAAGGCAGGTGCTAAACCGCTGAGCCACCCGGGCTGCCCTATTTTTTCTTTTTCAATTTCTGAGCCTTTTATTTCTTTTTATGCCTTATTTCGCTGACTAGAATCTCTAGTGTGATGCTGAATGTAAGTGATGCAAGATAGCATCTTAGTTTTTTCTGATTTTAGGAGGGAAATATTCAGTCCTTCACCATTAAGTATAATGTTGCCTGTAGGTTTTTATTGACATCCTCTATTGGGTTGAGAAACTTCTAGTCCTAGTTTTCTGAAAGGTTTTGTCAACAATGGATGTTGGGTTTTGCCAAATATTTTTTCTTTGTCTACAGAGTGACCGTATTTCATTTAATGGTTTTTATTTTATTTCATTTTATCATTATTTTTGAAAGAGAGAGAGCACAAGCAGAGGGAGAGGCAGAGGGAAAAGAAAAGAGACAATCCCAAGCAGGCTCCATGCCCAGTGCAGAGCCTGATGTGGGGCTCCATCTCATGACCCTGAGATCAAGACATGAGTGAAAATCCAGAGTTGGATGCCCAATTGATTAAGCCACCCAGGAACCTCTCATTCAATGGTTTGTAAATGTTCAACCAATATTACATTATTGGGATAAACCCCACCATATTGTGATGTATATATGTCTCATATATTGCTAGATCCAATACCCCATAATTTTATTTTTTGTTAGTGTTTGGTAATTCTCTTTTCTTCTAATGTCTGTTTTATTTTGGCATCAGTGCAATAGTGCCTTCCTCATAGAATGAATTGGAGAGTATTTCTTCCTTTTTAATATTCTGAAAGAGTTTGTGTAGAATTGGCATTATTTCTTTTTTTAAAAGTTTGATAGAATTTACCAACAAGTCCATCTGAGCCTAGAATTTGTTTTGGGTGGGGGGGGGATGTTTTTAACTACAAATGAAATTTCTTTAATACTTATAGGGCTACTCAGATTAATAGTTTCTTATTTTTGTAATATCTTTAGGATCTATAGTAATGATTTTCTCTCATTCCTGATATTGGCCATTTGTGTATTTTATTATTTTTTCCTTAGTAGTCTGGCTAGGGAGTTATCAATTTTATTGGCCTTTTTAATAAATATTAAGCTTTTCCTTTCAAAGATTTTTCTCTATTGTTTTTTCTGTTATTGATTGTACTGACTTCTGCTTTCTTTGGGTTCATCTTGCTCTTTTTCTAGTTTCTTAAGGTGGAAGCTCAGGTCATTAACTTGAGATCCTTCTTTTCTGATACAGGCATTTAGTGTTATAAATATCACTCTAAGTATCACTTCAGTTACATCCCACAAATTTTGATCATGTTGTGTTTTTATTTTCATTCTGTTCAAAATACTTCCTAATTTATTTCTTTCTTTGGCTTATGGGCTATTTAGAAGTGTGTTATTTAGTTGGAGATATTTGTATATCTTTCCAGAGATATTTCTGTCATTGATTCCTAATTTAATTTCACCGGGATCAGGGAATATATTTTGTATGAATTGACTTCTTTTATTTTTATTTTATTTTATTTTATTTTTTTGAATTGACTTAAAGTGATTGAAACTTATTTTATGACTAAGAATATATTCTTTCTTGGTAAATATTCTGTATGCACTTGAGAAGAATTTCCCTCCTGCTGTTGTGTGGAATGCTCTATAAATATCAATTAAGTCAAGTTTTTTGATGGTTCTTTCCAGGTCTTCTATGTTTTACAGATTATTTTTCTACTCATTAGTTATTAGTTACTGATTGTTGTTAGTCATAAGTATAATTTTTGAGACAGGATTGTTGAAATCTCTAACTATAATCAGGAATTTGTCTATCATTGTAGTTCTATCAGTTTTTGCTTCATGCATTTTGAAATTAGGCATACCTGTTATTAGGCATACCTATTTAGAATTAGTATGTCTTTTAATTATTTGACCTCTTTATCAATATGAAATGATATTATTACCCCTGGGTATATTCATTGTTCTGAAATCTACTTTGGTCTTAATATAGCTATTCCAGATTTCTTTTGATTAGTGTTAGAATGTGTAGTGGGTTGAAAAGTGTTTTCCTCAAATTCACCTCTCTCTGGAACTCCAGAATATGGCCTTATTTGGAATAGGGTCTTCACAGATGCAAGGTATGATCTTACTGTATTAGAGGGTACCATCAATCCAATGAGAGTGTCCTTATGAGAGGCAGAAAGGGATGCACAAAGACACAGGCCTGGCCACCTGAAGATGGAGGCAGAGATTGGAGGGAAGCTGCCACAAGCCAGAGAACACCAGGAGCCACCAGAAGCTGGAAGAGGCAAGGAAGGATTCTTCATTAGAGATTTCAGAGGGATCATGGGCCAGCCAACACCTTGATTTCAGAATTCCAGCCTCCAGAATTATTGTTTTCAGTCATCAGGTTCATGCTGACTTGTTGTCAGCCCAAGGAATCTAATGAAGCATGATTTAGCTTTTACCATTACTTTCCTTTTAATCTGTACATCTTTGCATTTAAAGTGGATTTCTTGATGGTAGCCTGTAGTTAGATTTTTTTAAAAAAGATTTTATTTATTTATTCATAAAGAGTCAGAGACATAGGGAGCCCCACAGGGAGCCTGATACAGGACTGGATCCCAGGATCCCAGGATCACCACCTGAGCCAAAGACAGATGCTCAACCACTGAGCCACCCAGGTGCCCCTGTAATTGGATTTTGCTTTATTTATCCAATTGACAATCTCTGCCTTTTTCTAGAGGTGTTTAGACCATACATATTAATGTGATTTTTTAAATATGTTTTGGTTTAAATTTAATATTTTGCTATTTGCTTTCCATATTCTCTTCCTGCCTTCTTTTGAATTGTCTATTATTTATTTTTTAAAAAAGATTTTATTTATTCATTCATGAGAGACACAGAGAGAGAGAGAGAGGCAGAAACATAGGCAGAGGGAGAAGCAGGCTCCACACAGGAAGCCCCATGCGGGACTCAATCCCGGGACTCCGGGATCATGCCCTGAATCAAAGACAGACGCTCAACTGCTGAGCCACCCAGGCGTCCCGTGAATTGTCTATTTTTTATTATTTCATTTTATGCCCTTCTAGATAGAGTTAATTATACCATTTTAAGCAATCAATTGTAATGTGTGTTGATGTATTTTTCTCCATGTTTCTTGCCCTTAGGGTTTATTGAACTTTTTGCATATGTGAGTATATGGTTTTCATCAAGTTTGGAAATTTTCCAGCTATTATTCCTTCAATATTTTGTTTTGTTTATTTTGTTGTTTTGGTCCTCTCCTCCTTTGGGGATTTCAATTACCTGTGTATTCAGCTTCTTGAAATTGTCCCACAGCTCTCTGGTGCTCCATTGGTTTTTTTTAGTCTTTTTTTTCTCTCAGTATTCTATTTTGGAATTTATTTATTGCTGTGTCCTCAAGTTCATTATTCTTTTCTCTGTGACGTCTCATCCCATTGAGTTTATTTTTCATCTCAGATATTATAGCTTTTATTTCTAGACATACAATGTGAGTCTTTTTTATATCCCCCACATCTCAACTAAACTCGCTCCATCTTTCCTTCAGTTTCTGGAATAATAACTGTTTGACTATCTTTGTTTATTAGTTCTATCATCTGTGTCATTTCTGGGTCAGTTTCGGTTGGTTTCTCTCTAACTACTAGATGTCAGGCATTGTGAATTTTAACTTGTTGAGTGCTAGGTATATTTTTTCTTCCCATAAAATTCTTGAGCTGTATTCTGTGATGTAGCTAAGTTACTTGGAAACAGTCTAATGTTTTTCAGGTCTTACTTTTAAGCCTTACTACACTGAACCAGAACAGTTTATTCTAGGGCTAATTCTGCCTTGCAAATTAGGCAAAACTCTTTCTGGTTCTTTACCTAAGGTCCCATGAATTCTCAGGTTTTTCAACATGGCTCTTGAAGACAAAAAAACATTTCCAGCCTTGTGTGAGCTCCAGGAATTTCCCCTTTCAACCTTTTCTCCTTTCTTAGTCTGAGGTTGCTTCTTCACATGTATGTTCTGAACAGAACTTAGCCAAAGACTCCAAGAGAACTCTCTGCAGATGTCCAGAGCTCTCTGTTGACATACAGCCCTCTAGTTCCCTGTCCCTGGCCTATGAAGTCTACCCACTGGGGCATTCCACCTCCAACTCCTCAGCTTAGGACACTGTGGGGCTCTGCCTGCCTGCAGTGCGGCCTAGGACCTCTCTGGGCAGTTAGGGTGGAGCAATCTTATCTCATTTGTTTCTCGGCCCACAGGGATCATTGTCCTTCCCTTTTTGATATCTAGTATTTTGAAAACTGCTGTTTCATATATTTTGTTTGAGTTTCTCTTAGTTGTTTTAGGCCAGAAGGTAGCAGGCAGCTGAAATCATTCCCATGCCTCCTTCTCTATCCATTCTCCATTCTTTCTTATGCCCCCTCAAACCCTGCTATTGCCAAGAAATGCCATCTATGCAGAAACTTCCCTTAGATCAACAGAAGGCAATGTGGTCAGCAATTAGGTGAATGTCCTTGGAGTCAAACACACTGTGGTTCAGATCTCAGCATTGCCAGTTCCTTGTGTGATGTTGGCTAAATTATTTCACCAATTTAAGTCTCAGTTTCCTTATTTGAAGAGAGTACAAATGGTACCTAGCTATAGGGTTGTTGTGAGAATTAAATAAAGAAATGCAAAAAAAAAAAAAAAAAAAAAGTGACTAGCACCAGGCTCAATAATGGGCTGCATGACTAAATGAACAGAAGAGGGATTCTTTTTTTTTTTTTTTTTTTTTTATCTTGAATTTCTTTAAGTCTACATCAGCTCTGCTCCTGGGGACAATCTTACCATGACTCTTGAACTCCCAAAAAGAGAGGTACGACCAGCTCTAAATTTCTTGCACCAACAGAGGGGAGCAATCATGTGGAGAACTTCCAACAACACATATCAGAAACATCATGGACATTTGGCTGCATGAAGCATTATAATGATCTTTTCTTTGTGGCAGATTGACTTTACTAATTAGGTTGGGTCTGAGCCAATGTTAAATACAGTTTGCATGTACAGAATGCACATCAACTGGCAGAAATTGGGGACTCGGAAACATTTTAGGTATCAGGACAAGCCAGCTATGATTAAAGCTTTGCTTCAGATAATCCTTTCTCTCTCCCCTGGCCTCCATTTTTATGAGTTCTTTAAATATTAAAGATATTAACCCTTTAATACAGTTACAGCAAATATAGCCTCCCCATTTGTTGCTCAATTTTGTTTTTTAATTTCTAATCTGTTTTAAACAGAATTTAAGAATTTTTATGCAGTTAAACTACGGATTTTTTCTTTTGCAATTTCTTCTTCTGCTTTTACACCTAGAAAAACACCACCCAGGGATTGAATAAACATTTATCTTTATACTTGTCCAGTTTTTTTTTAACGTTTTCTTTCTTATTCTAACTAGAATTTATTTTGATTTTGATGTGTGGTATAAGGTGCGAAGGTGTTAGATTTGAGATAATTAATGCTAGCTGCTACAACAGGCAAGCCTTAAAATCTTAATGCCTTAATGCAACAAAGCCTTAATTCTCACCGACGTCAGGCCCAGTGATGGTCAGGTGATGCTGCAGAGTGGTGATCCTCCAAGCAGTATCTCAGGGTCCCAGGCTGCTTCTGCCTACAATGCCACCATCTCAAAGTCTTTTCCTTCCAGCTGAGGAGGCTCATAGAATATTTGGTGAGTACTAGCTGTTTCTGCCTCAAGATCAAATTTGATTTTTCAAATAACTAATTACATGGTGCCATTTGCTGATCACATATAAAATTGTTCTATGTGTACTGTCTATGGCCTGGGCTGCTTATTTTGTTCCAAGAGTCACTGTATTAGACTTTTGTTTTAAATTAGCTTTACAGTATGATTTAACATCCCCTAGGGTGAACTCCTCCCTCATTATTTTCCTTTTTCAAAGTTTCCCTGGCTATTATATAATAGATCAAATTATATATTACATATGATATATTGGTTCTATTAGCATATGAGCTCTATTAGTGTGACAGAAACTGCACCCACCCCTGGGAGTTCAAATAACCGCTCAGCTAAAGGATGTCTACTATGGATGGAATGTTTGCATTTTCCCCAAATTCATATGTTGGAGCCCTAATGTCACTTGGAGGCAGGGCTTTGGGGAAGCAATTGGGTCATGAAGGTAGAACCCTC
Organism: Vulpes lagopus; assembly: GCF_018345385.1. Lineage (NCBI taxonomy): Eukaryota > Metazoa > Chordata > Mammalia > Carnivora > Canidae > Vulpes > Vulpes lagopus. The sequence continues at coordinate 45,420,308 of NC_054825.1, read as the reverse complement.
ATAGGGTTCTATAGGATCAATGTCCTTATAAGAAAAGGAAGAGAGCCTTCCCTTGTTCTCTCCACCATGTGAGGATACAAGGGGAAGGTGGCTCTCATCTGACCCATTCTGTTACTTCACTGAGTGTGGACCTCTCAGCCTCCAGAACTGTAAGAAATAGATGTTTGTTGCTTAAGCCCTCCAGTCTATATGGCATTTTTGTTAGAGCAGCCCCAACAGACTATGATGATATCTAAATCCATGTCTCTGTTTTACACCTTCCCCAAACTCTGGGCCCACATTTCTGGGTGCTTGCTCTACAACCAGGAATACCTAGAACTCTGGCTAGCCCCTGTGGTGTGAGTAAGATCATACAGCAGCTCATGGCTGATGGGGCTGGGGGGGGGGCAGAGGTTGAGTGAGAGGTAGAGGGAAGCTGGGAGAAGGAGAAGAGCTGATGCTTCCACATACTCCCCCATCTCCACACAAAACCTGGAGAAATAACAGGTAAGGAGTGATCACTCCAGGGCTCCCTGACTCAGAAGGGTTTCCCCATTTTGGGAGACCTTTAGCAAGTCAGCTCAGCTCCTCACGAGTCTATGCTTTCTTCCCTGTGGCTGGAGTTGAGAAAGCGGGGGGAGACAGAATATAGCGAGGTCCTGTGTGTCAGCCCAAAGGAAAGGCTCAGATGTTGCCACCAGCTGCCAGCAAGAGGGCCTTCCAGAAGGTTCTGGTGCTCTTGCATGGTTTCAACAGTAATAAGAGTAATTGCTCCCAGTTTTTGAGCACCTACTGTGGGCTGGGCATGCTTGCACATTAATTCATTCAACCTTTATCTTACGAGCTCGGCAGTGTTCCTCTGGTATACAGATGAAGAGACTCTGATTCCAAAAGGTCAAAAAAAAAAAAAAAAAAAAAAAAAAAGGTCAAGTGACTTATTCAGGGCCACCGACCTTGTAAGGAGCAGAGCCAGGATTTAAACCCAGGTCATTTGACTCCAAAGTCTGACTCCATCTACTCAGTTACGCTGTATCTGCCATCTCTCAAAACAGAAGGAAGATCCAGACTGCTCAAAAGAATTGAAAATTGTCTTGAAAATAGTTGTAGTTGTGTGTAGGGGTGATGGCCCATCTTGGGTTAGAGGGATAATTTAATTCTTCATGCTGAAGAGCAATGATGTGTGTGGTGAATTAGGAACCGGTTGGTTAGAATAACGAAAACCGAGTTTCCAGGCATTAGACAGCTGTTTGTATTTGCTCTCCCCTTCGATGGGTAGACCAGCTATTAAGGAAGAGGACTTTAGACTCAGGAACTGGTTAAGAAATCTTAACGTGCCTTGAGCTGAACTTGGGCTGAGAGCTCAAGTGTGGACCAGGGTAGAGACCTTTTAGAGGACTGAAAAGCCAAGTAAGCAGAGAAAATATTTTATCTGTGTCAAAGGAAACTATTTGTGTTCTGAGGAGACACCCCTCTTCTGTGGTATTCAACCTTCAGAGCATTAGGCCTTTAAATATAGAAAAGCAGTCGTCCTAATTGACATGCAATGGAGATGACCACATTCTTTTAGACTAAAGACTTTCCCTGTTCCATGATGGGTTATTCTGACCAGTTTGGATTAGGAAAAAGAAAGAACCCTTATTCAAAGAGTGCACTGTAAGAGAAATGCTTGGGACACAGAGTGGAATGGGGTTAGCCCTGACCATGCTCCTCTGGTGCCCATTGCAACAAACCTAAGTCTCCCACATACTGAAAGGGGGTCTCAGACAAAGGAAAAACTTAGTGTGTTTGCGATTTGCTGAGCAGAAGACTATTCCTCCGTGTTTAGGGCATAAGAAACAATTATGCATTTTGCCTAGCATGTCTGTTCCCTTAATGATTGCATCCATGTGTATTTTAGGAGAACTTCAGTCTTCTGTTTCTGATTCATTTACACTTTACACTTCAAAAGATTGTTTTGTAAGAGCTACTCAATGCACAAGAAGTCTCATGAGTTTTTCTTCTAAATGAGCCAGCAACTTTCCAAGAACCAGGAAGCTGCAAGTTGCCAAGAATAAATAAATGAACTCCAGAAGGTTCAAGTTTGGTTTAAAACTCTGTAAGGTTTTAAGTAGGTTCTATATCTGGCTTAACTCCATGTCCCCATCTAAGACATAAACCATGGGAGGGAATACTATTCCTGGCGTGCAACTTTTCCCAAGCATCAAATTTAATGATCATTTCCAATAATGTTTAATTAGAAATTCTTAGCAGAATAGTTATAAGGCAATGACGTAAGGAGTAGGGTATAGTGGAATGGCTTTTGCCTGAATGTTAGGCAGACCTGGGCTTGGTTCTGCTACAAAATTTGCTGGACAAAGCAAATCTTGTCTCTCCATGCCTCAGTTTCCTTATCTATGAAATGAAGAAATAACATCAGATGACTTCTAAGCTTCCAAGACAAATGTTGAAAATGACCTCTTGTCTAATCTGTGGAAACAAATATGGGGTTTCAGTATTGTTGATTAAGATTGGAATTAGTTGATTGTGTTCATGTCCAGATCTGAAGGTTAAAAAAAAAAAAGTGAAAGTAGACTAGTGACAGATCTGTTTAAAGAAAATATGTGGGAGTAGAGACAAAGGAAGAGGGATGTCTTAGTCAGGGCTGCTAGAACAAGATACCACGGACTGGGGGCTTAAGCAACAAACGTTTATCTCTCACTGTTTTAGGGGCTGGAAGTCTGGGATCCAGGTGTGGTCAAGTGGTGGCAAGGGCCTGCTTGCTGGCTTGTAGATAGCTGCTTTTTCACGGTATCCTGGCACGGTTGAGAGAGAGACAGCTCCCCATTCCCTTATAAGGGCACCAATGCCATCATGGGGCCTCCACCCCCATGACCCCATCCAAACATTTCAAAGGTTCCATCTCCAAACATACCACATCGGAGATTAGGGCCTTCAGGTACGATTTTGAGGTTAGGGGGCACAAACATTCAGCCTAGGGATTGGGCTGTAACAGATATTGTGGGTGTCAGACCCGAGCCGCTATGGATGTTGGCTGCTACTAGAGCAAATCTGTACTCTCTGGAGACTTGCCCTCGGCTGGTAAAAGTTGGAGGTGTGGGAGGTGACAAGTCCCACCCTCCAGATGCATCTCGGCCAATGACTGACTGATGGAGGAGCCTCCCAGTCCAGCTCCTTTGTCACTAGGCCCTGATGCCACAGGGGCTCCATGTGGTATGGCTGGATTGCCCCTGACGTCTTTGCTGAGCTTCTTCCCCTGCCCTCTCCTGCTTCTCTCACTCCTCTCTAGGTTTCTCCTGGGAGCACTAACTCACCGTATCACTTGCCAAAGAATCTCCATTGCAGGCTCCGCTTCTAGGGACCTGACCTAAAATAAGGGGAAGAGGAAAAATGAGCTGTGTAAGTAACTCTTGTCAGCATTACAAGAACCCTGCCTGGCTCACGTGTCCTGGGCCTGGCACGGATGAGGTCCTGCTGGAGAGAGCAGAGGTGCAGGGCACCAGGCCTTCGTAGGAGTTGTGTCCAGCCAGCCAGCCAGCCAGCAGTCACTCAAAGAGAGTTATGACTGTGATGGCTCTGGGCCTGTAAGCAGCTCCACTCAGGTCAATTCAGTTCATGCTGTAACTTGACCAAGCTGGGCCTTGCATCTGCTGAGGCCCCAGCAGCAGGCTGAGAAGGGCAGGGGCTGGCATCCTAGCAGGGGATGGATGGGCAGCATCTGTTCTGCCCAGGAGATGTGTGACCACAGGACGAGGGGATTTGAGAAGGAGGAACAGTAACATTCATCTGGAAGATGAGAGAAGACTTTCTGAAGGAGATGGCATTGATTCCAGACTCTGATGGATATATCTGACTTGAAAATGTGAAGACACGGGGAGGAGAGCTCTTTAGGCAGGAAAAAGAGTTAAATCTAAATAAGCATGCTCCTTTTATGTTGCTGTTGTTGTTGGTTCCCCCATGAAACTATACCAAAGTAAAATTTCAACCTTGAGTGTGATTCACAGGTTTGAGACTCCATATGGGGAATTGAAACTAAGATCCCCTGGGACTTAGAGCCCCAGGATCTGTTTTCGTCTGTTGGTGGAAGCTATATGTCTCTTGTGAGTGCTCTCAGATACCTTCCAGGATGTACCCCCTTTTTTGTAGTCTGGTGTGATGGCATACATGATAGTAGGGGACTCTGTCGGGGAGGGTGACAGACCCTAGTCCCCAGGGGGACACCGGGGCGATGCTAAGTGAAGGGGAGGGATTGTGAAAGCTCCCCAAAGATGGGGACCCAGGCTGAGCAGGGCAGGAGAGAGTACCATGTGCCTGAAAGCCAGGGAACTCTCTGGGGAGACGAGAAAGCAAAGACGAGACGGCAGCTGGTGGCAGGCATCAGCAGATGGTCTGCCTCGCTGCCGGAGATGGAACAGCAATCGTAGACAAAGACGCCATCCTGGAGAGGGGACAGCCACACTGGCCCTTCTGCGGAGTCCTGGGCCAAGCTGGGAAGAGGAGCCTGTCGCCTTCTGCCAGGAAGCAGGATAAAGGGGCGGGGGGGGGGGGGGCTCTCCAGCTTTCATCTCCAGGAGAGTCGGGAAGCAAAGAAGGATGGACGGAGGCTGTTGAGAACTGTAATTGCTTCTTTCAAGGTCCAGAAAGGTGCCTGTTGTGCTGGAAGCCCTCCAGTTGTCCAACAGGAGATGTGGGAGTGGAAAGGAGTAACCAGGGGCAAGACAGGGGCCTGGAGGGGGCCCAAGTCCAATGGGCTGAAAGGTCAAGGAGCTTCATGTTAGCATTTCTTTCAATGTGGGGAGTCCCATCCTCAGGAGGTGAGATGCTCTTCTGACTGTCCAATATGACAGGATTTTTATACAGTGAATTCTTCTCTTTGTGATTCCTCTTTGTCTTCCCAGGGTGAGAAAAACTTCCCTTTCAAGAGGTTCGATTCCATGTTCTCCCAAGTTTTCTACAATTTGCAAACCTACCTCTCTAAAATCCCTGCAATTAATTTTGGTGCACGGAGTGGGATGCGGACCTCACTTTAAAAATAATCTGTAACTCCCTCATGGAAGAGAAAGAAAATCAATGTTTCATCATTATAGTAGTAATTAGGAAAATCTAAAACCCTTAACAGAAGGAAAAAAACACCGTGTTCTCACCACTCACAAATAATTATTTTGGGGACCTTTTCTTTCAGTCTTTGGCTGTCTGTAGTTTTACTGAGTATAATCATATGATATGTGCAAAATTATATAGGCTGATTTTTTAAATTGCAACTATTATGATGATAAATATGATAAATACTCATTAGAGGAAGTTTAGAGAATACATAAATTTATGAAGCAGAAAATGAAATTCAGTTTTGTATACTTTCTAATAGTAATAACATATTTTTATAACTGTACTTTAAAAAATATTTATTTGAGAGAGAGAGAGAGAGTGCAGTGGGGAAAGAGGGGCAGAAGGAGAGGGAGAGACTCCTTGCTAATCAAGGAGCCTGACGAAGGGCTTCATCTCAGGACCTTGACCTGAGAGCGTGACCTAATCCAAAACCAAGAGTCAGATGCTTAACCACCCAGGAGTCCCTTCTTTCATGTGTTTTAAAATCACTGATGCCATGCAGTACATTCTGGAGTCTAATAGGCACTGTGAACAGGCTCCAGATGGGAGACCATACAAGGGGGGACATGGAAACGCATCCACATTATATATCTATTCTATGCCTTATGTATGTCTATATTTATGGAACCTGCGGTTTATTAGTCTTTCCCAAATAATATACCCAATACTCAGGTTGCTCAATATAATTTCTTATATTACATTAGTAATATTTTATTTCTTAAGGTAGATACATAGTATCTGCCATATTGCTATTACATTAATTTAAAATGGGGGGCATCAAAATGCGTTTAGTCTCTTTTTAACTTTTTATCTGACAATAATTTCAAATTTATAAAAATAGAATGAGGAGTGCCCATATACCCAAATCTACTTTTCGTTAACATTTTAATTAATTAATTAATTAATTAATTAAAAAATTTTTTTTAAATTTTATTTATGATAGTCACACACACACACAGAGAGAGAGAGAGAGAGAGGCAGAGACACAGGCAGAGGGAGAAGCAGGCTTCCTGCGGGGAGCCCAATGCAGGAGTAGATCCCAGGACTTAGGGATCATGCCCTGGGCCAAAGGCAGATGCTCAATCACTGAAGCCACCCAGGGGTCCCTTTTGTTAACATTTTATTTTATTTTATTTTTTTCTAATTTTATTTTAAAGATTTTATTTATTTATCCACACAAGACACAGAGAGAGAGAGGGAAAGAGAGAGAGAGAGAGAGAGAGAGAGAGAGGCAGAGACACAGGCAGAGGAAGAAGCAGGCTCCATGCAGGGAGCCCAACATGGGACTCGATCCCGGGTCTCCAGGATCATGCCCTCAGTCAAAGTCGGCGCTAGACCGCTGAGCCGCCCGGGCTGCCCTTGTTAACATTTTAAACCTGTTTGCTTTATCATATTCTCTCTCTACTGCACCCTCCCCCTTTCTGTCTCTGCCTAATTTTTTCCAAGAGTCTGTCCTTTTTTATGGCTCAGTAATATAGAATATATATAATAAATATATATATATTATATATTTGTATTCATCATGGCCCATTACCCCTGAATATGTTGGTATATTTATTATATATAATGTATATATTTATTGTGTATGTATATATTATACATATAGTTTATATATATATATATAATCTGTTTTCGTCTGGTGGAAGGTATGTGGTATATATATATATATATATATATATATATATATATATATATATACACACACACACACCACATCTTCTTTATCCATTCATCAGTTGATGGACATCAGTTCCCGTAATTTGGCTATTGCAGATAATGCTGCAATAAACATGGGGGTGCATGTATCCTTTGAATTAGTATTTTGGTATTCTTTGGGTAAGTACACAGTAGTGCAGTTGCTGGATTGTAGGGTAGCTCTTTTTAGCTTTTTGAGGAACATCCATATTGTTTTCCACAGTGACTGCACCAGTTTGTATTCCCATCAATAATGCAAGAGAATTCCCTTTTCTCCACATCCTTGTCAACACCTGTTGTTTCTCGTGTTGTTGATTTTAGCCATTCTGACAGGTGTGAGGTGATCTCATTGTGTTTTTGATTTGTATTTCCCTGATGATCAGTGATGTTGAGCATCTTTTTATGTGTCTATTGGCCGTCTGTATGTCTTCTTTGGAAAAAAATGTCTGTTCATGTCTTCTGCCTATTTTTAAATTGGAGTATTTGTTTTTTGGGGTGTTGAGTTGTATCAGTTCTTTATATATTTTGGATACTAATCCTTCATTAGATATGTCTTTTACAAATAGCTTCTGTCATTCTGTAGGTTGCCTTTTCGTTTTGTTGATTGTTTTCTTTGCTGTGCAGAAGCTTTTCATTTTGATGAAGTCCCAATAGTTTATTTTTGCTTTTGCTTCCTTTGTCTCAGGAGACATATCCAGTAAGAAGTTGCTAAGCCGAAGTCAAAGAAGTTACTACCTATGTTCTCCTCTACGATTTTGATGGTTTCAGGTCTCACATTTATGTCTTTCATCCCTTTTGAATTTATTTTTGTGTATGGTGTAAAAAAAGTGGTCTAGTTTCATTCTTTTGCATGTTGCTGACCAATTTTCCCAGCACCACTTGTTGAAGAGTCTTTTTCCCATTGGATCATCTTTCCTGCTTTGTTGAAGATTAATTGACCATATAGTTGTGGGTTCATTTCTGGGTTTTCTATTCTGTTTTATTGATCTGTGTATCTGTTTTTGTGCCAGTACCATATTGTTTTGATCACCACAGCTTTGTAATAAAACTTGAAGTCCAGAATTATGATGCCTCCAGCTTTTCTTTTATTTTTCAAGGTTGCTTTGGCTATTTGGGGTCTTTTCTAGTTCCATACAAATTTTAGAATCGCTTGTCCCACCTCTGTGAAAAATGCTGGTAGTATTTTAATAGGGATTGCATAAAGTGTGTTGATTGCTTTGGGGAGGCAGACATTATAACAATATTTGTTCTCCCAATTCATGAGCATGGAATGCCTTTCCATTTCTTTCCTTCATCTTCAACACCTTTCATCAGTGTTTTATAGTTTTCAGAGGGCAGGTCTTTCATCTCTTAGGTTAGGTTTATTCCTAGGTATCTTATTGCTTTGGAGCTGTTGTTAATTTTAATCACTCTCAAAGGTGTTGCCCAATTTCTCTCACTATGTAATTCATTCCTTTTCCCCCTCTTCCTTGCAGCTAATAAGCAGCCTCTAGATAGACTTTAAGACCATAGAATATCTTGCTTTGCATTGAAACTCCCCCCAGAATTAGTATCCATTAATGATGCTGGCCTGGCCCAATTTCTGTAATGATAAATACAAAGTGATGATTTTCCAATTCTAGCACTCTCCCCACATATAGCAGTTGGGCATTCTTCTGAACCTCTCTTCCCCTTCCCCCATTTATGTATTTATTATTACTCATTATTCATCAATTTTCAGTATAGGCTCACAAACTTATTTTTTCCATGGTGTATAACACATTGCTGTATTTTGGCATTCAGATTGTCCCAGTCATGGCCAGTGGGAGCCCCTACAAGCTGCTTAGTTTTTGTGTGTATTATTTTCATGAATTCAACTCCAAATCCTCTCTCAGTTCTCTAAAATCTGCTCATGATATCTCCAGAATGCATCAGATGTGCATTCAGTTTCATTTTCTTGAGGTAGCTGTTCCTTCAGCCTTCTGACCTGCTTCAGGTTGGACTGGTTACAATATGGATGTTGGCTTCCCTTTATCATCATCTTGAGAGCTTCCCTCATCTCTCTATCTCTCTTGAATTCCCTGGTCCTGATTCCCAACTCTTTCTATATTTAGTCCTATATTTTGATGAATTACAACCTCTGGTAGTTTTCTTTAAAAAAAAAAAAAAAGCATGTGCAATACATTTTTTGAGACCTGACACATCTGAAAATGTCTTTATTACACCCACACAATTAATTGACAATTTGACCTGATTTAGAATTCTAAAAGTCAGATACAATTTTCCCTCAGAATTTTGAAGGAATCAGTCCTTGTCTTCTAGCTGCTAATGTCAAGACAAGAAGTCCAAAGCAATTCTGATTTTTGGGCATTTATATAAAAACGTTTCCCATCTTTCTGGAAACATCTGTTTTTCATTTTTAGCTTCTAAAATTTCACCATGATGTGCCTTGGTGTAGGTCTGTTTTCATCCACTAGACACTCAATGGGCTCTTTTAATCTGGAGACACCCACCCTTGAGTTCTGGAAAATTTTCTTGAATTATTTCTCTGAAGATTGCTGCCTCATTATTTTCTTCCTTTTCTCTTCATGGAACTCCTATCGTTCACAACTTGGACCTTCTCGATGAAGTCTTAAATTTCTTTTCTGTTTTCCATCTCTTTAAAGATTTTTTTCCTCCTACTTTCTGGAAGATTTTCTTATAATCTTCCACCATTTCTATTCAATTTTTAAAATTTTTGCTATTGTAATTTTAATTAACAAGAGCACTTTCATTGTTCTCTGAATATTTCTCTTACTATGATGACAACCTTTCTCATTTTGTAGCGGTAATGTCATTTTTTTGAAAAAATATCTCTGGAAATTAATGGTACGTTTTGGTTTTTTATTTTTTTATTTTTTTGCCCATACACAGTCTGTTTTTTTCAACTTGCATCTTCTGTTTGTTTCCCTTGGCCTCTGTCTCCTATATGAAAATGCTTTTCTCTAAGGTCCAGTGATCCTTAGCCATCTGCTGAACTTTTAAAAAATAAATTTTGCTGAGATATATTATAATTTGTGCTATCACTCCATTGCTATAATTTATGTACAATAAATATACCAATTTTAATGTAAAGTTCAAGATATTTTGACATTTATACATAATTCACATGTATACACCCATGTAACCATCATCATAATCAAGCACAGCACATTTCTGTCACCCTGGCTCTCCTCTCCAGTCACTCTTTCCCTGACTCCAGCCCCAGACAACTACCGATCTGCTTCATGCCAGTGTAGATTAGTTTTGCTTGTTCTAGAATGCCACATAAATGGCGTCATTTGTAATGTTTTTGAGATTCATCAATGATATGTGGATCTGTAGTTTAGTTTCCTTTTTATTGTTGAACAGTATTCCATTAATTACAATTAATTAATTACTGGAATCATTGTATTTCCATTACATTAATATGCCACAATTTGTTTGTTCATTCATTTATGATGGACATTCGGTTTGTTTCCAGCCTTTTTAATTTTAGTCATTCTAGGGGTTGTGTAGTATTACCTCATTTGGTTTTGATTTGCATTCCCTTGGCAATTAATGATGTGCTATTTGCTTAAAGAGGAGAATCCTAGAAAGATGATTGGACATTCAGGCAAGTGAGAAGTCTTGTCAGCTGAGGCTTCACTGTATAGTGATCCTCACGGGTTGTTTTGCAGAGAATCCTGTTATTAGTTTCTTAGGTATTTTTTCTCTTAGATTGGCTAGATTCCCCATAGGATTTTCTCCCAATCACCTGCCAGAGGTATAGTGGTGTGTACAATAGGTTTTGGGATTCTGAAACTCAAGTGTGAGAAGAGAGCTGGATGCTTCAATTTCCAGTGTGTGATTGCTGCCTTCAATCCTGTCAGGGGTTTCTTAGCCCAGAGAACTCGGCCTTCCCCTTCAGAGCCCTTGAGGTCTACTGCTTTCCACTCTCCAGAGAATGGGCCTACAGTTTTCTGCAGAATAAGGAGGGGCTGCTCCCTAGTTGAGCTGAGTGGATTAGGGCATTGGGCAGGGGGTGGGGTCTAATTGTTCTGTTAGTTGACTTTTACCCACTTTCTTCTTTTCAGATCTACCTTTACTCCTACTTCCAGAGGTATCCTGTGTCGCCAATTTCTGAGCCTTTGGGACACTGTGTAGTGTGATTGATTAACCTCTCAGCTACTCAAGCTCCTTAGTTATGAAAATGGTTGCTATGCCATTTATGTAGCTCTACCTTGTAAAGGGAAAAGATAAAGAATGTGGTCAATAACTCTCTTAGCAGAGGATACCAGCAGCAGAAGGATACCAGTCCTGTCAGTAAGTGCCAGGCCAGAAGGGAGCTGGGATCGTACAAGTCACCAAATGGAGCAAATTGCCGAGAAATGGTGAAACGCAAGTTCAGACACAGCTGCAGCAGGAAGAAAACAGCAGGAAACCCACCAAGGAGGCACTTTGGGGTCTGTCTTTGCCTGGGCCATGGGATGTCCCTGAATACATGCCATTCTACTGAATTTAGGTTCTAAAGTCAAAAAACACTTGCCAATGACTTAATGCCACTACTTCCACACTGGTGTTTTTTAGACCCTAATAGACTTAAACTTTTTGTTTTTGTTTTTGTTTTGTTTTTAAAGTGAGAGGCCAGGAGTGGTGCAGAGGGAGAGGGAGAATCTTAAGCAGGCTCCACACTCAGCATGGAGTGTGGATGTGGGGCTCGCTTTCATGAGCTGAGCCAAAAATCAAGAGTTGACGGCTTAACTGACTGAGCCACCCAGGTGCACTTAAGACTTAAAAAAAAATTTTTTTTTAAGTAGTTTTAGGTTTACGGGAAAATTAAGCAGATAGTACAGAGTTTCACCTCCCAACCCCAATGTCTCCAATTATTAGCACCTTGCATTAGTGTGGTACATTTGCCACAATCGATGAACCAGTTCTAACACATGATTAGCTGAAGTCCATAGTTTACATTAGGACTCATTTTGGTGGTGTACATTCTATCTGCTTTGACAAAGGTATAAGGTTTTGTATCCAGCCCTGCGGTATCAGAAGAGTAGTTCTACTGCCTTAAAAATCCACTGTCTGTTCACCCCTCCCCACCTCCTCCCCAAACCCTGGCCACCACTGATCTTTTTACTGTCTCCATAATTTTTGTCTTTTCTGGAATGTCAAGACTACACGAGGTAGCCTTTGCTGATTGGCCTCTTTCACTTAGTAATATTCTTTTAAGGTTCCCTTTTGTCTTTTTGTGGCTTGATAGCTGGTCCCTTGAATGCTGCCTACTTTATCCATTTGAGCCCTTCACATATTAATCATAGCTGTTCTAAATTCTCAGTCTGATAATTCCAACATCCCTTCATGTCTGGTTCTGACACTTGCTATGTCTCTTCAAATCATGTTTTTTTTTGTCTTTTAGTGTATGCCTTAGATATATTTTTTCCTGATAGCAGAGAAGAACGTACACCAAAAGCCTGGGGTGGGAGGGAGTGTGGTGGGCTTGAGGGTACTATAGAAAGTTGATGTGGCTGGAGCCTGGAGGGGAGAAACAAGAGGAGGTGAAGTTGTTCAAAGTCGCCTGGGCACAGTAGGGGCTCTCTAAGTGTTTTTGTTTAATGGGTAAAGGAAGGCAGCTGTAGCTGGTCTGGTAGGAAGTTTCTGATAACAGGTGTGGGGGCTGTCCTCATCCTCACATTTTACCAGTGTCTAGATTGAGGGTGCAGGAATCGTGCTCCATCAGCCCAGAGATGAAGAAATGGGTCAAAGGCAGAGAAGGCCTAAAGGAGGGCCCAGGAATGTGTGGCTGAGGCCAAAAGGAAAGAGAGGCCACGTTGATGCAAAGAGGCTGGGAAAGGTTTCATGGGGATACAGCTTTAGAGGCAGGTCTGGGAGGCAAGGGGAGAAAGCACCCCAGCAAGCAGCAAGGCAGGGAGCAAGGTTTCCGAATGGAACAAGGTGAACAAAAGCTCCATGAAAGACGGCTCAAGTGTGGAGGTCTGCCTGGGCAGCAGGGTGCAGGTGATGAGTGTATAGGGGAGCATCTTAGCAGCACTGGGTCTGGAGAATGTGCCCCCTTCTTGGAGCCCATCGTGAGGAAGCCTGGGTCGGCCTTCCCCTCCAGAGCCCTTGAGGTGCACTGCCTTCCATATTCAAGCATCAGGTAAAAGGCAGCTGCTTAAAGCCTTGGTTTCTGGAAGAAAATGTCCCAAACTGGGAAAGCTCCAAGTCTTCAAAAGCAAATTTCACCTCCCGTTGCTTCCCAGTGAACTTGAGAAAGAATTTGCCCTACCCCATGGCCCAGGATCTCATGGGACCTGAGACCTAATAGAAAACTCTTCCCCCAAAGCCCTGCAGAGCCAGAACAAGGGCAAAGAGAACCCATCAGTCTTGATAAAAAAAAACACCTGGGTCTTTAGTTTTGATAAAAACATCTAGGTCTGGGGAGCCAGGGTCATTCACTCAACAAACATTCCTGTGTGCCCTCTCTGTGCCATGCCCACGGGTGACACCAGGCAGTTCGGCTATTGCTTCTCAATGCTGAGGAGTGCCCTAAATAGCCCCACTTGGGACAGGAGCCGTCCCAGGGAGCAGCCTCCGAGGAAGTGGTTTGGCTTCCCTGAGTACCCAGGAGTCTTTGGCTTTCATTCTCAGGAGAGAGGACGTCTGGGAGCGGGGAGTGAGGCTTCCTCAGAGGCCGGGAAGCCACGAGGCCGCGGCTCCCCAGGAACAGGCACAACTGCACAGACTCGAATGAGTTTGGAGTGGCAGTTGAGCAGCTCGAGTTGGCCTGCACACTACGGTAAAGATCTGCAAACACTCAGCTCCCTATTGGACCCCAGGCAGGGTGATTAATTCATTATGCACTTCCCAGCCTGGAAGGGAGAGCGGGTCTCCCCTGGGGGCGGCAGGGATGAGCATGGTCATAAATCAGGCCATTTCCATGCATCGCAATGAGAAAATCAGCTGGCTGCAGGGGGACGCTCTGCAGGCGGGGACTGGCCTGTCCAGGCGGGTCAGTCTGAGCCCTGGAGACACACCAGTTGGCTGGTCACTGAGCCTTTCAGCCAAGGCGGCCGGCCTCTCGGCCACCCGGCGTGGTGCTTCCTGGCCAGACCACAAAGAAACAAACTCCACTCCACCCAGGAGGGGTGCTCCTGTGACCTGAGGTGGCCTCTCCCAAACGTGGACAACATACTAGGAAGAGCACTGGGATCTGTCCTAAAGGCCTCTGGGGGCCAGTTGGGATAAACCACTACCCAGTCTCTTCCCTGGGCTGTTGTGAGTTCCAGGCCCTTCTGGCACAGCCAGAGGGCCTGGCTTATTTATGTCTGCTCGGCATCCTCCAACCAGGATCCCTGGATGTCATCAGCTGGCAACCCTGAGCCATGGCCTTTACCCTCCGATGGGGAGCCTGGAATTTCATTTAGAGTTGAAAGTTACCATCCAGTGTAGGACATCCCTGTTAGATGGCTTTGGGGCCCCTACCGGAATACAAGGTAGCTCTTCAAAGATTTGACAGTTCTTTCTCTTCCAGCTAAAATACCCTCAGTTTCTGCAATGGTTCCTCATTTTTCAAGATGTCCATGGGGCACCTGGGTGGCTCAGTGGTTGAGTATCTGCCTTTGGCTCATGTTGTGATCCCAGAGTCCTGGGATTGAGTCCCACATTGGTCTCCCCATGGGGAACCTGCTCCTCCCTCTGCCTGTGTCTCTGCCTCTCTCTCTCTCTGTGTCGCTCATGAATAAATAAATAAAATCCTAAAAAAAAAAAAAAAAAAAAAAGTCCAGACTCCTCCATGTCCTGACAGGAGGACTATTGACTATTTCCCACCTTACATTCCCTCATAGATCTCCAAACTCCCCAAATGGGATGCAGTGCCTCCTCTGTATTATCATGAGTAATAACAGTAAGGCTTCTGAGCGAGGTGCTTTGCCCATCTCCTCACTTCACTGTCTTAATGACGTGACGAGGGAGTTATTAACTGCAGCATATAGATGAGGAAATTGGGTCCCAAAGAGACAAAATGGCTGCCAGGATCCAACCCTCGGTTGGCCTTACTCCAGAGACTGTACATCAAACCTTTCTGATGGCAGTCTCGCTTGCCCAGAGCCTAGGGGGTGTATTAGCTAAAATGCTAGGGACATGTGTTTCAGGCATTGCCAGACCTGGGGGCTTTCTTCCTTGGAGCCGAGCTGAGCTTTGAGAGAAGCCCTTCAATCTTGACCACACGCAGCATCAAAAAATAAAATAAAAAAAACAAAATACAACCGAACAATTAAAATTAAAAAAAAAAAAAAAGGGTTTTATCTGCATTGCTTTCTACTCTCTGCCTGAACAGAGCAGCTCTTCCAGAAAAGGCAGAAGAATCCTTATTTCTCTCATTCTTCTTTCCAGGACACATAGTGTGGCCCAGGAAGCAATGTGTTTACAACTTCCTTTTTTGCCTTATTTGGGACACAAAAGAGACCAATTCTGCTTCATCTATTTGTACAGCAAAAGAGCAAGCAAACTGGATTCCTTAACAAAAGGGTCTGTAACCAGGGGATTACTGTATCCCACTCATGCTAGATCATTCTGGCAACCTGAGGGAAGTTATTATAGGTACTCACAGCCTTCCCTGTGGTCCGGGGCTGCTCCAGATGAACAGGAACGTGAAAGCAGGACACCAATTGTGGCGGCCAACCATCCAGTAGGATTAGCATGGGATTGGGTGGAATTGAGAGCTGTCTTTTTGGGGCAAGGGTTTGGAGACTGAGGAAAGTCTGGAAAAAATTGTTTGCTGCTCAATCTCAGGTACAAATATCTACAATTGCCTGAGCTCAGGACACTGTGCTGATGTACATGTGTTTCAGATTTTTCACCTGGTGTGAATTCACGGAATAGATGTTAGGAAAATTAAGCTGCTGAATACGCGGAGAGATTTAGCACACTTCTATGCAAACTAAGTGGACTCACCCAATAGGTACCAACCTGAACATGTGCTAATTTTCCTTCAAAATTCAAATTGTATCCAAAAAAGTATGTGAAAGTCAAACTGCAAACCGGAGGTAAAAATATTCAATGTTAGTGTGTTTTTGAGTGGAAACTTATATGAAATACAGAAAGATTTAAACAATAATTTAGTGAGGTGTTGATTTACATATAGCAAAATGCACAAATCTTAACAGTGGAGCTTGATGACCTTTCATGTACATTGACTTTGCATATATGGCCACTTCCCAGATCGAGAGAGAGAACGTTTCCTTGCCCCAAGAAAGTCCTTTATGCTCCTTCCCAGTCAATCCCTGCTCCCAGATCAGAGCTGTTCATATTCTCTCACCATATTTTAATTTTTGCCTCTTCTTGAACTTCATATAAATGGAACCTACGTGCTCCCAGGTTTCTTTTGCTCAGTGTAATGTTGTTTAGAGTAATTCATGTTGTTGCATGTACCAGTAAATGTCTTTCTACTGCTGAGTAGTAATCCGTTGTCTGAATATAACCAAATATTTTTATTTATCTCTTGATAGACCTTTGTGTTATTTCCAGTGTTTGGCTATTAAGAATTAAACTGGTATGAACTTTTTTGTTCATATTTTTACACAAGTCTTTTTGTATAAAAATATATTGATTTCTCTAGGGTATAAACCTAGGAATAGAACTCTATTAGAATCTGCCAAGCGACACACTGTAAGTTTAAAAATAACTAATAGTAAAGTGAAATAAAAGTAGAAGTGAAGTCTCTTAAAATTTGCATACTAATTCACAAAATATTTTAAAATAGGAGGAAATCAACCAACATTCAACATGCTTTATAGAGATAGAGTGATTTTATTCTTAATAGCCACAAATGAGCAGGGCTCCTGAATGGCTGAGTGGTTGAGCCTCTCGGCCTTCGGCTCAGGTCATGACCCTGGGGTCCTGGGATCGAGTCCTGCATCGGGCTCTCTGTAGGGAGCCTGCTTCTTCCTCTGCCTGTGTCTCCACTTCTCTCTGTGTCTCTCATGAATAAATAAATAAAATCTTAAAAAAAAAAAAGAGTCACAAATAGGCTCTTAAGATATAAATTTTCAACAGTTGGAACTTTCAGCCAAATTGACTTTAGGCAAATTGGTCTTGAGCAAATTGGCCCAAAGGCTCAATATAGACACTTGTCAAGACAAGCCTCCCCCATTCTGTATTGGCGTAATTGAATTTTAAACAATGCAGATTTGACATTCATCCCTGGGAGATTTCATAGTGCTGGGAAGTACACATATATTTATGCATGTGGATATATGGGATTAGGGTGTTGGAACAAGTAGACACTTGGTGGAAGGAGGGAAAGGAATTCCCGGCTCTGTTCACAGAGCTCTGGGGGAACTGATAATGGGCCATAAGCTGGCAGGATGCCCAGGGAATTAAAACCTGGATGAGCCAGGGCTGAGGCTGAAGCCGGGGAAGGTCTTCTTGGAGCTCAAGTGCCACTGTGGGTTTTGCTTGGCAATATTGGGGCCCGTTTGTGGGTGGGGGGAGCTGGGCTGTCATTACAATGAAGGAGGAGGAGGAGGAGGAGGAGGCTGCCCCTGGGGGTGAGGGCACAGGGAGCTCCAGTGCCCGTGAGTTGTGCAAGTTAGCATCTGTCTGAGAGAGCGAAAAGACCGTGCTTGAATCAGCCCTCAGCAGTCTTTGTCCTGGTTGAGATATTTCAACCACCACTGCCAAAATGCATCAGCAGATAAGACCGCAAATTAAAAAAAAAAATTATCGTCATTCACATATGTTCACTATCCCTTTTGCCTTAGTGTCTTCCACACTTTTGATATAATTGGCTTCTAGGTCATCTTCCAAGTTATTAATAAATTGGACAGAACCAGAACAACCCCCCCTGGACTGCCTCCAGACAATTTGCCTCCAGGGTGGCGGGACTTAATAATCGACACTCCTTGAGAACAACCACCCAACCAACTATAAATCTACCTCCTCGTCCCCACTGACACATTTCTACCTTCGCACAAAGGAATCACGAGGGGTTTAGAAAAGGGGGCACAGAAATAAGACACGAAGTCTGACACCCCTCCCCCCACCGACTAATCTAATAATTCACACCAAAAAGACATGAGATTAGACTCAGTGAGTCCACACTAGTTCCTGGCAAACATCACTCTCTTTTTAAACTACTCAGAGAACCATCTGTTTAATAATCCTTTCTAGATTTTTGTTGGCACTGGCGGTGCTCGTCAATCAAATGGTAAATTCCATCTATTACTCTATTTTAAAATCAGGACAACATTTTCCAATATTATCCTTTTGGCTGCTCTGTCTGATTTTCTAGGATATCTCAAAGATTTTACAGGTGACCCTTGCGGTCATGTGGGAGGTCATCTGTCTGGACCAGCTTACTTAAACTCAGTAACAACGCAAGCTTGGCAGTATATTTGGTATGAGTTAATTTCTGGTGTGTAAGTGGAAAACAATTTTATTTTGTCTCCATTTGTTCCTTTAAAATTAATTCAGTGAGCCACATCCTTCTGATGTGTGTGGATAGAAATTCATCAGTCCTGTGACTTTTCTCATCACTCATGATAACTAAAATTCTATAATCACCTTAAGTCACCAAATACAGGCTTTGTTTAGGTATTAGAAATCTACTCCCAGATAAGGATCAGAACTTAAGCTTTGTTTAGAGTGAAATCTTCCGAATCAGCCTGAGCCTACTGCAGGCAGAAAGCTTACAGCTGGTGCAAGTGTGTTGGGTTTCTTCTTTATAATATACCTTTTCCACTGACTTGCACCTGTAACCTGGACTTCGGACTCGCCTGGGGTGGAGCAGTAGGAAGTTTGTTCTTAGCTCCCATTTTTGTAAAATGGTTCTTCATTATCTGGGCCTGGCAAGTGTGTCGAGCCTTCTCATTCCTTAGATTTCTCTTTTAAAGATTGTATTTATTTATTCATGAGAGACAGAGAGAGAGAGGCAGAGACACAGGCAGAGGGAGAAGCAGGCTCCATGCAGGGAGCCCAACATGGGACTCGATCCCAGGACCCTGAGATCACAACATGAGCCAAAGGCAGATGCTCAACCACTGAATCACAGGCATCCCTCATTCTTTAGATTTTTCCAGGCAGGAATCAAATTCCAATTTCCCATGTTCCCTCTCTCTGTGTCTCTCAGGGAAGGTGAAGTACCCCACAGCATGCAAGTCATTCTCTTCAACGACCTCTCCTTCCCTGGGGGCTCCTGGACGGCTCAGTCAGTTGAGTGACTGGCTCTAGATTTTGGCTCAGGTCATGATCTCAGGGTGGTGAGATGAAGCCCAGGGTTGGGCTCCATCAGGGGGCTCAGCAGGGAGTCTATTTGAGATTCTCTTTCTCCCTCTTCCTCTGTCCCTCCCCTCGTGCACGAGTACATGCATACACTCTCTCTCTAAAATAATAAACAAATAAATAAAATCTTAATAAAAAAAGGCCTCTTCCTCCCCAATCCTCTCCCCCAGTGCTCTCACTGGGGTTTTCAAGGGCTCCAGAGAAATTCCACCAGTCCAGAAACGCTGTGCAATGTTTGAACGAACAATGGCCTCCTTTGGAATGTGACTTTTGTCTTCACGTTGCAGGCAAAAGGAGACAGAGTCCAATTTGCATATTTGGTTAAAGTAGTTTACCGCTATGTGCTCTCCAATCTGGACCTTCACTTTCGTCCATTCTGGTTAGACGGCGTTTCTCCTGATAGAGACAGATGAAAATAGTAGTTGAGAATGTCTGCATTCTCTCTGAAGGCCTCCCTGGTTACACATCATCTTCCTCAAGCACAGGAATTTTCCTCCTTCTTGAAGCATGTGCTTTTAAAAACCACAACCATTAGGCCATTCAATTAATTTATAATGAATAACATAATGGTACTTAGATCTAAATACTCATGTTCTTTTTATTACCTCCTAATGATAAAATTAAAATACAAGTCGGGGGGGGGGAGGGGAAAGAGTCTAATATTTATTGAACACTTACTATGTGCTTATCACTTTATATTCATGATCTTGTTAAGTAATCACGATAGCCACAGGAAGTAAATCTTTTTATTCCCATTATATAGATGGGGGAAGTCAGGCAGGGAGTCAAGTAACTTGTCTAAACCTATAGCTAAATATGTGCTATGACATCTCTGAATTCCAAATTGCCATGGTAAGATAAATTTGTTGACTTGGTAAAATCACAACTAGATTCAAATATTTTTACAAATAAACAAACAGAAAAGCTGTATCTCTGGTAGGGGATACAAAGAAGAAACTATAAATCACCAGCTATGAATACCTAGACTTGATATATATTTTTATAGTATTTTACTTAGGAATAGGCATGTAATGGTTTTATAAAATTAAAATAATACCAAATACCCAGCTCTGAATCCACATTCTTAAGCTTGCTATACTGTGAACATTTCCCATTCCCAATAAAGTTCTTTGGAAATCATTTTTAATGGCTTCCTACTAGACAAGATATGGGTGCACCATGACTTAGATGACCTCCTTCCCTTATTGTTGAACACTGAGATTGCTTCCATTTGTTACCACTTTGAGGAACACCAGAATGTGCACCATCATGCATAAATCTGTGTTTGAGTCTCTGACAATTATTGGAAGAGGAGTTGCTAGATCAAAGGGTATGGACCTTTTAAAGGCTCTTGATACAAATTGCCATATGCTTTCTAGAAAGGTCTGTAGCAGATGGGCTTATCTTAATGGACAGTGTTATCATCACACTCCATCAGTTAAAGACCCATTTCCACACCAGGGCCAGCCAACAGAACCAGAACATTTATGCAAGCTGCTCAGGTTATCCTCTCTTCTGGACAATGTCAGACACGTAAAACAAAAGTGTTTTACCAAATCTCCATCTGGAGGGAGTGGAAGGAGGGATGTATATTTGCATATTTGTAGTCAGGGTTCTCCTGGAAGGTGTCATGCTCCTCTGATCCAGCCTGCATTTGGTTCATTGCCCTATAACACAGCCCTGCTTCAGCCAGGTGGCCATAAAGCCATGAGGCAGGGCAGCTCTGTGCTCCCAGTCACATTCTGGTCACACCTTCCTGCACATAAATCCTGGGTTCCCCTATGAAGCCAGATTGTTGCCCAAGGATCCCCAGCAACAAGCTGATAAACAGATTTCGGGGTGGGGGGGGGCGGCTTGCTTTGCATCTATTATAGCCTGAATTGTCCTAGTGTTGTTTTCAAGTGGTGACCTTTAGCCAGAGCTTGTTCCAAACCCTGTCCACTTCCCACCGCAGAGCCACACTTTGAAGAGAGAAAAGCAACATACAGCAATACTCAAGAATACTAAAGATACATTTCAATGACAATATTTAATAATCTTTCCCCACTTAATTTCAAAAGCAGCACATGTTTAAAGCAAAAACCTTAGAGAACCCCGGGAAGTGGATGGAGAAGGATGTGGAGTGATCAAGCATGAACGTGGCCTGCTCGGCAGATGGAGAGTGTACAAGTCTTGGTGGACATCTGTGTGGGGTCAGCAGGGGTGATGTTCAGCTCCGCAGATGTCGGGTGGACATACAACAAAGACTGTGAACTGGTCAGAACTCTCCTGCTAGATGTTGCTGAAGCCCGAGAATTTATTCCAGCACCAGGGAGAAGGGGAGGGGCAAACCCCTGAAATGATTGAGACCGAAATCATAAGTGCGGTAGAATGGTGCTTGATAAGCAAGCTAAGTGCATTTGTAAGAAGACAACTAACACCAGAGTCGGTTGTGTGGTCTCTGTCTAGCTCCCTTTGCCTTCTGATCTCCTGACTTCAAGTGCCCCCCGCTGCCAGCCTCTTTGTCGGGGCCTTGGCCAGGTCCTGGCCTGCAGCCTGAGACAGCTGGGGGGACAGAAGTATAATCTTTGGGGCTGCCCATGGGGGCTAGCCCTGCAAATCACCATGGAAACTGAAGATGCTGTGATCGTTTGTACTGGGCTTGGATAGAGGTGGTTCTCAGGTGAGGGGGGGGTGCAAGCCAATCTTGCAAGATTGTAACTCTGCCATCTTTGAATCGTCCTCTCTGGAACTGGGGGACTAAATCTCTGAAAGCAGCAGGTGGATGGGAAACAAGACAACAAAACAAACAGCCCAATAGGGCCATGACCCCTGGCAGGAATGCACCAGAAGGAGAGGAATCTGTTTCTCCAGAGCCATGATGCTGGACCCGGCTCTCTGTCCCATGGGGGCCCTCAGAGACACCTGGCACGGTTGCCTTTCTCTTGGGGTCCTTCTTCTTGCACTCTTGCACTCTTGGCAACATTTCAGGGGGGCTCCCAGATCGGACAACATCCTAACTGTCAAGACGATGCAGCATCAGAGAGGGTCGGTGAGGCAGGCTGGAATCCGTGGAGGCCTCCAGGAGCAGAACACATGCACCAGCATTGTCACCGCAGCGCTGTCTATAGTGACAAGGACCTTGAAACCGCAGAGTGTCAATCCACTGGAAATCACTTAAACAGATTAAGGCGCATCCATACAAAGGAGCACTACCCATTATTAGAAAAGATATAGATTTGTGTGAACTAAAAGGGAATATGCATGTTCACAATATATTTTTGGTGAGAAAAGGTTTAAAACAGTATGTAGAGTGTGATCTTGTTTTTAATATGTATTCGTATATATTATGTATTTAATATATATTTTAAAGATTTATTTTTCTACATTACTTAGAGAAAATCAACGTATAGTGGGATAACAGCAATTCCTTTTTCTTTCTACATTTATTTGGTATGTTCAAAATGATTATACGTGCATTGCTTTAATTAAAAAAAATTATAACCCTCGTTGATGGATATAGTGCTAAAACCTGTCATGGCAGCCACGGAGGCGTGCCACTTAAGTCTCCCTTCAAGAGAGAACTTGGTATCTATCCCTATGAGGCATGCAGGAAGCTGGCTGTTTCTGGCTCCAGTTTCTTGAGGTTGCACAGCTGCACTTGCACCAAACTGGTGCTGTTCCCGGGCAGCTCCCCACAATGACTGAGCATGGAGGCGGGGACTCATTCCTGTCCTTCCTGCCCCATGCAGAAGTCCCCTTGGGCCCTCATAGTGCTGGAGCTCCCCATTGGGCTGACAGCTCTCTCAGAGCTGGCCCATAGGCTGAGGCTCTTCCTACCCGCTCCTTCCTCCGCCCCTCTCATTCCACAGGTGTCAGACTTGCTTGGCAATCTGCAGTATTTCCTGCCTCCTCTGGCTTCCCAATCCCCTTTTATTCTTCACAGGCAGCCCTCCAAGGATCTCTTATAATTCCTCTATTGCTTATCTCTTATCTCCACTATTGCTGTTTGCTTCCTGGAGGACCCAATGCAACGCTTCCATGTTCTCGAACACAATATAAGAAACTTGGACTTGGTTTTTGACATTCTTTTCAGAGAAATACTCTCCTCTCCACCTTCTGCAAAGAATTATCCCAGATGACTCCCCAAGTGGGCTCTAAAAGGTGAGATGTCTTTTTCTACCAGGATTTTCTCCTGATTGTTGTTGCCCGAAATTTGTTCCCTTTTGGCCCTCCTCTCAACATCTCTGGGGCTGACTCAGCAAGGCCAACAGTGTGCAGGTCACTGTTCATGACCTGTGTCATTGTTAGAATAAGGAAGGCCAGCTAACAAGAACGGAGATCTAACACCCATGGGTCCTTGCATGCCTCAACGCAGTAACTACGTGGCTAACGTCATGATCGCTAAGACTTGGGAGTCTGGTCCATTCTTCAAACCCGGTCCATTCTTCCCAGCTCAGGTAGTTCCTGAGAAGCAGATCTGCTTTTCCCAGCACACAGGGCTCAGGTTCCCCCTGGCACCCTACCGAGCATGCCAGTCTCTTGCAGAGCCCTTGGTATGTACATGCCACATCTCAAGAGGCCACATGGCATTGGTTAGCCTCAGAACCCAAGCATCCCAGCTCAGCATGACATGAGGAATTGAGAGACAGAAGCAAAAATGGGAGCAGACAATCATAGCACATCCGAGGGAGACCGGCAAGGGTTAAATCAAGAATCAGAACATAGTCAGTTCTATAACCAAGTGTGAATGTGAGATGAAGAGCACCTAATTAATATCCATTTATCCTCCTAAGAAGGCTGATGTCCCACGTGGCACTTTCTGCTGTGGGCGGAGAAGCATTTGCCTCCCCTGGGTCCGTGCGATGGAGCCTGGAGCCACTACGGTGTGTTCACAGGGCCTGCCCTGCACCTGATTTGGAGGCAGTGGCCTCGAGTGGACAGACTTCAGGCTCTTGTTCCAAACCACACAGAGATTCCGTGAACTCCTCAGTATTTTTTTCAGAGACTTCTTTTCTGCTTCTATCAGCCAGAATTGGTTCCTTCTGCTTGCTAGGTAGGCACCCTGGCTGATACACAAATGTAATTCATCGTATTTTTGTAGATGTTACAGTAGCATGGAGAAAACCAGGTTAGCAATGAAGTTTAACACCTAGTTTATTAACCCAGGTTGCCTGGGAAGGGGGGGGGGTTAAAATGGAGAGGAGAGCAAAAGGAAGGAGGTGGATACAAATAGAACAAGGAAAAAAATAGTAAGGCCGCGCAAAGGAAAGTCTCAGGACATACTATTATATGATCCTGTGTTTGCGTCCACAAACTCAGTACATTCACATGCCAGCTATAACTCAGATCCATGGAAAAAGAAATTTCCCAAGATTACAACCAGGCCCGAGTATTTTTTCAGAGCTTCTCAGGAAGTGCTGATGAGCGGCCAGAGGTGTCAGATGTTCATTTACCAGTGTGATCTTGGACCACCTACATCAGAATCAGCCAGAAATTTATTTAAAAATTCATGTGCCTGGACTCCACTATAGACCTCCTGAGTCAGAATCTGGAGTGGGGAATATTTTCTGCCCAGAGTGAGGGAGCTCAGCGTCCTGTGGCCACAGAACCAGATTCCTGGGGCCTAGAGCAACCACAGGACTCCTTGGCGCCAGGCCAGGTCTGGTGCAGTGGGCCCCATCTTTTCAAAGATCTGCTTTTCAAATCTCTAATGACTGTTTAACCCAGCAGTTCCACTTCTTGGAACTTATCCTAAGGAAATAACCACATGATGTGAAAGGATGTATGAGGAAGAATGTTCATCACAACCCTTGTTTAATTAATGAACATTTGGAAACAACCCAAATATCAATCAATAGGGGAGTAATTAAAATAATTGTGACACATTCATACAGTGGAAGGCAATGTAGCCACTAAAATTGTGACGTAGGTCTCTATGCACAGAAATGGAAATACATCTGCAATATAGTGCATGTGGGGGAAAAAATCAGATGGCAAAGGAACGGAGATCTCTCACACAGAACAGATGGCAGTCACATGTATGGTATAGCTGTGTGTCACGCATAATCTTGGGGACACTTTCTTTTACATCCAAGAAAACAGATCTGATTGCCATTACGGAGAATCTTCATTTCTATTTTTTACACACACATGTACATATTTACTTTTTATTATGAAAAATTTTCTCAAACACAAATAAAAGTAGAGTGAGACTATATCAAACTAAAAAGCTTCTGCACAGCCAAGGAAACCAGCAACAAACTGAACTGTGACCTATGGGATGGGAGAAGATATTTCCAAATCATATATCTATTGATTAATATCCCTCAAAATAAAGTGGTCATACAACTCGATAGCAACAAAAAATCTGATTAAAAAGTGAGCAGATAATAGTGAAAGGGAATATAAGGGAAGGGAGAAGAAATGAGTGGGAAATATCAGAAAGGGAGACAGAACATAAAGACTCCTAACTCTGGGAAACGAACTAGGGGTGGTGGAAGGGGAGGAAGGTGGGGGGTGGGGGTGAATGGGTGACGGGCACTGAGGGGGGCACTTGACAGGATGAGCACTGGGTGTTATTCTGTATGTTGGCAAATTGAACACCAATAAAAAATAGATTTATTATAAAAAAAATAAAATAAAATAAAAAGTGAGCAGAAGGGAGCCTGGGTGCCTGGCAGGTTGAGCATGTGACTAGTGATTTTGGCTCAGGTCGTGATCTCATGGGTTGTGGGGTTGAGCCCTGAGTCCTGCTCTGCACTTGGCAGGGAGTCTGCTTGAGGGTTCTCTCTCTCTCTCTCCTGCTGCCCCTCCCCTCACTTGCACTCTCAAAATAAATAAAAAAAATATATTTTAAAAATAGGCAGAAAAACCAAATAGACATTTTTCCAAAGAAAGCATCCAAAGGACCAACAGGTACACAAAAAGGTAAGCGTTCATCACTTTGATTTGATTTTTAAATCAAAAGGCAAAATCACTTCACACCTGTGGACATTATCAATCTGTTAGCCTCAAGTCTTGTCATATAGTTTTCTATTTTAAGCCTATCTTTTAGAAATATAACATTTGTCTTTATGGCTTATTTTATTTGGTATCTTTTGTATTAAAGGATATACTGAATTTAGGCAAGTTTGTATTTTTGTTCTAAGACAGTTTCCTTAAAAAAAAAAAAGATTTTATTTCTATATTCATGAGAGACACAGAGAGAGAAAGAGGCAGAGACACAGGCAGAGGGAGAAGCAGGCTCTCCGAGGTGAGCCCAGTGAGGGACTCGATCCCGGGATCCCAGGATCCCAGGATCACACCCAGGGCGGAAGACAAATGCTCAACCACTGAGTCACCCGGGTGCCCCAAGTTGGTTCCCTTTAAACCGAGTCTGAAATTTACACTCCGAGTCTCTTCATTTCCAGGCTATTGTCTGTTGGCTCCTCCACCCCCATGAGCCATATTGAAATTATCTAGCAACTTCCTCTTTCTGCAGGCTACCTCCTCAGCATGGAATCTGTGATACCCCTTTACTCTCAGTTAAAATCCATAAGACAATTTGCAAGCCTAATGAGCTTTTTATATACTTTCCCCATCCTCCCCCCATCTGTGGTAGATGCGTTCGATTTCCATCATTAGAACATAAAGCCGTTCATGCTTTTCTTTCTTCCTAAGCACCATCATTTCGTCTTAATTCTTCAGGGAAATATATCCTCAATGCTCACCACCAGTCTTCGTGCTGATACCTCTCTAGTAACTTTGGTTTTCTGAAACTCATTCTCTAGCAGATTCCTCAAGAAAGACTCATGGGACAATATTGCCTGAGTTCTTTTGTGTGTGTGTTCATAACAGAGCCTCTGTGCCTTTATAGTTGACGGTCAGTTTGCTAGAAAATTCTCCTTTCATAGTTTGTTTCCTTGAGGAAATATGTGGTTTCAGTGTCCTCTGGCTTAAAACGTTGTGTCCAAAGTCTGATGGCAATCTGTCTGTCTTTCCCTTACAAGTGACTTGGTCTTTCTGGCATTTTTTTCCCGTTTTTTTTTTTTTTTTGAAGACCCCTAGTTTTAGAATATTCTCTCTTGTAGGTTGATTTTGCCATATATGAGATGTACCTTTCACAGTGAAGTTTCAAGTCTGTTCTATTCGGAAAAAAAATTTTTTTTTGCTTAAATGTTTTTGTATTTGTTTTATTCTGTTGCTTTGGTTTTCATTTTCAGGGTTTCTATTCCACGTCTCTTCCATGCATGTGTGCATGTGTGCATGTGTGCATGTGTGCATGTGTGTGTGTGTGTGTGTGTGTACCATTTTCTCTTGAATCACTTTTCACTTTCTTTGTTTCTCTTTTTATTTGAATTTCTTTATCCTTGCAACTGGTGTTCCTTTCATATTTAGGTTCTGTGATAGTTTTGAGACATGGCCACAAAGAGACATGAGAAAGCACTTTCAGAAGGGGGAATTGTTCTATATCCTGACTGTGCTGCTGGCTACAAGACTGTATAATTACAGTCTTGTATAATTAAGTCATCAAACTGCACAGTTTTAATGAATGATCTTTATTGTATGCAAATTACACTTTAACAAAGCTGAGAAAAATAGGCCAAAATTCTTTGACATACCTCCCAACAAGAGATAGGATCTATGTCCCCTCCCTTTGCATCTGGGTGGGCCTGGGAAAGCTTTACTAGTACAACACAGCAGAAGTGACGCTATGTGACATCCAAGGCTGGGTCAGAGAAGGTCTGCTTGGTCTTTGGAACACTCACTCTTAGTAACTTGAGCCAGTGTGTATGAAGCCTGACTACCCTAAAAACGTTATGCCTATAGGCCACCTGTCTGCACCCAACCCCAGGCCAAGCCCAAGTGCCAGATGAGGGACCGAAGAAGCCACCTTAGAAGTAGACCTCCTACTCCCAGCTGCCTCACACCCAGCCATTCAAGTCATCTCAGCTAAGGCCAGGACCCACTTGCCTGGTACAATGGTTGCTTCATTCCATGAAATCTGGAGGGAATTCATTATGTAGCAGTAGATAGAACACCCTCTTCCATTTTCATCTTTATTTACAAAATTATGCTTTCTTCTTTCTTATTCTTTTCTGAGTCCTGTCACTCTTTTTCTTCAAATCTTTCTTTTCTCAATTACCTCAAGTCTAAGTTTTTCTAAGCTTATTAGAATCTAATCTTATTAGTGCTGTTCTTTTATAACATATTTTTTCTTAATTTATTTCAGTTCATTTAATATATTAGGTTACAAGTTTTATCTCTTTTGTGGGTGTGTCTTCCTAGCATGCCTTCATTCTCTCTACAGACAGTATTCTGCTCCTTATTTTCCTTTCTCTTGTAGTGACTTGGCATGAGATTTACTCATCAGTAAATGATCAGCAAATGATCAGCAAATAGATCATTTGCTATTGCTCACTTTAATGAGAAGAGTTTTTTTGTAATTTTAGCAAGGAAAGGTAGGCAAGGATAACTGTCCTACATTCATTCTACATGTTCCTACATTCATTACCCTGGAAGTTCTCCTCCCACAACTTTTAAAGAATGATTACATGTGTATATATATCTCCAAGTATTTTCCAAGTTGTGTCACCATTGCTTTTCTCTCTCACCTTTATCTGAATCTTCTTTCTCTCTCTCTTTTTGTCCCTGTGATGCTCAGTTTAAAGTCTGCTCTCAACAGGCACTTTTCAGCACAGAGCTTTACTCTACAACAAAGTTTGGTTAGCTTAAAAATGTACAGAAAGCCCAGAGTATACCAGCACCTTCTACCTCGTGAGATCCCGTTGCCCTCCTGTGCAAATGGGAGCCTGTGAAACACCCTTCAGCTTTTGGCTGGTGTTCTTGGATTGGACTTCCAAGATTCCCAAAGCCAATTTGTGGGTTCTCTGGCTCTTGGGGCTACTGGAGTCCATTTGCTCTTCTCGCTTTCCTCTTATAACTTGCCAAAACCATATGGTCTTGTAGCTTGTACTCACCTGTTCATACTTTGGAGTCTGTTATGATACCTCATCATCTAGTTTTGTTGTAGATCAGTGGCTCTCAAATTTTAGAATTGGCATCACCAGAGTCACCTGAAGGGCTTTTTAAAGTACAGGTGCAGAGGTCTAGTGTGTGCCTTAGGATCTGCATATCTAGCGCATTCTCAGGTGGTATGGACACTTCTGGTCTGGAGACCCTACTTTCAGAACCATCGTTACAGATGTGTGTGAGCTTTCTGTTTTGCTGTCCTCATTGTTTTATTTATTTTTATGGAGGCAATTGAGGAGTTCAAAAATTATGCTGCTGCCACTTTGGAAAACAATGTTAAACACAGAGTTACTATACAACCCAGCAATTCTACTTCTGAGTTATATACCCGAGAGAGTTGAAAACACGTGTCCACACAGAAGTCTATACATGAATACTTACAGCAGCATTATTCATAATAGCTAAAGGGTACAAACTACCCAAAGGCCTATTAACAGATGAATGGATAAACAAAATGTAGTATATACACACAAGGGAATATTATTTAGTCTTAAAAAGGAAGGAAATGCTAACTCATTCTACAACATGAAGGAACTTTGAAGACATCATGTTAAGTGAAATGAGCCAGACACAAAAGGACAAATATAATATGATTTCATTTCTTTGAAATATCCAGAATAAGCAAGTCTATAGAGACAGGAAAGAGATTTGTGGTTGCGTAGGGCCAGGGAGTGTGGGGGAGATGGAGAGTGTCCCCTAGAGTGTAGGGGTTTCGTGTTGAGGTGATGGAAGTGTTCTAAATTGATCGTGGTAATAGTTGCACAACTCCGGGGATAGACTAAAGACCCTCAAATCCTGTAGCATAGCATGTGAATTACATCTCAATAAGGCATAAAAAGCAGCAAAGCTACCATGACTGCCAGAAGCCTCTTCCACTTAAAAATATTAATTATTCACAAATGTTGGTGCTTCCATTCATTGCAACAAGCTTCTTGAGATGCCCCTTGTGAACAGCCACAGTGTGGCAGCCTATGGAGGGCACCGTGATTGAAGCTGGTGGCCCAGTGCACCCGGAGGAAGGCTTTGTGGCTCTACAGTGTTGCTCCCAGTGTAAGCTGTGGGGATGCAAAGTGGGGTTTGCTGTGATAAAGCCGTGCATCTGGCCTCAGAACAAAGCCTTTGTGCTCTGGGAATCCTGGCCCCTCTCTGGCCCTCAGTGCAGCCCACAGCCGGTTGCCTCTGCCTTGAATGGAAGCAGCCGCCTTCATCTGGGCTTCTTCTTTCCCACTGCAGACTCCTTGCCAGCGCTTCCCTTGGCTCCAAGGGCCGTCAGGGTCACCCTCCCTTTCCCCAAATCCTCCACCCCCTGCCCCGCCAAGATTCATTCTGCTTTCCATCTTGTCAGACAACAAAGACACTAGAGGAATTTATTTATACCTCCAACCAGCTAATGAGACAATTCAATGAAAAGCAGCCCCAGCTTGCTGGAGCCTCCTCAGGCCTTTGATGGCCTCTTCTGTGTTCCAATTCCCAGCATTTACTCTACATATAAATTTTCCACGGTGAATAGGCACCATTCTTTGGGGAAACGCATTTGTTCCCTTGGCTATTTTATTTCAATCTCTTGTTTTGCTTTTTATTATTATTGTTAAACTGTAATTAATTCTCCTATCAGCTTCTCTTTAGTGTACAATGCCTAATGCGGCATGAAGTGTCTTCACTCACCCCCAACGACACACCTCTTCTCGAGAAAAAGGAAGCCTCTGACATTTTAAAAACACACAAGCTGCCAGAGCCTTGCCTCTATGGAACGGGAGGGGGGGAGAGGGGAGGATGGTTTACGCAGGTGGAGTTGAGATGGTTTCGTGGTCAAGTGACCATGGATTTCAGTTTAGCTGAGATAGTTCTGATTTTTAGCAGACAGACACTTGAAGGGCTAGAAGAGCCAGAGTGGAAGCCTGAGAGAAAAGCCAAAATGCACTTTAAAGTGGCCCCTGTCTTGCTGTTCAAATTTGGAAGCACCATTCTCCTTCCATCTCCTGAGGAATTGTGTTCCCTCCAGCTTCTTGCAACATCCCCTCGAAGGCAGCCTCTTTTAAAGGTTTACCAGAGCCATGGACAGGTGGACATACCTCTGTGATGGTATACGTAGTGGCCTGAAGGTGGCCTCCAGATGTGTGGATGTCCTCCCTAATCCCCAGAACCTGCAAATGTGACCTGATTGGGGGGGGGGGGAGGCCTTTGCAGATGTAATTAAGAATCTTGAGGTGAGGTGATCATCCTAGATTATCCGGCTGGACCCTAAATCCATGACAAGTGTCCTATAACAGACCCCCAGAAGAGAGAGACAGAGAAGAGGGTGATGGGAAGTTGGAGGCAGGGCTTGGAGTGATGTGGCTACAAGCCCAGGAGCACCAAGGATTGCCAAGGATTGCCAGGCAGCCACTGGAAGCTAGAAGAAGCAAGGGATGGCTTCTCTTTTGGGGCCTCCACAGGGACTCTGGTCCTGCCCACACCTTGATTTTAGACTTCCCACCACCAGAAGTGTGAGAGAACACATTTCTGTTGTTCCATATCACCATGTTTGTGGTCATCTGTGACAGCAGCCAGAGGAAATTGCTGCTGCATCCATGGTTTGCCAACCCCTAATGAGCAGAACACACAGAGGAAAAAGATCTGGAGAATACCGAGGCACAAAATCCTCCAACCTCGGGGCTGTCCCTTCGGATGGTGACAAGCGAAGTCGTCAGATCAGATGAGGTTGTCCGCATAATTCAAGCCTAAAGCATGTATTAGACACAAGAAATGAATTCCTACAACTCAGACCTTGCCAGCACCGGCTGCCCACAGTTTCGTTTTTCAGAAGCATTGTTTCTCTTGTGCGCACATGTCATGGCATGTGGTTGCTCAGCTGTGACCTTGCTTAAACATAAGATTCCCCCATTCAAAAGAATTCTAAGCTTGGGGTTTCTATATTTCATCCCTCCCATCCCAATTTTCTGTATTTCTTTTAATGGCTGGGAAGAACACATTGTTGGGTAGTTCGAGAAAAGTCCTAGAATCACAGGTCTGTGTGGAATCCTACTGAGAAGTTGTGTCGTTTGTGAGTTGATGGGCCTGCCTTGGTCTCAGAAAGTGTCCTGTCCCTGCAGACCAAGCCACTAGCTGGGTGTCCCATTCTATCACCTTAGAATCTGCCTTTTTGTTACTTCATTCATTAAAAAAAAATACTTGTGTGTTTTTTTTTTTAAGATTTTTATTTATTCATGAGAGACAGAGAGAGGCAGAGACATAGGCAGAGGGAGAAGCAGGCTCGTCACAGGAAGCCCAATGCGGGACTCGATACCAGGACCCTGGGATCACACCCAGAGCGGACGGCAGATGCTCAACTGCTGAGCCACCCAGGCGTCCCCCCAAAATGCTTGTTTTCGAATATTGCAAATTTTTTTTCTCATCAGTTGGTGATACACGATTGGCATCCATTTTCCTTCCTTACTCTAGTGGTTCAAGCAACTTCTGGTCATTCTCCCTAGAAGCTTCTCTTTAATTCATTTGCTTCCTACTGCCAACCTCTCATGTAATATCTACTACATTTCCTTATCCTGGCCCCAGGATGTAAGCTGAGCTAGTTTGGATCTGTATTCTTCACTCTCAGTAGGAACAGTGCCTACATAGGACCTGGCCTATAGTAGGTCCTCATAAACAATCTGTGGACCTAAAGGTCAGGTATCTAAAGGCCAAGTTTCCACATATAGTACCACTTTGTTATGCTTTGATTTTATCTTGTGGGAAAATGTTTGAAGATTTATATTTAAATTGTTCCTAGTATTTTAAACAACTTCCTCCGGCAGCTTACAGAGTAAGTTTTCATCCTAAATGACTAGCTCCATATGCCTACTTGACCTGTTGTAGTTGCATGTGTGTGTGTGTGTGTGTGTGTGCGTGTGCACGCATGCGCGTGCATCCGTGTGTGTTTGCACACAAAATCCCTCTGGTAACAGAAAGTTTATTTTTCTTCTTCCCATAACTCAAAGTCCACTGACTGAATGAATTTAACTTAAATTACCTCTCCTGACCCAAATAAATAAATAAATAAATAAAATATCAACAGGATTAAATTATGGCCCAAATGTTATTTCTTGTCTCTGAAAAGCGAAAAGGTGAGTATAATTGAGTTTGCTGCTCAAATCACAACCCTGGCTCTTGGCAACACCCGAAAATAACACTTTCCATCTCAGTTCTGCAGCTCAAACACTGCGGCAGCCAGGCCCCACTCCTCCACTGATGAAAGGTTTTCATTTCTGGCAGGGCATGCTGTAAACCGGGGCCCACGGCAGCGAGCAAGAGGTGGTGTGGAGTTGACAAAGCTCAGGGGGCCAATCGACATCCATTTGTGGTGATTAATATCTCCTGCCTTTGGGTTGCACACCAGCCTTCAATTATAAACAGAAACAGAGCCTTGGTCTTTGTAGAGCAGCCCCCTCCCTCCCCCGAGCACCCCTGGAGGGGCCTGGGCCCTGGAAAGGAAGGTCTGGTGAAACCAGAAAAGAAGGGCTGGAACCTGCCCCTGTGAGCAAAGGGCACTTGCATTCCTGGGCGCTCCCACTGTCTTCCGCGCTGCCCCTGATGGGTGCCTTACAGCATGGCAGGAATGACGTCGAGGGGGTGGGGGTGTGGGGAAAGAAGACGACTTACTGAATTTCTTTTTTAGTTTTCTGTGTTTATTCTTATAAGAAAAAAATCCCAGGGGTCTGCAGGAAAATACCTAGGCTCCCCACCAGCCGCCTCCCTTCACTGAATTCAGGAACTGATCAGCTGGGTTAGGCCCACGTGGGGTGAAGCTGCCCTCACCAACGCCAAGGCCAGTTAAGGGGGGAACAGGACCATCACGAACAGAAGTTTTCAATGTTTTGTTTGTTTGCTGTGGGCATGTGAAAAATAGCACAAGTTCCCAATCACCCCAACAGCCCATCCTCACTTTCCCGACGTCTCCGCTCCCTTTGGGTTAGTACATATACTGGCAGTGTGGCAGATGAGTGGACAGTTGTCTTAAAAAAGGCCTTGGTGGGAGGTCCTGGCCCAGATCTGACCAGAACCCACTGGTCAGGATTGGTTCCTGCTTCTGGATATTGGGAGGGACATCAGTCATTTGCCCCTACTCCTCCATTCCTTCCCTGCTTTCTCACCCGCATAGTTTTTGCCAGGCTCTGGGGCTACCAGGGGGGATAAGACAAACAAACCCCTTACCCCCATGGACTAGGAGTCTCCTGGTTAGAGAGACACACACTGAACACGTCAATCATTTCAGGAGGTTCTAAGTAACATAAAACAAAAACAAAAACAAACAAACAAAAAACCCACCAAACAGGTTAATGTAAATACCGAGTAGCTAGGAGGGGAGCTAAGTGCTTTGTCCGTCGATGAGGAAAGGTCTGAGAAAGTGATATTTAGGCTCGGGACCTCCATGATAACACGTGTGGAGCCCCAAGATAACACAGAGCTAGCCTTGAGAGGTCGTGTGCTAGGCACAAAGCAAGAGTGTGTCAGGAGTCTGGGTCTGCTGCAGGGCAGGCAAGTAGAAGAGGCAGGCAAAGAGGTACAGTTTTCATCCTACATCACTGCCACCCCAGCTCCCCCAGCTGCAGACATTGGTTCTACCGATAACCTGTAGGTTACTTAACATCCCATTTCAGAGCCAGAGCTGCGCTGGGCGTCAGGACTACCACCAGTGCTTCCGTTAGCCGTGCTCACTCCGTGGGACCCCGACACATGCAGTCCTTGCAGAAAGGGCCGCAGTGGTGGCCATGCATGGCCTGGGCGTGGAGCCACAGTGCTCTACCTATTTGTCATACTAGTCCAGTGAGGAAGGAGGTCACCACCTGGCAAACTGTCTACACACAATCATAATCCAGTGTGCTAAGTGCAGGGGTTGGTGAACTGAGGGCTCGGCAGGGCCGGGGCTGCAAAGGGAAGGGGGTGAAGGGGGCTTCCCGGAGAAGCTAGATCACTTCTGTTCCTTCTCAGTCCTGTTGGTCCCCGTTTCTGGCACTCCTCTGGGCTTAGCTACTTGGCAGTTGCTCTTCTCTGGCACCAGGTTGGGCTGCCATGGTGAAAGGACCACCAAATCTGACCAGCTCTGGTAGAGCCGTTCCCCACCCACCACCCTGGTGCTGCGCTTAAGAGGGGTTCTCACAGTTGTTCTCCAAACCCAAGGGAGAAAGTTGGAAAGTCTTCCCTGGGTCGGGTAAAAGTTCTGGCCCTTCCACACTCTACACAGGCCCCCAGCCTGGCCCAGTCACACACTGGGCTGCTGCTCCTATTTCCTGCCCGGCATCCTGCTGGGATTCACATCCACCATGAAGCCCAGCCCGTGGGCTACAGCCCAACAGGCCCTGAGAAAGCATCTCTGAGGTAGACATTCCAGGCTGGGTGGGTCTGGGCTGGGGCACCCAGGATGGCTCAGTCCTCTGGGCCTCAGGGAGGCAAACAGCCCACCTGCTCCTTTGTGCTGACCACAGGGCCTAATCACGAATTATAACCCTGTAGTTGGGGTTGGGGCAACCCTGTCCTAGGAGATACCATCCTAGAGGAAGTTAGGAACTGCTGACCAGGGACTATGAGCCTTTGGCCACGCTGGGAGATTTGGTCCCAAGCCTGGGTCTCCACAGTGAAACTCGTAAATCCAAAGGGCTCCTGGGCTTGTGTTCAAGGTCAGTGAAGAAGAGAGAGGAGCTTCTGTACTTTGCTCCAGAGCCACACCACAGGGACCAGGGCTAAGTCTGAGGAAGGACTCTGGGACTCAGCACAGAAATCTAGCATGGGGCCGAGGGTTGGACGCCCACTCTTCTCTGCCTCCCTTCATCCTATCTGCTGGCTCTAAGGTGACTCCCTCCTCCCAGAGGTTCCAGATGCTCAATGAAGCACCATCCGCTACCTCCCTCCCGAGGGGCATGGATGTGATTCCTAAAGGAATGTTCCTGCTTCTGAACAATGCCAGCACGAACACATCTGAAAGATGGGTCGTTATCAATAAAAAAGCAACTTGTAGAACAACACAATGAAATTATAAATTTTGCACATGGGTAAAAAACGTATATTTCCATATATATGTTAAACACGTTGAAAAAGGCCTGGGAGGTGACACCTGGACCAGCAGGGGTCCAGGTGGGGGGGGGGGCAGGCTTGTAAAAGGGAGTGGAAAGTGTGGTAAGTGTGGTCTGTGTGGTTTGAATTTTTTTACAGCAACGAGGTTTTCAGGTACTTCTTAGGTACACTTTTTAAAGCCATACATTTCAAAACAAGTCCCTGTTCTTTGTGTTGCTAGGTGTGTCAGCCCAGGACGGCTGGCTGGGTGGATGGCTCTAGTGATTAGGGCGTTCCACAATAGGCTCTTTGGTTCTAAATAGGATCGTCTAAATGAAAGAACATTGAAACCAAAGAGGGCTAGCTTACTCTGGAAAGATCACCAGTTTTGTCTTGGCAACCAGGCAGAGAAAGTCTCCAAGGCCCTGGAATGGGAGAAAGAACTAGAAAGGGGAGAGTTAAAGAGACAGCAGGTGCAAGGAATGGCAGGTGTTGGGGCCCAGTGAAAGGACTGGCCAGTGGTACCGCCCTACGGTGGGTATGGCCCAGGTATTTAAGATCCCAGGGCCCTAAAATTCTACTTGCTTCCTGCTCAGGAATATCCTATAGACCCCTTAGGTATCCCCAAAACTTTAGCAAAAAGTCTGTCCTATGTAGAACCTTAGGACGGTGGAGCTTTAGGAAAATAAAAGAGAATGCAAAATCATTACTCAAAAGAGGGTGACAAGGGAAGACCAAGATTTCAGAGGGGTCAGGAATTTGAGGTGAGGTAACCAAGAGAACGTGAAGCATCTTGGGACCCTCATAGATCCTGGGCAGGTACATGGGATGGAGGCTCGAGCAAGTTTAATTGGCCACTAGAGTAGTAGTGATTCCAAAACCTGAAGATTGTGAGACGGTTAATATATGTAAAAACACGCTAATTGATTTTTTTTTTAAATCAGAAACCTATAAAGAAACAAAATTTGCCAGCATAGCATTTCCATCCATTTGGTGTAACATGTTCACGCATTAAAGAGTAAACTCACGCACTGCCCGCCCCCCACATGCCTCCCTCTGCAACGGCATCTGATGGCCCAGCTTTTAGAGTGCTGTGGTCCAGGGAGTCAGAAGCCCAGAGATCCATAAACCATCCAGACATCTAATAGTGCTTTAAAAGGGGCCCTGAACGTTGGAGGCTAAGTGGCCGGTAATGGCTGAGCTGGGTACGGAGGGGGAGGAGAGAGGGCCCTGGGCTTCGGGGGAAAGTGGAAGGAGACTTTTTACAGCGGCCATAAAAAACAGCCCCATGTGCACGCAGCTAAATTCTGAGTTGGCCAAATAAACTCAGGCCTCTTGTGGTTCACGTTGCCAGTGTTGGCTTCAGTTCTGGCAGCTACTGTCTTAGAGACCCAGTACAAACGCTTCCAGAGAGAAAGGCATCACCGTCCCATTGTGGAAGCGGCACAGAGATGGCTCTCGAAGGGCTCCCTGTTCCCAGGAGCTACAGGCAGCAGGCAGTCCTCCTGGTCAATAGGCTCCTGGCAGGTGATGATTACTATTCAGCACCAGCCGTTGGTTCCTGGGAAACAAACAATGGTTTAGGCTTCAGAGTGAGGGTCACGCTTCGCAGACATGGAAGGGAACGTCTGTATTTGCAAAATGCTATGATTTAGGGCTGCTGACCCCACAGCCCATTCCCATAGGAACTCCAAATGGAAATGCTCACCCATCGGTACTCCCTAAACTCCCTGCTCTCAACCAGTCACTGGTGACAAATGGAAATTTCCTGCTCCAGGGCTGCTCTGGAAAGGTCAGAGCACACTTACTGGCTTCGCTCAAACTCCCAGTTTAGATGCACCGGGGAAGGAAGGCTGGACCCAGGCTGATAAATGTTCAACCACCAGCTTTTTAGCAGACAAAAGCCCTGATTTGTGGCAGTTGCTGATTGCCATGGACCAAAGACTCCCACCAGCTGCCAAATCACGTCTCTGGATGGTGTTGGGAAGAAACGCGCAGTAGCACACCGTGCTCTATAGTGGATAGAAAGAACCCCAGAAACGTAGAAAATAGTAAAATGTAGTAAGAGAATTAGGAAGTGGTGTCATTTTGAGTATTTATGACCTTCGTCTTTGATAGTTTATTTAATTGTAAGCTTAGGGACGCCTGGGTGGCTCAGAGGTTGAGCATCTGCCTTTGGCTCAGGGCGAGTCCCGGGATCAAGTCCCACAGCGGGCTCCCTGCATGGAGCCTGCTCCCTGTGTCTCTGCCTCTCTCTGTGTCTCTCATGAATAAATAAACAAAATCTTTTTTTTAAATTGTAAGCTTGTATAATTTTTAAAAAAGATTTCTATTCACCCTAAAGAGAGAGAGAGAGAGAGAGAGAGAGAGCAGGGGCAGGAGCACAGGGAGAGGTACAAGCAGACTCTGTGCTAAGCCTGACTCGGGGCTCG
Organism: Vulpes lagopus; assembly: GCF_018345385.1. Lineage (NCBI taxonomy): Eukaryota > Metazoa > Chordata > Mammalia > Carnivora > Canidae > Vulpes > Vulpes lagopus. The sequence continues at coordinate 45,381,825 of NC_054825.1, read as the reverse complement.
ATCTCAGGACCCTGACCTGAGCCAAAACCAAGAGTTGAACATTCAACCGACTGAGCCTTCCAGGTGCCACTTTATATAATTTTTAATAATCACTGTGTAACAACTTTTGCAAAATTCCTGAACATTTAGCAATGGGCTCTCATGAATTAGTATGTGAGCTAGCACTAGCATACCATGGGCTATGATCTGGGGCCTTCTTGCTTTGGGTTCTGGATCAGATTTTTTTCTATACATTTCTTCCCTGCTCCTCTTTTCTCTCCTCCTCACTTTCTTTGGGCTTTTTCTCCCCATTTTCCCTTATTTGTTGAGCACCGAGCTCCGGTGCTGATCATGGTGCTTATGTTCCTGTGGAAGTGCTCCACAGTGGATACTTCTAGTGCTCACCCACACCCGGCTATGGTCTTTTGGCACTAGGAGGATGATCCTTTTCAGCCTCCCAGCAGTTAGGCAGAACTGTATGACCAGCTCTGGTCACTGGTTGTGAATGGAAGTGACATGTGTCACTTCTAGACCGAAGCATTTAACTGATGGTGTGAGACCTTCTAATGCTCTGTTTCCCTGCTGCAGTGATCTTGGAGAAAGCTCTGTGATCAGCTGGCAGGGTCAAGAGATGGAGGAGTGCAGGTCACTGAGTCACCACATGGAGGACGGTTGCTCTGAAGAATCACTTGGACTCATCTAAGTAAGAAATAAGCATTTGTGTGTTGAGCCACAGCGCTTTTGGTGTTGTTTGCTTGTTAGTGTAGCATAATCTAGGCTATCCTTAGAATCGTCCTTATAGTAATAGCCAACCATATGCTGGTATTCTCAGGATATCTGGTGACCACCTTCAAGGCCCCTTCCTCTACCAAAATCTTCGTTTAGGAATTTCCATGTGCTAGATGTGCTTTGGGTTTGTTTTTCTGGAAGGGTTGGATATTCCAGTCAGTTTGAGCTTTATGTTAGTTAGGATATAGACAACCACCACCACCACAACAAAGTAAAAGACACCCCCACCAACAAAAAATCCAAATTAAAAACAAAACCAAAAATGCAGTGACTTAAACAAGATAGAACTTTCCGATGCTTATTTCTCTCACACGTAACTGTCAGCGATACAGGTTTGGTGAGGTACATTCTGAATATATGGCTTCCATCTCTGGGTTCAAGGCATATGACACATTTATTACTCTTTCCTACTTGGATGGAGGAGAAAGGGGACTGGGAAAAGGAAACCCAATTCTTTTAAGCTAAGACCCCAAAGTGACACACATCACTTCTGCTCACACCTCATTGGTTAAACTCATAGTCATGTGGATATGCCTAGTTACAAGGGAGGCCAGGAGATGTAGTCTCTAGCTCTCAACCACATGGCCTTCTGATTCTTGGTGGGGCACTTCTGTTACTAAAAGGAAGAAAGGGAAAGGGGATACAGGGGAAAAGACACAGTCTCTGCCATCATCTATTGTGTTGTCCTGGCAGGGGAGGAGCTCTAGCTGGTATGGAAGTTTCCTGGGACAGAGGAGCGACTGATCCTTTCTGGCTTCCACCACCAAATAGACCATTTGGGGTAGGCCCCAGGTGGAAATGGAAGTTGATTCCATTTCTCCAGTGTAATGGCTCTGTCCCAAACTGGCCAAGGCCTTCAAAGTCACAGTGCTGCCCATGTCTTCCCCCAGCCTTGGCCAGGGTGAGAATCTGTTCCAATGAGGCTGATTGCCAATGGAGGGCACAGGCAGACCGTGTAGGGTGATGGCCAAGGAGTGGTGAGGAGCGTGGGCTCTGGAGTCAGACTCCCTTGGACAGTGTGCTTAACCTCTCCTCCCCCAGCTTTGTCATCTATAAGCTTGGATAATAATGCACCAAGCTCCTAGGATTGTCCGGAGTAGTAAAGGGAATGATGATGTAAATGTGCTTGGCACAGAGCTTTCATAACCATCAGCTGTGACCACTGTCACTTCAGTGATCTGGCTGTCCCAGCGTGGGGAGGAATGGCTCCTTCGCACACAGCTTCTACTGCAAGGAGGAGGTCTCCGCTGGATGGACGGATACAGCAGGCTCCAGCAGCCTTTGGTCCTAAACCCAGAGTCGTTCTCCCACTTCTCCTTCATGACTTGTACAGACCAGCCTGCTGGTCTGTGTCTGTTCTCGTGGTACCTTCTTGCTCTTCCTTGGCACCGGGCCTTGGTCAGAGGCCCAGGTCTCAGAGAGGAGAGGGGCTATCACACCATTCCTTCCAGTAGAGTCTCTGGGTGCTTTCTGCAAATTGATTCTCCTACTCCGAAGTTCTGCATACTCAGGTCATCTGGCTTTGCTGCATCAAATAAAAGTCCTGTTGCATCTTCTACCAAGGGCTGGCCTGAACATTTGCATAACGAAGAGGGGGTAGGTTGGGTGATCCCTGTCTCCATTTAGACTGCAGCTGGCAGCTTTCCTTGAAATCCACCAACCAATCAATCAATCAGTTAATCACAATAATAATGCAAAAAAAATTTTGCATTACATAAATTCTAGCTCATGCAACCCCCATAGCAAATCTGTAACGTAGGCATCATAGAGCCAGATTTATTGAAGTCTAAAATATTGCCTTGTCCTCATCATTAACCCATTTAGGTGGAACTAACACAGGGGAAAAGAGAAAAATTTACATCCATCAGAGCTTATTTGTAAAGGTCTTTAAAAGGTTTTGAGAAATATTCTTAGATGGGATTCTTGTAGATGCAACTGACAAACTCAAAACAAACCAGAGTAAACAAAACCTGCAATTTATTGACTTATTAAGGGTGAAATCCAGACACATCTGCCTTCAGGCAGAGCTGGATCCAGGTACTCACAGGATGTCACTAGTGCTGAGCTTTTTCTGCTTTATCTCCACTCTCCCTGGGTTGACTTCCTTTCTAGGCCCACCTTCTCTTCATAGTGGCCCCAGAAACTCCAGGCTGACAGGCTACCAGCTTCCAGTCCCAGAGAAAGAAAGTTTCTCTTTCCTGATATCTTCAGAGAAAGTCCAAGGTTTGTGGCTCATTGAGCCCCTCTAAGTCCATCTGGGCCATGCCCACCCCAGAAGCTGGGGTAACTGGGAAAGAGTACACAGAAATGAATAGGATGGTTTCCCAAAGGAAAGTCGCTGTAATATTATCAGAAGGTAAAGCAAAACCAACAGATGAACTTGCGTGCGCCTACAAAATGTGGAATGATGAGAGGACATAATTTCACTGCAATATAAAATGTCCTCTCCCCATCTAATTCAGGGTCTCTCATTCTTGGCTCCATGGAGGTTAAAAATCCTGATGCTTAAGCGCATCCTAGATCAGGCATCAGAATCAAAAACAAAACAAAAAAACACACCAGGTGATTACAATGTGCAACAGGGGTTGAAAGCCAGTGCTCCAATTTCCTGGTTCTTATTATTAAAACCTTGACTTAGGAATACACTGGTGATGCCAAGTTCCAGCTCAGCAGTTCTGAGTGCTGTTGGGAGCTGTGTACCCACAGGGTGTATCTGAGCCCCCTCTCGCCCAAATGCTGAGGCAAGGGCAGGCTGCATGGAGCCTCAGGGAAGTCTCTGGACAGTCACAATGACAAGAACCTGGCTTGGCTCCTCAAGGGAAGGGATGGCACCCCAAAGAGATCACAGGCCAAGGAGCTGGTCATCACCTCTCAACACAGCTGTGGCTCTCTTAGTGCAACCCATGCCCTCTGCGGGCCCCAGGAGGCCTGATGCTGGCTGCCCCAGGGTAAAGTCCTGGCAGGATGCCAAGTGGGAGGAGGTGGTAGTGTCCTCTGAGAGAGGGGGAAATCTATCCAGAGCAACGTGGGGTTGACCTAAGGAAGAAAAGCCAGTTTCTTACCCTACTAGGACCAGTGAGTCTCTTGGCAGAGGGCGGGGTCTAAGCTGGCAAACCCAGGCTCAGCCTTCCAGCACCCACACCAGTGGCTAAGTGTTGGAAAGGCAGCAGGAAGACTTTTTTTCTGGGTGGTTGCCCGTCAGAGCCCCCTTGCTCTCTGGACCACCTTTCTTCTCATTGTAACCAAGGACCTTTCCTGGAGGTTTCGGTGGCTCCACTGTGATGTCTGGCAGATGGTCTCCTTTCGAGAGGCTACATGTCTGTGCTCTGCCTGGAGACCGTCCAGAGGGCAGAGCCTCAAGGTACCCCCAGACCTGCCCTATCCTCTCATAGTCCAAGGACACTGGCCTGGTCTGATGGGCAGCCAGTCCCAATTCACGCCTTTGGATGAGCCTCTGGATGCTCCAGGGAGGTGTTCTAGCAAGTCCGTCTCGAGAACCCTGGGTTTTGAGTGCTGCAGGGGTCTCCTCTGCTGCCAGCTTGAGGCCATCCCTAAAGTCCAGGGTCTCATGGCAGCTCTCTCAAGCTACACACTCATCTGACCCCTACTATGGCAGAGTCGAGGGTTCATCCTGGGATTTCCCGTGACTCACCCCAAGACTGTTCTTCCCAGGTTCAGATGTCCTAAATAACCAGCTAGCACTATCTGTCCCTCAAAGTTTTCTACCCCAGACTCTAACCAGAAACCTTATTTTCTCATCTGGAACCCTGGACTGGCAGTTCCAGGACATAACATAGGGTGGGGTTGGGGGGGTGCCTCCCTTGTACCTGGGCATCAGACTCTTCACCTAGCTCTTGAAGGCTCTCTTTCTCCTCTAGCCCTACACTATACTTTGAGATTCATCTTCCTAAAACAGCCCTGCCAGCACATACTGGTCTATTCATCTTTTTGCTTCGTTTCTAACTCAGAGTCACTACTATTATTTTGGTTACACTTAACTGATGCTGAGCTCCTTGCGGGTAGAAACCAGTTTGTACTTGTTTTGTGTCTCACTGTGAGGCCTAGCACCAGGCTTTGTGCATAGCAGGGTGGAAGACACTCATGGGTGTCCACCCAACAGCAACACTTTCTTGTTGGCCAAGCTAGCCTTCCACTACAGGACGTGTGGAGGAGGGAAGGTGAGACCTGCATTTGCCGGTGTCCCATGTAGCAAGGGCACTGATACATGAGCCAGTTCTTGCTGCTGGATCTTACTGGTGGAGCAGGGAAAACTTCTTTCATGTGTGAGGCAGCAAATTCCCTTATTTGGTCAATCTGTAGAAATCAGAATGGAGCCAGTAGATGCTGGCCTCAGTTCAAGCCCCTGCCTGCTCCCAGCCTTGAGCTAGGACCACTGAACCAAGGTTCTTGGTAAGTTGATGAGACCATGGCAACAAGCCCAAGGGAAGCATATAAATACACAGGGCTCTGTTTGTTCCATTTCTGATCATTTCATCAAGTCAGTGACCAACAGAAGAAGGTGAAAGTCTTTGACAATGGACCAACGCACTACTATAATTCTAGAAATAGCCTTTCCTGACCCCTCCAGGAAATCAGCGCATACCATGAAGTATGAAATGCACACATGCAGAACTGTGAATGTTATTAATGATCATAAAACCACCCCACTCCTTTGAAAATCTAAGCCTTATTTCCGACACAATTACCCCTATAGCAGACTGGTTATTCATGGTGGAAAGATGTATTTCCTTCCCTTTGTTAAACTTTACCAGTTATTAACTTTACTGAATGAGAAGCTTCTTGTATTATGGACAAGTTGAAGCTTTTCCAGGAAGGGAGAGCTGCACATGGAAATCCTCCAGCCCGGGTCTGGAGGTATCCGGCAACAGCCTCTGCTAAGTTAGAGGAATTCTCTCTGTCAGGTCCACTGATGCCCATCTAGGAGTAGAAGTTGGTATCTTGGCCAGGCAGGATCTGAAAATTGTATGTTCTTGGGCACTAGAGTGAGGTAACTCGACCCTCACCCCCACTCAGCATCTATTTGCAGGTGCTGAGTAATACAATGGAGGAAATGGCTTGGTAAGCTCTGGAACCTGTAGGGTAAGCTGTGCAACCACATGTTGTCTGACAGACTGGCTGTCTGGGCATTCTGGAATCCCCTTATTCTTTCACCACTCGTTTCAATAGGAACAGCCAATCAGGGCATCTTCCCAAATACTGAAACTAGAACTGAGGAAGATCAGCTTCTCTCTCGAGTTCCTGGACAAGTAAACTCAAGAGGGGTCAGTGATCACGTTTCTGCAAAAGCCAATCTACCAAGACAGAAGACACCAGAGGAGAAGTACAGAGGAACATAGAAGCAAGTGGAAGGGAGGGGCTTCTTGGCTTCCCTACGCTCTAGTCTGGTCTCTATTCATAATCTAGCCCTGAGGCCTGGCTGCCTCTCTGCCTTTAGTTTCCAGGACACATCCCTGGATCCTCATTACAAATGTCTTTCACTTAAGAAAAAATTTACACTTGCTTGAGTAGTTTTCTGTAACTTTCAATCAAAAGACTAAGACTAGTAAGTCTAAGAGACTAATAAGACTAATAATCAGAGACTATTACGCATATCACTGGATATTATGTAACCATTAAAGATTGCTTATAAATAATCTTTTATGTCAAGAGAGAATATTTATGATAAATGGTGAATCATTAAAAAAAGCAGCCTGTAAAAATTATATAAACAGTGTGATCTTCATAGTGTAAAACAATGGAGGTGTGTAAACCATCAAAGCATTGTGGTTATTCCTCAGTAGTGGGATTATGGGTGAGTTTCATTTTCTTCACTGTGCCTTTCTATGTAGTTTACATTTTTTTTTCCATAGAGTATATATTACTTTTATAATTATAAATAAGATTTATTTATTTATTTATTTTTTTTTTTGATTTATTTATTTAAAAGTAAAAATATCTAAAAATCTTTACCTTCTCCCTCCTGCCTGCAGTGGAAGGCACTCCTTGGGTCTAAGTATAGTCACCCATAAATTCAAAACACACCTAGAGAACTTGTGAGAGAGCAGGGTGGGTTAAAGAGTCTGCTAGGAGAGAATTCACTCAGCAGAAGTCAAGTTCACTAAGCTGGTGCATTAATGGACCTATGGACTTCAAGGAGGAGAGGAAATTCCAAATACAGCTGGGTGCCCATCACTCAGACCTGCCCCCAACCAGTCTCCTGTGGCTCAGGTCCCAGCAAGAGCATAACTTTGCTAAATACTCAGGGACGCAGAGGGGTAAAAGCAGCCCTCACTTGGGGATCCTTTAACAGAATGCGACAAGCCAACTCTCTCCCCATTTTTCTATAGACCTCTATACAGCTTTGACACCCTGAAGTCTGGGATATTGGCGGTGGTGTTGATGGTGGTGGCAGCAACACATGGCAGAGATGGCAGCGTGTTCAAGAGCAGCTGCAATCATGCATGCAAAGTACAGCAGTGCCCAGCAGATGCAATGCCAGTTTCTAATTAATGCAATGGCGTGAAGGAGTCCCACAGAATCTACAGTGATGTCTGGCAAAGCCAGCACGCCTGGGGTTTGGCAAGTCCAGTGGTATAAGAAGTAAAGAAACTAGAATAGGAACAAAGGAATAAACTGTGGCTAACTGGACAGCTAAAATGGAAGCTGAAAGCTGAAACAATCCCAGGAGCCCTCAGTAGACTGCCAATACCTCGTTGACCAGAATTTTGCTACATGGCCACCCTTGCAAAGAGAAGGTTGAAAAAGCAAGTTTTCACCTTCTCTGTTCTTGCTCTAGAGGCAAGGAAGAGTAGGAATGGAACGAGTCTTGACTTGACAAGGGTAAGTTAAAAATCAGTACCAAATTAAATATAGACAAATATTCTGGAGAAAAAACATCTAGAAGAATTCTGCACTCAGACTGTAGTTTTACGACCCATAAAAATAAAATGTCTTATCCTTAAATCAAAAAAACAGCGAACGGGTGTTCATTTATATGTTTTAAATTGAAATACATTGTTTAACACATGCCTATGTCATTCTTTATGACTTCCCCCAGGAACTCTCATTTTTCATTTGTCAGCTATGGATCTCATCATATCCAGTAGATAGAGTAGAATTCTATATTTGTTCTTTATTTGGAAAAGAGATTTATTCTGTTAAAATTGATGCTCATTATACATATTGAAATATACAAAGAATAAAGTAAAATACGACTATTAGGGTGAACTTCCTCCCAGACATCTCTTTGTGTACCTATTAGAATATGACACAAGTGGGATCACGCTGTTCTCTTAGCTCCCTTTTTGCACTCAGTTATATGTTTCATAGGCAAATTTCCATATCATCAAATAGAGATTTACGTCATCACTTAATATATTATCTATATGGATGTGCCATAATTCTTTAACCAATGATTTAACCCTAGTGAATGAACATTGAGGTAAACACCCATTTTTTTCACTATTATAAACACAGCTGAGATGAAATCCTTATCTTTAGATCGCTGTCTGCTTGAACAATTATTGTCTTGAGGAAAATGATAAGAAGTGGGATTGTTGGGTCAAAGGTACACTTGCTTAAAACGTTCATTCCTTCCATCCTTGTGCACTCTAAAAAGGCTGGAGCAATTTATGTCACCACCAGCAGAGCATGAAAGGGCTGAGCCCCAGCCCCTCACCAGTCTAAGGTTTTGTCATTCTTCTGTTTCCAAGAGTAAAATTTCAGAAGAATTCTCTTCATTCATCTTTTGTCTACTGTGGGCTTTTTGTAGGTGCTTTTTTGCATAGGTTCCATGCTGCGTTTTTTCCTGCTTGCTCATCTCTAATTGAGGGCAGTTCTATTAGGGGCTACCATTTGCTTAAAAATGGTATAAGTGAAATCTCCCTGACTCTCTTCCCTCTTGGATCTTCTGATAGGATTTGAGTTGAAAGGCTAGACTCTAATCATGACTTTCGCCCACTAACTTATTCACTTGCTGGAAAAAATTTAGTGAAGGCATAGAGCCCTGATTTCCCTCCCAAATTGTCAGCCCTCTTGCCACCTGGGGGAGTTTGGGTTTCTAAGAAGGCTGGCCACTTCGGCGAGAAGTTGGGCGAGTGATGCCCCATGTTCATCAGATGAAACTGCTCCTCTTTCATAGGAGGATGTGGTTGAGACAAACAAAAGGTGACCCAACCACAAGTAAAATCTGCTTACAACAATCCTCCTGGCTCACTGGGTCCTGCCTGAGAAGGGCCACCTCCTAGCTCACTGGTGTCCAAGTGCCGTCCCCAGGGACAGGAAGGGTTAGGCCTGTCCTTGGCTAACCCCACAGCTCAGAATGAACATAATTCTATCTGACCTGGTCTCTAGGAAGAAAAGCTGATGTCTCTGACCTCAGGTTCTAGAACCATACCCTTAAAGACAAGATGTTACCCTTAGCTGCCACAGCACTGTCCTCTTAGGGCACAACACGCTGTCTCTGGCTGCACTGGACATACCTATTCCCTGCCTGTGGACCTACTCTTTCTGCTTGGAAGGCTTCACTTCACATAGGGGGTCTCTTCACTCAGAAAGCCATCTGTTAACAGGTAAATGGGACCAGGCCCGCCACAGGAGTGGCCAGATATCATCCATAATAATAATCGTGAGTGAGCAACTGGTAAAGTTTTCTGTCTAGAACCAGAGCCCTGATAGACTGGTAGAGAATCCCTGTGAGAATCACAGTTTGTATTTGAGGAACCCCATCTACCAGCCCTTTAAAGAAGTAGAGATGGCTAATTGCACGCCAAGACCAGGGCCATGGACTAATGCCATGATCTCTCTCAGCCTTCCACCTCTGTATTAGCTTCCTACTGATATCACCACAAATGCAGGCACTTAACGCAACACCCATTTATTACATCCTAGTTTGTAGGCCTGGAGCTGGACATAGGCCCCAGCAGGCTAAATTCAAGGTGCGAGTGGGGCTCTTCTTTTTGCTGGACGTGCTGGCTTAGGATCACTTCCAGGCTCACGCAGGTTGTTGGCAGAGTCCAGTTGCTCGTGGTTGTAGGACTGAGGTCCCCATTTCCTTGATGGCTGTTGGCCAGGGGCTCTCAGCCTTTAGAAGCCACCCACATTCCTCGGCTTATGTCCCCCCTTCAAGTCTGTCTCCTGTCTTATCTTCCCTGCCTTCTTTTATGCCACATCTCTCTTCAGCTGGGGAAGTTTCTTCTCTTTTGAGGGTTTATGGGATTATATTAAACCCACCCGTACAACCCACAACAATCTTTCCATTTTCAGATCCATAGTTTTAATTATAAATGCAAGGTCCCTCTTGCCCTGTAACTTAATATCTTCACAGTTTCCAGGGACATCAGAAGTGGGGGACACTTTTTGGATATTTGGACTACCATGATCTCTTGGGCCAGGATTAATCCAGGAGCAAGAATCTCTTCAAAGATCAGTCTGAGGAAGACTTGCATGATCCGCTCCTCTTCATCCCCCTTTCCACACACCCATTCACCTCCCTAGGACCAATTGGCTCAGGCATCCCAGCCAAAAATCTCACCAGACTCATGCCACAATGCATCATGCTCCAGGAGAGGCTGAGCACCTGGCATAGCCCACTCCCTCTGGAGAGCTGGGGGCAAGGCTGGAACGTTCACCCCAGACCCTGAGCTTCCCAATCTGTCAGCTCACTGCTATTTCCTGAAGCAGAGCCAATATGCCTGGGAGGATCCCAAGGACTTTGGGCTTTAGTCCAATGTGCCCATAAGTAGAAGGCTCTGCTTTCCCTTTACAGGGACCATTAAAGACTGGGGTTAAAAGTTTCAGTATAAATATTGTAATGGTATTACAGCCAGGGAGGCTAAAATACTATCCTGCCAATCAGTCCGCTCATTGCTATCCCATATAGGGAAGAGTAGCAGGATGAGAATTAAAAAAATGCCTTTTTTTTTTCATTAGCCTTATTAGTGGCTGATACTCAAATCAAGAAGCTGGTAAGAGGATGAATGTAGGAGATGGCTGAGGTCTAAGCAAGATCCCCCATTGGCCCTCCTCTTGAAACTAATTCAGGAGCAGCAAGTACAGGTACATGTCCAGACAGTGAGGAAGCCCCACTCTAACTTACTCATTTAACTACATATTCAGGGAGAGACCCAGGGCCAGGCCCATGCCCAGGTGGCAGCATGGCCTGGGGTGCTTACTACGTACCTGCAGGAAGCAGAAGCATCGTAAGCCCCAAAGACCAAGACCTTCCTAGGCACAAGGTAGGAAGTTGAAGGAAGAAAGCAGAACCAGGGGTGGGTGCCATTAAAGTATGATAATCCCATTCACCAATAAAATGTGCCCCAATGAACATTCTGGACTCTGGCCTGTAAGGTTAGCAACTATTCTTTCCTTGGGCAGGGTGGGGAGATAAGAAGAAGCTAGAAGGAGGCTGTGCTGGGGTGTGAAGAGTAGGCAAAGCAGTGTATCCCTAGGGCCCACCTTCATCTATTTCTGGTCTCAACCAGAAATTGAAGGCTGCCCTTCCATTTCTGGGGATAGAGGGTGTGGGTGCTTGCTGACTCACATGTTTGTGAGGCCAGGCTCTTGAAAACCATGTGCCCTGCCACCATGACTTCTAGCTGACCACACTTGCCAGTGGAGGGACGCTTCACCCAGAGAGAGCCACTCAGCCAAAGACCTGCGATGGTTTCGACACTTTGAGACCTCCAGGCCTATAATGTTGGGGATAAGCTGCACCTCAAAATGTCAAGGGCATCCTAAACTTCTGAGATTCCAAGGACTATGCAGAATTTTTGTGCCAAATTTCTGTACTGAGCTCTTCCTGGCTTGGGTTTGGGGAACACAGATGGTTTCCTGTGTTCAACAAATGATCAAGATTCTCTCCAGGAAGTTTTCACTGCTGCCCAGGTGAGATTAGGTATCCAACCTGGTGCTTCCCTGCCTGCCCCATACTCTACTGAAATCACCTTTATTGCTCTGTCTCCTAATACACTGAGTGCCTCAAGACCAGAGACTGTGCTTTTTCTCCATCATTTCCCTAGGCTAGTGTAAGAGGTCACATAGTGGGGACTCAGCTAACAGCTGTTGATGAATACTGATGGTTGAAATACCCGCCTTACCCCATCCTTGGAGGCAGCCCTCATCACAGTCCACAAAACCCTGTCCAACCTTCAGCTCTCCAGGCTTGGCACTTTCTAGAAGGACAGCTTTTTCATGGTCTGTACAGTCTTTCAGAAGCTCTCCCTGATTCACATAGTCTGAGCCAGTCACCATCTATATGGGGCATTCTACATTGGAACTCCCTAGGACCTACTCAGATAAATGAGGCAGATTTTTTGCCATTTCTTTAAATTGTTGAAAACACCAGAACCCGTGGGACCAATGATTGCTTTTAGAAGTTGCAACACTTGGCCAGCCTGCTATTCAGTTCTCCTCCTGGCATTTGGCTGCCATTCCACCTGCCTGACCCTCTTTACTATGCTCTGCTGGTTCCAAACACTCAGTTTTTTCATCTACAAAGGAATAAGGATGAGATCCGATGCTTTGTTGCTTCTACTTTTAAAACGAATGGGGAGGAAGATCATGTAAAGATTCCCTGGAGAGAGCCAAGCCTGATGCCCTAAGCAGTGAGTTGTACCCAACCTCATTACTTCATGGAATATCCCGACTCCATACCTACCCCCTCCATACCCCCTGCTCCACCCCAGGCAACTACCCAGTGCCTATAATTTTACCCTCTGCCTCACTCTCCTTGGCCTCAAACCCAGCTGTAATTTCTATGCATCTTGTTCCTCATTCCCTGCTTTGCCTCCCTGGCACTGACCTTATTCCAATGTGTAGGTTAGACCCCTCTGTGCACATCGCCGACCATTCCCTAGTCCCTAGCTTTCAGACACCATTCAAGGCTGGTTCCGTGCTCTCCCCAGAACCCCTTTCCAGTCCCACCCTGAGACGGCCTTGCAGATGGAAGAGGGAGTGACTATGTGACTTGGAGGAATATGATCCAAGCAGGTGACAAATCCCAGGAATGTAGGACACTTTTTGATATCATGCTAAGGTGAGTAGAGACTAATGTAAAATAAAGAAGGCCTTCTACCTTTTCATCTGCCTCCCCCACCCTCCAGGTATCATATCATCATCATCTGCTCAAATCAGAAGTCTCACATCCTTCTTGTTTGTTTTTTCTTACTTTGAGTAAAGTATATTGGCAAGAAATTGCAGGGGGTAAGGAGAAATCAGTTCCTAGAGGCTTTTGAGCAAAAAAATGACATGATCAGAGTTGCTCTGTGGTAAAACTATCATGGCAGTAGAGGCTGGGAGTACCGGCCCAGGCCATGTGAGAGATCTAAATTTGAATAGAAGGGTGGCAGGGAAACGTGGTGATGGTCATGGTATGACAGGCACAGACTATTACAGAAGTGAAACTGCAGGACATAGGAAGGACGTAGGAGGTCAAATTTGGGGAGGGGGAATATCAATGAAAATACCAAGATGATCAGCCTAGGAGTGGGACCATGGTGGTAGCATTAACAAAAATACCAACTATGAGAAATATATGTTTCTAGGAAATCATTTTGAGTTCCCTTTCTGATATGTTGATTTTGTGGTTTGGGTGGGATACCTAGAGAGAGCCGTCTAGCAAGCAGCTGGGACTCTCACAATCAGTTTGGGAGAGGGGAGGGTTGTAGCTCCAGCTACAGGAGTCCTCTGCTTAGAAAGGAGCCACTGGAAAGAAAAAAGAAAGCAGGCTTAAAGGGAAAATTGCTGACTGCCCTTCTGACTGGCACACTTTTTTCTTATACCTGGTGCTCAAACTATCCATCATTGAGTGACTAACAACCTCAAAACTTAGTGGCTTAAAACAACAGCAGTCGTTTTATTGTCAATTTTTCTGACAATATCCTGGTTCTGAGGATTGACTGTGCTTAGTTGGGTTGTTCTTGCTCAGGATGTCTCAAGTAGTTGTCATCAGACGGTGATTAGGGCTGAAATAACCTCATGTGTCTAGAGCTCAGGCTGGGAAGAATCCAACAGGTGGGGACTGGAACAGCTGAAGCTCCCCAGACATCTCCCTCCCTTCCTCTCTCCCTTCCATCCTCTCTCTTCCTGGTCTTTCCAGTATGGTGGGTCAAGTATGCTGGTGACCAGGCTTTTCACATGGTGGCTTCAAAGATTCCTGTCTCAAGTGAGAAAGAGAGCCAGGAGGAAGTCTCATCCCTTTTTATGCCCTAGCCATAGAAGTCACACTGCGTTATATCTGCTACATTCCAGTCCTCAAAGCCTTCATAAAATCCCATCCAGGTTCAAGAGGAGGTGGTACAGACGCCACCTCTCCGTAGGCAAATGAAAAGGTTCTGCAAGAACTTGGGAGACCAGAAATATTTTTCAGTTATTCCAGGAAAAAAAGCCTCCTTCTTTTTCCAAAACATAGTGTAAAAAGCCTCCCCAAACCTAATGGTTGGTATAACTCCCACTCATCAGTATCCTAGCATTTTATAGCCCTATAGCAACACTTGACACTATAGGCATTTCAATCTAATTATATATGCAGGCATCTGTCTAAATTGTAAGACTTTATAAGCCAAGGCCCATGTCTTGTTCTGTTTTGGTGAAGCACCAAGTAGCAGGTAGATAGAGCTTACTGATTTAAATTTAATTTCAAGCCATGTGGAGAGAAATGAGTGCAGAACCCTAGAGAAAACCTGTATTTGGGGACATTGGAAGCAAAACAGCCAATGACGGAGTCTTTAGAGAGTGTTTTCAAGACCAAGCTGTAATAGTCTTTGCAAAAATATCCTGGGCATTTTCCTTACCTGTGTCTACAATAATTAGCAATATCTGAAAACCCTCCACAATTAATACTTTGTAAGTAATAGTTGCCAAACAAGTTCTTTCTTTTCATAACAGGAAACTTCTGAATAATTAAATCTTGAAATAAATTGTAACCACAAAATAGAACCAAAGCTTGCAAGGATATATTTTTTTCCTGCCCAGAAACTTATGGTATGTCAGGGCATAGCTTCAGCAGTAATAAAATAGTCTTAATACAGAGATATTATTTTATGCCTATTAAATTGGGAAAGCTTTTTAAAAGATGTGTAAAATGGTGTAGTGCTACCAAATGGGTTGCTACTTTTTTGACAGAAAGGTAAGTTGGGCAAGCTTTCTGTAGGATCGAAGACTTTATTTTTTTTTCAAGTTTATAAATTTATTTTTTTTATTGGTTTTCAATTTGCCAACATATAGAATAACACCCAGTGCTCATCCCATCAAGTGCCCCCCTCAGTGGGATCAAAGACTTTAAAGAGTTCATTCACTATAATGTAGTAACTCCACCCTACAAATTTTTTCTAAGGAAATAATCCTGGGAGGGCAAAAATTCATTTCGAGGTTGTTTAACAAAGTCTATCTTATGGAAGTAAAATACTGGAAACAAGCTAAATGTTCAGAGGTTGGTTAAATAGATTGTTAATTCATTTGCTGAAATTATGTGGCCTCTAAAAATGATGTTTTTGAGGCTATCTGCCAAGACTATGCTCACAATATGATGTTCTCTGGAATTCAAAGTGCCTAAATCATAGCAAGTAATATGAATCTAGTTTTGTTCAAAAATTATATACGTATAAAGAAAAGAATAAAAGCAAATTCCACAAAATGTTGACAGCAGTTATTGTCTGAGTAATGGAATTACAGGCCGTTTAAATAGCTTTCTCTATGCTTTTCTGCCTTTCTTCTTATTATTTTTTACAATAAACATGTAATACTTCTGTAATCGTGGGGAGAGGGGCAGAGGAAGGGAAATGCACTTTTCAAAAAAGACCCAGTATTGCTTCTGTGACTGGCTAGGTGATTTAAAACATGGAGAAATGTTTTTCTGGAAAAGAAATTAAATAGTTTATGATAAAGGTCTTGATATAGAATAACTCTTAAAAAAAAAAAAAAAAACCTAACATGCAAGAAACCAGCCTGGACACACACAGAAGTGCTATCTCGGAGGTGTGAAATTTCACACATGCCAAAGCTTGTGCAGCCCCACTGAGTATTTCCTTTAATGACACAGGGGGACTTGGGGTCCTCTGGCTGTAACTAAGACACGCTCTAATGGGCGGCAGGAGTGCTGAGCTGTGCCTTTCTGGTTGTAGGAACTTCCTGGGTAACAAGGACGAAGTCCATTAACCTCTGGAGCTCCTTAAGTCCCTCTCGGATATGGAAATCCTCTAACATCAATAGGGCGCCTCAGGGAAAGAGTGGAAGGGAATAAAAGCTACAAATAAGGTGGCTTTCCACAGCCACCCCGGCCAGCCAGTGGGATGGGAAACACTACACAACTGCCTCCGATTGAACTGCTAAGATCCTTGGCGAGGGATCTTCCCAGGTTCCCATGTCACAGCCCTCTCACTGCAGCACTGCTGGAGTACGTGCTCCGGGAATGGCTGAGCTCTCCGCACAGGCAGATGGAGCTGCCTGGGACCCATCGCTGCTCCTCTGATAGGAGGAGCCTCTGCTGCAGGAACCAGTTACCGTAATGCCATAAAGCTGTCTGTTCTTGGCAATGCATCATGCAGTGGTGACAGGCTCATAAAACCTAACTTCCCTGTGGACACCGAATGCTAGCCCTGAGGGCGTGTATGGCCAGTACGCAGGCCCTTCCCAACTTGCAAGCGAGTTAAGATCCTAAACCTTGTGTGTGTGTGTGTGTGTGTGTGTGTGTGTGTGTGTGTTTCTTTTTTCATATTTATTTGGGAGAGAAAGAGAGAAAATGAGAGAGAATGTAGTGGGGAGGAGGAGAGGGAGAGAGAATCGCAAGCAGACTGCGCTGAGCTCAGAGCCCAGTTGGGGGCTTGATCTCAAGACTAAGATCACAACCTGAGCCTAAACCAAGATTTGGGTGCTTAACCCACTCCACCACCCAGGTGCCCCCTAAACCTTGTTTGCAAAGCAATCCCTAGGAACCTGGAGTGCCAGGGAAACCAGGTGATAGATACAGCACGGTACATGGCACATAGTATGTACTCAGTAAATATTTGATGACTGGTGATACCAGGTAGGGACCAAGGTCCAATTCTAGTCCTTAGATACATTTGAACCAAATGTAGCCAAAAGCTACATATTTTTCAATATAGGAAAGAACTTTGCTTAATGTTAGCAATTAAAATAACAGACCATCCATTGCATTAAATAATTCAATAATTAATCTTCCATGTATTTATCTTAATGTGTTCATTGGGAAGTAAGCAGGCTTAACTAGAGGAAGTTGAAAGTGAAATTTCTAGCAGAGACTAAGAAAAAATCTAGGCAGTCTAGAGACAGGGTTCAGAGATGAGAGGCACTAGGTTTTTATTATTTTGCTTTTATACCTTTTATGTAAATGAAATAGCACTTCCCTTTTGGTTGGCAGCCAAGATCAGGGTCATTTTACAATGATTACAAGAAAAAAAAAAGAGGAGGAAAGAGAGAGGGGAAAAAAGGCAGCGTTAATCCACACTAAGACTTAATGTAGTCACATGGACTTCTTGCCACACACCTGGGGAGGAGCCAGGACCAGCACACAAATCTAAGATTTAGGACCTGAGTCAGCCCCTCCCCAGCTCTGTGAGTTGGGATTAGAGACATCTAATGCTGAAGCAGAAGAGTACCTGTTTCGTAGGGCTATTGGGATATTAGAAGAGATCATGCATTTAAGCACTCATACACTGGCACATAATACATTCTAAATAATGTTCATTATTATTATTATCATAACCCTAATTACTATATTGGGTTTTCCTGGTCTTTTTCTCTAAACTCTAAATTTCACGAGGAGAACCCATCTGCCTGTGTTGTTCGCTACTATATCCCCAGCATGTAGCAAACCTGGCACATGACAGAGGTTCAACAAGTATTTGTAGGGGAGAATTGACTTGTTCTCATTGTTTGGTATGGTCAGTGGCAAAAATCTTTTGATTTTACCCCTTCTAACTCCCTTTGGGCTCAAGAGTTTCATAAGAAACTATAGACATCACGACACTTCACCCCTACATATTACTGTCCACATCTCTAAAAAGTAGGACTTTTTCCTCTATAGTCATTATCATAACCAATAAAATTAACAGTAATTCCTAAATATCCTATGATACCTGGTCCACATTCAGATTTCTTCCATCAGTCCCTCAAATATGCATTACGGCTGATTTCTTCACATCAGGACCAAATAAGAGATCAAAATGACATTTGGTAATTAGCTCTATTCTCTCTGTTTTGATCTAGTCCCACTCTTTTTTCTCTGACACTGATTTCCTGAGGATACAATAGCCCATCTTTTGGATTTGCCTGATTGCTTCTTTGAGGTGACCCCTAACACTTTGGTGTCATGGAAGCTCAATGGAAAGTCCTGATGTGATTCAGGTTAAATATTTTTATCCAGAAAAGCTCATAGGTGATGCTGTGTACTTAGCAATGCATCACACCAGGAGGTACACAGTGCCAGGCTGGCCTACTATTAATGATGCTAAGATTGATCATTAGGTTATGGTGGTGACGGCTTAATCCTTTCATTGCAGAGTAAGCCCCCCTACCCCCTTGGAACTAGCAACGAAACTGTGGGATGATAATTGGTACCTTGTAAATATGTAATGCACTATCAACCTTTGCTGGACGGTTTTAGCATCCACTGATGATCCTTGCCTGAATCAATTATCCCTATAGGGGTTGCAAAATGATAATTTTCCAATGTTATCATTCTTTGTTTATTAGCCTGCCTTCTTCTGTGAAACAGAGCTTTCCATTGTCAGCAGGTGCGATTTTGTGACTTTGAAATACAGTTCCTGATGGAAAGACAGGATTTATATGTGTGAGTTTCTATTCATTTTTTTTTTTTAAAGATTTTATTCATTTATTTGAGTCGGGGCAGAGGCAGAGGGAGAAGCCGACTCCCTGCTGAGCAGGGAGCCAGACCTGGAGTTCCATCCCAAGACCCCAAAATCACGACCTGGGCCAGAGGCAGACTCTTAGCTCACGGAGCCACCGAGGCACCCCAGATGTGAGTTTTTAAAAATCAATTTTCAAAAGAAAAGTTGTTGGTAAACAGCAATTTATTTTACATGATGGAGTCCAAGCAGAGTTTATGAAAGGGTTTTCCTCTCCCCTGTGGCCCCCTATAAGTATCTTAGCATTAGCCTGGCTAGGGACTGGGGGGCTGAGGACCATGGCAGCTGCCCAGACTGGTTACTTAGTGGAAATCACACCTCCGGTCTTGCCCCTTCATTCCTCACATTCCTTCTCCAGTTGGCTGATCCTAAATCTAAGATAAAACGTGGGCTCCCATGTCTCAGAAGGTCTTGGTTAGGGAATTTACAAACGTAGTGCTAATCTCCCCTCTACAATTAGAAATATCTCCTGATGCGACTTTCCAGTGCTTCCCTAGGAAGAATATTCCACAGGCTGATGGGATTCAGGGTCCCTTATTTTTCTCTTGGGCTGAAATTTTTATTTTAAGCATTCCAATGAGAGCTCTTCACTCTGAAACCTCAAATCAGAGTAAATAACTCGCCTCCTTCCCCCGCTGACTACACTGTGTCCATGTGGCTGGGCCATCCCGGCGTAAGCGCTGGCTTCCCCTGCAGACCCAGCAACACAGCCTGTTCTGGAACAGCCGGTGCCCGCCTCCCCCACGCCCAGCACTACACCCCCGGCCCCTTTCCAGCCCCCCCCCCCATCAGATGCAGAGTGTCCTACCCTCTCTCTGACCCCTGTGCCGCCACGCTGCAACATAAGCCCCCATCTAATTGCCGCTCTGCCTCTCTCAGCAGAACTTGACCTCTTTCTGGGCTCCTCTCTTAAAGCAACTGTCTGTGTTTTTCGTGATGTTTGCCAAGATGTATTAGCTTGAACTCTTCCCGGATGAGGCTCGTTGTACTACTTTGTCTTCAAACCTCTGAGGCTGCAGGTTCAAGAACGCAGCCCTGGTTGGGGATTAAGTTTTTAGGCTGGGAGCCTGGAGCCCACCCGACTGGGAGCTCCTCCGACTGCCCCACTGGTGCCCCGCGAGACCTGGCCCTTTAAGAAGGGGACACTTTCTGGTTCCAACTGCAAACCTCAGTTGGAAGTTCAAGCCACAATTTGAACACACTGGTCCTGCCCAGAACGCTGCTGCCCGGCCTTGGGTTGACTTTCTCCTACAAGGCTGTCATCCTCAAACTCATCCCACGCTAACACAAACATCTCCTTTTAAACCCTGAAGTCTGAGAGCCTCCACCCTGAAAGGAAGTTGCATGCCAAGTTCCGGGCACCCTCAACTTCTCTAGGCTGTCAGCTGTTGCTCCGACTCAATGCCCCCAGGATTCCTTTCCGACCACCCCAAGATGTCATCTCTGTGTCTCCCCTAATCCTTCCCTTCAAAATCAAAGTGCTCAGGAGACAGAGTTGAGTAGGGGAAATGCCGAGTGATAAGAATGCTAATCAGAATGAAGGGAGTTTTCCAGCATTTGCCTTGCTAGCCAAAAAAAAAAAAAAAAAAAAAGTCATCTATAAAAAGCACTGGAAGGCTTTTTCTTGCAGCCCGGGGCCTTTGCCAGGGAACAGATTTCTCTCCCCCATCTCAGTTTCTTCCAAGCTCTGTTCTTGTGTGTTCTCCTTTTTTTTCTTTTTTCTCTTTTCTTTCTTCTTTCTTTCTTTCTTTCTTTCTTCTTTCTTTCTTCTTTCTTCTTTCTTTCTCTCTTAATAGAGTCCTCTCTGTCTGGGAACACAATCCAGGGGAGCCAGAGGGGCTGAGCTGTGCAGGACCTGGAAATAGAGGCCACCCACTGCCCCCCCTGAGGGGTTCCCTGGACCATTGGGGGTTACAGTAGGGAGATCCCACTCCTCTGCCTGGTGGGTCCCATACAGGTCATACCCAGAGTTTCCTGCTGCTTTTTCTAGCCCCTTCCCCATTTCCTTCTTCTTGAATTCCCTCCAGAGCAAGCCCTTGCCTTTGGGGGCAAGATGACCAAGGGAGTCAGAAGGCCCCAGGCTGCCTCCTCGCACCCTTTCCTGACACTTGGTTTTTGACAAGGCTGATCTGTGCAGCTCAGCACATCCAAGGATGGCCTTCTCCCTCACTCCATTGTCTGGATGCACAACCCAGTGTCTTTGTAAATAATATAATCTCAAGAGGCTTGCTGCTATAGAGAGAGGGATAAATAAATCAACATGTAAATAAATCCCCAAGAGCAGGAGAATGGACTAGGACTTTGCGCAACTGTGATAAAGCATTTTAGAAGATGGATGTTGCTGTATTTCTGGGGAGGTCTGATTGCAGGGCTAGAGTTCCAGCCGTGGGCTGTGGGAGACAGAAAGTGAGCCGTGACTGAAATTCCCTCGCGCATTGATTTGGCTTAAATATATTCCAGGAGCCAGTCTAATTGCTGGTTCGGTCTTAGGCTTTGATTTTCCTTTTCTCAATTCCCTGCATGTCAAATGGTTTTTTATCAAGAAGCCCTAAGCTGCCCTCTGTCCTATTGAGAATTTGTCCAGATTCATGATGGACTCTTCTGAGAACACAGCGCTGGGAATTCGGCCTTGACCAAAGGAAGAACCAGACATTCCCTGCCTGGGAGGAGCACGCTGGTCATCTCCAGGGGAAAAGGTAGTTAATTCTCATTTCGAAGTGGAAATACAAGTGGCAGGCTCTTACCGTTTACACAGACTTGGAGCCACGTTGCTGCTGGGCTGGAGTCCAGGAGAAGGTGAAAGGAGAGCTTCCAACCTTGTGAGTCCCCTTGCACCACCCAGCCAGCGCAGCGGCCACAGACACTGACCTCTCCAGTCTGACCCCATGATGCTCTGGCCAGTTCGCCCTGACTACCATAGTGAATGAAGTCTGCTGCTTGGGGACCCAGTTTGGTGGGTCCTGTGTCCATCTACAAGAAGAGGGGAGAAGAATTAACCAGCTTTCCTTGAGTCTCTCACCTACCACCTCAAGCTCTTCTCTAAGTGGAGAGTGTTCTGGGTCCTCACCAAACTGCAAGGAGATTTTGATTAAAATCCATCTATTCCAAATGTATGAGCAGAACCCTGGCTCAACAGACCCTGTAAACCACCTGGTGCATGTTGATCCCAATCCAGGTGGTTGTATCTGCTGAGCACCCACAACAGGGGCAGAACAGTAGGAGTGAGAATGGAACCTCTCACCTATAAGATGCTTTGAGTCATTACCTGTGGAGTTTGAGGTGGGTGACTGGAGTTGGAGGGGTACACAGGAGAGGTAAGTATTATTGCTCACCTATGTTCATGTTTTTATTTCCTATTCATGTATGTATTTCTCTCCATGAATCCCATGGCCCTGCCAGCTTCACTCCAGTGTCCTGGTCTCTACTGCCCATGCAAATACTCCCATAGCCCACCTCAGTAGGAACCAGGCAAACCTGCAATCTCTGAGCCATCCTGGCACAGACCTTGCCAAGTATAAAGACTGGTTTTCAAAGCCTCTACCCAGGTCTGCAGGTGCTCAAAGGCGCATCAGATCTTCACCACATCATGAGGCTTTTTTTTGCAGAGGGAAGCTCAGGACCAACGAGGCTTGTCAGGGGTGAACGTGATGACGATATGGGGTTGCCATTTGCTTCTACTTGATGCCAGCTCTTGGATCAGCTCAGATCATTCCTAAGATTCACAGAAGTGGCCTTGCTGGAAGTACATCCTCATTCACATCAGGAACCAGAAGAAAACACTTAGTGTGGTAGTCATTAATGCTATTCACCAAATACTCTTGGTTCTTTGCCTTTGGGACACATGGCATGGTTGTCTTTCCTTATCCCATTGTGTTTGAGTGTGAGCATTTGACTAGGTTTGACAAGCTGGTCTCTTGGACCAGGAGTGATCATCCATTTCAGACACATCCACAGACCACCTGGCCTGAGTACCTCCCCCAGGTACTCAGAATAGTAACGTGGACTTCTGAGGCCTTGCATCTTTCATGATGACCTGAAATATCTGTAGGTCATAAGCCAAATGATAGGCTCAGGAAGCCCAAGGTATAGTGGGCAGAATGCCCGCTCCAACAAGAAGCCTATATCCCAATCCCCAAGACCTGTGAATGGGTTACTTTACATGACAAAGAGGATTTCACAGTTGTGATTAAATTAAGGATGTGGAAATACAGAGATAAATCCGGATTATATGGAGGATCCAATGACTAGTGTCCTTACAAGTGAAAGAGGGAAGTAGGAATATCAAAGTCAGAGAGAGATTTGAAGATGCTAAGCTGCTGCCTTTGAAGATGGAGAAAGGAGACAATTTGCCAAGGAATGCCGGTGGCTTCTAGAAACTAGAAAAGGCGAGGAACCAGATTCTCCCTCAGTCTCCAGAAAGAAGGTAACCCTGCCAAAACTTTTATTTTAGTCTAGTAAGACCCATTTTGGAGCCCTCCACAGTTGTAAGATGACATATTGGTGGTGTTCTGAGCAACTAAGTTTGTGGTGATTTATAACAACAGCAGTAGGAAACTAATACACAGTGGAAAACCCGTTCCTGCTCCTGAGAACTCTCAGGGAACCATACCCAAACTTGCCATGCTACGTATTGGATAGAGCACCTGGAGGCCCCAGCAATTGTACTATAACTATGTGGCCTCTCAGTAGAGCCTCATTCTTGTAGTGATTATGGCAGATATTCTTCAAGATCCTCCAAGTTTGAACCTTCTGCCCAGTGCCCATCACTCTAAAATCACTAAGTGCCTTTGGACTAATGCACCGTGTCTTCCTTATTCATTGTTGTATGTTGAGCATGTAGTAGACACCAGTAAATATTCGGTAAATGGGAGAATGAATGAGTGACTAAATGTCATGAGGAATTATCTGATTATGTATGTAGTTCTTGATTTATGGAGAATCTCCAGCAAGAAACACATCAAATTGAGTTACTCACAGTAAAAATTTCAAACAAAACAGCAAACGAATACAAAAAAGAATTTAATGCTTTGCCCACTCGCAGTTTTGTCAGGTGCAAACACAATCTGTATGATTCTCCTTAGTTAGCTGATTCTTTTCATTCCTTCTGCCGTGCATGCTTTATTTGTGTGTGTGCTGGCAGAGGGGTTTTCTGACAATGCAACAGACCCATCCTCCCCTGGGCACCTGCTTATTAAAATTTCTCTCATTTTTTAGAGCTGTAGCATGTTAGCAAGGATGTTCAGTGGGGCTCAAATGAAGCAAAAAATACCACCCCTCATATTTTAGTGACCTGAATATAGCTTCATCCATTCACATTTCATCTGACCCTGATACTGAATAACAGTTATGAAAAAAGTTAGAGTTTGTGCTGCCGTCAAACAACATTTTGGATGAGACCTAGAGAGGTAAAATCCCATTTTAATGAAAACAAGCATATTTCACTTAACATCAATAATATGTTCCTGAAAAACAGATGTCCTGCCCCAAACACTAATCATTATTTTAAATGGGGGATAATGTATCCCATAACAACCTTCAATTCTAATTTCCTAAAACATAATTGAAACATGGCAAAATGCCTATGTACGTGTGTAACAACTCTCATCTTTGCTTGTAAAGTGCTTAAACCTCTCTCTCATCAAAAATTACAAAGTTTAAATCAAAATGGATCTAACACTTAAGTGAAAAATCTAAACCTATAAAACTACTAGAAGAAAATATTTGTGACTCTGAAGGTAGGTAAAAATGTCTCAGGACACCAAAAACACAGTCTATACCAGAAAAAAAGATTGCACAGTTGAACTTCATCAAAATTAAAAACTTCTGCCTCCCCAAAACCCTGTTAAGAGAATGGAAAGACTAGCCACAGCCTGGAAGAAAATATTTTCAGTTACACATCTGATACAGGACTTGATTCAGGAACTTCTTTTTTTTTTTTTTTTTTTTTTTTTTTTTTTTTTTTTTTTTTTTTTTTTTTTTTTTTTTTAATTTTTTTATTTATTTATGATAGTCATACAGAGAGAAAGAGAGAGAGGCAGAGACACAGGCAGAGGGAGAAGCAGGCTCCATGCACCGGGAGCCTGATGTGGGACTCGATCCCGGGTCTCCAGGATCGCGCCCTGGGCCAAAGGCAGGCGCCAAACCGCTGCGCCACCCAGGGATCCCCGATTCAGGAACTTCTAAATAACTTTTAGAACCCAATATTAGAAAACGGAAGTAATTAAAAATGAGCAAAAGATATAATAGAGACTTCATCAAAGAAGGTATATGGGTGACAAAGAAATACATATGCTCATCTTCACTATTTTTGATAAATGTACTATAGAATGTACTAGAATAGCTAACATTAAAAAAAAAAAGCTGATAATACCAAGTGCTGATGAGGATATAGAGCAACAGGAATTCTCATTCATTGCAGGTAGAGGTGTAAAATGACAGTCACTTTGAAAGACAGTTTGACAGTCTCTTATAAGGTTAAATACACAATAATCATATGACCCGGAGATGAAAATTTATTTATTTATTTTTAAATATTTTATTTGTTTATTCATGAGAGACAGAGAGAGAGATTGGCAGACACACAGGCAGAGGGAGAAGCAGGCTCCGTGCAGGGATCCCAACTCGGGATCATGCCCTGGGCCGAAGGCAGGCACTAAACCACTGAGCCACCCAGGGATCCCCTAGAAATGAAAATTTATGTTCACACAGAAACCTATATATGAATATTCACAGCATCTTTATTCATAAAAATCAAAATCTGGAAGCAGCTCAAATATTCCTCAGTTGGGGAATGGAGACATGGATTGTCTTCTCCACAAGATGGAATGTTAATGGCGATAAGGAATAGACTCTGATACACACATCAACGCAAATGATTCTCAAATGCATTATGAAAGAAGCTGGACTCAAAAAGTCTACTTATAGTTCCGTCTTTAGGTCATTCTGAAAAGGCAAACATGAGGACAGAAAGTAGATCAGAGATTGCCAGAGACTGGGGGTGGGTGGTGGGAGTTGACCACAAAGGGGCACAGGGGAATTTTTGGACTGACACAAATATTCTACATCTTGAATATGGTGGTGGTTACTTTTGTCAAAACTCGCAGAACTGTATACTTTTTCAGAGGGCAAATTTCACTGTATATAAATCATGCCTTAATAAACAACAGCAACTAAATAAACAAAGGCAGTTCTTGGTATGCAGCAGCATGTATAGTTCCCATGACCCGTGAGGACACTCGGCGTGCTTTACAAAACAGTTGCACGTGATTCTAATATTCTACTATTCGTATTCAGAAAGTCAGTTAAGACTTTATTGAATGTTCTTTTGCTAAAATGTTGAATTGAGGTTTTGGCCTATAAATATGATTCTCTCTTATGTAAACATCAGCCAAAAATATATTGACGAATACATGTGTTCAATAAAGTTTGGGTATTAAAACCCTAGACGGATTCTACTGGGAAAACAAACTGTAGACATTTTGCAGGGCGTGCCAGTCTCATGATACCGCTGTACTCTATTTTTATGTCCTGGCTGACAGCCTGTACCATCAGTGTTCAACTGACATGTATACAACAAATCCTGTTGAATAAAAAATCATGTCTAGTTAGCATATCCTTTTTAGTCACTGACAGTTAAACCAGCAAAAAAAAAAAAAAAAAAAAAAAGAGAGAGAGAGAGAGAGAGAAATCCAAAGAAGCTGAATAATTCAAAGAATAAGGACAATCTAATATTGATTTATACTAATATTGATTTCTAAATCCAGTAACTAGAGGATACAGTCTTCTCATGTCCATGGAACATTTATAAAACTTGCTATCTTAGCCTATGAGCCTTTCGAAAATGTACAAATAAAATAAACTATATTCTCTGATTATAATTCAGTGCGACTATAAATAGATAATGGGAGAATAACCAAAAACTTCTAACTACTTGGAACAAAAATTGCAACTACAGAATGTTTGGTAAATATCAATATTGCGAATACTACATTTTGAAACTTTTAGATGTAGCCAAAGCTGTACTTGGAAGGAAATGTATAGACTTGAACACTTCAGTTACCAAATTAGAAAAGATGAAAATGAGCAATGAATTAAGTAATCCATTGACTATGTCTGGCACATAGTAAGCAATCAATAAACAGTTAATGAGCAAAGAAATTAGAGAAAAATGGCAATACAAATTTGGGGAAAGTAAGATAAAAGAATACATCCAAAAACCTTAATTACTAGTTTGGAAACAAAAATTAAGTCAGATAGCTGGGTGGGGCAGGAAAAGGCGGTCAAATGGGTGATTTCCTCAGTCAGTTCAAAGCATAACTACACAAAATTTAGAATAAGGAGATGGAGCCACAAATACAGATGAAATGTAAAGAATTATAAGAGAATACTTTTTAGGATACACTAGACACTTGACAACCCAGATGAAATGAAAGATTTTCTAAGACAATGCAAATTACTAAATGTAAGCAAGGAGTATACACCAGGAGCTGTTATTAAAGCAAAGACACTCCTCATTTCTGGTCTCAGTTCTGCCTTTTGGTAGCTGTGGAAACTTACCAAATTATTTAAGGTCTTCACCTTCAGCACAAACAACAGAATTTACCCCAAGGCTTCAAAGGTTCACATCCACAGCTTATCCGAACCTCTGTGATCATTGAAATTTTAGAAGACCACGGAAGAAATCAAGAGTGTGGTCCGAGAGCTAACCCTTATCAGAACACTGGAGTCACAGAGTGTGCTTGCATTGCTATTTGAGCAGTTTTGGAACCTAGAAAGAGAAGAAAGGCAGCTCATTTCTTTTTAAGAGACTTGTGCATCCTGACACCAAAACCTGACAAAGATAGTACGTGGAAGAAAAGTATAGACCAACCCTTTGAGGGATACAGATATACATGTTCCTGAGAAAATAGGAGAACTCAATCTCAGAGTCATTTACATACAGCACACATCCAATTAATATTGCTGCACTATGTTTCTGATCATACAGCTATTTGGTTTCCTGTTGCTGCTGTGACAAATTCACACAAACTTGGTGCCTTAAGAACCCACACATTTTTTCTCTTACAGTTTGGGAGGCCAGAAGTCTGACAGATCCACAGGGCCAAACCAAGGTGTCTGCCAGGACTGTGCTGCTTCCAAAGATTCTAGGAGAGAATCTACTTCTTGCCTTTTCCAACTTCTAGAGCTTCGTTCCTTGCCTTTTTCAGCTTCTAGTTTCTGGCTATCTTCCTTGGCTCTTGACCTCTTTCTCCATCTTCAAAACCCAAAGTATCTTCAAATCTTTCTCTCTCTGCCTAGATCATTACATTGTCTTTCCTCTTCTGGGCGTGTGAAAACCACCCCCTCCTGCCTCCCTTTTATAAGGATACATGTGATTGCCTTAGGGCTTACCTGAATAATACACGATAATCTTCCCAGTTCGAGAACCTCATCGCAAAACCCTTAACTTAATCACATCTGCAATGACCTTTTTTTTTTTCCATAGAAAGTAAAGTGTGATATGGATATCTTTGGCAGAGTATTTTTTTTTTCAGTTTCCCAATCTATCCTTTGGCCCTCCAAGATTTGTGTCTGTCACACATGCAAAATACGGTTGCCCTATCCCAACATCCCCGAAGTTTCAACCCATTACAGCATCAACTCAAGTCCAAAATCTCACCCGCAATATCAAGAATGGGTGACTCTCTGGGTATAACACATCCTGGGGCAAAATTCATCCCTATTTGTATACTTGTGAAACTGGAAAAACAGTTGTTTCCAAAATACAGTGGTGGCACAGGCTTACTATAATAGCTGTAGATCTTCCTATTCCAAGGGGAGAAATGGAAGGAATAAAGGGGTCACAGCTCCCAAGCAATTTCAAAACCCACCAGGTCAAATTCCATTAGATTTCAAGGCCTGGGAATAAACTTCTGTGGTCAAGATTGTGCCCTTGGGGCCCAGGGCTCTGGGTCTCCCTCCTGACCCAGCATTCTTCTAGCTCCAGGCCTGAGGCTCTGCCCTCTGAGTTCTCCTTGTTTCCTCTTGTTTGCTGCTCAGTGGTTTACCTACGTATAGGATTTAGGAATCCAAAAGCTCCCTTTATTTCAGCCTCCTTCTGTCCCTTTCAGCATGAGTTAGCGGTGTTCTGCTGGCACACCATGCTCAGAAACGTTGTGTATCTCCCCATCCTTCACAGAAACTCTTGCCATTAGACCAGAGGGTTTTGCACAGATCATTCCTGGATAATTGCATGTCTATTCCTGGCTTCTGTTGAGATGATCAAGAGGATTCATGAGGCACACCTTTGATTGCTTTAGCCCTAGCAAAGGT
Organism: Vulpes lagopus; assembly: GCF_018345385.1. Taxonomy (NCBI): domain Eukaryota; kingdom Metazoa; phylum Chordata; class Mammalia; order Carnivora; family Canidae; genus Vulpes; species Vulpes lagopus. Next base: position 45,352,864 of record NC_054825.1, on the reverse strand, counting down.
TATCCACGACACTCTTGACTTTCTCTCCAGAGCACATTTCCTAACAGTGAACCTCTTTGTACGAGCTTTTTCCCCCCCAATCTGGATAGGCTCAGAATTTCCCAAATCATCAAGTGTTAATTCCTCTTTCTTTAATAATTCTTTTAATTTGTGTCTTTCCTTTTACATTTTACATAAGCAATAAGAAGAAGCCAGGCGTACCTCAGACACTTTGGAAGTCTCTTCAACTAAGTATCCAAGTTCACTGCTTACAAGTTCTGCTTTGCAAACAAACATAGGACACAGTTCAGCTAGGTTTTTGGGCCCTGTGTGAGAAGGATCAGCCGTCCCTCATGTTCTGATGGCATGTTTCCCATCCCCTTCGGAGGTCTCACCGGCAATGCCTCTAACATTCATATTCCTACTAAGCCTCTATTTATGACGATATGTATATATTCATAGATGATACGGGCTTTCTCCACCATGCACCTTACTTCCTCTTGAGCCCTCCCTGGCAGGGTCTTCAACATCTCTATTTCTACCAAAGTCCACTCAAGGCAATCTAGCATTTTCCTAGCATATGGCCCCAAATTCTACCAGCCTCTACCCATCATCCAATTCCAAAGCCACATCCATATTTTTTTGGGTATTTGTTTCAGCAACTCTGCTCCCAAGCACCAAAATCTGTTTCAGTCAGGGATCTACCAGAGAAACAAAACCATTTTTAAGAAACACACACACATATGCAGACTTATTGCAAGGAATTGGCTTATTCAATTGTGGGACTGGCTGGGCAAGTCTCAAATCCATTGGGCAGGAGGGACAGAATGGAAGCTTTGGCACAAGCGGAAGCTATGGGCCACAGGTTGAATTTCCCCTCCTTGGAGCAAATCTCAGCTGTTGCTTTTTCAAGGCCTTTCAGCTGATTAAATCAGGCCCACCCAAATTATCAGGGGTAATATTCTTAAAGATAACCGATTAAAGACATTAATCACATCATAAAATACCTTCAGAGCAACACCTGTACTAGTGACTCACTGAATAACTGGAGACTGCAGCCTAGCCAAATGGACATACAAAACTGATCATCACACAGTGCAAAATATTTAGACCAGAAACATAATGTAATGAAAACTGCCAGGAGACCCACTATCCAGAAATACCACTGCTAACCTCTCACTGAGTAGCCTTTCAGACTTTATTCCATGCAAATACAAATATACATATTTTAAAATGAGATCATGCTATAAACTCTGCTCATTCTTATCAAAGAAAATAGCCATATATATTTTTTATTTTGGAAGTCATACATGTTCATTATGCAGCATTCTGAACGATATAAAGAAGAAAGTATCATTGGAAGTCCCGTGGACTTCAACATATTTTAAAGAATTTTTTTTTCAGAGCTACATAGAGATAGATATATTTATATTGTTATACACATTTAACTTTAATAGATGTATGCATTTTATTCTAGGGCTGTACCAAAATTTGTTAAACCAATCCTCTCCTTGTGGTCGTTCCATTGCACAGAACTCTTTCTGTTGCAAATGACAAAAACCCGAGTCAGACTAGCTTGTAAGGAAAGAAGGATTGTATCGACATGAGCACCTGGGAGGTGAAGGCACAGCTGGAACAAGGAGTTAATTGATATCAGACTTCTGTCTCTCCAGTTCTTGGTAGGCTCTCTCCATCTGCTGTGCACAATGCACCAGGTGCTCTAGATTCACTTTTTATAGACTTAATCTGTGGCAGAGACTGCTGTTAGTCTACCCAGTACCTGAACAGAACTGCAGTTTTATTTTGGGAATCAACGTCCCCAGGTAAAAACTAAAATTCTGAGACTCCCTTGTAGGTAAGATGGGGCTACAGCCCAAGTTTTAAAGGATGTTGACTCAGCATGCATCCTTCTGCCCTCTCACTTCTCCTTTTTCCCACCTGTCTCATGGATATGATTGCTGGAATTGCAGCCTCCATATTGTAACCATGAGGTACCTTTGAGGACGGAAGCTACATGCTAAGAAAGAGCAGAAACAAGGATCATGAGTAATTAGTAATAATGTGGAATGCTATTCTTTTCTGGACTGTTTATCTCAAATTTCTTTTACATGAGGAAATAAGTTTATTCCACCGTTGTTTGAGTTTTGTTATATGTAGCTGACCCCCTAACTAATGTACAATGCTAGTAGAAAGGAAAGGTCTGTCTAAATAACTCCTGCATAAAAGCCCCAAGGAAGAATCTGACTGGCTTTACTTAGATCTAGTTCTGTCTCCCCCTGAATCTATGGAAATGGTACATCAATGAGGATGCATGTTGTCCCAAGAAACAGATAAGCCCAATTTGAAACACCAGCTACCTCCAATGGAAACTTCCTCAGTGCTCCTGGGAATATAAAATGGTGCAGCCTCTTTAGAAAACAGTATGGTGCTTCCTCACAAAATTAAAAATAGAACTACCATATGAACCAGCGATTCCACTTCCAAAATAATTGAAAGCCAGGACTCAAATGGATATTTGTACACTCGTGTTCATAGTGGCATTATTCACAATATACAAAAGATGAAAGCAACCAAAATGTCCATTAATGGGTGACTGGATAAACAAACTGTGAGATATACATACAATGGAATATAGTGAGCCTTATAAAGGAAGGAAATTTTGACATATTATGACATGGATGAACCTTGACTATTATGATAAATGAGATGAGCCCATTGCAAAAGGACAAATGTGATATGATTCCACTTACAAGAGGTACTTTGAGGATTCAGAGCCAAAAAAAAAGATAGAACAGTAGTTGCCAGAAGAGGGCAGGAGCTATGGGGGCATCATTGTTTAATGAGTTCGGAGTTCTAGTTTTTTAAGGTGAGAGTTCTGGGTATGGATGCCAGGGATGGATTGCACAACAATGTGAGGGTACTTAATATCAGTAAACTAAAAAATGGTTAAAATGGCAAATTTTATGCTTTGTATATTTTACCACAATAATAAATAAATAAGACACAGAAACACCAGCTTAACGGATGCCGCAGCTGCCTCATTGGCCAGAGCTGGTCACACACAGGGTTGTCAAATAAAATACAGAATTCCCAATTCAATTTGAATTTCGGGTAAACGAACATGTTGTTTTTTACCTAAGTATGTCCCAAGTATTGGCTAACTTCCTTATACTAACAAATTAGTTGTTGTTTATCTGAAATAAATATTGAATTGGGCGTCCTGTGTTTCTCCTTGCTAAGTCGGGCAACCCTACTCATGTGGCCATTCAGAGTCCAAAGGGAGGTTAAGAAAGTAAAGGGAACAGTTAGCTTTTCTAGGTTGTGCTAGAGGAAGGACGTGATGACCAGACGGGCAGTCAGTGTCCGATCATCTAACCAATGGTGTCTGCTCTCACTCTGCCTTGTTCTTTCAGCCTCGAACTCTTCTTTGTCTGAAATTAGGTTTGGGACCCAGGTTTTTGTAGTTCATTTTGACCTGGAATGTATTCATCCGTCTTTGTATTTTTGAACTGGCTATGTCATTTTGTTTAAGCTTTAGAATGTAGTTTATAGCTTGTGTTACGTTTTAGAAACTATTCCCAATCTCAATTTTTATCTTTTAACCTAGGGATTCAACCCTCTTATGTATTTTATGGTATTTGTCTCTTAGTGTATTGTTTTGGTGGGGTTTAATTTCCTCCTTTTTTGTCACCCCCATAATGACTTTGTTTCCTTCTCTTTTTTTTTCTTTTAGAATTTGAAAGAAAGGGGTGCCTGGGTGGCTCAGTCAAGTTAAGGATCTGACTCTGGACTTTGGCTCAGGTCATGGTCTCAGGATAGTGAGATTGAGCTCCTGAGTCCGGGCTAGGCATGGAGCCTGCTCAAGTAAGACTCTCTCCCTCTCTCTCTAAAAGAGTAAAAAAAGAACTTAAAAGGTACAATTTTATTTCTGATTTATCTACGGTTACCTTTAGCTTACAATTTGTAACAAAAGCATCTGAGCACATGTTTCTCTGAGAACTCCCTGCTTAACAAGAAAAGGCTGTTGGTAGCTGTCAATTCCTCCCTTCTCGGCTACCTTACAACCTTGTTGAAAAATTTCAAGAACTATTGATTGTGCTTGACATCATAGATCCTCCACTTTCAAGAAACTTTCAAAAACATTTGCATTGTAACTTACAGCCCCAGTATCAGCTTTTGCACTTAATTCTGTTTTTCAGACTCCTTTACCCTTTCTCGATTCCTTTATTCTTATTCAGTTTGTGTTTGGGTGAAATTCTTCTTTGAGAAAATTTTCTGAAAGGATTCATGGGTGGCATCCTTCCCAAGTCTTTGCACATCTGAGCATGTTTTTCTCTTACACAGGAGGCATCATTGGCTTGGCATGGAATCTATAGGCGCGATCCTCTACCCTCAGATGTCTGTTAACATTGCCTGGTCGTAGCTCCACACTTAATAGCACAGAGGAAAAGGCTAGCTCCAATCTGCTTCACTTTTCATGGTAGGAAATACACTATTTCCTGACAGGATGATTTTAGAATGTTCTCTTCGTACTTTGGAAATCTGTAAGATGTGAGGCTTAAAAAAAAAATCAACCATTGTTTGCCATAAAAATACTCAAAGTAGGAATAGGAAGTGTATTCATTTTCTATCGCTGCTGTAACAAATTACCAGAAACTTAGTGGCTTAAACAACACAAATTTATTATCTTATTGTTCTGAGGTCAGAATCTTGATACTCATGGGCTACTGGAATAAAAATCAAGGGCTGTGTTCATCTGGAGGTTCTGGAGTTTTATTTCCTTTCATTTTTCAGCTTGTAGAAGGTGCCTGCATTCCTTGTCTAGTGGTCCTTTTCTTCCAGCTTCAAAGCCAGCAACATTGCATGTCTCTGGCTCTACTTCTGCTGTCACATCTCTTTCTCTTATTCCTCTGCCCTCTTCTTCCACATTTTAAGGACCTTTGTGATTATATTGGCACAGCTGGATAATCCGGGATAATGTCCCTACATTAAAGCCAGTTGATTTGCAAACAGTAGTTGCACTTGCTAATTTAACTTCCCTTTGCCATGTAACTTAATATATTCACAAGTTCCAGGGATGTGCGCATCTTTGGGGAGTCACTGTTCTGCCTACTGTGAAAGGGAACTTCTTCAACCTGGATAAAGGGCATCTGCAAAAAACACATAGCTAATACCATAGTGAATGGTGAAAGACTGAACATTTTTTTCCCTAAAAGCAGGAATAAGAAAAATGACTGCTCTTTCAGATGACATGTTCATATAGATGGAAAATCCTAAGGAATACACTAAAAACTACTAGAACTAATAGACAAGCCTAATAAAGTTGCAGGACACAGAGTCAATATACAAAAAATTAATTGTATTTCTATTCACTAGCAATGAAAAAAAATCTGAAAATAAAATGAACAATTCTAGGAGCACCTGGGTGGCTCAGGCAGTTAAGAATCTGAGTCTTGATTTTGGCTCAAGTCATGATCTCAGAATTGTGAGACTGAGCTCCGTGTCAGGCTCTGTGCTGGGCATGGAGCCTGCTTAGGATTCTCTCACTCCCTCTCTCTCTTCCCCTCCCACCTCCCCCCTCTAAGAAAAAAAAAAATTAACAAATCTGTTTACAATAGCGACAAAGAATAAAATAAATAGCACTAAATTTAATAAAAGTACAAAACTTATTCTCAAAACTATAAAACTGTTTTGAAAGAAAATAAGAAAAACCTAAATAAATGTTCATAGATTGCAAGGGTTCATATTATTTAGATGGTAATACTCAAATTGATCTACAGAGTTAATACAATATCTACCAAAATCCAAGCTGCCTGTGCATTTTGCAGAAATTGACAAGGTGATCCTAAAATATTCATAAATATAGAAGAGACTGGAATGCCAAAAGAATCCTGAGAAAGACGAACAAAGAACACTTCCCAGTTTAAAAACTTACCACAAAAGGTACAGTAATCAAGATAATGTAGTACTCTCATCAGGGTAGATATATAGGTCGATGAAACAGAACTGAGAATCCAGAAATAAATTCTTACATTTATGATCAATTGTTTTTCTAAAAAGGTACCAAAACAGTCAAATAGGGGAAGCAATAGAGTTTCCAACCAATGGTGCTGGGAAAACTAGATATCCACATGGATAACAATTAAGTTGGGCTCCTACCCATACTGTATACATAAATTTTAAGTCAAAATGGATACCAGACCTGCATGAAAGAGCTAAAACTGTAAAAGTCTAAGAAAACAAAGAAATACATCTTTGTGACCATAGGTTGGACAAATCCTTCTTAGGTAGTATATCAAAAGCACAAAAGAAAAAATAGCAAGGGAAAACTTTGGTGCTCCAAAGGACGCCATTAAGAAAATTAAAAGACAACCCAGAGAATGGGAGAAAATATTGGCAAATCATATATCTGAGAAGGGTCTAGTGTCTAGGATATATAAAGAAATCTTGCAACTCAATAAAAAGACAAACTAATTTAAAAATAGGCAAATGAGGGGCACCTGAGTGGCTCAGTCAGTTAAGCATCTGCCCTCAGCCCAGGTCATGATCCAAGGGTCCTGGGATGGAGCCCTGAATCAGGATTCCTGCTCAGCAGGGAGCCTGCTTCTTCTCCCTCTCCCCTCTGTTCACGCTCATTCTTCCCATCCTTCTCTCTCAAATAAAAAATCTTTTTAAAATTAGGCAAATTATTTGAGTATACATTTCTCCAAAGATACATGAGTGACCAATGAGCACATGAAAAGATGGTAAACATCATTAGCATCAAGGAAACGCGAATCAAAACCATGAGATATACTTTCACACCCACTAAGATGGTTAAAATCAAAAGACAGGCAATAACAACTATTGGTGAGGATGTAGAGAAATTGAAATGTTCATACATTACTGGTGGGGTTGTAAAATGGTACAGCCATTCTCAAAATGCTAAACAGAGTTACCAGAGGATCCAGCAATTCTACTCCAAGGTATATGCCCAAGAGAAATAAAAAACATATATCCACATAACAATTTGTACACAAATGTTCATACCAGCATTATTCATAATAGCCAAAAAGTGGAAACAACCCAAATTTTCATCGAGTTATGAAAGGATTAATAAAATGTGGTCTATCTATACAGTGGAATGTTATTCAGCCATAAAAAGAAATGAAATGCTGAAACATGCTATAACTTGCATGGACCTTGAAAACGCGCTAAGTCAAAGAAGCCAGTTCTAAAAGACCAATATCGTATCATTTCATTTATGCGAAAGGTCCAGAGTAGCTGCTAAAAAAATAAAGCTAGACTCACATCAAGTTTGCCTCTTGATCCGAAGATGATCTTCTATTATTTATTTGATAATTTCATCTGCACTTGCTTGGTTATCTACTTCGGGAACTTCTGGTACGTAGAGGATATTTCCAACATCCATCCTCCACTCCAAGGCCCAGAACCCGGAGGGCCGGCTCCGGAGTGGAGGCCCGTCAGCAAGCCCTCCTCTTCCGGCCCCTGGCCCAGTGGAATTTCACAACATTGTGGCCTTTCTCTGCCTCTCTGTTTTTTTCTCTCTCTAAATTTTCCTCTGTCTCTTTCTTAGGTTTTGGGACAATCCTTTGACCAGTCTTCTAACTGAGTGGCCCCCAAATTCTTAATTCAGCTAGTTAGGCTCTTGGAAATGACTTTTATAATCCACTAAATCTGGGTTCTGTAATACCCGTTCTGCTCTTTACTGCTCTATTGAACATTTTAACAATGTTTCTCATCTCCAAGAACTCTGTTGTTCTCTCAGATTGCTCCTTTTCGGTGACAGGTTTTTCTTCTATTTTAGCACCGCAGTGTCCTCTCAAATCTCACTGAGAATACTAATTAGACATGCATTTTTTTAATGCTTTCTTCTTTTTTCTGTATTAGCTTCTGTGCACGCCCAGAACACATGCTTTAAGAGACTTTTCTTCTGCCTTGACTGGTGGTGTTAGGGCTGTGAATGTTCTGTGGGGCTGGATGAGTCAGGGGCAGCTCAACAGAAAGGCGACTCAAGCTAAAATGAAGATTATGTCCTTGGCATTGCTGGAAATTTCTATCAGTGGTCGCCCAACAAACGCTTGTCCAGCATCTTCATCAGCGGTGGTTCTCCACCTTAGCTGCATATTAGAATCACCTGAGGACTTCTAAAAATCCTAGTAGTACCAGGGCTGCCTCCAAAGCAATGAAACCAGAAATTTCTGCACCTGGGCCCCAGATATCATCAGTCCTTCAATCAATGCTTCCCAAGTATACTTTGAAAATGTTGTTCTAGTTGAAATCACCACTTCTCAAACTTGCATGTGACACAAACCACTTGGGGATTTTTAGTAAAAAGCAGATTCTGATTCATAAAATATAGTGTGGAACTTACATTCTGCCTTTTTTTTTTTTTTTTTTTTAAGTAAGTAGGCTCCATGCCCATCAAGGAATCCAATGCCAGGCTTGAAGTCAAAACCTTGAGATTGAGATCAAGAGTCCGATGCCTAACTGACTGAGCTACCCAGGTGCCCCGAGATTCTGCGTTTCTAACAAGCTTCCATGTGATATTAATGCTGTTGATTTCTAGGAACCAGATTTTCAACACATACTAAAGGTCTAAAACACTGGGCCTCACAGTCTGATGCGGGGACCAGTGGCAGCAACAGTGTCATGTGGGAACATTTTAGAAATTCAGGTTCTCCACAAATTTCTCCTGAATCAAAAAACAAACAAACAAACAAACAAAAAAACCTCCTGAACCAGAAACTCAGGGGGTGGGGCCTGGTATCTGCATTTTAAATACCTCTCCTGGTGATTCTGATGCCTGCCCAAGTTTGAAAAGTTGCAGCATGCTTCTCTGAGCATTAGCTGCTGACCACCTTCATCAGGGTCCCCCAGCATGCAGATTCGGTGACCCCACCTTAGTTCCCACCCACTCAGATGCTCTGAGGGCAAAGCCTGTATTTTGCATTGTTCACAAGCTTTCCCAGGTGATGCTAACTTGAAGAACTGTCTCCAGGGCCTCACCCTCACTAGGCCTCTGAAGATGTTTCAGTGTCCCAACAATGAAGCAGTTTGGGTTATTTCGATGCCCCAGGCTATTTCTAGCCAGTTAATTACCTGTGTAGAAGCTGTAACATGATTAATTCAGGTGGATACCATCTTGGAAGTCCCATAGTACCCTATAATTATGTGTGAAATACACATTTAATTTAAGCAGAGGGACAAAGATTATCCTGATGATGCTCAGGGGCCTAAGGGTGTGCAGAGCAGATTCTGAGCAGGTCATGAAGCTGATCTTTCCTTGGCTTCCTAGGCCACGGCCATCTGGTGTAGGTAGAATGTTCCTGATTTTCGAGTCAGTCTTTATAGCATCCAATTAAGTCCTAATGCCGCTAGTTTGCCTAAGCTCAGGGAAAAAAAAGATAGTCCAGTCCCTGTAGCTAACACCCAGCAGAGATCTAGGTATAATTATTTGGATAACTTGACCACAAAATGTGCCAAATGAAATGCAGTCCCCCCCCCACATAAATTTTTGGGGTCTGAGTGATAAAAATCTCACTGTTCTCTTGTTCTGGCTTTTGCAGAAACTGGGACTTTAGGTGTTTGTTTTTACAAATTATACATTTTAATGTGTTATGCTATGATGTGTTAAACAAATGGAGAGATTTTGGTTCAGGGATTTTTTTTTTCCCCTCTCTATTTCCAAGTATTTCAAATGATTTGGCTTTGGCTTCAGTGTTCCTTTGGACAGTTGCTTTTTTTTTTTTTTTTTTTTTTTTTTGGTAATGCCTTAGGCAAAGGGAAAAAAATCCAAAGTGCCAAAGGAACAGTCAAAGCAACTCGATAACTGCCACCCCCCACCCCCAGGCAGAAAAAGTAAAATCCAAACAAACACAAAACAGTTCAACAGGCCATCCCCTAACTAATCTAAAACAGTTTTTCAGGACAACATTTCCTACCTAGTGCTTTCTTTCCACTCCTGGGTCCTGGCTGAGACTGGAAAGGGTCCAGGCTTCAGCACCTCCTTGCTTTTGATTGCTGTTTATCCCCTGAAACATGATTGTCTATAATTATGTATAATCTCTCCCTTGTTTACTCTTTTCCACCGAAGCTTGAACACGGTTCAATTGTGTCTCTGCTCTGCCCGGGCGCAGCGAAGAAACATTTCCTGTATTTCTAACTTTTTTTTTTTTTTTTTTTTTTAAAGAAATAAAGGGCATTGGTTCTCCATTTGTCCCTTCATTCTCCAAAACCCGACATTCTGGCCATTTCTGAATTGATTCATTCAACATCAGTTGAGTGCCAAGTACTGTGCTCAGTGCCTCATTGACCCACAACGCATCAATTGTCGATATTTTCCCCCTCCACCCCTTGCTGCTTGAATTCTTGACCACGAATTCATCATTAGTAGCTGAGTTTATTTGAGGCAGGTGTCTGTGAGTATCCTGTTTGGCTTTTTCCACTACAGGCCATCGCTACTCCCCTGATTTAAAGAAAGTGAAGCAGAATTGTACATGCAGAGCAGATCCCTAAAACCAGAACACATTCATACAGCTTACAAGAATATGAATCATACGTGCCGGCTTCATGGGCGTGCAGGCTGTGCTGGGAGACCCGAGGGCCTCCGCTCAGACACTGTGCTTGGGTTCATGTGTCGCTCTCACCACTGCAGCATTCTTTAAAAACATAATAAATAAATAAATAAACAAACAAACAAACAAACAAATAAATAAATAAATAAAAGATTTTATTTATTTATTCATGAGAGACACAGAGAGAGAGAGAAAGAGGCAGAGACAGGCAGAGGGAGAAGCAGGATCCCTGCGAGGAGCCTGATGTGGGACTTGATCCCAGGACCCTGGGGTCACAACCTGAGCCAAAGGCAGATGCTCAACCACTGAGCCCCCTGGGCGTCCCACCACTGCACCATTCTTAATACTTTTTTAAACAAGGGGCGGGCAATTTCATTTTGCACCATGTTCCCATCTTCCTATGGCGTTCTCATCCAGCTTTAAACAAAAATGAATAAAAATTCCTCTAGAATCTGATGGCAACAAGGCACTGGGAAAGAGGAAAGTTTGTGTGTGTCCATGTGCTAATGACTTTTGTGGCACTCCTCCAGCCTGTGTTTAGATTTCTCTAACATGCTTATTAATCTTGTCACATTTTAGCTGAGCTCCTCTGAAATAGAACTGACCCCAGAAATAGCCTGGCAGCGAGCTGCTCAGACCCTGCCACCTTTCTTGGGGTGCTGCTAAGGGGAATGTCTGTCTCTCTCAGAGGGAATTGCTTATTCGCAGGACAGGCTTGGGGTGCGGCGGGGTAGGGGACAGAGTTTGATAAACCCTGTTCCAAGGGAGGGGAGGTGGGCCCTGCTGGCTAAATCATGAGACAATCACATAAAGGGAAATTAAGGTCCGCTCCCCAAAACCTTAGTTTATAGATTCCAAGAGGAGAACGAGGAAGGTTACTTCCCAAGCCGTAAAGGACCAGGGAGAGAAAGAGGCCCCCAGGCTGCCCTCATGGCCCAGAGGTGAGTGGGGAAAAGGCATTTTCCTTTGACACACCCTTTTGAGTTTCTTATAACGTTTGTTTGTATTTGGTGAGGCAAATATTGGCAAGGGAATCAATTTCTTTAAAAAATAAAAATAGAAAACGAGAGAGAGAGAGAGAGAGCAAAATTTTGAAAGCCAAAGCTTTAAAATATCTGGAAGAAAACCTGACAAATGACAAAGTGTTACAACACTTGATTTGGATAGTAAGATAATGATCTCCCCCACCCCTTCTTTTTACTTTTTTTCCCCAAAAAAATTTTACAGAGAGACCTTATCATTTTCATAATATAAAAAATAAATCTAACTATTTTACATTGGAGTGCTCAGGATTTTTTTTTTTTTTTTTTTTTTAGGATTTTTAAATACAGAGACGTGGGCATCTGTCTCAACATGCTTGGGTCCTGAGTACTTTGTCCTGTGGGTTTCCAGCCCTGAGCCTTAATGAAGAAGGTTGGGAATCCTTGGGCTTACACTGCTCACTTCACCATTTTTAAATCTTAGGGGATATTTGTAAGCAAACAGGCACATGAGCTCATCACTGGCGGGATTCATTTGTACCTGCAGAACATTACCACCTGAATCCCCAGTCGCTCCTCCCTAATTCCCAGAGTGGAGGGAAATCAGAGCCACAAAAGGCTGGCCGTGGCTTCAGGTCGGGCACTGAGGGGGGCACTTGATGGGATGAGCACTGGGTGTTATTCTATATGTTGGCAAATTGAACACCAAGAAAAAATAAATTTATATAGATATATATATAGAACATTTCCCAGAGCTAAAAGTCATATGTGATCACATTAAAGGGCTTCCTGAAAAAAAAAAAAAAAAAGGAAAGAAAGGCACAGACCGTCCTCTAGGGAAACTCGGTCCCCCCCTCGCACAGGCAAAGGGGGCACTGGGAATATGGTGCAAGTTACCTGACATGTGTGAGTCCTGAGGTTTGCAAGAAAGTCTTTCAACTTTTTTTTTTTTTTCCAAGAAGTTTTGGTGGCTCTTTCAAGTCCCAATTATAAATCTCCAAACCCCAGACATTTGGGTGCCAGTCTGAAACAAGGACTGTTCGTGCTAAGACTTGTAGTAAATTGCAACAGCGTGGAAAGTGGGCGGTTTGTTTCCCAGAGTTCAAGCGGGGACTGCAACTGCCGGTGGCACCTTCGAGATGCTTCCACACAGGGCTCCCGAGCTAGTCCAAGATGGGGAATGGTTTTCATAGGCTCCAGAAATGGGCCGGCCTGAGGGGTGACCAGTGGGAACTCTCAGGCCCTCGGGCTCTAGGCTCATCAATAAAAAAGCAACTGCTTAACGCTGCCTCCAGCTAGGAGAGGAATATAAATGAACCCTGTGTTCTTCCAAAGGCCTCTCATCTGAGGCGCCTGGGGATGATACATATGCATGTGTTAAATTTATCTATAAAGAGTCAGGACTTGTGGCCGTCCCTGTATGGCTTACAAGTCAAAATGTGCGCCGCTTTGGAAGTTAACTTCACAGATATGGCCTCGTGTGGGACAAAAGGTCACTGGGCTGTCGCTGAAGAGACTCGGTGAGGGGGGAGAAACTGTGCAAAACGCCTCAGGATGGCAGCACATTAACTTGAGTAAACACCAGCATGTGGTGTGTTTTACACATGTATATACATGTATGTTTATACTTCAGTGAGATGAATAGCACCACAAAACTGGTATTTAAGTGATTAAGTGTATTTGATATTTTATTGATTCTAGAAGAGATGGCATTTAAAGAGAGGGCTGGGCAGGCAAAAGGGAGTGTGTAGGTTGGAAATAAGAGAAAAATGTGCGGTCTCCACGGGGGCTGGGAAGTGCCAGGCCCCCGAGGGAAAGGCTTGCGTTAGTTTCCACCCTCCTGGACCAGATCAAATATGGCTGCGGGCCTGTCAAAGGTGTAGAGGGAAATCTAGCCATACGACCTGGCGTCTCAAGGGCTGGCATCAGGACCCGTGATCTAGTAGAGGGGACAGGAAATCAGGAAGACCTTCCACCTCAAGATAGAGCCTCCAAGTCAAAGAGAAGCCAACTGGAGGGAGGGTGGGGAAGCCCGGATTCCCCCGCAGTAGCAGGCATGCAAGATAACATGAATTCTGCTGTAAGCTAAGGCCACTCCAACTGGGAACCAAGAATCCCAGAGCAAATTCCTCAAGGAAAAGAGCTCTACGAACAGCCCCAGACCCCGAGAGACTATGGTCATGCTTTCAGTGAGCGCCTGCAAGAAGGGTAACCCTGGCCGCAGGTGAGGCCTGGGCCGGGGCAGGGAGAGGCCGAGACCAATGGGAAAGACACAGGAGGAGGTGCGAGGCTGGGAGCTCTGGCCAGCAAAGGTCAGGCTCGGGAGGCTTCAGAGTTGCTTCCGTTGGTGGAAGCCGAGGCTGGGGACACCAGGAGAGAGAGGCTGTTTGGAAAAGGGGTGATAATGACTGGAAGAGTCTGTTGCAAAACATGAGCAAGTGAGTTATGGTACAAAAAGCAGAGACCATGGCATCCAAGAGATTTGACTTCGCCACTTATAACCTTCCTGAGCTTGGCTCAGTTAAACCTGTGTGAGCCTCAGTTTCCTTATCGTTAACAAGTATATAACAAAACCTACCTCAAGAGGCCGTGGGGGGAATTTAACAACAAAATACAAAATACAGGCAAAGAGTAGGCACTCGAAAAACACGAGTTCCCTTCTCCTTCCTTCTTCTCTCTATTTTGTCTTCTTGACTCACTTCCTCTTTTCCTCAGCCAGGCCTTTTTCTCAATCTTAGCTCCCTCTGTTAGCTTCCAAAGAATGATGGCGGCTAAGGGTACACACACGCCAAGCCTTGTCCCTCACCGTGCCTCTCATGTGAAACTGACTTCCCCCTTGTTGTCTGATGGATTGGACATGCTGAGAGCTCTCCAATGCCACAGAACTGACGGCCGACCCTATGTTGACTTGAACCTGCAGCTCAATTCTGGAAAAATCTGGAGAACCGTATTTCTCTCGGAGTAGGCTACGTTACGTGTAACCTTAAATTGGATCCTTGTCACTCTTTGGCCTAAAAACAGTCAGTTATGAGCCTTTTCCAAAATCTTTAAGGAATTGTCCTGCTCAGCCTCCACTGTCTGCACTCTTGGATCAAATACAACTGACCTCGTTCTAATTTGGACAGCTGATAACTTTGAGGCCGGTTCACTGTTTTGAAGACAGATCAGAAGTAGGTCAGCCTGTCATCCAAGGCTAAAATCAGCACCCAGAACTGAGGAAAGCAGCCAACAAACATAAATGTATAGACAATTAAGTTCTTTGAGTTCTTTTATTTTTTTCATTAGATAATATGTTCTCAGGGTTAAAAATAAAAACAATATAAAAAGTTACAGGGTGAAAGTTTTCTCTCCCATCCTCTCTTCCATTTGTTTTCCACTCCCCTGCCCCAAAAGACACTTTTACTATTTTACATTATAGAATAATGGCATCTTATCATTTCAAATGGCATCTCATTGCGTTTCTCTTATTATGAGTTAGGATGAGAATCTTTTCACATATCATGGAGCACGTGGATGGCTCAGTTGGTTAAGCATCTAACTTTTGATTTTGGCTCAGGCCACAATCTTGGGGTTGTTAGATCGAGACCTGTGTCAGGCTCCATGTAGGGTGTGAAGCCTGCTTAGGATTCTCTCTCTTTCCCTCTGGCCCTCCCCCTTCTAAAAATATAATTATTTGCATTTTTTCTCTGTTAACAGTCCATGTCCTTTGCCTAACTTTTTACTGAGTCATTGGTCCTTATTTTATCAATTTTTAGGCTTGTTTATATAATCAGAGATTAGTCCTTTTCTGATAGTTCATTTTTTTTGATAGTTCATTTTTTCCCCATTTTTGTCATTTGTCTTTTGACTTTTTTATACAATTAAACTTATCATAGTTTTCATTTATGACTTTTGAGTCATTGTTAGAAAGGCTTTTCCTACTGCAATGTTTAAAGCGAATTTGTCCATGTTTTTGTCTAGCATAGGCATGATTTTATGTTTCTATTGAAACATATAGTTGACTCATATAAAGTTTGTCCTAGTGTACAGTGCGAGGTAGGGATCCAACTTTACCTTTCTCTGGATGGCTGTACACTTGTCCCAATACCATTTGTTTATAAATACATTTTTACCTGCCCTTTTAAAAGATATACCTTCATCATGTATAAAACAGTCATATGTTTTGGGATCCATTTCTGAACTTCCTATTCTGTTTCATACAACCCTGAAGATATATCAAGGTGTGATGAAGAGCAAGAGGTTTGGAATCAAACTGCCTAGATTACATTCAAATACATCATATGCTATGTGTAGGACCTAGACAATTTCCTATCTCAACCTGTAAAATGGGATTAAATGTGCCTTGCATAGTGTCTGGCATGTGGGCACACTCAACGTCAACAGTGAGGATAATTAGGCTGGTGTGGTTCCCACCCCTTACAGTCGGTATGTATGGGGGTGGGGGGCAAAGTGCCTCCTCTGTGACCCCTCTGTCCCCTTCGCTGGGTCCTCTGTGAGAACACTGCTGCCTGGACCACAAGTCCTCTCACCTTGTTTTCTTGAAGTTGCCAAAGTAGACCTATACCAGCAGACTTCCTTACTGTGTCAGAGCCACCCAGTGATCTCTGGGTTGCCCAAACCCTGTGGAAATGATTCCTTCTTCCAGTTCCTCTCTTTCTTCACACACTTCAGGCCTCAGTCCTCAGGAGGAGGCTATGAAGTAAGTTCCCAGGCTGACAGCTGGCTCTCCCTTCCTTTTTATTTTTTTTTTTTGGCTCTCCCTTCCTAAGCTCCAACAAATACCTTATTTTTCATACTAAATCTTCATTTAAATCAGCTCTTTCTTTTAGATCTGTTCTTTGTTTCATCAGACATTTCTGGATAGGTTTGGATCCTATCTCAGGCCTGAGAGAGGTCTCTCCCTCTCTCACATGCATGCATACACACACACACACACACACACACACACATATTAACCAGAGACCTGTGGATCTAATAATGTGAACAAATGAGTCCCCAGAGATTACAGAGAAAGGCCATTTGCAATTCCAAAAGCACTGAGATTGCAGAATGCAAATGTTGGTCAGGAACCCACTCCTCAGGCATTCAACCATTTATCCCTGTATAGACCACAACTAGAATTTATGGAGGAGAGCAAAAGAAGATGAGACCTCATTTTTGTTTTATCTCAAAGTGTTTCCAGTTTAACAGATGTGCAAAAACTACACAGACTTACATCAAGCAAGGGAAATAAGTGTCCCTTAGCAGCGAGGCCATGATACACACAAACACCGGTATGGTTCCAGTTTTTTCAGCAGTGGCTACCTAATTGGAAATCCGTTTTGAGCAGGGCACATTACTTTCCAGGTGATAATAACAGTCAAGTATGCTCTGAAAGTCCAAAAATACCAAGGTGGTTAAAAGACAAACAGCTAAATCAACTTTAAATATAGAAGTACATAGTTAATGTCTCCTGTGAATCACTGATCAATTTGGGCCAAGTCGCTGAAAACAGAGCTACTTCACAGCAAGCATGTAAAATGCAGGTAAACATTCACTTTGTTTCTTAATCCCTCGAGAACTGTCTTGGGGACTCTCCCTACTTTTAGTACCTCAGCAACTTCAAGGACACAGTTGAAAATTCGGAGTCCAAATGGTCCATACTGAGCATTGGGTGCAGGATGAAAGTTAAGTGATTTCCTTTTTTGGGACATCTCTCATGGTACTTGAGCTTTTTAAAATAATTTGGGTGGAGATATCGACCATTGTAATAGCAGGGACTAGGCCTAGCTGAATCCTTACTGTAGGCCAAGCAGTAAGTGCTGAGATGCTAAATGTTCAACTAGCCTTTTCATTTAACCCTGTCAGCAGCTCTCTGGAGCAAGTACTGATATTATTTACATTTTATGAATAAGGAAATTGAGGCCTAGATAGTTTAGGTGACTTTCCCAAGGTATCAGAGCTACTAAGGAGCAGGGCTTGAACTCAGGTCTGTCAAAAGGCAAACACTTAACCTCTGCAGGCATTGACCAATCGCATTTGGCCTTAAACTAACAAGGACTAATTGAATCTGGCCTGCTAACAGCACTTGGAGGCATCAGTTACACAGTAGTAGCAGGGGCAGGTGGCTTGACCCTATTCTGTTCCAGTTCATAGGGGTGAGCTCATTGTGAAACACTCTCTTTGCCTAAAAATATCAGACAGCCCACACCCCGGAGCCCCACAGCTGCTCATGGCAGATGCTCACAGCTAGGAAGTACTTCATAAAGCCTTTGTAAGGGCTTCTTGACCATGGTGCTGGTGCTGGTAGGAGAGCAAAGGGAGGAAAGTGGAAGCAAGGAAAGCTGAGACACAGTGAGACTGTGTAAACAAGGCATGGACTCCCAACAATTGCTTCCTTAATAAGATGGCCTGCCAAGTGCCTAAGTCCCTCCTAGAGGGGTGAGTCTAGGCCAGCTAGACCAACCACCTTTCCCTCCCTGCTTTCATGGATCCTTCCTGAGTCCCAGGGGATAGCAAAGGGTGGCATAACCATTCAACCAAGAATCAAACTTCTACCACATGCCAGGTATTGGCTACAGCAACAAACAACCAACTCCTTCCCCGCCTTCCCCCCCCCAAACCTCCAAATCCCTGTATGGGCCTCAGGGAGATTGCATTCTAGAGAGGAATGAGGAACTCCAACGCAGAATAATAGTTTATAAAAAGTACATTTCATAGGTCAGATATGATAAGGACTATGTAGAGAAACAGAGCAGATAGCAAGGATGGGAAGTGAGGTGTGAGGCAAGGAGAAGGAGAGAATTGCTATTTCAGTGAGAGTGGTCAGGGAAGGCCTCCTTTGATAGGCAACTCTTATGTTGAAACTAAGATGGCGAGCAAGTGAATCAGACTGCTCTCCAAGTAAGAGTATTCCGGCTGGAGGGAACAGAAGAGACAGAGGCCCAGAGGCAAAGACACATCTAGCATATTTTATGAGTAGTGGGGGTGGCGGGGGTGTCAGTGGGTCTGAGGGAAAGTGAGGAGATAAAGTGAGGTAAGTGAAGGCCTGGTTCGGTGGCACCTTTTAGGCTGAGGTAAGGACTTTGGCTTTTGTTCTGAGCAGATGGCAGGCATTTGAAGGGCTCTGAAGAAAGAGGTGACAGAGCCTTGGGTTGTTTGTTTGTTTTTTTTAAGATTTTATTCATTTATCCATGAGAGAGACAGAGAGAGAGAGAGAGAGAGAGAGAGAGAGAGAGGCAGAGGGAGAAGCAGGCTCCATTTGGGGAGCCCGATGTGGGACTCGATCCCGGGACCTGGGATCACGCCCTGGGCTGAAGGCAGCCACTCAACTGCTGAGCCACACAGGCGTCCCAAGCCTTGGGTTTTAAAGCGACCAGCCTGGTTGTTCTACTGAGGATAAGAGAGACCTACCGTAAAGGCATTAGAATCATCCAGGTGAAAGATGATGGCGTGGGACCAGGGTGGCAACTGAAGAGGTGACACAAAATAATGAGATTTGGGCTATAGTTTGGAGGTAGGGGAGAATTTGCTGGAAGAAAAGTGTGGGTATGGAAGAATGAAGGGAGTCCAGAAAAACACCAAGGTGTTTTGGCTCGAGCCACTGGAATAATGGAGTTGTCGTTTATAGTGGTTGGAAATTGCCAGAACAGATTCAGGAATGAAGGAGGAATTTGATTTTGAAAATCTAAATTTAACACACCTAATTATTAGATGTGCAATGAAGACCTTCCGTAGGTAGCTTGTCATTCCATGAAGCCTGGGCCCGAGAGAGTTACCTGGTCCCTGTGTGTGTGTTTGTCCAGAAAGCCAACTATTTTCACTCATTCTCACTAGCACAGCCTATTGATTAATTTCATTGTGAGGTGTATTAGTACAAAAAGATTCATTATTATTGTATTTCATCACATGAAATATTTTCCATTTGGCTTTTCGTTTTTGCTTGAGTTCAGCTTTATCTCATGATAGTATCTCAATCTCTGCTTCTTTTTTGTTTGTTCACATTCTTATCACATCTTTTCCCATCTTTGCATTTTCCATTTTTCAGAGTCACTATGCTATAACAGCATCTCAAATAGATAACCTATATGATATTGCTTAAAAAATAAAAACCCAGGGGCACTGGCTGACTCAGTTGGTAGTATGTGATTCTTGATCTTAGGGTAGTGAATTTGAGCCCCACATTTAGTGTAGAGATTACTTAAAAATATTAATCTTAGGGGCACCTTGGTGACTCAATTGGGTAAGTATCTGCCTTCATTCAGCTCAGGTCATGGTCTCTGGGTCCTGAGATTGAGGCCTGCATCAGACTTCCTGCTCAGACAGGAGTCTGCTTCTCTCCTTCTCCCTCCCCCACCCCACAACTCATGCTCTCTCTCTCTCAAATAAATAAATAAAATCTTTTTAAAAACTTTAAAAATTAATAAGTAAAAAAATAAAAACCTAGTCCATAAGTCTTTTACTTTTACTAGGCAATTTTATTTCATTCACATGCATTGCTGTTGAATCAGAACAGGGTCTGGGTAAGATTTCCACAAGTTCATTTGTGATAAGGAACAAGAACTTAATTTCCAACCCCACCAAGATGTGAGATGTAAATTTCAAACACCACCAAATATATTTAGGCTTAAAGAAAATTAGAGTAAAATAAATAAATAAATAAATAAATAAATAAATAAACAAATAAATAAATAGAGTATAGAGTTTTGTTTCAGAATTTATTATTAATTTGTTTATTAATTCTCAACCTCTTTGTTTCTTTCATAAAGTCCTTCCAGATATTACATGCATATATCTGTAGACGGGAAGCCCACTCTGGCAATCACAGTAAAGGTCCTGGATCCCAGTGTTGGTAAAACCTGGTAGGCAGCTTCTTGTTCAGAATGCTTAGCTGAGCTCATTTTCATCTGGTGCACAGTACATTCCAGGAATTATCAGTGAAATCCAACTGGTTGGGAGGGATTTAAGGTTTTCCAAAGGCGAGTGCATTTGAACTGGACGGAGCATGAAAGATGTTGAGGATATGCATATGGGAAAGGCAGATGTGTTTCAAAGAAAGAGGACACCATGAGTGAAGGCATACTCCTAGGTTCTATTTGAATAGTTAAGGGTGGCTGGAGAGTGGGGTGATTAGTAAAGTGTTGTAAGGCTACAGCAGAACAGAAGATTAGAAAGGTAAAAAACCAGAGTCTAATGACCCTGAACACCATGCTAAGGAGATCAGGCTTCTTAAGAACTAAGGAACCATAGAGGTGTATGAGGAGGGAAGGTAAATATTCTTATTTTAGAAAGACAATATTATACAGGCAAGAGACTAAAGATAAGGAGGTAGTGGAGAGGTTGTTAAAACACCTCGTCAGGGATGGTACATGACCATTGACATGTGGGCTCTTCTTCCATCTCCACGGGAAACATCACCAAACAGTCTTGACAGTCTCTCCCTGGGTGACAGCTCGATGCCTCCGAATCCTTTTCAACGCAGCCCATTTGAACTGGCACAAGAGTTAAATTTGTCTTCTATTCCTCACTTAGACAAGAGGTATAGAAAGTCCAAGCTGGACAGATCTAAGGCATAGTGTGTTGATAAAATAAAAAAGAATTGGAAGAGGTGGATGAGAAAGAAAAGGGTATCTAGGATGAGTGGAATGACGTTTGCCTTGCAGAAATTTTGTTATAAAGTGTACTGTGAAAACATCTTCTCCAGGACTCTGATTCTATCCCATGAATGTATTGGGCTGTGCTGAGGCAAAAGGAATTGTGTTCAAGAGTAAATATGCAAATCAACAAACCAGTAACTCATTTTGAAATTAATTGGTATGAAAATGCAAAGTGAAAAAAATTTTTAATTATTTTTCTGTCTTTTGCAGTCTGTAATTGATTCTTTCATTGAGTGTTTTATGTTAAGTGCTTTGTGACATGGGGTATTAAAAATATTGCATGAAAATAAAATGGACTACACTGGGTAGGCTCATATACATAACCCAAGCGCAACTCCGTTTGTCATTGACTTAAATTAACTTCAGCTATTACAAATTTTCTTTCTTTCTTTTGCAGATCTTCATTGATTTTTCTCTTCCGTCTCCTTTCAGTGACCTTTATTACACAGTCCTTTCTGAGGCTAGTCCCTCCTACTCCATTTCATCTTTTCAATTTCTCCCTGATGAGATCACCTTATCTTGCTGGTCCTGTTTCAGATGGAGACTGAATTATATAGATTCCCCAGAGAGCCTGCATCGAACCAAGGAAGTGACTGATATTTCTACAATAATATATCTGAATTTGTAAAAATATTCTTCTACTTCCACCCCATTACTTACTGAAAATTGGCTATCAATTAATTTATTAACTTAGCACATAATTATTTGGCACATTCTATGTTCTAGCCACCACCCTTGGCGCTGGAAGCACAAGTGTCTGCCCACAAGCTCCATGTCACAATTTTTGTGCTATTGACATTTGTAATGGACTAAAAAATTTATTTGTACTCCAGTTCAGACGTGCAAAGAGAATGTTGCTTCTTTGTGTGGTCTGTAACAGATCTTCTTCATGAGATCCAACCTGCTGGGAAGCCAGAAAAAACTCCTACATTTTTGTCCAATCCTTGGACTAAATCTGGCGTGTTGGTACAATCAGTTAAACAGTGCCTTTAAGAAAATGCTCAATTTCTTTAAAACCTGCTCTGCCACCCAGATTTCTAGCTGTCCTCACCTCTCTACAGGATGGCACGTAGACTTACGAGGAAGGGGTATGGCTCGGCGACCTTGGCAGCCGGAAAGAAGGTCCAGATCTAGGTGTCTATATGGCCCTCCACGTCCTGGCTGGCCTCCATGGTAGTGATGCCTCCTTCTGACTCCTCTCTGTTTGATCTGTGAGCCTCCTCTGCCACTGTCTTTGATAGAATCATCAGCCTGACAAAGCCACCGTGGTCCTGCTGGCTGACTGGCTCCTCGCCCCTTACAGGCATCGCAGACCTGGCTGAGGTTCTGCTTCATTTTTTTACCCAACCCCGGGCAATCTGACTCTTTGCCCCTCACCATCGCAGGCCCCACTGTAGACTCACCAGCTCTCAACTCAGTGATGTTCCAAATATGCTCCCACTCAGAGTCTTGTGGGGATTCCCAGGTCCTACCCATGGCACACCGAAACCAGCAGTTGTTTAGGAAAACCAAACTCCAGTTCTTCCTTGCAAATCATGCTGCCCAGTCAGTGTCCTCTGATGTGACCCCCACAGGCTGGGGCAGAGCAGCCTTTGAGGTGAGCTTCTCCCGGAGCCCCAACCCAACATCTGCCCACCCCCCACCCGCCCAGTATTCCCTGTGACCCATCTGACACTCCTTACCACTCTGAGCTGAGGCCTCCATGAAGATTTCTGGGCACATTCTCTATTTCCCTTGCTTTTTCTCTCCCTTCCTTCCAGCTTCCTACGCCAGAGGAGGAGGGGTTTCTTTTCCTCCCCCTTCCTGTCTGAGCAGGACTCCTGTCTCAGTAACCTGGGCCAGGATAGGTTTGGCACCTTCTTCCTGTTTCTCCACGTAATTCTCCTTAACCTAGCCTCCTCATGGCTAAGCCTTACCAGCAAATAGGGAGGGTGGGGAGAGAGGAGTTCTTAGTAATAAACTAACCTAAATCAAGAGGTATTTTGAAATTACAGTTGACATTTTAAAAAAACAGCATTTGTTTTTAACTGTCAAAAGATGGGGTCACAAAAGTTTTGCTCTGAAATTCTGGAACTAGGAATAGGCCTTTGAGATCTCCTTGTGATTCAGATGCTCCACCACACACGTTTCTACGGCAGCATGGTCTGTGCATAAAAGTATTAGATAAATTTGAATATCCTAATGTTTCGGTTGTAAAATTTTGTCCTAGAAAAGGAAAGTGGATAGAAATCACAGAGTTAGGAAGTGGAATAGAAATCATAGTTACGCATTAGAGATCGTGTAATTATCTATTCCCTCCAAATAGGAATCCTGACCTGTTTCTCCAGAGTCCCTGACAACACATAAACTCTAAGAACTAGACGCAGTCGGCCTTCTCTCCCACAGCTAAACAGCCCTTGTTGTGAGAAAATACTGTCTTCCATTGAGTCAGGTTTGTCCCCCTGAGATTTCAGGCGTTACCGCTGATCCTGCCCCCTGAAGCGACCGAGGCAGATTGGAGCATCTTTCCTTCCTAGTGCCACTTAAAATATTCCAAATCTAAAATACTCCGTCTCTTCCTCAATCTGTTCTCCAATTCGTGGCGTGGGTGTGTTTTCTTTCTTTTTAATTTCTGCCACCTGGATACTCTTTCCCCAGAGGCAATTCATTCCCTCCGTGCAGCATCCTTCTTAAAATGAGGTGGCTGGATGGGAGCGTGATGCCTCAGTCGTGGTGCCCTGGTGCTGAGTTCGGCAGCATCTGGATCGCAGACTTCTGATGTCAAAGTCTATTAACAGAGATTAATAAATGTTTGTTTCTCCCCCTCCACCCTCAAGACCCAGTGGTTCACTGAAACCCTCAGCTCAGGCCCCCAGATACACCTGCTGTCACCTGCCACCCATTTCCTTTTGCCCAGGTATTCCGGCCTTGTCCTACAGTTTATGAAACTCAGCTGCAGGACTTACCCAGGCTCGCCTCGTCCGTAGAGGCAGAGTTATAAAAGCAAATACTGAGACAACAAAGCATGGGGCTACCGCACTTCATAGCAAAGAAACAATAACGGGGAGGGGTGTTAAGAAAATAATTAAAATTTTGTTTTCTTCTTTTTTTTCTCTTTGTGGCCTCAGTATCTCAGCATCAAAATCTCTTTTTTCATTTTTGCAGGCACTATGCCGAGACTCCTTAAAGAAAATAAAGTTCCTGATGTCCCGTTAGGAGAAAGGTGCCGAGGCAGTACTACACTTTCTTAAAATGAGACATCATTAGGGCCAGGATGAACCATTTTGAAATGGGTGGGTTTGTCCACCGGCCCCAACCACTGCAACCCTAGGATGCCCACCGTTACTATCCACATCTGTAAATACATAATTCAGGCCTAATGAAATATTAACCTACGACTGTTGCATTAATACATGTAAAGTAGAAAGTATCTTAGATTGCGACTCTGCCTTTTATGTGAAATACCTTAAGTGAATGCAAAGATGGTGATATAATATTCCCACAAGAACTGCAAAGTTTGCATTTCCTGAATGGGGTAGGTTTCTAGTTACATCATGTACATTGGGAAAAATATATAGATGGTTTCTGGGTTAGTATGGCAGCAGAATGCTATCTCTGATACAGTTCCTCCTGCCTCCCCATAAAAATGCCATGAGCAAAATACAAAACGAGCAACCAGCATTAGAAACTATAAATAAGGCAATGTTGTAGGCCTGCAGTGGGGCAGACAAAAAGAAGGATTAAGAAGCGTATGATTTGATTTGCCTTCTGCATGCTCCATCCTCTGAAGGCAAACAGGGCAGATGGCCCTAGAGAAGGAAGGAATTATTTAGTCTTCCTTTATTATCTATACATAATTCAGGAGCCGATCAGACAATCTAGACAAACAAATAGCCATTTCCTAACTGTGCTGGAGTCAGGTACTGAAGGAGCTGGGCTTGGCCCCCTACAGCTTTGTCAGCATTGTTCCCCACAGTCCCGGGGGACTGTCACCCCCAGTATGCAATAGAACAGGAAGTGGTAGGAGCAAGCTGAGAAGTACTGCATCCTAGACATAGCCACCTCTACCTTGTGAGCAGGAGTGGAAAGATAGGAAGACTGGAGGAGGTGTGTGGTCTTCAAGTCCAACGTGGTTTAAAGAAAAGCCACCAGCTGCACCTGACTCTCTGTTGGAATGGGTTGCAGGTTGATTGGAGCAGTTGATTGGAGTAAACTCATAAACAAGGAAAGATATCTTGCCTGTTGGCAACCCCTGAGACTGAATCTATTTGCTTCACTCATTGGTGACTAAACAGAAAAACAAAAAACAAAAAACAACCAGCCACGAGGTTTATGAAAGGGTTTATGTTCTTGCTACTAATAAAGAAAAAAATAAGATTTAAGGATTAGTTTTCTAAGCCTAAAGACATTAGTAGAATAATTAAAAATAGAATTTCTGGATACTATATTACCACAGGGAATTTAAGCAAATAAAACATTTCTACTACTTTTAATAAAGCATAGAATATAGAATAAAATATAGAAAACAAAGGAAATAGCTAGATGACACAAAAAGCAGAAAACATAAAATAAATTGATAGAAACAATCTCCTTGACAAAAGATGCAAACAAATTTATATATTTAATTTCTGTGAAAAAAAAAAAAACAACACATTTTACATAGAGGTCATGGGAAAACTTGTCTAGTGGAGAGTTATGCTTTTCTCCTGATGAGAGAAACTTACTTTAGGAGATACCAAACATTTTTCAGAGTCATAGAAGTTAAAATAATCTGGTTGTGGCAAAAAGACAGGTAAATGGAATAGAATTCAAATTCATGGAAATCAGATAACATTCAACAAATTTTGTTGAGACACTTACTGGCCATTTTGGGGGAAGAAAAAACAAAAAAAGACCAGACCCACATTGTACTTGTTTATATCAAAGTAAATTCATGAGAGATTACAAATTAAGAACCTAAAAATTTGGGGATCCCTGGGTAGCTCAGCGGTTTCAGGTCTGCCTTTGGCCCAGGGCCCGATCCTGGGGTCCCGGGATCGGGTCCCACGTCGGGCTCCCGGCATGGGCCTGCTTGCCCCTCCTCCTGTGTCTCTGCCTCTCTCTCTCTCTCTCTATGTCTATCATGAATAAATAAATCTTAAGAAAAATTTAAAAAGAACCTAAAAACTTGAACCATAAAGATATCTAAAGAATAAATGGAAACGTTCTATTTGATGTTTGTCACCAAAGGTAGGAACCACAAAGAAAGGTAGATATCCTAAAATTTAAAAATTTCTAAAGAGGGAAAAACACTCCCCAATCACACCATTGTTTCATGTTCTGCTAACAAATAATGAGGGTTGCCTATTAAACTCTGATCTCTTGCTGTTTTCACTTGAATTTTTTATACTTATTGAAAGAACTCTTTAAACTTATTTAGACACAGCTTTTTATCCTGCATTACTCTTGTGTGTACATCAGGAAAAGGAAAAAACCTGAGCAAAACAAATTGGTTATAATAGTCTTAAAACTTTTTGACATTTAAGGGCACCTGGGTGGCTCAGTTAGTAAAGCATCTGACTGTTCTGGCTCAAGTCATGACCTCGGGGTCCTGGGATCGAGCCCCCCCTCAGCAGGGAGCCTGCTGGAGATTCTCTCTCCCTCTCCCTCTGCCCCCCCCATCCCGCCCCGCATGCTCTCCCTCCCTCCCTCCCTCTCTCTCTCTCTCTCTCTAAAATAAATAAATAAATATTTACCAAAACCTTTTTCACATTTAACATCTGCCTCTTCTAAATCATTTTTTTGAATTAAAGTTGAAGGCTGCTTCCTTCCTTACACACACACACACACACACACACACACACACTCCTCTCTCTCTCTTTCTCTGTCTCATCTCTGCTGTTGCAACATTTTTTTTTTTTCTAAAAAGAGTTCTTCACTAACATCTCCTGGATTTTTTTCCAAGTCCCTGACCAAATTTTGGTGTGTGTGTGCAGGCAATAACGGCCCCCTCGCCAACTGCCACCTGGCTGACACATCCTGATTTCAGAGCTATTAAAATGTGACCCACAGCAACAACAAAAAGTGTTTCAGTAGCACTAAAGCACAGCATTCATAACAGGGTATCCCAGGGTGCCACAGGGTATAGTGGGACGTGTCCTGTTAATGTCAAAGGCAAAATTTCTAGCGACATTTAAGATTATGGACAACGTAGTAGTAATATCACTTTAGTAGGGATAGTATCCTCCAACACACTGTTGCCAAGTCTGTGACTTCTCTCTAGGCATTTTCTAATAAGACCAACCCTAGCCATGATATTGTGGCAATTATTTTTGAATGAAGCTCTTGTGACCTAAATCAGGAAGATAAGTCATGCTCTACATACCTTGCTTTTTCTCACTTAATAATATATTCTGCAGACCTTCCCATACAAACCCTTGTAAGGTGAATTCATTCTTTGTGATGTCTACATAGCCTCCCATTGTATGAATGAACCATCATTTATTTTACTAGTGCACTACCAATGGGCATTTCGCTAACCTCTAGCTTTTTTTTGCTATTTCAAATGATGCTGCAGTGGGCCTCTCTGGAAACATAAGAAACCATTAATAGAGGTCGCTTTTCAAAAACGGGCCCAGAGATTTGAAACAAGGAGAGTTCTTTCTCAATCTGTACCCTTTGACTACATTTATTTTTTGCAATAAATTGTTTTTATTTTTAAATTACAAATAAACATTGAAAAAATGTAGGGTTGTTTTTTGTTTTGTTTTGTTTGGTTTGGTTTGGTTTTTTCTGGTTGTTGCTGTTTTTGCCCTGGTTTTAGAATGAATGCTGGTCTTAGCCTCCCCACTGATTCTGCTCTGATTTGGGAAGCCTCTGGTTTCCCATTGCTTGGTTCTTTGCCTTGTTGGACTTTTCCAAAGAACAACTCGTTTCTGCAAATCCAGCTGAGTGCTCTCTTCCAACCCAAGCTGGCAAGAGGCACCTTTTCTTTAAGAGAACTTCCAGGATGCTTGTGGTATCAAGCAACTTCATTTTTTTCTCTATATTTCCAGATAGGAGAGGGGTTATATCTGGCCTGCAGTATCTTCTGGGGATTCGGCAGTCTGTTTTGTGTAGGATCTTGTACCTTTCCTTTTCTGTTTGACTCTGAGAATTAGTGTTCTAATTCTAAATCCACATGAAATACCACTTTTGCCCAGAAAGTTCCCCTCTGCAGCCTTAATTCAAAAGCAATCTCCAGTCCTCAGCAAGGTCTGTTACAATGGTGTCTTGGGGTTCAATATCCTTTCTAATAATGAGGACATATTACAAAGCAGTGAAAGAACCTGTTCTTCTCTTGATACAGGGCATTTTAACACATTTTTTAAAAAAAAGTCCCCATTATAAATTTCAAAATGCTATGATTTTCTAATGTTTTATTTAGATGAGTACTTGATGTCTTTATTCTCCCTTGGTATTCTTGTCTGAGAGTACTTGACTTAGTTTCAGACCAAAAACATTGAATTTACAGATTGTGGATTGTGATTTTTTAAATGCATGTTTCATAAATAAATAGGGGAGAAGAGATAAGTCTTTCCAAATAATATATGTAGATACTTTTCCCTCTCATCCCCCACCACCCAGAATGAGTTGGACTTGATGACTTACTTCCACAGAAAAGCGCATGAGAAGGGAAACACAGTAACTTCCCAGTGAAGAAACCTGGGACGCACCACCTTAACCACATGATCAAAGCTCACACCATCAGTGATGTCATGTGCCTACAGGATGAGAAGGACTCATGACCTCATTCTTTCCAAAACAAAAACCAAACCAAACCAAACAACTTTCCATAACCCCAATCTAATCATGAGAAGTATATCAGACAAACACAAATTGAGGGACATCCTACAGAATACCTAACCACTATTTTTCAAAAACATCGAAGGCATGAAAGACAGGAAAAGGCTAAGGAATTATAACAGATTAGAAGACCCTAAGGGGATGGCAGTTAAGTGCAGTGTGGTTCCAAAATTGGCTCTTGGAATAGAAAAAGGATATTAGTGGAAAACCTGGCAAAATCTGCATAAAGTAAGAATTTGGCTAATAGCAAAGTACCAGTTCGTGAATTTGACAAGTATATCTTAGTAATGTGAGACAGCATCAGGGAGCACTGCAGCCAGCCAGGAGGACACAGAATTCCCTGCACTGTCTTTGCAACCTTCCTGTAAATCAAAAATTATTCCAAGATTAAAAGCTTATTTTAAAATGTTTATGTTTGTATTTCCCCTTTTCTTTCTTTTTAAGAATTTTAATTCTAGGGCACCTGGGTGGCTCAGTGGTTGAGAGTCTGCTTTCAGCTCAGGTCATGATCCCAGGGTCCTGGGATTGAGTCCTGTATTGGGCTCCCTGCAGGGAGCCTGCTTCTGCCTCTGCCTGTAACTCTGCTGCTCTCTGTATCTCTCATGAATAAATAAATAAAATCTTTAAATTTTTTTTAATTCTAGTATAGTTAACATGCGGTGTCATATTGGTGTATCATAGGTGTACAATATGGTGATTCAACAGTTCTGTGTGTCACCCAGTGCTCATGCCCTCCTTCATCCCCTTCACCCATTTCACACCACCCCCCCCCCCCCACTCTCCTCTCTTCCGGTGGCCATCAGTTTGTTCTCTAGAGTTA
Organism: Vulpes lagopus; assembly: GCF_018345385.1. Lineage (NCBI taxonomy): Eukaryota > Metazoa > Chordata > Mammalia > Carnivora > Canidae > Vulpes > Vulpes lagopus. The sequence goes on along the minus strand of NC_054825.1, from coordinate 45,323,070 downwards.
AGAGTCTATTTCTTGGTTTGCCCCTCCTTCTTTTTTTTCTCTTTGCTCATTTGTTTCTTAAATTCCACATATGAGTGAAATCATGTGGTATTTATCTTTTACTGACTGCCTTATTTTGCATAGCATAGTACTCACTAGCTCCATCCGCATCATTGCCAAGTGCCTTACTGTTTTGATTACACAGCTTTATAATATAACCTGAAGTCTGGAATTGTGCTGCCTCCAGTTTTGCTCTTCTTTTTCAAGATTGTTTTGGCTATTTGGGATCTTTTGTGGTTCCATACAAATGCTAGGATTGTTGGTTTTAGGTCTGTGAAGAATGCTGTTGGTATTTTGATAGGGATTGCATGAAATCTGTAGGTTGCTTTGGAAAGTATGGACTATTTATTTGAGAGAGAATGTGTGCACACAAGCAGGGGGAGGGGGAGGGACAGAGGGGGAAGCAGACTCCCCACTGAACAGGGAGTCCAACAACATGTGGGGCTCCATCCCAGGACCTGGGGATCATGACCTGAGCTGAAGGCAAACACTTAAACCAACTGAGCCACCCAGGCACCCCTTGAAATATGAACTTTTTAACAATATTTGTTTTCCCAATCCATGAACATGGAATATCTTTCCAGTTGTTTGTGTCATCTTCAATTTCTTTCATCAGTGTTTCCTAGTTTTCAGAGTACAGGTCTTTCACCTTCTCTTTTAGGTTTATTCATAAGTATTTTGTATCTCCTCTTTTCAAGATCATGAGTCTGAGAAGTTAGGGTTTTGTGTAGCTGCCTATGTTTATCCAGAGTCCTGTGTCATAGCATGGGAAGCTGTTATTGCTGCAAAACTGAGATCTCATCTCTCCCCTCAGCCTGACGACCAGGGCATGGCCAGAAGATGACATCAAAGCCAGGACAAGAGTGAGGGAGTATATGTGTCCTGGAAGACCCTGTGTCTGGGCTTCCTGGCTGCTGGGATGCTTGGGTATCTACTGCCTTGGCTGCAGCTGCTGCCCTCTATGGTGATGAAAACGAGGCAGGGGGGGGCGGGTGTCACTCTGAAGTCTCCAGCTGCTGCATCTCTCCCCAGGAGCACAGGCTGCTAGTAACTGTGCTGCAATAGAAGGCAGAAGCAACTTCTCAATGGTATTTTTGGGGCCCCATCTTTACTAGCAGAGTCTTTTAGAACAATCATGCTCATTGTTTGAACACCATTAAAATGACAAAGATGCTATAAACCACAGAGTATCAGTAACTTCTTTCAAAGGATTCCAATCCACAAATGAGAGAGGGAAACACAAACAGATTTTTATCACTGGGCCACATTTCCTGACTCACAGTTTAAAGACTGGTCTTTCTCTCCAGCTAAGAGGGACTGTGCAGGGTTTCTAAGTGAGAAGACTTTACTTCTCTTCCCTCCATCCTGCAGGAGAATGAAGGAGCTTGCTATGAACCGAATTGTGCCCCTCCACCTCTCAGTCCATATGTTAAAGCGCGAACCCTTCTTGTGACCTTGCTGGAGATGGGATTTTTTGTTAAGTGAGGCAAGGAGGATGGAGCCCTAATTTGGTAGAACTGATGCCCTTAGACGAAGATGAAGAGACACCAGAGCTCCTCCCTCACTCCTGTGAGGACACAGTGAGAAGGTGGCTGCAGGTCAGAAGAAAGTCCTCACCAGAACCTGATCCAGCCAGACCTGGATCTGGGACTTCCCGGACTCCAGAGCAGTGAGTGATAAATCCCATTGATTAGACTACCTAGTCTGTGACATTTTGTTATAGAAGCCTGAGCAGACTAAGATAGCATACTAATAATAATTTCTCCATTCTGCTTTTCCTCTTTTGACCGGAAGGGAAGAATGTATGGGTAAAACTCAGAATGAGGTTGTTAGAAACAAAGAGAAATGCATCAATCCTAATTCCAATAGTGGCTGTTAGAGAAAGGACAAGGATGATAGAGCAGGAGGGAGAAAGAAAACCCATCATCTTTTCTGGCCTCCACTCTAACTCCCAGGATCAAGGGCAAAGGTTAGCTGGCCAGAACCCTAACTGACTGATAGTAATAGTAGTAGTAGTAGTAGTAGTAGTAGTAGTAGTAGTAATACAAAAGACTGGTGTTTGGAATTTACCCCACTTTTTTTTTTTTTTAACCATACTCCGTCAATGACCTGGAGTTTCTTCTTGGGTTCTTTAAAAGCATCTCAAAGAGAACTCATAAAATTTCCCTGTCTTTTTCCCACTATAGAGGTCTCTCAAGGCTCTGGTGGGGAATTGCATGAGGTAATGGATGCAACAGTGTTTTGTAAAATACAAAGCATTCCACCCATGCAAGCTATTATTGGAAGGAAGCATAAGGATGAATTTAAATCCCAAGATCCCCTGAAAAATGTGTGAAAGGTGGCCCCATTTAGATCATCGTCCTCACTGTGAATTTACAGACCATTTAGCAATTTCTCCAAGTGCTCACACCCGTTCCCTCGGTGACATCCCGGCCCTGCGTGCGGGGAGCCTGGAGAGGCCGAGGCCCCCAGCCCGGCCGGGGACAGCAGCCTTGCCTGCGAGGAAGGGGCTCGGTTGCTAGGAGACCAGCAAAAGTGGGCAGCCAGCTCCCGAGCAGGTTAGAATCCGGCGAGGAAGGATTTTAAAAGCCTATTTCCGTCTGCTTCTGTGAGAATTGAAATTCTCTTCAGGGTCCAGCCACCAGTGATACAATCTGCTTATATTACTGGTATTGAGAAGCCCTTGAAAGGGATTTATCTGGCCATTTCTTGTGTCTCCTCCCTCCCCCAGCACCTAGAAAGAGGGGCACTTAAGAAGGGGTGGGAGGGCTGTAAGTTGGTGGAGTCAGCAGCAGAGGCTGGGAAGTGGCAGCAAGAGTTACCCCAAGCAGCACACCTGATCATGACCCTTGGGCCCTGAAGAGGAAGTGATTGCACTCAAGCTAAGGAGAGTTGCACGTACCTTCCTTCCAGTGCTTCTGCGAGCACCCAGGTAGGCGCCCCGCAGCACCCAAAGGGTTTTTCAGGCCCATCAAGAGGTGTGTCAAGCAGGTCTTTTCTTCTGGAGTTTATCTTCACAGAAACAGCCTGACATGTGTTTCTGGGCTACTTAGAGGAGGCTGACCCTGTATTTAAGTCTTCCCTTTGAGGATTATGAAGAGAATATGGTTCTCCAATAAGAATGGTTTGGTTTGGTTTGGTTCGGTTTTCCCTAAGCATGCGGCACCCCCAAGCAATCAGCTCTTTCATAGCCCGCGAGCCTTCAGCAGGATACACGGATGCCTACAACCGCCTAGAACAGGGTACTGAGCTCAGGAGAATCAGCTGGAAAAACAGTGGAATAATAGGTGCATTTAGAGTCATTTATGGGCTGAAGCTTGACAGTCTTTGTGCCTCGTTACTGCTGGAGCATCGAGAGCAGAGCGGCGGTGCTGATTCATCAGGAAGAAAGCAGCTCGCTGGGCCTATGAAAATAAACCATCTCTGAAGAGCTTCCAGTGCCCTCAGCAGACTTGCTTTATTTGGTTAAAGCGTCATGTCTAATGACAAAGCGCAACAACAATTTTAGTATTTACCAGGACACTCTGGCTTCCAGCCTGCTTCTATAGGCAGTGGGGGTGGTGTGGGGGGACTGCCGGGGCACAGTAATTGGTTGAGAAAGAAAGATTCAGGAAAATTGAGGACATGCACAGGACAGTGCCTGTCTAATGGAGGTGAAGATGAGGGCAGATCTGAAATCGGAGACTAGTGTGCATCCAGAAAGACCAAAGACCCTTCATCGGCTAATAGTAGGATGTGTGCGAAGCACAATAAGGAGCTACTGCGGGGAATTACAGCAAGGTGGGGAGATGAGACATCATGATACCATGCATATAAATGAGAAAGAACCGAATCTCATATATGCTTCTGCAGCTAACTCCCTGAATGAAGTGGGCAGGCGCTGGAGCCATTTCCCCCCTAATTTCTCCATGGCATAAAGTGGCAAAAGTACTTTGTAGATGAAGGCTATTTTGATGAGCAGAACAGTCATGGGCTTTCGGGTCACAAAGACCCTGTTTGGAGCCCAGCTCTGCCCTTTATTAGTGTGGGACCTTGCAGAAGATACTTAATTTTCTGAGTCTGTTTGATCATCGGTAACGCAAGGTTGCTGCTGCCTCCCTCCTGTGAGATGGTATTTTGGGAAAGCTTGGTTCCATTTCCCATCTGACTCTCTTGTGTTCTAGCTCCAGACACAAATACCCGGGAGAAAGGGCCTGAATGGGGACTGTGATGCAAGGGACAGGGCCCCAGGATCTGTGACGTTCCCCTGAATCATATAGCGTGAGGGAGGGGCATTTCTACAAAAGTGAAGATACTGGCCGAAAAAAGCATAATTCAAACAAAATGAGTTAAAAGGAATTCTTGAACACCTTAGACTGAAGACCAGGTGAAACTGTACCTCTTCAGACGGATGTAATAGAGTGATGGCAGCTTTTCCATTCCAAAGAGACCACTCCAGGATTTGGGTCACCCTGACAGCATCGTCTACATCTCCTGAGAGGAGAGCCAGGAACCCATCATGAGGTTTCCCCAGCCTAAATACCCACCCTCCCTACCTCCAGGTCCTGAAGGGCAAATGTAATGCCTTCTGCTGGGCAGTGGAACCCATAGAGCCACGTTTCTCTGACGATTGCCTTGTCCCACTTCCATGAGTGAACATAGCTCTGTAGACCTGGCTGCTCCCCTTAAAGAGTCAGCTTGGCAGCTCTGGGCCCCTCGGCAGATGGATGAGTGAGAACAGGTATGGGCTCTCAGCAAATGCTCCTTCAGGCCTGGTTACCGGTGGGGCCTCAGCTTGCTTGCTCTGTCTTTTCAAACAGCACCAGGACCCTCAGAAAGAGCAGAGTCCAGGCCAGAAGGCACGCCAGGGCTAAGCTGGGGTGAAGAGGAAGAAGGGGGAAGCCCCTTGGCTTTCTGCTTCCAGGGGTCAGTCTGTGTTCTCTTGGATCATCTGAGCCCCGGGGGGAAGTAGGCCAAGAGTTTCCTGGGGGAGAAGGCAGCTGCCTGCCCAGGTACAGGTTACCATAGTCACCGTCTAGGTCTTTCTGGTTCAAGCTTCTTAACCTAGGTGTACCCTTGCCACCTGACCAGTGGCTGGGGCGCTTCTGGAAAGAGGCTCATTTGTCTCTCCATCTCCCCCTTCCCAGCATGGGCCTAGCCACCTCTTGCCACGCCCAAAGGAGCAGATTGCCGCAGAAATGATCTTGCCTAAGGTCTAACGGCACATGAGGATGACCTATTTTTAACCCTTCCTGGGCAGGTGGAAACCCAGAAAGGCTACTGGAATGGTTAATTTTATGTGTCAACTTGGCTGACCACGGGATGCCCAGATTAAACATTTCTGAGTGTGTCAGTGAGCGTTTCCAGATGAAGTCAGCATTTGGACCAACAGACTCAGTAAATTGCCATCCCTAATGTGAATGGCATCATTCAAAGCATTGAGTGCCTGCAAAGAACAAAAGGCAGAGGAAGGAAGAATTTGTCCCTTTTATTTAGCCTCGTTCTTTTTTTTTTTTTTTTTTAAGATCTTATTTGTTTATTCATGAGAGACCCAGAGGGAGAGGCAGAGACACAGGCAGAGGGAGAAGCGGGCTCCCTGTGGGGAGCTTGATTCGGGACTTGATCCCAGGACCCTGGGATTATAACCTGAGCCAAAGACAGACACTTAACCACCCAGGGCCCTCTGGCCTCACGCTTTGAGCCTGAATATCTCATTTCTTCTCCTGTCCTCAGACTAGAATTTACACCACAGCTCCCCTGGTTGGTTCTCAGGCCTTTGGACATGGACTAAGTTACTCTCCTGGGTCTCCAGCTTGCAAATAGCAGATCATGGGACTTTGCAGCCTCCATAATCATGTGAGCCAATTTCTCATTTTAGATGTAGATAGATAGATAGATATTTGGTCTGTTTCTCCAGAGAATCCTATTACAGCCATCCTCTTGGCCACCTTGAGAACTGTCAAAGTGTGTAAGGTTGTAAGTCTTCCAGCTGTGTCAGCAGTTTCACTACTGCATTCACCAGAAGCTAAAATCTCACCATGCTAATCAGGTTCCTCACCTTCGTGCTCAAGGAGTTGTGTGCAGATTTGTGTCCAGGTTCTAGACTAATTGGGAAGGGGCTGTGTCGGGGGAGTAGACAGATGGAGAGGTACTGAGGGCCAAGTCAAGTGTGACCTGGAAAGCAGGTCATGGGACTCCTGAGCTAAGGGGTGGAGATCTGAAAGCAGTAATAAGGGAGCTGAACTGAAATCAGAAGCCAAGAGGAGGAAATGGTGTATGAAGAAGCTTTAATGGAAGGTGAGTCTAGGGGTGGGTAACAAACCCGAGAGAGCTGCTTTTTTCTTTTTTCCAGGGCACACGTGTGTTTAGAAGAATCAGACCAGGTGAGACAGAGATGTAGAACTGGTTCAAGGCTGGAGAGGGCCGAGGTGAGGACACAGAGCTGGTTTCAGATCCTAGAGGCTGAGACCTGGGCAGCTGGGGGGTGAGGGGTGGGAGCACCTGATAGACGTTGGGCAGCTGGTAGCCTCCGGGATTCTTAGCCTGCGCTACAGGCGTCCAAGAACGCCTGCCACACCTGAAGTTACCTTTTAAGGAAAGTGGCCCAAACCGGTTCTCCCCTGTGTCTGTGGCTATTGCTTATGACATGTTTTGAGTGAAACCGACTCAGTGCCCTCACCATAACTGGCTTTACTGAGCGCTGATGCCAAGCTAAAGGCAACCACCCAGGAACCGGCCATGCCAACGGCCTCTGAGACGGCCTGGCAAGAAATCTGCCCAGTGAGAGCACTTTGTATTGGCCGTTATGGGTGGAACTGTGTCTTCTTCGAATTCCTATATTGAAGCCTTAACCCTTACTTCCTCAGGATGTGATTGTTTTGGAGATAGAGCCATTAAAGAGGCAATTAGGTTAAAATGAGGTTGTCCGAGTGGGCCCTAATCCAATCTGACTGGTGTTCTTACAAGAAGAAGATCTGGATACACACAGAGAGACACACCAGGAGCATGTGAGCAAAGAGGAGAGACCACATGAGAGGTGGCTGTCCACAAGCCAAGGAGACAGGTTTCAGGAGGAATGAAACCTGATGACACCTTGATCTTCGACTTCCAACCTTCAGAACTGCGAGGAAATAAGTTTCTGTTGTTTCTATGGTATTTTGTTATGACAGCCCTGACACACTAATCCACGCCCAATTCAGTTCTCCCTTTGGGGGAAACTAAGTGCAGGGTTAGGATCACTCACAGTTCAGTTGGAAGTACTGGAGTCTCAACAGAGCCCAGCTGAGAAGACACGTCTGTTCTGACCTTGCATTCTTCACTCAGCTGGCAACCAGTCCTCACCACCAAAGATCAGCTGTGCTCGTCTCTTGCTTGAAACATGATGGATAATGGTTAATACACAGGAACCCACCGAGGGGCAAGGCCAACAATTCAGGTAATAGGCTCAGCGCCTAGGCTGGGCCAGGCCGAGCTGGCAAAATCCCAGGCTCTGACCAGGAAGAGGAGGCACTCTAAGAAAGAGAAACAGAAGATAAATCCTAGGATGCCAATGGAGCTCTCCCTAGACTTACAGACTTAGGAGGAAGCATGTGTGTCCCAAATCAGCACTGAGCCAGTGGCAGGGTCCACAGAGAGTGGATATTTGAGTCTTGGGGCTGCTGAGGCTCTGCGAGGGACCTTAGAGGGAGAATGTCTCTGTCAGTTAGAGGTGGAGAGCTCCTGGTGAGGACGGGGCTACCCAGTGGTGGTGTAGACTCCAACTCTTTAGGCTGCATATCACCTATTTGTTTTCCTTTTCTTCTCACAGAAAGAATAAAATTAGATTTCTTTTTCTATAATCAGCTTACATAACAGGGAAGCCAGTTGTCAGTGCATACTTGTTTTTCTCTCTTTCTTACAATGTTTTTATAAGTATATTTTAAAACCATTTGGGGGAATGTTGGTATTTCGTTACTCCACAATAGGCTTTTTTTTTTCTGGACGGATGGGAATCCAGGGGAAGGGAGACAAACTCCAGTTACCCTTTCAAATGAATTCTGGCAACTGTGTAAAGGAATTTAAGAGCATGCCAAGCGTCCAAGTGGATGGTCAGGCAGGGTGCAGAAAAGGCTCCTCGCATTCTACAGGCTCCCACATGTGATCTGCAGTTTTACTTTGCCGGCTTTGCTTTGGTTTGATTTTCTTGATTTGCTCAGTGTGAGGAAGGACCAGCAGGAGGAATGGAAGAGGGTGAAGGGAGGGGCATGCAGGACTGAATGTGCGGAATCAAGAGGAGCATCTCCATCATTCATGATGTAGTTTGTCCTTCCCCTTCTCTTCTCTCATCCCCTGAAGAATGGGCCAATGTCCTGGGGCCGTGTGTCTGGGGCAGGGGGAGGGGAGGGGAGGAAGGGAGGAGATGGGTAGGGAATGAATAGAGTGTAAGAGTAAAGCTGGTTTGCAATGGACCATGAGAGCCTCAGTTCCAAAGGGGGCCCAGAAGAGCGCAGAATCTTGCCAACACCTAAATTTATTTTTGTTCTGCCCTCCTGGGAAAGAAACTAAGATCTCTGGAAATCTCCAGTGGTCCCATGGGCAAGAGGCATCAAGTAGACAATCTGCCTTGCACCAGCTGGGCTGTGATGGCCAAACAGCTGAGGATTCTTAGGGACAAGGGGAGGCAAGCCTGGGGGAAATAGAGTTGGCCCCATGGACCCCAGGACATGTGACATAGAGTCTCTTGTCAAGTTTTCTTTTTTGTTGTGTTTTTTTAAGATTTTATTTATTAGCACTGGATGTTATTCTATATGTTGGCAAACTGAACACCAATAAAAAATAAATTTATAAAAAAAAGAAAAAGAAAAAAATATTTATTTGAGAGAGAGAGAGAGAGAAAGAACAAGTAGTGCGAGAGGGAGAAGCAGACTCCCCACTGAGCAGCGAGCCTGACACAGGGCCCGATCCCAGGACCCTGAGATCATGACCCGAGCCAAAGACAGACGCTTACCAACGGAGCCTAGGCACCTAGGCACCGCATCTTGACAAGTTTTCTAAGAACACATACCTAGTTCCTGTCCCGGAACCTAGGCACCGCATCTTGACAAGTTTTCTAAGAACACATACCTAGTTCCTGTCCCGGGAGGGAAAATAAATATGATCGTTCTTATTCGTGGGAATTCCCAAGAGGTTGTTTGTTTGATGGTAAGAAAACAACAACAACTTTAGATATGTAAATAAGCTTCATAGCAGAATAAAAATCTTTAATATGGGAGCATCAACTCTTAATTCTGATTAATTTGGACATTTCCTGTGCTTATAGGTAGAGAGGTAGGGCGACAAGATGATCTCTTGAGGATTCTCAGATCTGTGGTGCTGTAATTTTCTCTGGGTTGGGTGATATTCCAATTGTCCTACCTGAATTTAAGACAAAGGAAATGAGTGCCGAGAAGCTTTCTTATTATGTGTTCTGTGTAAATACGTGGATCACGTAGGCTACTGTACTGTCAATCTGCTTGCCTACACATTTAGTTTTCACTCTGATGCAACCCTGTGACCATGCATTTCGAATGACTTAAATAAAGATAGTTTTTAAGGCTTGCATGTATTTCTGTAGAGGCATCAAAGAATGACCTCTTTAAAAGTGCCAATTCCTTTGGCAGCGATTCATTTCGGGGGCTCCCCACGGGCTGCACCAGTTCCACGTGTTACAAGGGTATGTGAAAGGCTGAGTGTGGGGCTGTTTAAATCAGAGATTGTTAGAGGAATGTTGCGGAAGCAGCAGTGCCAGGGGAGCAGTAATCAAAATCCAGAAGGCAGCCGGTGGCACGTTACACTCAGCACCAGAAGCCAGGGGACCAGGAGCCCATCTGCCCACATGCCACCACAGCTGCCCTGTCTCCTCTAGGAGAACCAGATTTCACAGTCGACGCACACAGCTGAGTTTAGGACATTTGTCCTGAACTTGCAACGAGCATATGAAGCACAGAAGACAGCCAGAGGTGGTTGCACAGAAACCAGCAGAAGGCCCAGCCCAGCGTGGAGAAAGGGAGCCGAAGAGTTTGCACTACAAAGCAACCAGGAGTCAGTAAAAGGATAGGGTGCCTACAAACCCTAAAGGGCAGAGAGGGAGGAAGTTCTTCCAAGTGGGATGGCCAAGCCCAAAGAGCCCTAGAATTGCAGTCAAAGGGCTTGGCCTCTGTTCATCAACCACCGGCTGTTTGATCTTGGGAAAACTGTTTCACCTCTTCTTACCACTGCTTCCTCAGCAATAAAAAGAAGAGACGGAAAGAGAAAAAGCAACCAATCCTGAGCACTTGCCACGAGCAAACGCTTTACACACACCTTAGATCAACGTCATGTCGGGGATATGATTGTCCCCGTTTTACAGATGAGGACTCAGGAGGCTTAAAAGCGACTTGCCGCAGAAGCTCAAAGGGATTAAGGGATCCCAAGTACACTTGGTTCGTACGTCATCGAGTGGGGAATTTGCACCCAGACCTACCTGGCCGAGGTCCAGGCTCTTGCCACTGTAAAATGCCACCCCTCCCTACCTTACAGAAGTGATAGTTTAAGGAGTAGAGTGTATGTGAAAGCATTTTGACAACTGTGAAAAGCTTAGAGATGTAAACAATTTTTATTATTTAAAGTCAAATCTCTCCAGACAAGCCCGTGATGAGATAGTGGAAAATTGTGGTTCAGAGAAATGTTCTCACTTGCCAAGTCCATGACACTCCTTCCCAGATCACCAACAGTAATAAAGTGAGTTAATGACTGAATAAAGCTTTTAATGGTGGGTTGGGCTAGATGACCTCTAAGGTCCTGCCAAGTCAGTATTTCTGAGAATCGGGAATTTTATCAAAGCGGTAAGAATGCAGCCCTGTGCTGAATCTGACTTCAGAGGAAACTGGAAAGTCAGCAAAATGTTTCCTTTTTGTCCCTCATCTCATCGCTCTGTGCTTTCCCCCTCCATTTCATCCCTCTTGCCAGGCAGTCATCACTCTCAAGGCTCTCCTTACTTAGGGGTTGTGTGCCACAGAGGAAAGGAATTTGATAAATGAATTCCGACTAAGGGAGATGAAAGTCACTTTTGACTATTGGCTCCAGCATTGAAGGCTTTGTGATCTGCGAGTTTGTCATTTAACCTCTCTGGACCCTATATTTGTCATCAGTAAGATGAGTCAACTGGTCTTAGAGATCATTGTAGGAATTCACCAATGTGGCCTGTAAAGTGCCCAGCACTTAGCTCGGACCCTTTCAGTGTGAGTTCCCTGCAATCTTCTGGATGCACTGACTGTTAGCAGAGTGTGACAATCTTCCAAGAGGTGTCTGCATATTTAAAAAATGATCCCTAGAGAAGGCAGTTCAGTACAGGGCAACGTCCAGTCCAATGATAGATTTTTTTTCCCCCCAGCAGTGAGACATCTGGGTAGGAGAGATAGATTGGGGGCAGGAGGGAGAGAGGAATATGGGTAGATGGGACTTCCCTGGGCTTCTCTCAGTTTACTCCATAACTCATGCTATTCTCAAGCGCTGTATTCCAAGACCAATGCAGATGTGACAATGTGAGACTATTTCCTGACTTCACTTGATTAAGTTTCATTTATGAACACTCCTTTTTCTCATGCCAGAGATGTTTAAAGAATGGTAACTGCATGTGGATAATCGGCTAAGCCTGAAATGTTGTTAGTTATTTATATAAGGAAATCATTCCAAGGATTCAGATGTTCTTTGTCCAGAAATGGACCATCCGTGGTTACAACAAATTACTGATGGGTTTAAAAAACACCAGTCTGGGGAGAGGAGGAGTTTGGAGTTGAATGCCTCTCAGTCCTTCCTCTAGGAGGGTACCAGTACCACCCAGAAAAAAATTTACTATCTGGCTGGTGAAGCCTGGATTTCTTTGGATTCTAGTAATCTTTTGTGTTCTGTACTTACTTTTAATAAGCTGGTACTGTTAAAGAAGTGGAGAGTGTCTTCTCACAGCTGTCGAGTGCAGGGATTTTTCTCTTGTTTACTCCTATATTACTGGTGTCTAAAACAGTGCCAGGCAATAAACATTTGAGAAACAAGTGAATTGTGAAGGTGATACTTATAAGCAGCAATTCTTCAGATTCACAGTAGAGATGCATTTTAGCAGGCACTTGATTAACAAATTATTAGAAATATAGTCGATGTGGCATGAGTTCTTTGATTTTCTTTTTTTCCCTAGGCTTAAGGATACTTAAATGCTATTGCTAAGAACTCCTGTGTGTGACACAGAGCCTTCCATTATAGCCTTTGCCTTTTTATTAATAAACAATAAATAATTCCTTGGGAACATCTGCCCTTTATGGGTAATTGGAGAAATGTTTACTTTGGTGAGAGGATGCGAAAGATGTGAACTTTTAACTTTTATTCAATTGGTAAGTGAAGAAAAAAAAGGAAAAAATCATAAACTGGAGAAGATAAATATTCTGGCAAGCTTTCAAAAAATGAAAAAGCAGTATAGTTTAATACAGTCCCAAAACTTCATAGGTTCCAGCTCTTTTTGGCAAAAATGCTTCTTAGGTCAAAACAGAGGAAATTGCTAAAAGAATTCACAAGGCCTTCTTAGATATCAAATAGCATTTTAAAACCATCTTATTTAGTGAAAAGAGTTGATAATCATGATTGAATGCCCTCTGAAGCCCAAGATTAGGAGACAAATTGCGGGAAGACCACATTTTGCATTCTGCTGAAAACCAAACATTTGAAAACAGTTCTAAATAGTTGATTGAATACACGGTTCTGCTATCTATATAGCTCCCTAACATACACATATTGTTTCGGAAAACAACAGAGCAAGTTACTGCACATTTTTAGATTAAAAGGGGAGGAAGCTCAACATTCAAAAATAATTTTGGTTTCTAGGGACCAAAACTCCATTTGGGTTGGGTCTCAAGGGGGAGTGGGGGTGATATAAAAATTGATTTATCTGTGTATTTCAATGACTATATATTAGAAATAGTTCTTTCACTTCATAACTACTCAGAAATATGTGCTCCCTTAAAAAATTTGTGTTGTTGTTTTAACTAGACAGGAAGTTAAAATACCAGATTGTCTGGTTCAATACCAGACACCTGGCAAACCTATTATAACTTTGTCAGTTCTTCTCATTCTTTCCCTGGAAACTGTGAATTTGTTTTGTGCCACCTGCGTGGGGGGTGGGGGATGGGAGATGCCCACCACACAGGTCCCAGGCAGGGGCCTTTTCCCAGGAAAGCAAGGCCACCAAAGCCAAAAGAGGGGACCCCCAAAGCAGTGGCAAACTTGACAGCAAAGTGTAGAAGCTAGGCCCTAATTCTAAGTGTTAGCCTTCCAAAGGCAGGGCTGGGTCCAAACGGACAGCTGTCCAACCGACAAGTGTTAAACTCAGCGAGAAACAGACAGAGCAGGAGCCAGGAAGAATTCCAGAGCCGGGCTGTGATTGGCCATCTCCATCTTCTGGGCAGTCCCCGAGCCACTATGGCCCATCCCTCAGCTCTAAAGGTAATGGTGACAAACTGATTCCTTTGAAGATTCCTTTCATGCTGTGTTAGGACCTCACTTAAGGATAGTGATTTGGTGACCGATGACCCACTGTTCTTGGTGAGTGGTCCAGGCAGGATGGAAGCTGCCGGGTCTCCCCTCAAAAGGAGCGGGTGCATGGGTCCTGTCCTAGACCAGTGGACTTGGCTTAAAGAAAGGCATCCAGAACAGGTGGCCAAAGCAAGGAAGGACTAAGGTGAGTCTGGTGTGGTTGCTGAGGGGCAGAGAAAAAGGAGGTCAATGAAATAGGAGACAAGAGTATGGAGTAGTAGGTTAAATAGGCAAAGTAGGAAGTAGCCTCAGGGAATTTTGGAGATTGGACCAGACCTGATACAAGGAGGTGAAGAAGATTGTACTAACGAGATTACCAACCAGGGACTATATTACACATTGTTCCGTGTCTCATGGGGGTGGGAATAAGAATCTCAGAGAGTGGGCTTTCATACTAATTGGTGGTTACTAACTTTCCTTCTAAAAAAGGGTGATAGGTCCACTAACTGCAAAACTTTTACTAAGGGTACTGTGCAAGTTAGGGGCAGAGCTGAATTGAGGGGGGGTGTGTGGATGAAGGGTAGTAGAAAACTGGGAAAGAGAGATACACTATGCTCGCATGGATAATGATGACTGGGGGATGCTTCTGTGTGTTCTAGATTCTTTCCCTCTCCCCAGTGAAATCTTCAGCAAAGTGTATATTAATCACTGGGGGGGTTTATGCCAGTGGATGAAAAGGAGGGGCTGGGAGCACAAAAAGGTGCTGTAGCTGCATCAAAGCAGTGTGTGTTAGGAATAGAGCGCACTCATGGTGACAGCTGACAGGGCAGACGGCTCTCTTAGCCTTATGAGCCTTTTACCTTGGATGAGATTGGACTGGGGTTCCACCTAGAAACGTGGGAGAAGGCCCAAATGTTCCCCAGGTTAGGGTGGAAGAGGAAGTCTCACCACCACTGGGGATTTAGCAACTTTTCCAGGAGAGTCATCATGGGGACAAGATTCTTGTCTTCCATTAGTATGGAAGCTCCTTGTCTCTGTTCACTGGGGACATCTTTGGGTGTCGGTGAGCTGAATGCAGAAATCAATGAAAATGAGATGAACATACCTGGAGAGAGCAACTGATCTTCCAAAGAGTGTGACTTTCCTTATCCCAAAAGGCCCACAGTAGGCTCTTTCAGTTATTAAGTTGGGCAGACCCCCTATGTTGTGAGTTTTTTCGAGTTTTTATTTTGCTTTGTTTTGGGTTTTTCTGCTGTAATGGGAATATAATCCCTGCTGGATAAAGAGAACAACCTGGTGATAATAACTTCCAGACTGGAGGGGAGTAAGTAAAGAGTCAGTCCTTATTAAGAAGTAGATGATCCAATGTTAGTGAAGTGGATTCTTTGTGCCAATAAGTTGTGTTCAGCAATCAAGGATAGAACACATTTATCCCTCCCCCCACAGCCTCCTCCTCAGTCCATGCAAAACAAATTGGAGTGAAACAACACCATCTGCTCATTTCACACTGAGTGAAGAAGCACGTCAACTCCTTCTCAAGGTTAGGAAGTCCAAACTCAAAAAGGCACTCTTCTAGTTATGCAGTAAAAATTCCTCCTGAAAGCAGGAGTTCTGCAAGATTAGAAGAGTCCACTATTTCCCCAAACATGACATTGTAAGGGCTGAGCTGATCAGGGCTAAAAAGCTCAGGGCTTTCTTCCAGAGGTGTCACATGGAGCTTTACTTAGTGGCAGAAAGTCCTGTTTCACTAGCCAATTATATTTCCATGATTTGGAGCCTCTGATTTCGATGAGAATAGCAGTAGACAATACCATCATAATCACCCTAGTTCTAGCATCCAGTGCTGAGAGGAAGAGAATGAAGCAGAAAGAGAAGTCTTGCTCAATCTGAGATCCTATTTTGTTCTGATGTTTTCCTTTGATGTAGCAACCACTCTTTTTTTTTTTTTTTTTTTTTTGCAATCACTTAAAAAAAATCTAAATCCATGATTAAACTCTGTTATTCTATTCGGAGATGATGCTTTGAATTAGAGAAGCAACTTACTTATTCGAGTCTACCCGTATTTACTTTACTCAACTAAGCTCTGGGTTCAGAAGTAAAGATAAGGGAGGGTTCTTACCAAGTCACATGAATGCCTTCACCTTCAGCTTTTGCAAACAAATCTTAAACTCCACATTTCTGACTGCCAGTAAATACTGTTGCTTCTAAGAGAACCCCTGGAACAGTAAGTGGCTGGACTTGTCTTAGAGAATAGATACTAGCAATACAAAGTCTGAGAAGAGTCAAGTCTCATGCTACGTACAGCACGCCTCACTGGTATGTGTGCTGGCAATTTACGATCTCCTGGGAGAAACAGGAAATTAATATAAAAGGATCAATTGTGACATGCCAAGTACCAAATAAGTGTACATTATGTAAAATCATACCTTTTTATTCATAAAGCTTTTGTACCAGAGTTTTCAGACTTGGTGAACAAGACTGCATTAACCAGAATTCATTCATCCATTCAACCATCTGTTGGTGTGTCCATCTGCCCAACAAACATTACCCCAGTGCCTACAGCGCCAGCCCTCAGAATTACTGAGACAAACAAGGCGTGGTCCCTGCTCTAGTTGGGGAGACAGACCTGCACATCATAATTTGGCAATAAGTGCAATCACAGAAGTGTGTTCAAGGGGGACAGATAACCAAAAAGGAGGGAGCAGTTGGCTATATGAAGCGTGATTGTGGGGGCATGAGGTTCAAGGCAAGAAAAACTTTCCAGAAGAGTTGAAACATTAAAGAGGAGTTGGAAATTACCAGGCACTTTCTAATCAGAGGGCACAGCTTGAGCAAAGGCACAGAGGCATATAAAAAAGCATGGGTTAGCTAAGGAGCTAGAAGCCATGTAATATTGCCGCAGGGTTTTGTGTGGCCATGATGGGAAATGAGCCTGGAGAAGTGGACACAGGCTACAATAAGACAAACCTTACAGGTGATGTTTAGACATTTCCCTATAGATAATGGGCTTCACTGGTGGGACTTCAGAAGGATACGTATTTAGAATAATCTCTATGATGGCGATAAGGAAAATAGGAGAGAGTGAGAGCAAAACAAGAAACCCAAGAAGGGCAAGTTGTCACTGTGTTCACATCATGCTTTTTCAAAAAAGCTTTGTTCCTTTTAAATATATATTTTTTTAGGAGAGTTTTAAGTCCACAGCAAAATTGAGTTGAAGGTTCAGGGATTTCCAGCACGCACACACCTTGCCCCCACACATGCATAACCTACTCTTTTTATTGACACCCACACAAGAATGGTACATTTGTGACACACTCAACAAACCTACTCTGACACGTATTCACTCAAAGCCCATAGTTTCAGACTTTGTATGTCTAGGCTGAGAAATGGCCAATGTTAGTCAACACAGTATTTTTAATATCATGGATTGCATAGAAACCAGTCATATTTTTACCATGTTTGGTATTTCTGCCACAAGCATTTTCTCTGCAAACATTTTCGCTACTTAACTAATTGGCCGTAAGGCAATCCTGCCATAAAAGATTAAAAAAAAAAAAAACTGGTTAAAAGTTTGGTTTGACAATTTATTGGTTTCATCAACTGGTTGACACTTTGGTTTCATTTCTTCATTGACATAGTACTCCCATTTTTTTACTGAGTCCTCATAGGGGTCTGTAGAACAGTGCAGAGTTTTGAACCCACATTTCCCAAAGAACTTTGGAATGTCCATTGGCAGACATGTGACAATAAGCCAAGAAGGCTTTCACAACACAATGCAAGGCTGGATTACAAATGTGCATCCTAGGAGGAAGAAATTTTAGTGAAAAAAGAAAAAGGTGTAATGCTGGACGAGGAGAAAAATCAACAAACAAATATATATATATATATATATATATATATATATATATATATATATATATTCCTATGAATGAAAGACTTTGAAGACAAGTGCTTAGGTACAACCCACAAATAAAATCATCTATTTGTGCACTATTGCCATGAATCTACACTACACATTTTAAATATATCCGAATATTCTGTATTTCACAATCAAGTCTTTTTAATTTTGTCGCTTATTTTTATGTTTTGTTATGTCCTTTTTTATTTTTTATGATTTTATCTTTTATGGCAAAATAGCCTTATAGCCACTTAGTTATGCAGCAAAAATAAGATAAAAATGCCTGTGGCAAAGATGCTTATGGCAAAGCTATGTAGAACCATTTTTTATACTGGGGTTGAGCATGCTACTGAGTCTGCTCGTGACCGCTCTGTCAGTTCAAAGGCTGAGGGAATCAGCAGCTCAGCTTCACCCATAAGGCCTTATGTCTGAATGGCATTCAGTCTACCTGTTTTGAAAACAGATTAAATAAATACTAATAACCAAGCTTATCTAGAGTAGAGCTGGAAGCCAAGTTTTGGTGTTCTTATTCCATTTGCACTCATCCTTCTCTTTTAATTCAACTGTGCTGACTCTCAGAGCTGTGCTTGAGGAGGATTTCTCTCCCAAGGTATACAAAAATAGGTAAATCGCCCATAATGGCCAATCAAGGAAGCTGGGGATATTCAGGAACCGCCTCCTAAAAGATAATCATGTTGGCTCATAGATACCATTCAGTATCAGAGTCAGAAGAAGAACAATGAACTATGGTTCACAGAGGACTTTCTATAGTGATTAGGCCCTCGCTATTGTCTATAGTTGAAGTATCTCTGGAAACTGGCACATGTAGACACAGGGATTTTGGATAATCTATGAGAAACTAAACTACTGAGTATTTAGTTAAGAGCAAAATATGTCCAATTCTTTTGAGTTACAGCCAAAGTACCCTACTTGCCATGGTTACCCTTTCTTTCTCTTTATTTAGTTTTTGTGTTGGCAAAAAAAGGATCATGCGATACTGTTATTTTTAATTTGCTATTTGGTCTATGAATAATTCATTTAAAGTAAAATCTCAATATCTTGTGAGCTTATTTTAGGGTCCTAAGCATTGATTAAAATATCAGCCTGTTTAACATACCAGCATGGTGCAAGGCAAACCTCAGGGAAACATCTATCTTTCTCTCTGCACTGTTACACACTTGTGGTGGATCCCTTGTGCGTCGTATCACACTGCATTTTATTACAAGATTTTCTTCTTGCCACTAACTTTCCGATCCAATTTTTAAAGGGATTTTCGACTTTCTTTCCTTACTGTTTGTTTGTAATTAAAAGAGTTAAACCGAATGTTTTGAAGGTAGCTGTCAAGCCAACAGAAATAGCAAAAGTCATTTGTCCTCACCTCATTTTTGTCTTCAAAGCACCACATCTAGCTAGGGGTGAGGAAGGAATGTATGCTGTTGGTAACATAATACTTCTTAGGTGTCCTGCTGAGACTGCCAACACAGTAGCCAAACAACTATAATAATTTCTGGAAGGCATTTGTGACATTGACACTCAGCCCATTATGAACTGCACCAAACCCCTGAAATCATCGCATATAGGTCTGAAAGCTGCTGTCAGGTGATAAAAGCTCTCAATTGTTACTGGCTTGTGCTAGGTTTGTGTTCTACTTACACATTTCTCTTTGGTCTTTCTGATTGTGTTTGAATCAGGGCAAAGGTACACTTGGACTCTTGAAATTCATGCCATATTTCTTTTAATCAATACAAATCAAAAGCGGTCTCAGAAATGCCTCGTTGTCAATATGTCCAGCCAAGTCAGAAGTAAATGTCATGTCTTCCGAGGGTTGCATTTTCTCAAGGAAGCAGTGTTCAAGCGTATTTGTTACTTCAATTAGTCTGATTTTAGTGGTTCCGTCCGTGAGCTAGGGCCTCTGGCACTCAGTGGAGTGATTTGATTTCTAAGCTGCTGGTAAGGGACTAAAAACCATCCAAAATGGTAACTCCAGGTCCTGAAAGCAGATGTACAGATCTTGACATTCTTGGCATAACTGCCGGGGAAATGTGCTGGCCTTTGATACAATCTCCATCCAGGACTAGTGGATGTGCTGGCCTTTGATACAATCTCCATCCAGGACTAGTGCCCCTCAGTGTCACATGCCTGGAGAGTCTGACTTTAACCACTCAATTCCCTGAGGATTCTGGAAGGTGACAGGAAAGGTGGTCCTCTTGGAAAGTCTGTACCCCGAAGTGATTCTTTTTCCACTCTACTGCCTTTAGCCGGCAAAAGGTATAGGCTGACAGCCCTGAAGACAGTACTGCAGGGCATGTTTTAGAAATGGAGCATGTTATTCTTAAAGGATATCAATCTTATCTCTTTTCCCCCTCACTTCATCCAGAGGCCATGAAACCAATCTTCCACTGCTCAGATAGGTGAGCTTTGCAAAAGTGTTCACATTGTGACTGAGACTACTTAGGATCTCAATGCAGTAGCAGAAACTGTGGCTTGTATTGTCTAGATGAGAGCTGAGGAGCACAGCACCAAGATAGCCTAAACCGGTGTGTTGTATTAAGAGAGGGGTCTCTCTTAATTCCCTGCAGATCTGGCCAAATGTAACATCAAAAAATAAGTATTTATCACCTCCAGAACTTAGAATGCTATCTGGCCTGCATTCCTGCCTCCAGAGTAAATCTCAGCTGTTTACAAAACATAGATTATATTAGTAGGGAATCTTTCGGGTGCAAACCAAATCCACCCGAGCTAAAGAGGAGGATTTATTGGACCAAGACGGAGGCATTTCACCAAACCTAAAGTAGAGCCAAACGACCATGGGTGTAGAGATGCAGCTGTGCCCCAGGAACATGAGACACTGAGGAACTTGGACACTGTTCAAATACTGTCTCACTCATCGCGGCTGAGATTCTCTGTGTCAGCTTCATTCTCTCCTGCTGGTCACTAGTTTTCTCCACATGTTGTAAAACAAGGCCATGGACAGTTTCCAGTTTTAAAAGTTTAGACTTTAAACCACCAGAAAGAAGCTGCTTTCTCTCTCTCTTTCTCTCTCTCTCTCTCCATGCATCCTCCAAGTCAAAGAGTCTCTTTCAGGCATGAGTGTGGCCAGAGGATGAGGACAGCATGATGGGCCAGTCTCGGGAAGGGTGTCCACACCAGGCCCAATCCACTGTGGTCAGAAGATGCGATTGCTTTCCCCTAGTGGTAGCTGCAGTGCGAACCGAGGGCTTGGAAGAGAAGGGATGGATGACAGCCAGTCCCACAGGTGCCCCTGGCACAGCTCAAACAAAAACAACAATGTTGAAAAATAAAAGCAAGGCAAAGATGCATTAAACAAACCAAATAAACATGAAGAAAGTAAAATTTAAGGCCAAAGCCACTTAGCCAAGAGTGTAGTTTTCTTTTGATAAGAGGTGTATTTCAGAATAAAAACCTAACAGTAGGGATGCCTGGGTGGCTCAGCAGTTGAGCGTCTGCCTTTGGCTCAGGTGATGATCCCGGGATCCTGGGATGGATTCCCGTATGGGGCTTCATGCAGGGAGGGTGCTTCTCCCTCTGCCTGTGTCTCTGCCTCTCTCTGTGTCTCTCATGAATAAATAAATAAAATCTTAAAAAAGAACCCTAACAGTAATAAATCCTAAACCGTCAAGTAGCAGATTATCAAAAATACACAATAAAACCTGTTAGAACTACTGTATAAGAGAAAATAAATAGTACATCTCTAAACCAAAGAGATGCCATTTAAAAGCTATTTGAATTGATAAAAAAGAGTTCAATAAAATGGTAGGATTAGATAAATACACAAAAATCAATAGCTAGCCTGTTTAACAGCAATAACGTATTAAAAATGTGATGAAAAGGGAAAAGCCATTTCTCATAGCATGGGTATAAAAATTATTTAGAAGAATAAATCATAAAGAGTAAAAAAATATATATATTAAAGGTAAGTAGAATGAGGGAGAATTAGCATTGACAGGTGTTAGAATGTCTTATACGTAGAGAACTACACAGTGCAATATTGATGCAAAGTAAATAGACGAATGAACAAGATAAATAATCTTGACACAGACTCCGATATACTTTAAAATGTTACTACATAGTAAATGTACCTGCACAAACCAGTGTATGAGGAAAAAAATCATTCAGTTAAGAGTGTTATGCACTCTTACTTAAGGTAGTTATGCAAAGAGAGAGGAGGACACTACCAAAGTTAAGAGTCAATCGAGATTCTGGAAAAGTTATTTGTAGCGAATATGATAAAAGTTAAACTTTTCCTATTTTATTTTTTTAAAAAATATTTTATTTATTTACCTTCGAGTGAGGGAAGGACAGAGGGAGAGGGACAAGCAGACTCCTCACTGAGCACAGAGCCCCACCTTGGGCTCCTTGAGGTTCTGGATGCGAGGCTCATTGCAGGCAGGGCTCCTCGTGGGGCTCCATCTCACAACCTGGACATCATGACCTAAGCAGAAGCCAAGAGCCGGAAGCTCAATTGACTGAGTCACCCAGGTACCCCAAGCTTTTCCTCTTTTAAAAGCGCGTTCAAATCAATAAGAAATTTAAATCAGCAAAGATTACAAAATAGTGTGAATACCTCTAAAACGAATAATACACTAGGTTAACAAATTGAATTTAAATTAAAAAATTATCTCAAAGGTGGGGCATACAAATTGGTCCCACCATTTGGAATGTCATTAACAATATGTATCAACAAATATGAAAAATATTCACACTCTCGATTCAGTAATTCTTTCTCCAGTAAAGTATCTTGGCAAAACAATTTGAAAAACTTAAAAATGTTACAAACCAATGTACTCATTCCAGTATTATTTGTGTTAATCATGCTACATAAAACAGCGCCCTGTCAGCCTTTATCCCTTTTGTTTTTTGGGAGGGGGCATTTATTATCACCTGACGTTTAATTATTACCATTCTCCACCTCACTAGAACGTAAGCCTATGAGAATTTGCCTACTTTCTTCATGACTGTATTTCTAGGCCCCCGAACTCTGTCCAGCACATAGTAGGAAATTGGTAAATATTTGTGGAATAAATAAACAACATCGAACATCCAACAATAAGAAAATAAGAAAGTGGTTTAGGCAATCTTTGCAAAGATTACAAACTTTTTTCTATATATAATTACAAATATAGAAAAAAGATTTGTGGAGAGGAATAAAACTGGCAGGAGATACAGCCAAATGTTAAAAATGGTGTGGAGGAGAGAATACAGGTAATTTTAATTTTACTTGTCTATGTACTTTTGGGCATTTTTCACGTGTTCCATAATATGTATTCCTTTAATATTGGGGAATCTGATAAACGCAACATCAAAAGGGATGGTTTTAAAATCACCAATGACAAGAGGATATGATTTCAAAGGAAAATACTGGCAAGAAGGAAAAGGAGAGCAAAAGTGATAAATATAGGGAGTTACAAGTTAATGTTTTGGCTTATTTTCATGTAACTAGAGAAGTTTGGGGGGTTTAAGAATGTGAAAATCTATAAAGCTGATTATCCTTTGAGTCACTGTTTACTTCTATTGACCAATTGCATCACCATCCTTAAGTTCCTGTTAGATGTAAATTCTGAAGCCATCGAGTGATTTCTCAAAAATACATATTCTTGGGGCTACCCCTGGGAGTTTATAATTCAAGAAGATCGGAGTGGAACCCAGGAATCTTTGTGTGTTTTAAACATATTCTCTAGGTGATTCTATATTTGGGGACCCCTGCACTAAGTATTAGGGAGGCTTTCTCTCCTGAGAGCAGCAGTATCCTTGAACTTCAGGAATGGAGGAAGCTCACTCATATCTGTCCTTGGGTCACTATTGCTTCTGCACTGCTCCTGCTCCTCCAACTGCTGTGGTTGTGGCTGTCCACCTGAGGGTATGCGTGCAGACTCTGGAACCCTCATGCAAGGAGCCAACAGACTGGCCCTCCTCCTCACTTAGGCTTCCATGGACTTATTAGAACACCAAAAGCTCTGTTGGGCTGGGCGAGGCTCCTCATAGGTCACAGTCTTCACCATGATACATTGGCTTAATGTCACCACTGATTCAGAACCTCTCATCTTAGTGGTCATTGTCCTGTAGGGTCTTTTTTTAAATCATGTCCTGCACTTGCTTCCCATTGATGCAAGCTCTCAGTGCTTACTCTATTCCAAACATTTCTTCTGTTCCCCCGGAAGTCCCACTGCATTGTAAACAAATGCCTCCACATACCCATTCTCTGCACAGGCATTGCTTCGATCTCCTGTTTTGTTTTTTAAAATCTCACTTTCTCGGGAGGCCACTTCTGTGGCCTCATTTGTTCAGATCTCAAGTGACCAGTAGGTGGTGTTCATATTCACGTGGGATTCCACTGTCATTTTCCCACCGAATCACTTACATTTTGGGGCAGAAACAAAAAAATCCTAAGAAAAACAAGAATTCTGTTTGATTTTGGGAATCATGGCATCCAGCTCAGTGTCTTTCGTTGTTGTTGTCATCATATAATGATCGACTTATGAGTCATTTCTCAGATAGAAGTGTCAAGTGGCTTATATTCTTTTTCTCCACTCCAGCCACTCCATGCCCACCATCCTGGGTGACTTCATTGGCTTTGTCGATGACCCATCTCTTAGCCACACTGACCCTGCTCTCCTCCCTCTCCCTTGCCACCATCTTCAACACCAAAGAGGAGCTTGCATGGCAGCATACAAGGCAGGAAAATGGCAATATAGAACAGCATTCCCATTTATTCTTTCTATAGAAGAACCTGGAGAAAGGCAAGTCTCTTTTTTGTTTCCCAATTAGTAGTAAGATTAAGGATACCTTCTGCTGGAGAGTTTCTCAGGGCTAATAGAAAGGGACCAAAACACAGGTAGCTCTTATACTGGACATAAGCTAAAGGAATAAATGAGCTTCTTGAGGTTTTTATGCTACTGAATTCAACTCCCTGGGGAGCAGGCTGGATGTTTGTGATGGTGGTGGGTAGGTGGGTGGGGAGGGCTGTAGCTTGGAATAGGAGCCAGGCTGTCCTCTGGTAATCTCTGTTTTTGGCCATTTCAACTCTGCTGTAGAAAGGATCTTGGTGTGGTGTGCAAGCGTGTGTGTGTACGTGCATGCGTGCATGTGTTTGTGTATGTGTGTGTGGGAGGGATATACAAGCTCAGTGGCAGGCAATTAGATAGAGCGGAGTCCACAGCAGAAAGCAGGAAACTCCCAACATTTCCAAAACATGTAAGCAATGCACCAAAAACTACTGCCTACTGTAAAGGTTTCTTGGCTTCCTTGACTCTTCCGAAACGGTCAACTTCTAGTCTCAAATATGCAGCCTTCTATCTTTATGCTCTTACTGCCTTCCTCACACATAGTACATGTACTCTTAGATCTTGATTGTTCCAATATCTTGATACTCTCATTTTATCCTAGTCATTCTAACCATTCTGGATTCCTTTCCTTCCCTATCTAGATGAGAGCACATGATTTAGCAGTTTAAGAATTCACTTCTCAGCATCCTTGAGTGCCTTAATCCCTTATCCTTTTACTTCTTCACCCACTCTTAGAAATCCCCAACTCTGGGTCAACCTAGCCATTCACGTTCTCGCCTCTTACTATGCATTGCCTTACAAGTACTAGATGGACAAAAATCACAAATGTGTCATTAAGAATTTCAGCTGGGTAAAAAAAAAAAAAAAAAGAATTTCAGCTGGACCCCCGTATACTTCCCTTTCTTAATCCCCTCTGACTCTTCCGAACATATTCCACTCTCCTTAAACACCTCACCACGTTCCTTCTCTTCTTGCAGCAGAGGCCTTGCTCCTACTTCATGAAGAATATCGAGATCCTCAAGAATGAATTTTGTATCCTCTTGCCTATGAACTTATCTGCACATATGCATCTGTGCTTTCTTCTTTTCTGGCTCTTCTCATCCAAGCCAATACCTTGACCTCTATCTAAACTGCCTTCCATAATTTAAAAAATCTTTGTATCGACATCAAATACTTATGCCTTAGAGAGATATTTATTTGATATCAGGTACCAGATTGGGCAATTGGGATACAGTGATAAATGGAACCCACCAGCAATCGATGCCTGTTGAGTTACTTTGGTACCTCTTT
Source organism: Vulpes lagopus (assembly GCF_018345385.1). NCBI lineage: Eukaryota > Metazoa > Chordata > Mammalia > Carnivora > Canidae > Vulpes > Vulpes lagopus. Next base: position 45,297,546 of record NC_054825.1, on the reverse strand, counting down.
TCCAGGAATTGCACATTCCCCTTTTATTTACTTAATTACCGCAAGAGCTTTCCTATTACCACCTGAATGAGTGAGAGTAGGCACCTAAACTAAGGTCCTTTCACTGGGAAGTTTGTAACTGGGACAGAGAGTCAGAAGCAGATTGTGACAGGGTAACTTGGAAGTTGTTGGCAGTAGCCACTTGCTGTCACGTGGACTAGGACACAGAGCCATTCTGCAAAAAATGTGAAGCTGAGGCAGATTTAGAAAGATGTGCAGAGACAAGAGACTCCCAAAAAGGTGATTTTCTGGGTTCTCCAAAGCACTCCAGTTTCTAGTTCTATTCCTGAGGTCTGGCTACAGCCTTGTCCTGAGATTCCAGGGTCCTTCCAATAAAGTTTCTTTCTGCTTAAGTTAATACTTTGTGTTGGGTTTCTATCGCTTGCAACCAAGAAGCAAGATCCTGTCATTCTTGCTGGAAAGCTGAACTGCCTTGTCTTGTGACAAGGATCCAGCCATGTGTCTCCTTTGAGGAGACAGGACTGGGCAGCCATCGTCAGGATGTGGCTTCTTATTTTCAGTTTTCATTAAGGTGTTACAAGAACGACACATGCTCAAATACAGCTGAAAGCTGCCTGGAAACCACAGGGCCAGGGTGTAACTATTTTGTGAAGTCCTTTTTGCACGTTGCCAGTTGCTTGAGACTACTGAGGTCAGATAATCATGGGCCTTGCTGAATGACACCTGCCAAATTATCTACTACACTGTTTGGAAGCTATCAATTATCCCCTTGCTCTCTTGAATCTTCAACACTTCCCTCTCTATTGGCTCCTTGGATCAGAACTTGAGTTCACTCCCCTCTCAACAAAATCCATTCTAGACTTCTCCACTCTTTCTTTCTATTGTAAGTAAACACCTTGAGGAAGCCTTAGCAATCAGGTGCCTTACTCTCTGCTACAACTGCTCGTGGTGAGGTTGTCCGTGATCATCTTATCACTATGTGCAATGGGAGTTTTTCAGGTTTTACCTTACTTGACCTTTCAGGAGCACATGACACTATTGACCACTCCTGCATTCCCGAAGCACTTTTTCCCCCTTGGCTTCTGTGACACCACATGCTTCGGGGTTTTTTCTTATATGTCTGCTTGTTTCTTTGCAAGTCCCTTTTCTTGTTCTGTACTTTAAATGTGTCGGTGTTCCTCGGGTTTGGTCCTCCTCTCCGGTCTGAAACTTTCCCAGGGCAATCTCAACCACTTCCTTGGCATTACTGTATATACTAGGATGTGATACCAGCCCCCTCCCCATTTTCCCTTAGAAGAGAGTCAATCACCTTATATTCTGACCTTAAAAAAGTCCTTCATGTTACTGGATGTTCTTTCAGTTATTTTAAACATCAAAATGCTCTTTGGGGGAATATGCATTAGCATGTAATAATCTCATTCAATGTTCAGATAGAAGCCACCTGACAGACTCGATAAGAAAGGAAACAAAGAAATTTAACACAGATTTAGAAATTACTTCCAGGGAAATACCTTCAAACTTGCAAATGTTGGGTGTGCTTGTAAACAAGGCCTTAACAGTCATTATGGAAAATATATATATATATATATAAGTGAATATGGGTATAGGATGAATGATGTAGTGTGATTAGATCCTGGAGCCTGGAATAAAATCCCCAGTGACAATGTCCTATAAAAAGTCAAAAATTTAGGTGGAAGAAAATCTAAAGATTATCTTGGGAAACCATGTCAGAGACTCAAAATGTGACTCTGGTGATGATAAAAACACTGTGAAGAGTTTCTAGAAAATTGTTTTTAAAATTATATTTCATTAATGGTTTAAAGCGTATTAGTATAATTGAGTTAATGCATTAAATATTATCAGTAGATCTCTGATTATTTCGTCTACATCTCTAAAAGCTCATCTACTTAAGCTTAGCTACAAAGCTTTTTGGGGGGCGGATTTTAATTGGGAAAATGAGGCACACTCTCCACTCAGCAGTGCCTTATATTTAGGCATAGATGGCATATGCTGATGACTCGCCCAGTTCTCCCAGCTAAACCCCAGACCCGAATAACAGTTTACTGATATTTCTACTTAGATGTCCCTTAGGCACTTTCAATTAAACTTGTCCGAAGTTAAACTCATATCTCCTCGCATCTGCTTCTCTTCCTACCTCCCTTCTCAGTGAATGCCACCACCTTCCTTCCGATGCCCAAGCTGAAATCTGAGTCACACTTGCCTCTGGCCTCCCACACACCTCTGTTGTTTCTATCTATCTCCTAAATCTCTCTTCTTATCTGCTCACTTCTCTTAACCCCCTCTGCTTTACTCCAGGCCGCCACCATCTCCTCCCCAGCCTACTGTTAACAAAATCCGAACCGGTACTGGTTTCGTAGGTCTTGTCCTCCTTCCAACCCACACTTCTTGAAGCAGCCCCAGTGATTCTTCTAAAATGCAAAACTGATGTCAATTCTCACTGCAGGGTAGCTAACTCCTACCCATCTTCTTCCATTTGGCTCAGTTTAGAGACCAATGCTTCTTCCCTAATTCCCCAGCCCCACCCTCCCTCTGCCCCCACAGATGATTTAGTCAGGTTAGATGCTCTCACTATGTTTCCCACACTCCTTATCTTCCCTTACCATAACACTCTTCACACTTCTTTGTTATAACTCCTTATCTTTCCTGCTAGACTGGGAACCTTGTCTATCTGGCTCACCATTGCGTTCCTTGAACACAGGGCAGAGCACGAGACAGTGTTTTATAAATATTAAATGAATGAATGAAAATTTTTGTTATCTCAGCACCCAGCACAATCTCCGGCAAACAAAAGGTCTTCAGCAATATTTGTTGAATTAATAGATTGTTGTGGAACTACAGATATATGATTAATTAAGGAACGTGTAACTAGCAAAATTAATATTGCCTAGGCTTTGTCCTTAAGGAGCACAGATCCTTCTTAATCAGGCTTAATTCAGAGATGGCTCCCTAGGACAGGTGGCTCTTGGAGGAGAAAGGGAGAAATAAAAATTCTTACCTAGTGAAATGTAAAAGTTAAATGTAAAAATGTTAACACCTGTGAAGAAAATCTCGCGTCTACAACATGGGTAACTACTAGTTAAAATTTTCTTTGTCTAGGAGGTGTTCTATACTCGGATCTACTAGTCAGGGGGCTTGCTTTCTTCCTTGCTACCTTGGATACTGGTCTTCAGCCAGGGAATCAGCTACAGAATCTAATTACTGCCAGCAATTAAACACTGAAATATATTGCCCCTCTAAAGTTGAAAAATAATCCCTTTACCACAGAGAATAAGATTCTTACCAAGTTTTGTATTCATTGGCTTTATTAATTTTTCATTTAATTTTTATATCAAAGTACACTTAGACTAAATTTCACAAGAATATTCAGTCTAGTTATTTTTGGCCTGCACTTTGATAACTTATACCAACATACAATGGCCAGTCTGTTTTCTTTGCTCTAAAACTTTCTTTGTGCACTATTCCGTGAGCATGGGCCTCATGTTCTAACTTAGATGAAAAAAGTGTTAATTTCATGAATGGCTTAATATCTCTCTGTAGATCCATAGTTTAGACTTCATAAAAATATGTTGATTAGCAGTATAAACGTGGATTGAAGTATTAGCTGAAAATCTTACCGGGAGAATGAAAATGATAAACAAGATGCCTAAGAAAAATCTCTCAGAGATGCCTTATGAAAGAAAAGAGAGGTTAAGGATTCTTTAAAGGGAACATCTACAATGTCGGTTAGCTTGCAACAAGGTAAAGGATCTGAACTCAAGCGTGTTGCCTGGGTTACTTTTCTTGAACTGATACCGAATCGGTAACTTTTTCTTTGGGGCTCCATCTCCTAGTGGTGTATTTGTGGGCTTAGTTAAAATTGTGATTTAATCACAAATAAGAAATACATGATTCAGTCACCCTATTTTACAGAAAGTGCTTCAAACTTTTTGATTTAGCCCCAGCGTACACAGTGGGCTGGGACATCAGTGACACGTTTCACAAACCACATACACGTGAAAATCAATCTGATTACATTACCAGGCACACAACTCACTATTTCCTCAACTCGGAGATAAACGCAAGCTTCATTTTAGAAGTCACATCATACACTTCATAGTTTTACTAACGAAAAATTTCCAGGCTTAGAAAAGATATCTGGAAATTAACATTTGCGAGGCAATTTATAGTTTCCAAAGGGTTTTTCCCCCCCTCATTATTTCAGAAAACTGAATAATCACATTATTCATGATATGATTATTAAAGGTTAATTAAGCAAATACTTGTGAAGTAATTGGGAGGTAATCTATTTCTAATTTAACAGGTCAATCAGGGGTATTCAGGAAATATTTTCGCTGGTTAACAACTCTAACCCAAACAAAAAGATATTTAGATTGTCTCCCTGGTGGAAAACAATGAGCATGTTTGTTCTTTTAGGAGTCAATTGTTTCAAAGAACTGGGAAGAGGGTTCCTAATTCCACCGTTTTGATGATCTAAGAGGTTTTACGAGGAGTCTGCGCTCTTCCCTCCTAACGTTAACGCAAGCCTCATGCTGCTTATTTTGGCACTCCAGAATAAAAGAAAATATCTGAAGAAAATCATTACGAGAAAACATGCAGGGATGTGGAAATCAGAGGAAAAACAGCCCTCTTCTTTCTTCTTGTGGGAAGCAACACATTTTGGTTATTGACTCTACAGGGCAGTGAAAAAAAAAAAAAAGAAATCCAACTCCTATTGACGAGCCATGACTGTTCAAGCGCAAAACCACACAAAGAGATTTTCTTAAATTTTCCACGGGAGCAGTTTAGAAAATTAGCAGTGTTCCCGCAGCAGCTAAGCCCGAGCTGCGCTCCCGGTTTCCCGGCGGCCAGGCGCGGGCGCGGGCGCGGGCGCGGGCTCTGCGGCCCGGGCACCTGGGGGTGCGCGCGGCTCCCCGGGCCCAGGCCGGGCGACGCGGGTGGGGGCGCGCGCCCCGAGGTCGGGCGGGCGCGGCCCGGCCCGGCCCTGCCCCTGCCCCTGCCCCGGTCCCGGGAGGCCCGGCCTGGAAGCCGGAGGGCGGCGCGGAGGGTCCCCTCCCACGGGAGCCGCGCCAGCTCCCAGCCAGCGCCGGGCGGGATCGCTATTGTTCCTGGCGAGCACATCAATCCGCACGCCGACCCTCCGCGCACCCGGGTTTCCTCCCGGAGGCCGTTCGGGCTCCTCTGCGGCCCTATATAGAGGCCCGGGGCCCGGGGCGAGGTGCGCTCCCGCCAGGGCCTCCCGGACGCGCCGAGCTCCGAGCGCCGCTGCCCCCAGGTCTCCGCAGCGCGGCGCGTCCGCGGGGGGGCGCGGGGGGCGCGGGGGCGCAGGGGCGCGGGGGGGGCTTCTCCCCGGAGCGCGCGGGGGGGGGGGAGGAGGAGGAGGAGGAGGAGGAGGAGGAGGAGGAGGAGGATCCGCTTCTCCGGGGTTTCCCTGACGCCAGCAGAAGCGCCCAGCGCGCGCGCCCCGCGGCCGTCCGCGGCTCCGGGAAGGGGGGAGGGGGAGGGGGAGGGGCAGGGGAGCGGCCCGAGAGGCGGCCGCCGGGATTGGAGCGGGGGCGGGCCGCGCTCGGAGCCCGCGCGGAGGGGAGGGGGGTGCGGGCGAGGAGGGCGCGCGCCTGCGCGTGCGCGGGGGAGCGCGCCCCGGGCCCCCGCCCCCGCCCCGCCCCCGCCGCCCGCGGTCTCCGCCCCCCTGGCTGCTGTGTGTGCAGCCCGAGTCGGCGGCGGGTGGCGGCGCCTGGAACCTGGGGACCGACCCCCCCGCGCCCGCCCGGCCCGGAATGCACTGACTCCCCCTCCCCTCTCTGCTCTCCTCCCCTCCCCGCCCCGCTGCAGGAGGTGCAGGAGGGAGGCGCCCCCGAGTCTCCCCTCCCGCGAGAGGGGCCGCGCGGGCCGGGCCGGGCGCAGCGGTGGCGGCGGCGGCCGCGGGAGCCGAGCCTGCAGCGAGGGACCGGCCGGGGCGCGCGCAAGGGAAGGCGGCGAGGGCTCCGCGGCGCTGCCGCCGCCGCCGCCGCGGCTCGCGGGGCAGAGATGGCGGCGGAGCGGGGAGCCCGGCGGCTCCCGGGCACCTCCTCCCTCCGGCTGTGCTGCCTGCTGCTGCTGCTGCCGCTGCTGCTCGGGCGCCCGCCGCCCGCCGCGGCCGCCAGGAGCGGCTCCCCGCCGCAGTCCGCAGGTAAGGGGGGCGCGGGGCCCGGGGGGCGGCTCCGGCCCCCGCCCCCGCCCCCGCCCCCGCTCCCGCCCCGGCCCCCGCTCCCGCTCCCGCTCCCGCACCGCGGGCTGCGGTGTTTTTGTGCAGGAACTTCTCCGCCCGGGCTCCGGCTGCCCGAGAGGAAGGGGGTCGCGCGGGGCGGGGAGCGAAGCGGGCGGGCGGGGGAGGGGCGGCCGCGGGGGGCGCGGCGGGGGCGCGGCGGGGGCGCCCGGGTCCGGCTCCGCGCTTTGTACCCGGAGGCAGGTTCACCCCTCGCCTCGCGCCCCTCCCCCAGGCTCATCCCACTTGTAAGAGTGGGACATTCTTGTGCTCAGCACAAGCACCAGTAGAGGCCACTACACACCTCATTAAATAAACAATCGCGCGGCCAATTCATTAATTTTCAGGAAAGGGAGGGGGAGGGGGGCTTGAGCGCCCCACTCCCGGGCTCGGGATTTCCCAGCTGAAGTCCCCGGGAAGCGCAGGCCGGTCTGGGCGGGGAGGGGGGACTCCTCGAGCGGGGTTTGCAGCCTCGGGGCTGCAGGAGAGAAGGGGGGTGCCCGGGGGGGCGCACGGTTGCCCCCCACAACGGCCTGTGTTGACCCCACGACGCGGGCGCCTTGCAGAACCGCTCCAGCCGACTCCATCTCTCGGTGTTGCCGTTATGAAATGCCTCCTTTCTGGGGATCGCAACTATATTTACCGCCTGGGAATTGTGCTCTTAACCTAGGGGGGTTGTCTAAGCATCGGATTTTAAGGACTTTATGTTTCCAAGTGGCAGTGTATGTATTTAGCTCGGAAAGCCATTTTCAGGTGTTACTTTAGGGTATCGTGTGTTTACTGAAATGGTCTGCATCCCTGTTTGTTTGGGGGAGGGGGGCTGTGAGCAGACCCCAAGCCTGCCTGTGGAAGACCTTACAGTGTAGTTGAGCAGTTGAAGGGCAGAGCAGCATGTGATCCGTTTAACTCCTTTGACCAAGGTGGTGCATCATAAAACTTGACCCAACTCTCACCTACTACTACTAGCAGCATGAGATCTGGAATCTTTGCATTTGAAAGTCATCTGATCCGGCGCAGTGGCAGCTTCTAATCGCTAAACCTTTACCTGTTTCTTTTTTTTTCCTCCTCCGGATTCACAGTGTATAGTATTTAAAATCACACTGCTCACGTAACTTCACTGATAAACTTTCTTTTGATTTCCTTGCAGAGTATTATAAGCTCGTGGCTGATGCCAGTGTTAAAGAAAAGCTTTCAACCGGAGTAGGAGTGGGCATTATCTAAAACCCAGTTATAAGCAGTAGTGTTTTAGTATCAAGCCTGCACTCGCACACTCAGCCTGCACTTGGGTTAGAATACACATTTTGGGCCTGAAATGTAGGTTAACTGATCCAACCTTTCTGTTCTTGCGGATATGGGCAAGAGAGATGGAGCTATTTTAGAAGACAGATTCCTCCTTGCTCTTAATTTTATATGTAGTTCAGGTTATGTATGTTTTACGTAATTGGAGGAGTCTGTTTAGAATTTTGTAATTTTGCAAGTAAAATTGCTAATCATTTTATTAGGTTAATAAAAGTAACACAAGCAGTCTCTTAGAAGTGGTTGAAACGTGTATTTCAACACTGATTCAATCGATGGGCTTTTGTTTTGTGCTGATGAGGGGCAGGCATTGCTTAGGTGTTTGTCTTGCCTTCGTGGAGCTTCCATTCTGGTGAATGGGTAGGAAAATAGCTGTTAGACTACTAATTATGTAATTAAGTAATATGATAAGCACAAGAAAGGAGAAGAGTGGTTTTTGAGAAAGTGTGTCCTGCCAGAACCTAATGTAGTCCTGTCCTGGTGTCAGAGTGTCTGAGAAGTGAGATCTGAAGGGTGAGTAGGACTGGAGGTTGGGAAGGCTCACAGCTAGTTAGTTAGTGGCCTAGTGGGGACTAGAACATAGATCTGATTCTTAGTTCAGAGTCCTTTTCACAAGCCACCCTGCCTCATTCCAAAAGTGAAAGGAATAACTGGAATAAGAAGGGGCTGGTCCTTTCTGTCATCAGCTGCAGAGAGATCCAGGGAATTGAGAGCTGAGTAAGTGGAGACTGAAACAAGTGGTCAGTAGATCACAGGCCATTTGTCAGCGGTTTTAATTTTTTTATTTTTGTAGAGGGGTAGACTCAGACACCTTTCTGTAAGGGATTACACTGAGTAGGTGGTAGGGGGATGGCAGTATTTGGTAGAAAAAGAAAATTAGGGTATAGGACCGCAGGGATAAATGGGGGTGGTTTTCCAGTTTAGGATAGATGTTGAGGAGGACAAAGGAGGTGGACAAGCTAGTGATAGAAAACGATCAGCTGCAGAGGGTCGGAAATGATTAGCACTCTGTATGGTTTTAGGAAAGAAGGAAAGGAAGATTTCTGCAAAGGTGGGTAGGGACCTAGGGAAGGATGTCAGGACAGAGCAGCCGTCCTGTGCAGTGCAAGTCTTCTCTAATCAGAGTGAGGGTTAAGGAATGGATGGTAGACTTGAGATGCAGGAATGGGGAAAGTAGCAAAGTCCGTGTTGAGAGCTCAGTTGAAATCAGTTTGAATTTAAAGTAGACTAGATCAGCTCTTTCCATGCTTTCTCCAGCAACTTTCTGTATGCCAAGAGCAGCCTTAGTGTAGTTTTAATACAGTATTGGTTGCTTATGAGTTACATGAGATACGTAGAAACCTTTTCAAAAACTTTTACTAGAGTAATCGAATACTCCATTCATTGGTCCGAATACAAAAAAGGCATTGGATGAAATGTCATAGTAGTGGTGAGGCTAACCTCATCCTGTACGTGAGAGGTGTACTGTAGCTACATTTCTCCTATCAAGGGAAGAGTCCTCTGGCCAACATCCCGCACAGATGATGTGATCTTCTGGATCATTTACTTGATGATGTGATTTGTTACCTCACAAGGTGGTCTATTCCTGTTACGAATAACTTCTGTTAGTAGGTTTTACTTTATGCAGAACATTTAATTTTCACGTTACTATCCTTGATTCCCTCCCCCGTTTCCTCGTCTTTTTTGGCATCACCCTATTATTTCATCTCTTTTGTGATCAGTTCGTTATCGGTTATCCAAGTTTTTCTTTCACTCCCTTATTAAGTGGAGGTGTCAAAGTTGATCTCATTCTGTCTTGTCTTCATTTACTACCTGTAAGCTGATGACTCTCCTAGTCCACTCTGCTTTACGTGCCATTCAGTAGCTTCACTAAATAGGCACCTTATGTTACAGAAGACCAAAGGCGAACTCATTTTTTGCTCCCCTTCCCTCCTCCTTTCCTCTTCCTCTTTCTCTAGACAATAATAAACCAATTCCTGGCCTGGGGCTCTCACATTTTTGAATGATTGCATGGACTTGTCTTCCTACATTACCTGTCTTGGGCATCTCTGTGCGCCATTCACCCGAGGTGAGATCTAGAAGTCATCCTGGACTCTCCCCTTTCCCTCATTCCTATAGCCAACACTTTTTTTATTTTTACCGCCTAGATATTTCTTGAATCTGAATCTTTTCATCCTTACCCCACCTAGACTAACAATAGTGGCTTTGTAATTAATCTCTTTATTTCCACGGTTACCCTCTGGGCATCTGTCTTCCCGTTGGAGTGAGTTTTCCTACGTCTTTTTCTGAGCAAGCCACACTCCTACCTAATATCTCTTATTAGTGTTCTACAGCTCGAGTGTTAGAGTCTAAACTCTGGCATGAAGATTGCTACGCCTTTTGTGTTCTTCACCACTGGCCTCTCCCACACTCAATTTAAAGCCTCATTTCTTGGCACCTCTAATGTGTACCAGGTGTTCACCACTTCAGGTTTATTGCGGAGCTTCATGTCCCCATGCCTTTGACATGCTGTCCTTTCTTCCTTTTCTTTTTCTTTTTTCTTTTTCTTTTTTTGTCCTTCTTCCTGTTAATCCCACTTCTCACCTTGTCTACTTCTGAAATTCCTATTCATCATTCAGTGAATTTTTCTCAGCTATCTCCCTACCCAAAGAGAGTTAGAGTCGTCATCCTCTGTTCCCATAGCTTTCTGAGTACTTTTAAAAAATCTTGTGTTACTTATTTTCTTATTTCCTCAATTAGCCTGAACCTCTTGAGAATTGGGATTTCTTTTATTTACCTTTTGTATATCTAGTGTAGCATAGGCTTCTGGAACAGAGTGGATAACCAGTGAATGTTTGTTGAATGAATGTTGAATTGCCATTGTTTTTATTCTTTAGAGCCACGTAGCACAAGTCTGATTTCTTTGTATGACGGCCTTTCACGTGTCTAATTAAACAACATTTGTGTGTAAGTATGTCACTTTCTCCTTCTCTTTCTAAATTAACTATCCTTTATTCCTTCGGCCATTTTTCACATTACTTAGTTTTCTGACCCTTTATGAGTTCGGTTATCCTCCTCTGGATATGCTTCAGTTTTAGTGTGTATTAGTTTTATCATCTTTGGCCAGGTCAGTGATAAACAGAGACTGATGTCCTGCTCTGCTTTTCTAACAGGATGAGGTATAAGAGAATTTGTAGATTTCCAGGCAGAATGTTCAAAGGAAGTAAGAAATGTGGCTATTCTTGGCAGACCATATGAAAATTAGTATGTGATGTGGGATAGTGAAAAAAAGACTTAAGGTATGAGGCAGAGCATTTGGGTATCACTCATGGTTCCATACCGCCTCTTATATCTGTTGAGGGCTAAGGTAACCTTGCTTACCTAACTGGATTGTCGGAAGAATGAAATATAAAACTGCTTATAAGTTGTAAAGTACTGCATCTTTATGGAATGATTTTAACATTTCTCTATGAACTTTTAAAAAATGCTGTAATTCTATTAAATTTTTTGAAAGTGTACATTTTCTTCTGTTGATGTAATTGATCACTGTTGGTTCCTTTATGAGTTTTCTCTACACTAATAAAAAATATTGGGGTAACATTAATCTTATATGTGGAGGGTCTAGGCCCAATTTAATAGTCTTTTCCCAAACATTTTATCAGTGACTTCTGTGTGGTTGGGAGGTATTTACCATGCCATTGGTAGGTGTTTTGGCTTCTAGGTAAAATTGCATCAACAGTGTGAGAACAGAAGTGATGACCATAGATAAGATCATGTTGACCAGATAGCTACCTGAGGTGAGGGAAAAGTCTAGTGTTTATGATTCTTAAAAATTGACTTTGTCTTGGAACACAAGCCAGTGGAAGATATTAAAATATAACCCAAATTTTGGATTCGTTTAGAATGAAATTTTTTTTATTAAGAAATTTTAGAAATAAAAGTCATTTAGACCCACTGATATAATTTTGGTGTATTTCTTTCTATTCTCCATTAATATGATACATCATTGTTACATTGTAATCCTGCCGTATGTGCAATTTTATAAGTAGATGTTGTCTCAACATTATGTCAGCTTTTTGTTGCTATATTTAAATAATTTTATTTTTAAAATTTTATTTTAAAAATATTTAAATATGTTTGAAGTAAAACAACATAGAAGTATTAGTTCTACCAACAAATACCTTTTTTACCCATAACTAACCACTGTTAGTGTTTTTTTCTCTTACGCTTACATATGCATGTATAGTTGTATTTTTTACACATAAGCAGGATCATCCTACCTATTGCTTTTCAACTTGATTTTTTTAAAACAGTATGTTAGAGATCTTTCCAGTATGTGTAGATTTTCCTGTAACCATTACTGAAAATTCTCCATAATATTCCAGTGAATTAATATGGCATTAATAGTGACCAATAAAAGTAGTATTTCTTGAACACTCCCTGAACTCTAGGTACTGTGCCAAACTCTTTTACATGCATTTGATTCTTTATGCCACATTGTGAGGAAGGTGGTAAGATCCCCCCATTCTGCAGATGAAGTAACAGAGTCTCAAATATTAAGTGACCAAAGGTCTTACAGCTCTTATGTGGAGAAGTTGTTATTTGAATCCAGGTCTTTTTTTTTTTTTTTTAAAGATTTATTTATTTATTTATTTATTTATTTATTTATTTATTTATTATAGATAGATAGATAGATAGATAGATAGATATAGAGAAAGAGAGAGAGAGAGAGAGAGAGAGGCAGAGACACTGGCAGAGGGAGAAGCAGGCTCCATGCAGGGAGCCGGTCATGGGACTCGATCCTGGGTCTCCAGGATCACACCCCAGGCTGAAGGCAGCTCTAAACCTCTGCGCCACCGGGGCTGCCCTGGGTTTCCATTTATTAAAGAAGAGTAATGATATCATTAAGAATAATACCATTTACTAGTACTTCTGCAACTTTTTCGAGGGATATTCACCTTTAATTGTGAACTTTGAGTACTTAAGTCCATTATTTTAAAATGCAGGTCCTATTGCTTCTCCGTTTCATCTGTTAACTGCAGGGGTTAATTACCTAATTAATAGGTAATTTCAAAGGTCCCTTCTACCTCCAAGTTTCTATAACCCTGGAGTCTATAAAATTGAGTGGTGGATATCTAAATGACCTCTATTCAGTTCTTGTGTTTGAATACTGATCATTTCTGTTCTTGGATGCAAGAATTAACCTTTTATCATTCTCTGGATCTCCAGTTTTGGTACATCTTTTTTTTTTTTTTTCTGGTATGAAGTTGGATATGATTGGGGAATTTGTGAGGTAGTTGCAGTATTACTTGAAATATTAGATGCTTACTCTTAGGCTTATAAGTGACAAAAAGTAAATTGCCTAGGTTATAGATGTGGCTGAAACTAGCATGTTGTGATTCCTTCTTTTGACTCCCTTATGTAAAGAAAAGTGTGTGAGAGAGAGAGAGAGAGAGAGGTAGTGGTTACATATGTTTTACTTTATGGCAATCAGTACTTGAATTCTTCTTGAAAGGAGTTAGTAATTAGGCAGTCTGAAAGTCAAATGTGTGGGGTTTTTTTGCTTTTCCTCTTAAAAAGAATCGTGAAAATGACTTTCTTTAAAATTGTTTCATAGCAATTTTTTATAGCAAGAATTTTTAAATTTAATTTTCTAGTCAGACAGTTTTTCTATAGCCAAAACTAAAAATTTAGGTAATTTAGGCTAGTTGCAAACATTTTATCAACAGTTGCTTATGCACAAAACTATACACTGTGGAGATCCTAAGATGAATTGGGCATGGTTTCTATCTGTAGGAAGTCTTGGTCTAATAGCAGAAATAAGACATCCCCATAGATGATAGATAACTTGATTTGGAGGGAGAAAGTGTCATTACTACTGGAGGTAGAAAACCAAATTCTGGAATCACTGTGTTACTGTTAATCAAGTAGTAGTTCTGCTTTCTCTCATAATTTTGTTTCTGTAGCTTTTGAGTAGTCCTAACTTAGTTTTACCAACTCAATAGACTAGAATTCTCAGAGGGAGTTTTTTTTCATTTCCTCTAAGTGATATGGTTACTGGAATGTTTGAATATATGAGAATTCTAATAATGGAACCATCTGGGGTCAGCTACTTCCATGTCTTTGGGAAATGCAGGAATTGATTATACTGGTTTTCAGAATTTATTATTGGTCAGTAATAGCCAGTAAAACGTGGTGATAAGTCCTGAGCAGAGTGAATTTTTAACATGATACTACATGGAAACTGGATACCGAATATTTGTTTTTTCAGTTGTAGAGTTAAGTGAATAAAAAAATTGATCCCAGAATCCTGGGATCAAGCCCTACATCAGGCTCCCTGCTCAGCAGGGACCCTGCTTCTCCCTCTGCCTCTCTCTCTCCCAGCTTGTGCTCTCTGTCAAATAGATAAATAAAATCTTAAAAAAAAAAAACTAACCTAGATATATTTTGATACATAAGGCCTAGTTAAGATGATAGCATTATAATTTATAAATTTAGGGATGGAATAACAAGTTATGTTTTATTGATAACTTTTTATTCATAGCATAACTTTTAATGTAACAACTAAGATTTAAGGATTTTTTTATGTTAATTCTTGAAAGCATTTGAAGTTTGAGATGGGGTTATTGTTTTAAATTTATGTGATATTAACATCCATGGGGATTGTTACACTTTTTATGGCAATAACCCCTTTATTAGTAGCCACTTCATCTACAGAGAATTCAACCATATGCACCCTTCCCTCTAGAATCTAACTAAAGACTAGGGAATAAGAAATAAATTTTCAAAGTTCGCGCATCAAAGTAAGTTTCTCAGAGCCCCAAACTTGTTTAGAGCCTATTTACCTTTAATTCATGTGCATTTCTAACAGATTGTATTGATTTCTAAGCCCATTGCTGATCAAAAGTTGGCAGAGGCTATCTTGGGAAGGCCCCCTAACAACAGCAAGTTGTGACCTTTGTAAGGAAGAAGATTTAAACATAAGAATGCAAAGATCTTCGCTTAAACAGAAATCATTGTCTCAGCCATGTTGGGGAAAGTTTCTTTCTCTCTCCATCACTGCTCATGGGCATTGCCTGCTCCTTGCCTTTTCTTTTCCCCTTATACTGTAGATACAGTTGCTGTCTGGGAGATCTGTCTTCCCTTAGAAATCTTTGGAGTCTCATCTCACCTCAGAATAATATGGGCCAGGTTGATACCTGATTTCCTGATACAGGAAATGTGAATAGGAAGAGAGGTGAGGTGACAAGGCAGGGTTCCTTCTCTGCTGGCCCCTATCCCTCTGGCCATGGAATTTATCTTTTTTAGCAGCATCTCTAATCCTGATTGCTAAAATTTATACTGCATTTGAATTTTTAATTTTGGGGTGAGGTTAATTGTTGGTTTGACTTTAAAAAAATGAAAGATACTATAAAACTTGAAACAGTATGTAAAATAAAAAGTGAGGGATCCCTGGGTGGCGCAGCGGTTTGGCGCCTGCCTTTGGCCCAGGGCGCGATCCTGGAGGCCCGGGATCGAATCCCACGTCGGGCTCCCAGTGCATGGAGCCTGCTTCTCCCTCTGCCTGTGTCTCTGCCTCTCTCTGTATCTCTCATGAATAAATAAAATCTTTAAAAAATGTTTGATAGTTATTTCCAGATTGTTCTCCAAAAGACTGATTTACTCATATCAACAGCAAGTGAGAGAGTGCCTGTTTCCCTACACCTTTGCCAACGTACTATTTTCAGACTTCTTAGGTTTGCCAGTTTGATAGATGAAAAAAGTGTATCTCTTTAAATTTTATATTTTAAAATTGTTAGTAGAGTTGAGCATCTTTTCAGATTTTTATTGGTTTCTGAAAATTGTCTATTCAGATCTTTTGTTTATATTCCTGTATTCATTCATGGATCATGAAGGTTCATTTATAAATATTAAGTAAACAATATATAATTAAGAATGGGAATAATTTAACATTTTATAATTGTCAAAACTCCCATAGTTGCTTGTGATTTTTAACTTAATGAGAAGTGAACTGAGTAATCAAGTCAGTCTACTTCTCTGATTTCTGCTAACCACTGCTATGCTCACTTAATATGGTTTCATAAAGCTTTCAAACTTCTATTTTGAAGGAAATAACTTAAATATTTTACTTATTGATTTTAATGAAAAATAGGAATTGAAACAGGTCCAGTACCTCTTTAAAGACAGGATGAGCAATTTTGGTTTAGAGTAAGTTCAGTTAATCAAATACTTGAATGCCAGTTTGGCTCAAGGTACTGAAGCGGTTTCAAATGGAAAATGGGTTAAGAATGTAGCAGAAGAGACAAGTTTCAAGGGACAGGGTATTATTTTCATTTTGGACACCTTGAGCCTGAGGTGCCAGCAGAACATCTTTGTAAAGGCATTAGAGAATTAGGCTCTGGTGAGAAGTCCGACTAGCTCTCAACACTCAAAATATAGGTTCAGGAATTACCTGGACAGAGGTTTGTCATGAGGGTAGATCATATCACTGAGGAAGGAGAAAGGAAACCGAGGGCAAAGACTTGGGCATACAGACATAGTCGGGTGTCCAAAGGAAGGGAAATATTACCCTGTCTGCAGGAAAAAAGTGCCTAGAGTCAGAGATACGTAACATAACATTGAGTTCATTGTCCCTATGGATATCTTATTCACAAACCTCTGTACGAATAAATGGGATAGTGCCAGAGTGATACTGGCTCTTTCCCCTTAGCACCACATGCGTGGTGTGGCCCTGGGTTGCGGTGCCAGGGAGGGAGAGGGGAGGCTTACAAAGACAATTCTGAACAACTTGACATTTAAAAAAAATACACACACTCATATATATATTCACTTACCATCCTGCTGGACTGAGGTAAAAGATGACTGAGTAAATATGTGTGTCTCCCATAGAGCCTGGTTTATCTTAATCACTCATTAAATGTAAACCATTGTTATTGTTGCTTTTATTTTATAAACTGGATGAAGAGCCTAGCTAAAAGTACATGGAGGTTAGATAGTGCTTACATAATTTGTTTTATATTTTTACTTGATGGCTGTGTATAATTAGATTGTTATAAGGATTTGTTTAGTTTGGAGTATTTGGTTAAATTTCTTAGAGGAGGTGGGACTTGACCTGGTTTTAAAGGCACGAGGAGGCTTTTTAGATGGGAAGGTGGTTTTTTTTTTTTTTTTTTTTTTTTTTTTTTTTTTTTTTTTGTGACAAGGAGGATGAAGTGAAGGGCGATACGAGTTGAGGCAGAGTAAAGGCAAAATCAATTGAAATGTTCTTGATCAGTGACCCATTTTTTGAAAGGTTCATTTTTTTATTCTGAAGTTTATCATTTGTTGTGAAGTGGAAAAGTGATTGTTAGATGATGAAATTATAGACCAGATAATTTTTTAAAGATTGCAGTTTTCTTCTAAAAAAAAAGAAGCTGGAGACCCTGCTTGTTGCAGCATTTAATGCCTGAAAATCAGCCTCATCATTCCATATCTGCTTTTTAAGACATCATTTATTTCATGCTAGATGTCGTGGGCATCTTTTATGAAACACTGATTTCTCTGGAGTTTATTCAGAGTCACAGAAAGAAGCTTTGGGATAATGTGTATCTTGAAGTTCCGAGGAGTAAATCTTTGCCACTCTCGGAAGAAATCTTTGTTTTAAAAAAGATTTTGTGGCAGTTTTGTGGAAGAGTGTACTTCTTTCTTCAGAGTGGCTGTAGTCAAGTAGAGATTTTGCAGCTTCAGCCTTCGTCTTATCAGTGTTTAAATCTTACGGCACATTGTGGTACTAACTTGGTAGTTCCATTTTGTTCACGTTTAAAATTGTAAAATTTGCCTCTGCGTATGCATGATAACTTGACCTTGATATAAAACTGCATCACAGTCTTTTTATTTGAAAACTCACTGGACAGTTCTCCCTCTAACCCCCACATTTAATGTTGTACCTAGTATTAATATCTACTACATCTTTTTAATTTTTTAATCTGTATATTTGTAGATTTTTTTTTAGTGTATGAACTTTGAGATATAGAAATATAGAAGTATCCCCAGGATACAACTAGGTGGGAGTCTGTTAATTGATTTTTTTCAACCTGGTACAGTGGAGCTGCATTTTAGTTAGGCATTAGATATAAAGACAGTGAGTAATGTGAAAACTACATAGTAACATTTCTCTTCAGCATGCCTTAGAAAAATCCCACGTTGGAGGCTGATATTTCATCTCTCAATATGTTGGGCATAGTTTTTCCTTTTAGTGTTGGAACAAATTATATCCTTTAAGTACCAAATGAAGAGGAACACTTGCATTTATATTGTTCAAAAACGTTTTTTAAAACTCTGGTATTGTGGTGTGCTGAGATGCTGAGATGCTCTTGCTAAGGCACCTGGAGCTGAGCTCAACTGGGAGAACAAGTTCATGGCTCAGATCACATGCTCATACTGAATGGAAGAGAGAATGGCTTGTTCTGTGTAAATTATTTCACATTCTCTCTCAAATGTGAATTCTTTTAACTTAAAAGGTCTATATGATGTGACTTCTCTGTTTAGTGAGTCTTTTTGTTCTGAATGCACACATCTCTGTTAGACCAGAACAGTTTTCTTATTATTACCTGTACCTGTACTCTGTTTTCTTTTCCTGGAATTCCAGAGATACTTGCTCTCTTGTCTCTTTCCTCTATGACACTCTATTTCTGTGTGTGTCATTTAAGACTATATTAATAGATGCATACAGATTAGGAATTTACTTTTCTGGTGAATGGACTCATCATTATCTGTAGTCATGCTATTTACCTTAAGTCTACTTTTTCTGATACTAATATAGCTCTATCAGCTGACTTTGGGTGGTGGTGAAGTGTTTGCATCCTTTTATTTCCAGCCTTTTGTAGTCTATTTATGTCACCCATGTAGCATATTGTTAGGTCCTCTTTTGTAATTAGACAGTTTTTGTCCTTTTACTAGAGTGTTCAGTTTATTTACATTTAATGATAATATATTTGACTGATATGTATGGCTTTAAACCTTCCATTTTATTATTTACTATTTGTTTTGCCTGTTTTTTGTTCTCATTTCTCTGTTTTCTTGCCTTTTGATTATTTTCAGTTGTGCAATTTCTCTCTCTTTTAGCTTATCAGGTATATATTCTTTTGCTATTCATTTAATCTTTGACTTCTTTCTTTTACCATTTATTGGACAATGCAAGGCTTCTTAGAATACCTTAATTCTATTTGTCCTTCTCTTTCTCTGTTTTTGTTATTCTTGGTATATATTTTAGTTCTTTTTATATTTAAAATTTATAAGACATTATTATTTTATAAGTCATTATTCATTTAGATTTACCCCATATTTACTTTCTTAGTTGCTTTTCATTTCCTTCTGCATCTCTGAGCTTCTATCCAGGATCATTTCTTAGGCCTAGAAAATACCCTTTAGCATTTACTTAGGAGATGTGTCTGTTGACGGTGAATTTACTCAAACTTTGTCTTTGAAAACATCTTTATTTCACCTTCACTTTTTTTTTTTTTTGGGCAGGGGATGGGAGGCACTGGGTATAGAATTCTAGTAGATAGTTTTTTCTTTTAGCCCTTTAAATATGCCATTCCATTGTCTGCTGTGCTCTATCATTTCTGATGCGAAGTCAGCTGTAGTCTTAATTTCCTCTTTCGTAGATAATGTGCTTCTCTCCCGTCTTTCCTCTTTGATCACTTTTAAGATTTGTTCCATGGAACACCTGAGTGGCTCAGCGGTTGAGTGTCTGCCTTTGACTCGGCATGATCCTGAGGTCGAGGATCGAGTCCCACATCGGGCTCCTGCAGAGAGCCTGTGTCTCCCTCTGCCTGTGTCACTGCCTTGTCTCTGTCTCTCATGAATAAATAAAATCTTAAAAAATAAAAAATATTTGCACTTTATCTGTGGTTTTCAGAAATGTGACTGTGTTATGCTTAGTTGTTATTTTCTTTGTATTTATCCTGCTTGTTGAACTTCTTGTATCAATGGGGGTGATCACTTTCATCAGTTTTGGAAAGTTCTTGGCCATTACCTCTTCAAATATTTTTCCTTCCCATTGGAGAAATTCACTTAGGTCTTTGAATCCTCATCACACTGATGGGTTCAGAAAGACTATGATTTTGTAGCTTATCTGCCCTCCTTGGGATGTTAGGTTAAGAGCAATAGTCTCTTGTGACTTTCTACATTCTAACCAGAGGCAACACTCTTTTTATTGATTTTGTTTATTATTCAGTTATAGAATCTCCATTCAGTTTTCTTCTATAGAATCTAGGTTCCTGCTGAAATTCTCCATCCTGTATCCTTATTCTTTTAACACATTCTGTTGTAAGTGTTCCCATGAAAGCTTGCTTTTCTGTTATTTCTCCTGATTTAGGGGTTGCTTTGTCTTTTTTTTTTTTAAGATTTTTATTTATTAGAGACACAGAGAGAGAGAGAGAGAGAGAGAGAGAGAGAGGCAGAGACACACCCAGGCAGAGAGGCAGGCTCCATGCAGGGAGCCCGACGTGGGACTCGATCCCAGGTCTCCAGGATCATGCCCTGGGCTGAAGACGGTGCTAAACCGCTGAGCCACACGGGCTGCCCTTGCTTTGTCTTTTTTATGTGCCTGTTTATTTGTGATTGAGGGCCAGCAATTATGTATGAAAAATTATAGAAATAGTCTGAATGGTGCTGTCTTTTCCCAGAAAGGATTTACCATTGCTTCTCTTCTGGTATGTGGATATAGTAGAGACATAACAGTCTCGGATCACTTTAATCTATTCAGAGATGGATTTCAGATAATTTCAAATTGGGCTTCAGACCTATGAGTTGAAATATTTTAGGTTTACTTTTACTTCGTGGATGTAGCCTTTTGAGGTCCTAATCCACAGCTTAAGGGGTTCACCCTCCTTCTTGGCAGGCCCTCATCTCATTTTTGTCTTCTCAGGACTTGAGTTTGTCAGAAGCTGAGCTCATCTTCTCAGGCTCTTCAGCAGTAGTGGCCTTTGGAATCAGATACTTCTAGACAAGAAGCAGCTTCAAATACCAGATTTGCCTCTTTGGATTTTCTCATTTTCCTAATATTGGTCCCTTAATTTTTCATCACTTTGATTGCTTTCATACAGGTATTTTTTGTATTTTGTCCAGTTTTTTTTTTTTTCAGTTGTTCCAGTGGAAGATTTGGCCTGAACTACTTAATCTGTCATTCCTGGGAGCCGAACTCTTGACAGTGCTCCTTTCATCTTTTCTCTTATTTGTGTTCTTTGAGAAATATTCAAGCTTGTCTGTTTTGTTTTTTGTTTTTTTTGTCATGTTCATTCTACAATTTATTGCCTCTATTGTACTTTATTTTTTTTAAATGATTTAGTTTTTTTGTGGCTGAGAGTTGTCTTTCTTTATTTCAGATTGTTTTCTCTTCATATCCACAGTATTCTCTTAAATTTTGGGGGAGATTTCTATGGTTGAGATTTCTCAGTTAGGAATTCTAATGACATTTTAAAGTTTGTTCTCTCCCAGTGAATTTTCCAGGGAAAAATTTTGCTCCAGTTAATAGAACAATCACTCCTTTAGCTTCTAGGTCTTTTCAGGTATCCATTGGAGCATAATTGTGATGATGGAATGGTTTCTATATGTTCATTATTTCTGTGGAGAAGGACTTTTTTGAACTTGCATGAGTTCCTGTTCTGATGTTTTAGGTCCAAATGAAAAAAATGGAAAATTTTAGATTTGCAATAATTTTACATTGCTAGATCATTGGTTTCCTGATTTGCAGAGATTAGGGGCAAAATAGAGTCAGACAGTTATGAAACAGTTGATTGTGGAGTTAGCAGTAGTGCCTCTTCTCTTTTTGCCCCATCCGTAAACTTTACTTAGCATATATCTACAGCGTGAATGCTTTATCAGCCTTTTTTCTTGGACACTTCCTAGTCCATATATGGTTGGTACTCTTCTGTGATTTTTCAGTGGGCTACAGATTTTTTCCCCCAGATGTTTTCATTCTTCTTCTTCTTTTTTTTTTTTAATTATTCCTTTGGTTATTTCAATGGACATTGGGGTGGAATGTCAGGTAGGCATTAGTGAAATTTAGGAGCTCAATTTTGCCATCTTGAATTGATAATCTACATTGTGTATTTTTTTAACTTGGCTTAGTTTGGTGTCTGACCCAATTAAAAATAATAGTTTTATTATTTTCTTTTTACTTTTATGTATGTATAGGTTATAATTATGCAATTATTGAAGGACTAATAGACTAATTCTTATTTGTTAAGAACTCTTTGATAGAATGGGACATTTTTTATTCTACATTTTTGTGAATGCTGACTTTGTTTCCAGAGCTGTGCCAGACTTTGGGATTATAGACATGAGCAGGTCTCTTAGTCTTATGTACCTATTCTTGAGGCAGAGCTACCTTTCTCTGAGGCTGAGAGACTAGGAGAATGAAAGCGTCAATGCTCATTTAAAATTTTGATTTTTTAAAAACCACTAGTTAAATTGTTGAATATAAATAAATATAAAGGTGTTGATGATAATTTTTATGTATGTAGAAAATGTTCCAGTAAAATCTTATTTACAATATTGGTTTTATTACCTATTTTTCATGTATAAAATAAATTTCAGTTTATTCTCTGACTAGGTGATCATGTATTATCAAAAAGTAGGGCTAATGTTATATATGTGATAGAATTTACTCATTTGTTACACATATATGGAAAGTAGGATGGCATAGCTTTTTTTAAAAAATAAGGAATCCAATTAAGAATTTAGTAAGGTAGGACATGAAACAGAGAAAAGTAGAAGTATTATATATTCATTATGCAACTTTTTACTTAGGAAAAGAATTAGGAATTTGCTTTAGCCTTAAATCTGGAGTTTGCCAGTCTGGAAACCATGTTTTGGAAGTGGTTTTGATAGATTGGATATAGAAGGAATTAGGAAAAGCAGATAGTTGGAGCCAAAAGGTGGATTGGAAAAGAAAATGGCTAGTGTTATTGTGCTGTTTAAGAAGCATCTGAGTGATTTCTTATTCACAAGACTTGAGAAATATTTTCTAAACTTGAGGAAAAGCTCAGAATATTGCTTCTGAATTTAAAAGGAATAATATCTTTTTTTAAAAAAAAGATCTTATGAGAGAGAGAGAGACAGGCAGAGGGAGAAGCAGGCTCCGTGCAGGGAGCTCGACGTGGGACTCGATCCTGGGTCTTCAGGATCAGGCCCTGGGCTGAAGGCAGCGCTAAACCGCTGAGCCACCTGGGCTGCTCAAAAGGAATAATATCTTAAGATGAACTTCCTCCCCAAGGAAAAATACAATGCATACAATGGGGTAGTTGCTATTTAATCATTTTTATTTTAGAAGTGTCTTTTTATAGCTATGAACATTTGGACTATTGAAAAAGAACTCCACTTTTCAGGAAGTCTTTTATTTTAGTTGTTTTTCCATGGAAATAATCATATTTAGTGACTTTTAATGCTGCTTCAACTATAAAATATCATTAGAATTTGGACTGCATTCTATTAACATAATATCTGGGAGATTCAAGATTATAATTCATTTTTTTAGAGAGGAGGAGTGGGGGCAAAAGAGAGGGAATCTCAAGTGACTCCCAGCTGAGCATGGAGCCCAAAGCAGGCTCAGTCTCACAGCCCTCAGATCATGACCTGAGCTGAAATCAAGAGTCAGAAGCTTAACTGAGCCACCCCAGGTGCCCCAAAATTATAATACGTTTTTTAAGTTTTAGTTTTGCTTTATTGACTGCTTCAACTTTTGGTAGAAAGTATTACATATATAAACTTTAAGACATTCTTTTTTCTCAAACAGTGAAATTCAGACTAATTCATTCAGTGTAGTTTTATCAGTACATGCTGCATACTAAGCTCTATATTGGGGCCACGAGGATGATTAAAACTTAAACTGTATCCTGGTCAAGTTCACACTCTAGTGGGAATAAGATAGGGAAGGAATGATATGAGCGGGTGATTTGTGCTTTGCCGAACTTTAAGGAATTTGAAACTTCAGTAAAAGGTAATTAAATAACCTACTATCAATACATGCAAGAAAAAAAAAAAAAACAAGTGCGCTTGTGTGTGGAGGTGGTGATAGTCATGGTACTGTCTCACACTTAGGCTGTTATCATGTTCTAGATAGTGTATCAAGATAACCTGGATTACGATGATGGAGGTAGAGAAAAGTTTATGGAGTGGGAAGATATATAGGTGATAAAATAGAATTTGGTGATGGGTTGGGTATTGTGGCAAGAGGTATATCCAGGATTGGTTCCAGAGGCTCTTTAATGTTTATATAGCAGTATGGATATTGGTATTTTGGGAAAGAAATAAGTTTTTGGGGGCAAAAAGAGCATGAGTTTAATTTTGGACTTAATGAATTTGATATGCCTTTGCGTTACACAGAGGGCTCTTGGTTCCAACCGGGGACATAGCAGAAGACATGTGCTATAGATTTGTGTCATCTGCTTAAGATGTGGTTGTATTGAGATGCATGGGCTGTTACACAAAAGCAGTGAGTGGAGAAATAGGAAAATCAGGGGGAGGGTTGTATCAAAGAAGTTAAGAAGGAGTCTCAGGTTTTACTGGAAGAGGAGAATATCTTTTGCATTTAGCTATCCAAAAATCGTTGGTGGCCTTACCAAGAGATTTAAGTAGAATTTGGAAGCAGGTAGAGGAACAGAGGAAATGAAGACTGTAGAAAGTTCCAGAAATTTAGCTGTGAAGAGGACAACTCTTGTAGTGGACAACTCAACCACATGTAGTGGTTGAAGCATAATAAGAATGAGGTGTGTGTTTAGTGGACAAGATTCTTGAGCATATTTAAAAGGCAGTGGAAGACTGTTTGAGAAGGGTAGTTTTGAATATACAAGGAAAATAATGAAATCATAATGTAAATTTCCTGGGGAATATGGGATTTGTTCTGAGCACAGGTAGAAAGATTGGGATTAGATCAGGGAGGAGGAATGATAAGGTCACCGTAACTGGAGGGAAGGAACATGAGAATAGGCGAACATTAGTAAAGAAGAAAGTCTTTCTACTGTGCATGAAGAAGATTGATAAGATATAGTTTCCAGGGGAGTTGGGGAATTAGTTAATCAGAGAAGTTGGGTTATCAGTACTTTAAAAAGTATATGAGAATGTACCATACTAGAATATTTAATGAGATCTTTGCGTTCTATGGGGATAGCATTGTTTTCTATGCATTTTTCCCCCTCATCTGCTGGGGGTCCATGAGCATCTTGGCAGCAGGTTCTCAGTAAATATTTACCCTAAACTAGAATCTTAAATGAAAAACGCATAAACAGTAACTACTTTTGACTGACAATAATAGAATTAATAAGTGAAAGAAGCCTCTTCTATAGCAGTGTTTAATACACCATTTAAACAAATTTCTCCCTGCAGCCTACTAAGCTTTTCTCTTTAATTAAGTACCTGATTTACACAGCAGATTTTGCTCATTTGAGAACTCAATCCATGTCTAAACAGATAAAGGTAACAGCTCGGGCATAGTTAAGATACATTGTAAATGCAATCAGAATTTCACCTCGGGGCAATTCACTTTAGACATCTATCTCTAAAAACCTGTTGTGTCTAAAAGTGGGGACTTTTATAACCAATTCCCAGTTATTCAGGGGCTAATTAACTATTTTATTTGTCTCAAGATTAGGCAGTCCCTTTGCTTCTCACTCTCTTCTAACCTAGCCTTCTGACTGGCCATTTTGTTATCCTAAATTCATGAGTTAGATAGGGAGAAGAAAAACAGAGAATGTAGATAAATTAATGGCTAAAATGAAGTGCCATTTTGGCTTGTTCATTTTCTTGTGCCTTATGTCTGTAGCTCATTGGACGCTGTCAGAAATGACAATAATCAGGGCAGCCCAGGTGGCTCAGTGGTTTAGTGCTGCCTGTTCAGCCCAGGGCATGATTCTGAGGTCCTGGGATCAAGTCCCACATCGGGCTCCCTGCAGGGAGCCTGCTTCTCCTTCTACCTGTGTCTCTGCTTCTCTCTCTCTCTCTCTCTCTCTCTGTCTCTCTCATGAATAAATAAAATCTTAAAAAAAACAAAAAAGAAATGACAATAATATTCAGTGTAATAAAAATGAGTTCAGTGTGTCAGGAAACCCTCATGTTATTTAGATTATTAGACAATTAACAGTTCTAGGCATAATTATTTTCTTATGTTTGAAGCAGTATAGGCATATGGCCTTTTCTGGGGGTGGTGGTGGTGGCCCTGTGTTGCTTTCACATCCCCTCCCAGTATGACTGCCCCCTTTCCGTCATTCTTCTCCATTGCCGCAGGCATCCCCGGCCTCCTTTCTCTTGTCACTGCTTATACTCATTGGTTTACAAGCATAGGAAATGTTGGCATCTGGTGACCCGGGCAGATTGTAGCCAAGGTCAGGCAGGGTGCAGAGACCAGATGGAGGGATTCAAATTATGGTCGCTAGACCATGGCCCTCTAGGTAGTGGCCCTAAATTTTATCTCTGTATCCTCAGGACCTAATACAACAATACTTGACATATAACTTCTCTGGAAGTATTTGTTTTTGAATGAAGAACTTTCAAAATTACAGAGTCATAATAGGAATCATTTAATTTTCTTGCTTTTATAGATGAGAAGAGTGAGGCTTAGATTCAGTAGCAGTTATTTACATTCCTGTGACATGGCTAATTATACTTTAGACCATACATAGAAGTGAGTGAATATAATAGTCCCAGCCTTCAAGGAATCCTAAGTAGGGAGTCAAGCAGCCATTTATTTTAGAGTTTTTTGGTTTTCGGTATTTTTTTTGCAGAGTGGGGGTGATTTGGTAGCGGTGGTAGTCTTTGTTTTATTTTTGGTACCTGTATTTGCTGGATACTGTTATGGCAGTACAGAGTTGCTCAAGACAGCTTTTTCCTAAAGGAATTTGTCTAATATAACATGAGATAACATAAGAATCGGTGTGTCTCGGGCAGCCCAGGTGGTTCAGCGGTTTAGCACTGCCTTCAGCCCAGGGTGTGACCCTGGAGACCCGGGATCGAGTCCCGCATTGGGCTCCCTGCATGAAGCCTGCTTCTCCCTCTGCCTGTGTCTCTCATGAATAAATAAATAAAATCTTAAAACAAAAAAAGAATCAGTATGTCTCAAAGTAGTATATGATTAAATGTCAAATGAGTGGTACACTTTTATATATGCCAACTTCATAAAATGAAAAAAAAGCTAATGATCCATCTTTAAGAAGACGTGCATCTTTAGTTCCTTTTCTAGAAGTGGAAACAGATTGAGTTGGGAGAACTCTTTATCTGGAAGTACTTATTGGTGATTATTACCCACTTGATAGAGGTGATGGGAAGTATCTCTTAGCATAAACTGTGTGTGAAGAGATTCAGCCAGTTGATGGCTTCTCTTGTCAGCAGCCAAGGAATTCATTCAGCCCATTTAAGTAAGTTGAATAGTGCTGTCCTGTTGCAAAATTATTTCATCCACTTGTGTGTGTGCATGTGTGAGAACTCATAAATCCTAGAATTTTTTTTAACTGCTTCACCCCTTCCCTTCTTTCTGGTCCAGAGAGGTTGCATCACTTGATTAGGTTACATGTTACTTGAGCTGTGACACTATGGCATGTCCTTTTGTTAAGTTGTAGCTTGTTTTTCTCTCTGTTGAATTTCTTTTCTTGTTATACTTAGCAAGATGTTCTCCAGGTAGAAAATGAATGTGTCATATTTGCACATATTTGGGGAAGAGTTGAGTGTGGAAGGAGTAGGTAAAAATCTGGAGAAGGGGCAGCCCGGGTGGCTCAGCAGTTGAGCGTCGCCTTCTGCCCAGGATGTGATCCTGGAGACCAGGGATTGAATCCTGCGTCGGGCTCTCTGCATGGAGCCTGCTTCTCCCTCTGCCTGTGTCTCTGCCCCCCCCCCCGTAAATGAATAAAGAAATAAAATCTTAAAAAGAAAGAAAGAAAGAAAGAAAGAAAGAAAGAAAGAAAGAAAGAAAGAAAGAAAGAAAAGAAAAAAAAGAAAAGAAAAGAAAAGAAAAGAAAAGAAAAGAAAAGAAAAGAAAAGAAAAGAAAAGAAAAGAAAAGAAATCAGTCTGGGGAAGGAAATGGTGAAATGTTGCTTCCAGGAAATTTTACACAAGTACTGAGAAGCAAGAGTGTAGATATAGTTCTGGTCTCCCTTTTGGCTGCTTTTTGTTTGTGATGGTGTGACTTTGCCTGCATATAGCCATTGTGGATATTTTCCTTTTTATCTGTAGCAAAATGGAGGTATGAGTAGATCCTGTGATGTATCTAGATAAAAAAAAGTTGTGAAGATAAGGACATGTAGTCTATATTATTTACCCTGTTCCCAAAGTATTTGTAATCTAGTTGAGAGATAATTGCCTCCAGAAGGCTTGCAGTTAGCCAGGGGGTTAAAGAAGTCACCTAAAGAAGTCACATAATAATTCCATATATCTTTGTGCCAGATGAATGCTTAAAACTTCCCCAGTGCCCAGAC
This sequence comes from Vulpes lagopus, assembly GCF_018345385.1. Lineage (NCBI taxonomy): Eukaryota > Metazoa > Chordata > Mammalia > Carnivora > Canidae > Vulpes > Vulpes lagopus. Next base: position 45,269,564 of record NC_054825.1, on the reverse strand, counting down.
TAGTGTCCAGAACAGTGCCCAAGCACATAATTTACTCTTTGTATGTATTGGTTGGATGGACAGACAGAGGCACTGGCAGCCAACATAGGGGGGCTCTTAGGTCGTGGCATTCGGAGAAGGCCTGGGATATTATTGTGCAGCTTTGTGGCAAAGGGCAAGTACTTCATTGTGTCCCATCTTATGTTTCTAACTTCTCCTGACCTCAGCACTTCCCTCTCCCTCCTCGGAACCTGAAGCAGCCCTTTCCTTTTGATAACTAATTTTCTTTAGAGACAAGGCTGACTTCTCTCACTTTTGTTTTGCCACTGTTTTGGCCACGTCCTTATGTCTTTCTTTCTCAGGTCTACTTATCTCCTAGGGTTTAGAAGGATCATGTTTTGGTTTCTAAATTGATTGTATTTTCTTTGGTCCTAGTTCCCTCTGCCCCTAAAGAGGTGCGGTACTACCTGGGAAAAACCTGAGTTATCAAAAAAAAAAAAAAAAAAAAAGTTCAGAAACATCTATGATTGTTAAGAGGAAAATTCTGTAGGATAGGTGATATCTTATAATAACAGCAATTTTTTGAGCCACGTTTTCAGGCTGTCATAACTACATTTTAATTGACTGCATTTTTAAAAACAAACTAGTTATGTTCTCCACCCTCCTCAATTTTGGCAGTATAAAGGCCTATTTCACTGAGAAGAACACGTAAACAAGTAAGTACAAGGAAGCTTGTGTGAATGAAGTTCTACTGTATAGCGCAGTGACTTTCTCTGATTTAAGATGTAGCTCTTGGCAACTTCGGATAATCTGTGTTCTCCGAGGGAGAAGTCCAGTCTGTTTAGCTGTGTTTAATGAAAGCTAATTACGATTCTCCAGTGGGAAATAGACTCTCGGGCTCATTTATTCACTCAGCATGCATTTGTGGAGTAGCTACCATGAGCTACTCCATGAGCTACACTGTGCTAGGAGGCATTGGGAGGTGGGAGAAATGGGAGTTACCAGTCTGATAAAGGGTGTATCATGTATAAAAATGATCACGCTGTGTAGAAAGTGAAGAATGCTGTGAAAGGGGATGCAGAGTGCTCTGGGAATTCTGAAGATGGAGAAGGTGCTTCCAGACACAGTAACTCAGGGTGGACTCGGTAGGGGTGGTACACTTCAAGATGGACTGTGAGGGCTGAGTACGTGGTCTTGCGTGGGCAGCACAGGCTCTTAGTGCAGGATGCTGGCCCTGAGTAGAGGATCTGGACCTATGGAGATGGGAAGGAAGGGAGGAAAATGAAATGAGCAAATGTGTATAAGTAGGAAAGAATTGGTGATATGGTCAGCAGAAAGTAATTTACTTTGAGATGCAGTGTCTTAATGTGAAGTGGCACAAGTTAGGGATGGAAAGTTAGGGTGCTTGATCTGGCAGTTGAGTATATTACGAATTAGAGGAGTGGGTTGAGTCTAGGCTATTGGCCAAAGAGTAGTGTTTCACGGACCATCGTTCTACACCTCCAAGACTTCATAGTTTTATCATGAAAAAAGTATTCTCTGCTGATAGAAGTTAGAGGATCCTACAGGGGAGGGAGAAAGATTGCTATTTTAGAATGATTTCTTTGATAATATTGTATTCACTCATGTTACGGCATTAAAAATCCATTGTTTTATAGACTTTATCAGTTGAAATCTCGTCTAATTTCTCATGTTGGTGTCTTCAAGGATAATCGAAGAGCAGCAGTGTAAGTGATTGGGCTGGTCTCATTCCTCTCTTCTCACTTCACCCAGGGCTCTGTTAGTTTCTGGCAGTGCTTTCTACCTTTTGCTAAATAGGAAGTCCAGTACAGGGGCACCTGGGTGGCTCAGTGGTTGGGGGTCTGCCTTTGGCTCAGGCCGTCATCCTGGGATCCTGGGAGTGAGTCCAGCATTGGGCTTCCCACAGAGAGTCTGCTTCTCCCTCTGCCTATGTCTCTGCCTCTCTCTGTGTGTCTTTAATGAATAAGCGAAATCTTAAAAAAAAAAAAAAAAGTAGTAGTCCAGGGTCATAAAAGGGTTGTAAATGGTTTTAGAGACACTATAATGTAGGGTGTGGCAGGGGCAGCTGTTGGTTTCGCAGATACAGTGGATGCCCTGTTTTTCTGCTGTGTTAAGATCTAGTCGGCTATATTTTCCATGTGTCTTCTGCAGATCTCTTCCTCATGCCTAATAACTCACTAGTGTTGGGTGTTCCCAAGGTTTTGGGGACCTGAGGCAAGTTGGCCAACTTGTCTATGCCTCAGTTTTCTCTGTGGAAAGCACTAGTAAGTGACAAGCAGGAATTGGAACCCAAATGAGGCTATTAACCAGTTGGCTATACTACAGGATTCTGGACAGTGTGGTTTTCCCTCCTGGATTGCTGGCTCTTTCCCTCTAATGTGGACTCATTCCCGTCCCCTTTGTTTGGTCAAACCTACTTCCCCTGTTCCAATGAGAAAGGAAAGCAGCTCTTTTTACTTTATTTTTTATTGTAGTGCTCACACAATGTTACTTTGGTTTCAGTGTACAACACGGTCTTAGACGACTCTGTACCTGATGCTGTGCTCACCACAAGTGTAATTACCATCTGTCACCATATAACTGTTACAGTGCCATTGACTACATTCCCTATGCTGTATCTTTTACCTCTGTGACTTATTTATTCAGTAACTGGAAGTCTGGGTCTTCCACTCCCCTTCACCCATTTTGCCCATCCTGCTACCCACCCCCCCATCCCTCTGTTCTATTTATGGGTCTGTTTTTATTTATTTATGATAGTCACAGAGAGAGAGAGAGGCAGAGACACAGGCAGAGGGAGAAGCGGGCTCCACGCACCGGGAGCCCGATGTGGGATTCGATCCCGGGTCTCCAGGATCGCGCCCTGGGCCAAAGGCAGGCGCCAAACCGCTGCGCCACCCAGGGATCCCTATGGGTCTGTTTTTGCTTTTTGTTTTGTTTCTTAAATTTCATATATTAGTGAAATCATACAGTATTTGCCTTTCTGTGACTTACTTCACTTAGCTTTATGCTCTCTAGATTCTTCCATGTTGCTGCAAATGGCAAGATCTCATTCTTTTTTATGGTTGAGTAATATTCCATTGTGTGTATATACTGTGTCTTCCTTCTCTGTTCATCTATCAATAGACACTTGGGTTGTTTCTGTATCTTGGCTATTGTAAATGATGCTTCAGTATACATAGGGGTGTGTATCTTTTTGAATTAGTGTTTTCATTTTCTCTGAAAATGAAGTTACCGAATTGTATGGAATTTCCATGTTTAAGGAACTTCCATACTGTTTTCCTACAGTGGCTGCACCAATTTACACTCCCACCAACAGTGCATGAGAGTGTTTTCCCCCCACATCCTCACCAGTACTTGTTATTTCTTGTCTTTTTGAGATTAGCCTAGCCATTCTGACAGGGTGTAAGGTGATATCTCTTTGTGGCTTTGATTGGCATAAGAAACTTTTTAAAAATTGTTCAGAACTGTCTATGACAAAGAGAATGCTGAAATAGATTTTGCTTTGGAGTCTTTTTACTAGTTAGTTAATGCCCCAAAGCCTTTGCTCCAAAGAGCAGACGTTTTACTGTGAAAAGTTTGGCATGTATTATATGTTGTTAAGTCATATAATAGGCCCATAATTGTGACTCTAGGAATACAAATGATGTATTAAAAATATCCTGGAGTTAAAACATACAAGGTAACCTCTATAAATATTTTCCCCTGAAATCAGAATTAGAAAATAATACCAATGCTTTTTTCTTATTAGTAGGAAAAATTATCCAGTGTTACTCTTGTACTTTTCTTTTTAATTTATTTTTTTAAAATTCAGGTATGATTGAAACATAGATATAGTTGAATGAAGACATAGATCTCAGGTGTACTAGTCAATCAGTTTTGATGATTGTACCATTTTATTTATTTTTTGCATATTTTTAATTGGTATGTGAAAATATAAATGTTTAAATAATTATTTAAATTATTTTTTAAATAGTTGTCTCCCTTTGCTTTGTTTCTATGTACTAATAAAACCCACGTGTATTTTCAACTCATATCTTTTTTACTCAGATCTGTTGTCAAACAATAAAGTAGTAGTAGAGGTAATCTTTTATATGAGCTTCTGGTGTACTTGAATAATTTCCCTTCAAAAATGGACTGTTAGTGTTGGAGCTGCATGGAGTGAATAAATTTCCTGAGAGGAAACGATAATAAAATATTCAGGAAGTTATTAGGAAATGAGAACTTGTGTTCTTGTTCATTCAGATAAGCTGCTGAGACCTTTGTATATATCAAAACAGTTTATATTAGAGGAAGGACTGAGAGGTTTGGCAACTTTTTTCTAATAGTGTTAGGGACTTTGGACTACAGAATGATGGAGTGTGTAATGCATAACTGAAATAAAAATTTTCCCCAAGCTAAGTTGAGAATTGTTTTTTTCTCTATTTGAGTGTTTCTGTCAGGAAAGAAAAGTGAGAGCTCTCTGAAGCTGGGTTATGTGAGTAAGAACCCAATGGGGAACAGTGTTCCTGGAGGAGCCTGATGGCAATGTGCTTTTTAAGAGTGTATTCAGATAGTGGGTGAGTATACATTCCCCCCACTAACAGCTTTCTTCTCTGTGCTTTGCTCCCATATAGTCATTAGACAGTTTGGCTCTGTCCTTAATTTTAGCCACTTTGTTCTAAAGTAACTGGGACCATTGTAACTCTCTAGGCAGTATTTTTCCTTTTACTGACTGGAATTGGTGAACCATTTGTTTTGTTTTATTTAACAAACTGGGTTTAGAGGCTTGATTTTTCCTCGGCATGTGTTCGTGGCAGGGAGGATTTACTCTTCGGTTGATGGGTCTGGATCCCCTCACTTGCAGAGGCCCCTCCTAGGGCCTGGGAGAGGCTCTAGCAATATGTTCTGTATTTGTGGATTTCTGTAAAGTCTGCAACATTGAATTTTTTCTAGTATTGTTTTTCCTTAAAAAGGGCCCCCAAACTATATATTCTTCAAACACCGTAAAATTCAGCTCAGCCCTGTGCATGAAGCAGGCTGAATGTTGATTTCTAGTTGTGGCTGAGGTCCTCAGGAGAGATTACTGAGGAAGCAGAGCTATTGCCTAGTGTTTGTGTTGGTCAGGGGTCTCTTTCTGGAGACAGGAGAAGTAGGAATAGGAGTGGTGGAGGGAAGGGGGTGCCACAGCCAGGGCGTTTCCTTAGAAAGGATACATTTGCAACTAAGGTTTCTGATAGCATTTTAAAATAACTGAAGAGTCACCCCAAGATGATAGATTTCATCTTAAAATTTAATAACACATTTTTAGAATTTTAGGATGATTTTATTGAAAAATTTGAAAAGTGAATATCTTAATTAACTGGTTGACTTGATATTAAAGCCTTTATTGATTAGAAGATAATTTTGCTGGAAACAAAAATGTCACTGGTTCTTTTAGGTTGCTATTAACTTGGTTTACAGCTTCTAGGTTTGAGACATGTTTCTTCTCTTTGTCCTTTCTTCTTTTCTCACCATGTCTTTTCCCACACTTCCTCTTTATCTCTCACTTTTTTAACTTTTGTATTTGAAACTTGCTCTTATACTTCTGAGGATTTTGAATAATTTGTGGATAACCACATTTTAAAATTGTGTTTTAGTCTTCTTTATTTAAAGATAATTGCATGCTCTACATGGCCTGGAGACAGATTTATAGTTAAATAGATGTTTAATGTTAGAAGTAATCAGGTGCAAATGTGTTTAGAATTATTTCACTTTTTCTAAATTTTTTTTCTAATTGGACTTCTCAGGACTGATCAAGAGCATTTCTAGAAAGTTGTATGGATCTGCCACCTGGTGGTGAAATTATAGCAAGTACTGAATATTTGATGAGTTTAATAATGGATTCTTGCCTTTGTAGGCATAATACTTGGATTTAGAGTCTACTTAGGCTCTTTAGATGTATAATATTTCCATCCCCTAAGTTTTTTTTTTTTGATTAAGAGCTATTACTTAAATGTGATAGAATGGGGAAATTTTGACTAATGTGTTTCTGTCTACTGTATTGTATAGGATTCTTCCTGGCTCATGAAATTTGTTTATTACTGAGTTGAAATAAACCCTTGAGCATTTTGAGAATGTACTTTCCTAAATTCAAAAGAGATGAGCTATTGAGAAGAGAAGATTGTTGTTAATTCTAAATCTTTTAATATGCATAGTCATTTACTTATAAGAAAAACAAAGCTCAGAGATGCCTGGGTGGCTCAGCGGTTGAGCGTCTGCCTTTGGCCCAGGGCATGATTCTGGAGTCCCAGGATCGAGTCCCACATCAGGCTTCCTGAATGGAGCCCGCTTCTCCCTCTGCCTGTGTCTCTGCCTCTCTCTCTCTCTCTCTCTCTCTCTCTCTGTGTCTCTGATGAATAAATAAATAAAATCTTTTAAAATAAGAAAAACAAAGATCATCGAAAAAGGCGATGTTCTGGAGAGAGAGAGAGCATTTTGTTTATTTCCTTCAAAGAACAACAGCAGGCATTTTAAAACTTTCTTTTCTAAGCAAATAGAAAGATTAACAGTATTTTATGGTCCCCAACAGGAGTATTAATTCAAGTAAGTATTATATAATATTGAGTACTATGTTAATAGTAAGGTGTAGAGGAGAAAGTAATGAATAACACCTGAATGTATTTTGTCCTTATGGCATTTATGATCCTAGCTAAAGGCAGATATTAAGCAAGTACATGTAGAAATAATTGATTGCAATATTGATCGTTAAGTACCATCAAGCGCAAGTACATCACAGTGAGGCCTAACTTAACTAGTGTATGAGGGAGAGCTTCTGTAGGAAGGTGACATTTCAGCTGGAATCTGAGGTACTAATCCAGTCACATGTGGGTGTGTATCCCCCTGAAGTGTGAAGGAGGTTGGCAAGTATGAGGAGTTGAAAGAAGATCAGGATCGCTGGAGTGTAGGGAGAGAGAGGGATTGTGGTGTGAGAGAAAACAGGAAATGTAGGATGGAAGTAAATCAGGGCCTTGATGGGTGTGTCTGGGACTTTGGACTTCATCATAAGAGTAATGAGAAGCTGTTGAGTGTGTAGGCAAAGAGTGTTAAAATCAGATTAATGATGAATGAATTGGACAGGGCAAGACTGAGGGGGAGGGCAGGCAGTTGGTGAGAAAGCTATTATGGTAGTTCTGGCTTGAACCAGAGAGTAGTATTAATGTGGTGAGAGGCATTTGGGATGTAACTGAAGTAGAAAAGACAACAGTTGATGAATGATTGGGTATGGAGGTCAATTTTTGTGTCTTAGTTTCCTCATCTGTAAAATGAGGAAATAATAATAATATTAGTGTTGTTGAGAGGATTGAAGGAGTGATATGTTCTATTATGATACAGGTACATACGTATTATTATATAGTAATATGTTCTATTTTTTACTTTTTCTCCTTCTTTTCAACATGGTGCTTTCAGGATGTATCCATGTTGTTATATGTGTGCCTGGTTAGTTGCCTTAATTGCTGTGTAGTTTTCGTAGCGTGCATCCATTACGTTTTACTTACCCATTTTGTAAATTATGTGTTCCTAGGTTTGCCTCAACTTCCACTGCCACAGATACAGCCGTGATCAAAGTTTTTGTATGCGAATCCTTACGGACCTTTATATACATTTCTCTGAGCTATAAATCCAGGAGTGGCATCAAATGGCGCATATGTATAATTTGATTTCCCTAAATGTAGCCTGCATTCTAGAATGTTTGCATTAGTTTATACTCCCACCTGCAATTCATGAGTTACCGTCTTCTCTATCCTTGGCACCATCAAATAGGACTTACCTTCTAAACTTTGCCATTTTGACTTGGGTGTAGAGAGTTATTTAAGTATTGGTTAAATTTGCATTTTTCTGATTACTAATGAGACTTGCAATGATTGCAGCCATTTAGTTGTCTGCTTCTGGTGGCTTTCCTATTTATATCCTGTATTCATTTTCATGTCAGGTTTGTAGTCTTTCTTGTTGATTCGCGGGTCTTTGTATATTCCTGATACTATTCCTGTTGGTTCTAGTCATTGCAAATCATTTTTCACTGTCATCTGTCTACTTTGCCTATTGTGTTCTTTGAACAGAGATCCTTAGTTTTAATGTGGCTAAATCCATTGATTTTTAAAAATTTCACCTTACTTTTTGTGCTTCTTTGTGTTAGTGACCCTAGGTCTCCTACACTTTCTTCTTTCTTAATATACTTTTACATTTCACATTTAGATAACAAATATTTATTGAGTACATCCCATATCCTAGGCATTAGAGAATAGAACTGTGAACTAGAAATAAAGAGTGCTTAGCTGACTCATGGAGCTTATGAAAGAGCAACTTTACTGATTTAGAAAACATGGGTGATGAGGAAATTTGGGGCAGGCGTGGGGATTGTATGGCATACACATCTTTAGTTCAGTTACATTTTTTAAAAGATTATATTTATTTATTCATGAGAGGCACACACAGAGAGAGGCAGAGACACAGGCAGAGGGAGAAGCAAGCCCTTCATGGGGAACCTGATGTGGGATTCGATCCTGGGACTCCGGGACCACCCTGAGCCAAAGGCTGACGCTCAACCACTGAGCCACCCAGGCATCCCAGTTCAGTTACATTTTTAAGTTAACATATAAAAGTAACTGTGTCCAGTTCTGAGTTTTATCATGTATATGATGGATTCCTTAACCACCATAATCAGGACACAGAACGGTTTCCCAATCTTCCCTCATGCTCGCCCTTTGTAGTCAGACTCTGCCTCTGTTCCTGACACTCACTAATCTTTGCCATCCCTATAGTTTTGCCTTTCCCAGAGTCACGTGAGCCTTTTGAGGCTGACTTCTTTCACTAAGCATAGTCCCTTTGAGATTCATCCATGTTGTTGACTGTGTCAATAGTTTATTCCTTTTTATTGCTGAGTAATATTCTATTGTACAGAGGTACTGTGGTTTATCCATTCACCTGGTTGGTGGACAACTGGATCGTCTTCAGTTTGTGGGTATTATGAATAAAACTGCTACAGACATTTACGTACAGGTTTTTCTGTCAACATATTTTCATTTCTCTAGGGTAGATATCCCATAGTGAGATTTTGGGGCCATGTAGTAAGTGCCAAACTGTTCTTCAGAGTGGCTGTACCTTTTTGTATTTTATTCAGCAACGTATGAGAGTTCTAGTTCTTGGCATCCTTGCCAGTACTTGGTAATGTCAGTTTTTTTCTTTCTTGCCACTGTAATAGTGGTACTATGGTGGTTTGTTGTGATTTTAGTTTACATTTCTCTAATGACTCATGTTGTTGAACACCTTTTTCTGTGTTTACTTGCCAATGCTGGTGAGATGTCTAGTTAAATCTTTGGCCCAATAAAAAAAAAGTTGGGTTGTTTTCTGATAGTTGACTGTTTAGTTTTTTATTTATTATGCCTTCAGTTTCCCCCAGTCTCCTTGTCTATTCAAACTCTCAATGTCTTTTGCAAGAGCAAAAGCTTTAAGTTTTGGGCAGTCTCCATTCATCAGTTTTGTCTCTTTATAAGAATTATGCTTTTAGTGTTATGTCTAAGAACTGCCTGATTCAGATATGCAAACATTTTTCTTCCTGATTTTTATAGTTTTATATTATTTTATTTTTAAAAATATTTTATTGACTTATTCATGAGAGACACACACGGAGAGAAGGCAGAGACATAGGCAAAGGGAGAGGCAGGCTCCTCGCAGGGAGCCCAATGTGGGATTCGATCCCAGGACCAGGATCACGCCCTGAGCCAAAGACAGTCACTCAACTGCTGAACCACCCAGGTGTCCCTATAAGGAGTGTTATAGTTTACATTCGATATTTAGATTTATGTTCCATTTTGAGTTAACTTTTATATAAAGTCAAGGTGCTTTCTCTCTTTCTCCCCACCCCCTCTCTTTCTCTCTTTTGGAGGGGAGGCATATGGATGTCCCAATTGTTTCAGCCTTATTTGTTGAAAACACTTCCCTTTCTTCATTGAATTATATTTGCACCTATGTCAAAAATCAGTTACCATAATTGTGTGGATCTATCTCTGAATTCTCTGTTTGGTTCTGGTGATCTATGTGTCTGTTCTTTTGCCAGTCTCACATTGTCTTAATTCCTGTAGCTTTGTAAGTCTTCATATAGGGTAGTTTGAATCCTCCAACATTGTTTCTCTTTTTGAAATTCTTTATTCTGCTTCATTGACTTTTTCATATAACTTTTAGTTTTTTGTCTTTATGTACAAAACTTCTGGTTAGGATTATGATTGGAATTGTGTTAAATCCATGGAACAATTTGTGAAGAATTAGCATTTTAGCTTTGTGAGTCTTTCAGTCCGGGTATACAGTGTCTTTTCATTTATTTAGATGGTCTTTGATTTTTTTTCACCAGCATTTTGTAGTTCTCAGATACCTAAGTATCTCATATTTTTAGAGATATTGTAAGTGTTATTATCTAATTTTGATTGCCAGTTGTTGATTGCCAGCATGGGAAAATATGACTGATATTTAACCTTGTGCCCTAAAACCTTACTGAACTCACCTAAAGTTCTAAAAGCTTTTTTGTAGAGTCATTGTGACTTTCAAAATAGGCAATCATGTTGTTTGCAACAGTGATGGCTTCATTTCTTTCTTTTCAATCTTTATGCCTTTTTATTATTTGTTTCTTGCCTTATTACTTTGGCTAGAATTTCCAGTATAGTGCTGAATAGTGATAATGAGTTGTTCTTGCTTTGTTCCTGATCTTAGGGCGAAAGCAATTTAGTCTTAGGGCGAAAGCAATTTAGTATTTCTATGAGGTGTGATGTTAACTTAAGGGTTTTTGTTTCTTTGTTTTAAGATGCCCTTTATCAAGTTAAGTTTTTTCTATTCCCAGTTTGTTGAGAGTTTTTAGCATGAATGGGAGTTCCCCTTTCAGTCTGTCATTCTGATGGATTACAGTGATTTCTGAATATTAAACCAATTTTATATTCCTGGGCCAAACCTCCACTTTATTGTGACTTAATCTTTTTGTATTGCTGGATTTGATTTGCTAATATTTTGTTAAAGATTATTCCATCTATGTTTCTTTAAATTTATTTATTTATTTATTCATTCATTCATTCATTCATTCATGAGAGGCACAGAGAGAGAGAGGCAGAGACACAGAGGGAGAAGCAGGCTCCTTGCAGCCTGATGTGGGACTCGATCCTGGGACCCAGGATCACACCCTGAGCTGAAGGCAGATGCTCAACTGCTGAGCCACCCAGACATCCCCATTGCATCTATGTTGTTGAGGGATTTTGGTTTGTAGTCTCTTTGTACTGTATTTGTCTGGTTTTAGTATCAGGCTAATGCTGGCCTCATAAAATTAGTTATGGCATGTTCCTTCCTGTTCTGGTTCTGAAAGGAATTGAACAGAATGTTATTTCTTTTTTTTTTTTTTAATGTTTGTTAGAATTCAATATTGAAACCATTGAAACCAAATGGGTCTCCCTTTTTTTCTTTTTTAAAGATTTATTTATTTATTTTTAGAGAGACCATGAGTGAGCGAGAGGGTGGGGGGAAAGGGCAGAGGGAGAGGGAGTGAGAATCCCAAGCAGACTCCCTGCTGAGTATGGAGCCCAAACTGGGGCTTCATCTCATGACCCTGAAATCATAACCTGAGTCAAAATCAAGAGTCAGATGCTTAACTGACTGAGCCACCCAGGTGCTCCACATGTGTCTTTTTAAATGTAAAAACTTTCATAATCAGAATACTAACATTTCTATTGTAGAAAAGTTAGAAAATATTGTTAAAAATGTAGTAACTATAGAAATGAATACAGAAAATAAAAATCACATATATCATAATTTAGATGATTTGGTTAACATTTTGGTATTTTTTTTCTAGTTTTCCTCCTGTGTACATATATATATATATATATATATATATATATATATATATTTATTTATTTATTTATTTATTTATGATAGTCACATAGAGAGAGAGAGAGGCAGAGACATAGGCAGAGGGAGAAGCAGGCTCCATGCACTGGGAGCCCGACGTGGGATTCGATCCTGGGTCTCCAGGATCGCGCCCTGGGCCAAAGGCAGGCGCCAAACCGCTGCGCCACGCAGGGATCCCATATATTTGTATTTTTTTTAACTCTGTATGTGTTTTTAAAACAAAATTGAGTAAAAAAAACAAAAAACCCCCCACAAAATTGGGCATCATTTTACAAATATTATTTTATACCTGTATCCAGTATGGCTACCTAATTTCACTGTGTGCCATAACTTTACATAAACATTAGTGTTGAAAATTTAAGGGTATAAATTCCTTATTATATAAAGTTTTTTTTCCTGAAACTCAATTATATGTCTGGAACTAGAAAGGGTTTGACATATTGAAGGCACTTTATACACATTGCCAAATTGCTTTCTAGGAAGGATATATAAATTTTTACTCCCTATTGGATACTTTAAAAAGTGTGTATGTATATTTTATGTATTTATGAATAAATACATATAAAATATATTAACATATATCTGACTTTATGTATATAAATGGTTTAAGAAATTTTAAGGAGTGGAGTATATTATTCTTAAAAAATCAGTTTCCCAAATGAGTGTGACTATATTTTATGACTATACACACTTGCAGAGATAGTTTTGATGTAGAAATGAAAGCTTTTAAATTATGAGTTTGCAAAAATGCCAGTAATGGATTATTCTTATCATAATAACAATGTGACCTGTGATTCAGTCTGTAATTTTATTCTCTGTTGATTTTTTTTATCATCTAATATACTCTGAAATATAGTTTAATGAAATCATCCTTAAATATGTGCTTTAAGTTTTTCATATGAAGTATTTATTTAATTTGTATCAGAGACATTGTGATTTACAAGATTTCTTTGGTAAAAAAGTATTCAAGGCTCCCAAAATAGAAGTAGTCCGTAATTAGTTTTAGGTGTATTTCAGCAAGGCCACATATATGTAGAGTTACCATAGGTCCTGATTTGCTTGTTGTTCCTGGTATAATTATTTTTTTTAGCACCCCCTTTTATCCTCAGAAATGTCGTGGTTTGGATAATAAAGTATAAATTAACCCTGTATTTAAGATAAATTGGTCCTTTTCAGAGTGTAAACTTGTCAGAAGCCTTAAACCAAGTTTAACCAGCCAAGGACTTTGAAATTAGTGTCTAGGAAATCATGTGTGCTTAAGAAAAATAGTATTTTTGGACTTCTGGTAATACATTATCAACTATGTCTTTTTTTAGTGGGAGTTTTAAAAAAATCTGGTTTTATATTTGTATATCAATAGTTTAAAATTTGCCATCTCAAAGTATGTTCAGTTCTATTATATCCCTTTAAAAAAGTAACAGGACAGCAATTATTGCTTCTTCCAACTCACTGTAGACTATGTTTTCAGGTCTTTGAGGTAGTGCAAAGAGCAGAGATTATATATCCATGCAATCTTACTGTGTATAGATAATCTTCTGGACTTAAAAAATAAACTTAGGGATCCCTGGGTGGCTCAACGCTTTAGCGCCTGCCTTTGGCCCAGGGTGCGATCCTGGAGTCCCAGGATCAAGTCCCACGTCGGGCTCCTGGCATGGAGCCTGCTTCTCCCTCTGCCTGTGTCTCTGCCTCTCTCTCTCTCTTTCTATGTCTATCATGAATGAATGAATAAATAAATAAATAAATAAATAAATAAATAAATACATCTTAAAAAAATAAAAATAAAAAAATAAACTTAAACCACGCTTAATTTTTAAAAATTTTTTTTAAAATTTATGATGGGTTATTTTTTATTTTATTTTTTATTGATCACATATTTAAATGATTTTTAGGTATAGTTGGCTAAATATAGTTCTAATTAATTTCATCTGTTTTTTAATGTGGCTATATTTAAAGGCATATATGTAGCTTTCATTGCATTTCTGTTGGATAGCACTGTCCTGAAGTATCTTCTCAGGGTCTCACATTCTTTAGAATATAATGCTTTGGGCCATACCGTCTCAATTTACATTTCATCTCATGAACTGTAGGGTAGGAAGTGCAATTGGGTTTCATATCAGATTGGAAGAGAAATGTGATACTGTGAGACTACCTCTGTAACTGTATTTAAAATTTTTTGTCTCAAGCGAATTTGTATGGAATTCTGTTGTTTGTAATCAAAAGTGCCTTTTGCTCCATCACATAAGAGTGATTTCCCAGGGATGCCTGGGTGGCTCAGTGGTTGAGCATCTGCCTTTGGGTCAGGGCATGATCCTGGAGTCCTGGGATCGAGTCCCACATCGGGATCCCTGCATGGAGCCTGCTTCACCCTCTGCCTATGTCTCTGCCTCTCTCTCTCTCTCTGTGACTCTCATGAATAAATAAATAAAATCTTTCTTAAAAAAGACTTATTTTCCAAATAGGGTTGTAAACTTCAGGACAAAGATGGTCTTGTATTTTTCATAAACGGCCTATTGCATTATAAAAGTGATAAGTACTTGTTGAGCCGAAGAAGTGCCAACATATCACCACCATCTATAGCAGTGATTTTCAGAGTTACTCAGAGGATAGAGAGAACTTTTACGGCTGTGGTGATCTGTAAAAGTGACATGGAGAAGGTAGAGTTTGAGCTTTGACCCATAACAGTAATAAAATTACCTAGCATTGTAACAGTTGACACTTTCAGAAGGCTTGAATGAGACTATCATACTTTTGACATCATAGTGAAGATGGATGAAGCTGCCCAAAAGTCTCTTTCAAATAAAAGCAATGCAAAGAGGATTGAGTACCCATGAAATAATGACAACTAAAAAACCAGCACACGTTGGTCACCAGACTTGTGATTTACCAGCATTCATGAAAAGAACTTCATCTTAGAACATAGTTTTATGTTTATTTGGGGCTAGAGTTGTCTCAATATCATTTAAAGAAAGGCTTTGATCATGAAGTTAAAAAGTTAAGTTCAGAAGGGGAAGGGAAAGAAGCAGTAAGAAGGCAGTAAGTGTTATAGCTAAAGGGGATCCAAGGAGATACAGAAGCCATACCAGTAATTTGAGCAGGGAAATTTTAATAAGAATTGTTCAAGTCAAAGGCAATTAACTACTGACAGGAGTAAAAGAGAACTCTAGGATGTATAGAGGTAGGTACATTCTGTTAGCACCCTCTTCTTGGCTGAGCCTGATAAAAACTCAGCTGACAGAGGAAGCACAGTCTAAAAAATGCAGTTCCAATAGAAAAAAGGCCAGTGTGGGTGTATTTAAAGCTTAGAGGTAATAAATTAATAATTGGCGCAAGCTTCAAAGGAGAGGGGGAGTGTTAATACAAACTTGAAGTAACGTTTTGTAGGTATCAATTGAAATTAGGAGAGTGCTGAAGTCACTTTCTGTTCTTTGGTTTCAGGATGTAGAGAAATAACCAGATTGTCCATGGGTTTCAGGACAGGTTTCAGGACTGGAGAATTATGACGAACTCAGGGTGGATAGGAGATTTGTTTACAAAGATGAATTTGGTAGGATACTGTAGCATCCTCTCAGAAATGATTTTGATAGTTGAGGGCAAAAAATGTGCACAAATTACCACGGGAAAAGAGTATAGAAAAAGAAAAGAGGAAACTAAAGACTGATCATTGTGAAATACTTTCATTTAGAGAATGATAGAAGTGTCAGGGAGGTAGAGATAAAGGAGAGCTTCGCAAATGCACCGTGGCAGGGGACAGTGCAGCGAGGGTGGGAGGAGGGGGTCAACATGAAACACTTGCAGACTTCAGAAGTTAAAGGCTTTTGATTTTTGGTAAAATGGCCATTGTTGGCAGCTCCAGAAAAAAAGTTTCAGCAGAATAGATAAGCCAGGCTATTGTTAAGAAATGGGACATAAGGAAGATAGAAGCAGGAGTGCCAACTATTTCAGGAAGTTTGACAGGGAAAGGAAGGAGTGAGAGAGGAGAGAGTATCTCAGGGTATAGCAAGGATAAGGGAAAGATTAAAAAATATATTTTTTATTTGATAAACTAGAGATCAAGATCAAGGCAAGATCAAGACAGTAGAAAGGAAGAGATTGAACAGGAGCAAGGGAGCACGCGTTATATTTCAAATGTTTAGAATCTAGATGAAAATGTAGGTGGGGGGATGATACAATGGAGGAATAAAAGGAATTGGGATTCCTTTAGGGTTGAACCATATGAAATTGCTGATACTGACCAGTTTTTACTGAATTTTTTAAAAATTTCAAATGTTTAACCTGATGTTTGTGACATGAAATAAAAAGGAAGGATGAGGATAAAGAAAATTTGAAGTATAAAGATGACAAGTCCAATTTATATAAAAGGAATTGCGTTTTCTCAGTAAATAGGCAAGGTCATCTTAATAGAATGGGCTCAGGGCAAAACACGTGAAGAGTTTTGGGATATATAATTTAGAGAATGTGAAACTAGAGGGAGACAAAGATGAGTTAAGAGGCAGTGGTCTCAGCATAAAGTGAAGACTAGAATTAATGGAGAGACTCTAGGGAAGGAGAAGATGGGCTCGTTCACAAGAGATTACTCCAGTGAATTTGGTAAATTGATTGGGTCTGAGAGTGGGTGATGTAGAAGATAATAAAGTTTTGAGACTAGAGGAATAGAAAAACAATGATGGTTCCCTAAGATGTTCTAGACAGAATAAGGAGAGAGAGATACTAGGCTTTAACTGGTTGAGCTTGAATTGATGTGAAGGAAGAGATTCAGGTTTGTGCACCATTGTTACAGTTAATAGTGGGAGTCTGGACAATGAGTAAATGGTTTGAGAAAATAAATACAGATAAAAGATAATTTTATTTTTATTGGCTAATCAACAGTGCCTGAGATCTTCAGACTATCTATCTTGCTATGCCTTTCTTTTCTTTTCTTTTTTTTAAGATTTATTTATTTATTTATGATAGACATAGAGAGAGAGGCAGAGACACAGGAGGAGTGAGAAGCAGGCTCCATGCTGGGAGGCCGACGCGGGACTCGATCCCGGGACTCCAGGATCGCGCCCTGGGCCAAAGGCAGGCACTAAACTGCTGAGCCACCCAGGGATCCCCCGCCTTTCTTTTTTTCATGGAGATTTGACATACAACATGTCTTACTTAGATGTTCCGAAATAATGGTATCAACATACAGTTTTTTCTTGTGATAAAAACTTTTAAGATCTTCTCTCTTAGTAGTTTTCGAGTATACAGTACAATATTTACTATAGTCATCATGTCGTACATTACATCCCCAGGATTTATTTATCTTATAACTGGAAGTTTGTGCCTTTTGACCACTTCTGTCAATCTCACCTACCCATGCCCACCCCCCCACCTCCCACATCAGTCTGTTCTCTGTATCTCTGACTTCAGTATCTTTTTTTTTTAGGTTCCATATAGAAGTAAGACCATATAGTAATTGTCTTCCTCTGTCTGACTTATTTCACTTAGCATAATGCCTTCAAGGTTCATCTATATTGTCTCAAATGTCAGGGTTTTCTTCTTCTCATGGGTGGGTAATATTCCATCGTATACTATACCACATTTGGTAGGTTGCCTTTTTTGTTGATTGTTTCCTTTGCTGTGTGAAGCTTTTTAGTTTGATGTAGTCCTAGTTGTTTTGATTTTGTCATCTTTGCTTCTTGATTATGCGTGGACACTAGATTTTTTTTTTTTTACTAGATTTTATATATGATTGAAAATAATTTCTTTTGCCTCTCACCCTCTTTTCAGAAGTAGGAAATTTTGCTTTTTTAAGACTGAGCATAATATAGGAATGGGAGTACAGATTAAAATTAATTTGCGCAGTGATTTGTAAATAACCTGATAAGGTATTATCATTGTTTTTGATATCTTAGAGAAAAAATGTCTGATAGGCAAGACGGTTTTTTTTGGATATAAATGAAAATGTTTTGAAATATGATAGAAGATGAACTAGTGGACCAGTCACTTCGCTTTTCTAGACATCTACCTCACCATGATGAGGGTGTAGCTAAAGTTTTTTCTTTTCCTAAATTAAAACAATTTTTAATTCTATACTTTTTAACTTTTGAAGTACTTTTAGGAAATAGAATAAAGGCTTTGGTAAGCAGTCAAAAGTATTAAGTGCATTGAAAATAACAAATATGGTGAAGTTATTTGACTTTACCCATGTTGAGGGAGGTGCAATGTAAAACAATTTGGTATCATTTTTTGCCCATTAACTTGGTAAACATTTAAAAACTACCCAATTTTGACAAAGGAAAGGGGGGAAAGGGTATTTGTCCATATGATAACCTCTGGAGGAAGTGTCAACCCCAACTTATATTCATAAGTTGATACAGCCTTTTTGTATGTGGTGATACTTATCAAAATTTAAGGCGTGCATTATTCTTGGCCCAGTAATTCTGTTTCTAGAAATCTATCCTGTCTCTTACATGTACAAAGAATTTTAGGTAGTAGGATGGTTATTGAAGCATTGTTTATATTAGCAAAAAATTGGAGATGACTTTAAACTTAAGCCAGTAAATGTAGCTCTTTTATGTAGTGTGATCGTATGTCCCAGTTAGCTTGGGATAGATTTGATTTACACTTGTGCTACCAGCATAATTGTTAAGAGCACTTCCTTTCACTCTCAGTAGTGTCCTGTTTTGGATAGTAACTTACGTGTTTATTGTATGTATATATTAATAGCATGGATCACTATGCATCTGTGAAAAAAGTGAACCATATGCACTGGCCTGGAACTATAGTTGATACGTGAAGGGAGAGAAATGAGTTGAAATACAATATATACTTTCCCTTTTGTTTTTGTGTGAATGAAACACAGTGAGAGAGTTGGTTAAAGAGGTGTGGAAAAATTCACACTGATTTGTCCTTTTGATAACCTCTGGAGGAGGTGTCAACTCCAGGAATGAACATATGTTAATTTATTTTTTTAATAAAAGCAACAACAAAATGGAACTGTTGATTGCTAGCTGGTGCTATAATTTTTAACTAGAAAGCATTAATAAAGTAATTATTATTAATCTAAGAATTTTAAACTTTATTGTACTCTGTCCTGTACAGATAGTAACTTTTATATTTTTGAAAATGTACTAATGGAAATTTAAAAAGTTATCATTATCATTCCACCATTACAGATTGATAAAGTTTTCAAATTCCTTCCTTCCTTGTATCTTTATATACATAATTCTTACATAGTGATAATCAGAGCACAGATATAATGTCACATATATATTTTTAAAGATTACATTCTTTAGTGTATTTTTGCCATAATCTAGTAGTTAGCATTTTTGAAAGCTTACTGTGTGCTAGGTCCTGTGTTAAATGGTTTTCATGTATTATATGGTGTAATCCTCCCAACTGTAGGATGGACAAACTGAGATGAGGTAATTTGCCAAGACCAAATAGTTAGCGTATGACAGAAATGGGATTTGAACTCAAGCAGCCTGACTCTTCAACTCACGCTCTTACCACTCTTACTGCCTCCCTTTACAATTCTTTAGTGATTTTGTGTAACACCAGCATACCATAATTCACTTAGCCATTTTCTAGCTATATATCTAGTTTATAGGCTTTAAAATTTGAACCTCATACATTTGTAACTAAACAAATTGATGCCCATTCTGTGCAGGACCCTATTTTAGGTACAATTGGTGTTGGTATGCATGTAGTTATGATTTAGCATTATTTGACCTTACCTGAAGACTTGTGCATATACAAGTGTATATGAAAATTTGTATAATGATGTTTTTTTTTTTTTTCTGGTGGAGTGCCAGTATTTTAAAGATGTTGTCCTATGGAAAACAAGTATTTTTCTCAAATAATTAGAAAGTCATTAATAAAAATGAACTCAGGACTGTTTGATGCCTTTAAAAATTCTTTCTATACATAGCGAGCAATATTCTTTTATATGGCATCTGCAAAAAAAATAAATGAATGTGTTTTGTGATTACACATGAAGTTAACTTTATCTTCAAGTGGAGACGTGTGTGGATAATCCCCAAGTCCCTAGTTTGCCTGTCGCGTATGCATTTATGCTTAAATAAAATAGGGTGAAATTACAGATTCATACAGAGAAGTCACATTTGTAACTTAGGAAGGGTTAAATAGCTTTCTTTTTAAGCCAATATTAGTTACTGCTCTTTTATCTTTGGGAGATAGAGTATCAATTTAATAGGGGAACCTAAATACTAGACAAGAGTCAGCTGCTATTGTGTTGAGGAGATAAGAGCTTTATTTCAAAGTTTACCTGCTGGATTTCTAGATACCTATTAAAATAAGGGCAAAACATATGGTTATCTTACAAATAACTTAGAATCCTCCTTGCTAAATAACAGCATTTTTATGGCACTTTTGATGATCTTTCTAAAAAATTTATTTGATGGGTTTCTTTGCAAATGTTCATTATTAATCTTGAATGGCGTTGGTATTTGTTTACTTAGTGTAACTTCTGTACTGTTCTTTTTCATTGTTTATATTTTTAATTGTTTATTTCACATTTTTGTTTAAATTCTAGTTAGCTAACATATATGGTACAGTTGGTTTCAGGAGTAGAGTTTAGTGATTCATCACTTACATATAACACCCAATGCTTATCACAGGTACCCTCCTTTGCATTTTACCTCAATCACAAAGATTTTCACACATAAAAAAAAATGATGTGAAAATAATTACTGTATCATAAAATACTCCTTTAGTGTCTATATTTCCAATTGTTTTATAAATGTCACAGTTACTTCTTACTGAATTTTATTTTTAGATCAGTTTTAAGTTTACAGAAAAATTACAAAGAAAAAGTTTCTTGTATACTTTACACCTGTTTCTCCTGTTATTAACATCTTACGTTAGAGTGGTACATTTGTTGCAATTAGTAAACTTATACTGATGCATTATTATTAACTAAATCCATACTTTATTCAGATTTCTAGTTTTTACTTAATGTCCTTTCTGTTTTTCATGTTCCAGAATTCTTTTTTTTTTTTAAATTAACTTTTATTGGTGTTCAATTTACCAACATACAGAAAAACACCCAGTGCTCATCCCGTCAAGTGTCCACCTCAGTGCCCGTCACCCATTCCCCTCCAACACCCGCCCTCCTCCCCTTCCACCACCCCTAGTTCGTTTCCCAGAGTTAGGAGTCTTTATGTTCTGTCTCCCTTCCTGATATTTCCCAACATTTCTTTTCCCTTCCTTTATATTCCCTTTCACTATTATTCATATTCCCCAAATGAATGAGAACATACACTGTTTGTCCTTCTCCGATTGACTTATTTCACTCAGCATAATACCCTCCAGTTCCATCCACGTTGAAGCAAATGGTGGGTATTTGTCGTTTCTAATTGCTGAGTAATATTCCATTGTATACATAAACCACATCTTCTTTATCCATTCATCTTTCGATGGACACCGAGGCTCCTTCCACAGTTTGGCTATTGTGGCCATTGCTGATAGAAACATCGGGGTGCAGGTGTCCCGACGTTTCATTGCATCTGAATCTTTGGGGTAAATCCCCAACAGTGCAATTGCTGGGTCGTAGGGCAGGTCTATTTTTAACTCTTTGAGGAACCTCCACACAGTTTTCCAGAGTGGCTGCACCAGTTCACATTCCCACCAACAGTGTAAGAGGGTTCCCTTTTCTCCGCATCCTCTCCAACATTTGTTGTTTCCTGCCTTGTTTTTTTTTTTTTTTTTTTTGTTTCCTGCCTTGTTAATTTTCCCCATTCTCACTGGTGTGAGGTGGTATCTCATTGTGGTTTTGATTTGTATTTCCCTGATGGCAAGTGATGCAGAGCCAGAATTCTATCCAGCATACCATACTACATTTAGTTGTCATCTTTCCTTAGGCCCTCTTGGCCTAAGACAGTTTCGCAGACATCCTTATTTTTGATGACCTTGACAGTTTTGAGGAGCACTGATTGGATGTTTTATAAAGTGCCCTTCTGTTGGGAATTGTCTGATGTTTTTCTCATGATTAGTTAGACTGGGTTTATGGGTTCAGGGGGAAGACCACAGAGGTAAAGTGTCAATTATAATCATCAAATCATCATTTCATATCCGGGATGTGTAATATCAACATGACTTATCAATACTGATGTTGACCTTTATCACCTTGGCTGAGTTGGTTAATGTTTGCCAAGTTTCTCCACTGTAAAGTTAGCATGTCCTCTTCCCTTTTGGAAGGCAATCACTGCACAGTCTACACTTTAAGACACCTGCCTTGAGGGTGGATGTCTATGTAAATAATTTGGAATTCTCCACATGGAAGGTTTCTGTTTTTAAATTTATTCAACCATTTCTATCAGTATGAACTCATGGGTATTTATTTTATGCTCTGGATTATAATATAATAGTACTTATTTTTGTTGCTTGGATTGTTCCCAGCTTTGGCCATTGGAAGTTTTTTTATTTGGCTTATTTGCCCCTTTGGCATAGCTCCATCTTATTTTTTGTTTTGTTTGTGTTTTTGTTTTTAAGCACTTCCTTACTTCCTGGCACCACACTATGCTCCAGACTTACCTATTGTATTTCTTGCCCCAATCCTAGAATTAGCCATTTTTCCATGGAGCCCTGTTCTTTTCATAACTATTATTTTAAAATAACATCTTTATTGAGATATAATTTATATACTGTATAATTCACCTATTTAAAATGTGCAATTCAGATTTTAGGATGTTTACAGAATTGAGCAAGTATACCATAATCAGCTTTAGAACATTTTCATCATCCCAAAAAGAAACCCTGTGCCCCATTAGCAGTCACTTCCCATTCCCTGTGTTCTCTCTCCCCTACCCTTCTGTCCTTTTATAACACTTTTTGTTTCTGGATTTTCCTAGTCAAGACATTTCTTATAAATGAAATCGAACGGGGCAGAAAAGGTGGCTCAGCGGTTTAGCGCCGCCCTCAGCCCAGGGCCTGATCCTTGAAACCCAGGATCAAGTCCCCCATTGGGCTCTCTGCATGGAGCCTGCTTCTCCCTCTGCCAATGTCTCTGCCTCTCTCTCTCTCCCTGTGTCTCTTATGAATAAATAAATAAAATCTTAAAAAAATAAAGTATTATAAAAAGAAACAGTTAAAAACAGAGGAGAATATGGGACAGAAGCTGTATGTAGCCTGCAAAACCTAACTTAATTACTCTCTGGCCCTGTTTTTCCTCTCTGGCCCTTTTAAGAGAAAGTTTGCTGATTCCTGGGCCATTGATGTTTTATGCAGTGCTGTCAGTTCACTAAAGGTTGCAAAATGGTGATTTTCTATCATTCTATTATTATTAAGTGGAATACGTCTATAAATAGAAACTTACTTTCATCAACATTTTATTGCCATAAGAAACAGTTTGATTAGGAAAAATGCTTAGTTCTTTTACATGCCACTTTTCAAAATAATTACTTGGTTCTGTCACAGTCTCCAAAGGTGATCAGTTTTGTGTTTTTTGGTTTTGTGGGGTTGTTTTTTTTTTTTTTGATTTTTTGTTTTGAGGTCATAATAAAGTAATGGAATTCAACGTATTTGAATATTTCAATTTATTATTATTAGGGCTTAAGTGTCCCATATTTGGCCAGTAAAAACCTCTGGAGTCTTTTGTGATGACCCTAGTAGTCATTTGATAGCTTTTTCTTTTCTGGTATGACAAGATGTTGCAGATTCATTTCCTATTCCATTTGCAGACCTGAAATTAGCAAGTTTTTTAAAGGTTCTTTTGTGTGGAAAATGGAGTTTAGAGCCAAAAATCTCATTGTGGAGAGAACTTACTGCTACTGGCTTGGTCATTGTTACCAGGGCTTTTCAGTCAAGTGAGCTAGGAAATACATATTTTTTAGATAAGTAAAGTACGAATTCATATTGGTACTTAACATTAAAACTGAGGGGAACACCTGGGTGGCTCAGTGGTTGAGCATCTGCTCTCGGCTCAGGGAGTGATCCCAAAGTTCCAGGATCAAGTCCCACATCAGACTCCCTGTGGGAAGCCTGCTTCTCCCTCTGCCTGTGTGTCTCTGCCTCTCTCTGTGTCTCTCATGAATGAGTAAATAAGATCTTAAAAAAAAAAAAAGATTAAAACTGAGGGATAAATGGTTTTTACTTCACCTCATTGATTTTTTTTTAATAGTGATTCAGTACTTCCATACAATGCCTAGCGCCCATCACAAGTGCACTCCTTAATCCCTATCACCTATTTTACCCGTCTCCCCACTCCTTTCCCTATGGTAACCACATTTGTTCTCTATAGTTAAGAGTGCTTCTAGGTATATATATATACCTTTTTCCCCTTTGCTCATTAAATTTTTTTTTTACTTACTTTGCTTAGCCTTATGTTCTCTAGCTCTTTCCATGTTGTTGCAAATGGCAAGATTTCATTTTTTTTATAGCCGAATAATACTCCATTGTGTGTGTGTATACATTTCTTTATCCATTCATCTATCGATGGACACTTGGGCTGCTTCCATAACTTGACTATTGTAAATAATACTACTATAAACAGAGAGGTGCACATATCTCATTGAATTAGTCTTTTTTGTATCCTTTGGGTAAATACCCAGCAGTGGGATTGCTAGATCGAAGGGTATTTCTATTTTTAGCTTCTTGAGGAACCTCCATACTGTTTAACACAGTGGCTGCACCAGTTTTCATTCCCACCAACAGTGCACAAGTGTTGCTTTTTTTCCGCATCCTTGCCAATACCTGTTGTTTCTTGTGTTGATTTTAATCATTCTGACAGATCACCTCATTGATTTTAGATCCATATCACTTTTCTTCCACACGGAGAATCCTATTCTCCATGACATTAATGAAATTACTCATTTGCTGGATTCTACAACACACACACATACACACACACCAGTCTCGGAATAACAATACCAATAGTAACTACAACAAAGTGGTTATTAAAACAGTTAAAATATTTTGCAGTCCTTTTGGTCCTGAGGGCATATTCTACTAAGTATAGCTTTGTTATTGTGTGCTTAAATTCTCTTACACTAGTTCCTGTCTGGATAGTTATAACGACAATTAGAGATTTAAGCTTGTTCACTTTTTTAAATGTTTAGGGATTTTTAAGATTTAGTTTTCTCTTTTAAATTTGTAAAACAATTGCATGATCCCAAAGTCAAATCTATGTATAAGTTCTACTTAGAGACATTTAGCTTCAATTCCTGTCCCCTCTAACCAGATTTCCTCTCCTTGTAGGGGTTAAAAATTGTGTGTGTATCTATTACTATTCTACCTTTTTAAGATAAATATATCCACTTTTCTACAACCTTGCTTTTTCACATAATTTATTCTAGAGATCACTCCATAATAGAAGGTAAAGTAATTGTATCATCTAGTTTATAACTGCACACTACTTCATTATATCAGTGTACACAGTGTGTTCAGTGTGTCTCTTATTGTTGGACACCAAGGTTGTTTCCAGGCTGCTACTACAGGTAGTGTTGCAGTGAATAATCTTGCTTATACCTATTTTCATATTTAGGCCAGTGCATTTTGGGGATAGATTCACAGATGTAGGATTACTAAGTCAAAGGGTAAAGGCAATTATAATTGTGCTAGATATTGCAAACTTCCCTCTATAGTGGAAATACCATTTTGCATTCCCATTAGCCTATTTCCCTATACTTTGCCTACAGAGTATTTTGTTGAACATTTGGATTTTTGCCAATATGGTAGGTGAGAAATTTTATCTCGGTGTAGTTTTAATTTGCATTTCTCTTATTATGGGTGAGGTTGAGTATCTTTTCAAATGATTAAGGACCATGTGTATTTCATTTTACTAATTAACTCTGCATCTGTATGAAAATGGTCTGCAGTTACAATAGCATGCAATAGTCCTATTTTACTCTCACAAATGTATTTACAGTTGCCTGTTTAATGTATACGTGGCTTCATTGTGAGTATTCTGGGGTTTCTGTCTTATCCTTCTGATACTGTTAACATCTTTCTTGGATTTTTAGGTCTGCTCTTCTTTTCTCCCCCCCCCCCAGGATTATTTCATATCAGAAATATGTTATCAAGAGATTAAGAACTCCGTGAATGAAATGTGAATATGTGATTTAATATGACAGCCTATTAATGTAGGCTTGAATTAGCTTTAGGCTAATCAGGCTTAACCAGCTTTTGAATTCAGTGTATTTCTATCATTAAATATACAGTTGAATAGAAGAATTCTAGAACCTGGTCTACAGACCTTGTGAAACGATGACATGATCTTTCTGAAACATCTGATTACTTTGCAGTGAGAACTTGGCACACACAGCTTTCTTTGCAGAAAACAACTCTGATATTATAAGATTCGTTATTAAGGATTTTTAGTCTTGTGTTCTTCTCTTTTGCATATATTTAAGTTGTTAGATTGTCCTGTGGGATTTCATAAATATTACTTCTGTTAGTAAAGCTGCTGACAGCAGAAGCTTTCAATAAATTATTCATGTGCTGTTTGTTTTCTGTGTTCAAGAATTAATGCATCTTTACTCAGAATTTTTTTTTAGCTGAACTTGGTAGCAGTTCGTAAACATATGGTGGTATAGTCACATAAAATCTGTGATGCTTGTTTTCCATATAAGAAAAGTACTCTACTAGCAATATTTAGAGCAATATCAGCTCTCTAAAACATAGCTGATTACTGAAGAATAATGGAAAAATAGCTTTCAAAATTGTGGAATAATTACTCAAAAAATTGCTGCTCTTTTAAGATATGGGCCACTAAGTTTTATGTCTTGCTTGTTCTCTGTCATCTGTGTACTTAATATTCACTTTCATTCATCGAAAACTTTAGGTCTTATTTTGCAGTCTTCTCCATTGAAGGTCTGTCATTGTTCTGGAAAACGTGAGTGTCTGCTTTGGCTTACTTTCTAATACCATTATCAGTTCTTCACATTCCCTTCATCTCCAGTGGCTTCTCTTTCATGCCTCTTCAAGCAGCACTAGCTTCCAGAATTGCACCCTACTCCTTGTCGTCTCTCAGCAGTGCTGAAATACCATTAAATAGTATCACAGTCTTACCACAGTCTCTTGTCCTACCAGATTTCTCACATTGTGCTGGCACCATGTACCCATTTTCTCTTCACTCCTGTGTATTTTCTTCTTTATCTGCCTTAGATTCATTGACAGCTATATGCTGGTATTTTCAACCCTCTTACTTCATTGCCACTACCTACTTGTCTACTTAGGAAGGTTGGGTTTTAAATGTCTGTGTTTTCTTCCTTTATAGTCTGCAAAACCACATTCTCATATTTGCACTTCTTTCAAAATAGCAGCCTAAATGTGCTCAGTATGGCCCGGTAATCCTGTTCTCCCTTTCTGGTGCTCCCGTCCCTTCTCACTACAGCTCCTTCAGATGTTTACCCACCTGCAAACCTCTGACCCTTCCTGACAGCTCAGCCTACCCACACCAGAAACAGTTGTACTCATCTCCTACTTCAGCGACTGTACAAGCAATTAACTATGACTCCCATAGTTGACACCAGGCTTACTCGTATCCTCATCTTTCCTTCTCATTACAGCAAAAGAAGTGTCCTTTCTCTGATCTAGAATGAAGTGACATGTTTTTTTAAATATAGACATTTAATGCTTGAAATTTCCCTCAAAGCATTGCTTTAGTTAACTGCACAAATTTGACATGCTGTATTTTCATTAAGTTGAAAATACTTTGTAATTTCTCATGTGGTTTCTTTTAATCTGTGAGTTATTTAGAAGTACATTGCCTAATTTCCAAATACTTTAGGCTTTTCCAGTTATCTGTTACTGATTTCTAGTTTAATTCCATTGTGGTTAGGAGATATACTCCGTACAACTTCAGTTCCCTCATATGTACATGAGTAGTCATCTACAAAATCAAGGGGACTATCTATCAAACTCCAGAGTTTGTGTGCATTTCTCTCTCTCTTAGCAGCTTCCTCCTCTCTCATACTTTGCAAATTGTAGTAACCTTGGCTTCCTCAATTCTGATCTGTTTCTTTAACTGTGAGATCTCAGAAATTACTTTCTCTTTCTCATGCTGAGGACTGGAAAGATGAGATATCTACAGGCTGGAAGATGGGGTAATTTTACAGCTTATTTTGTTTGTTTCCTGTCTCTCAGGGGTCACAGTCCTGCATTTCATGTTGTCCAGTGCCTGAAAAAACATTGTTTCATTGATTTTTGTCCAGTTATCTGGTTGTCTAAGGCAGGATAGTAAGTCTAGTTCCCGTTACTCCATTATGGCCAAAAGCCTGGATCCTAATCTTACCATCTTTTGGTCTGAGTATTTGATTTTATCCTCTGTACTGATTCTTTTCATCTTTCAATATGCTCAAGTCTCTCTTGCAGTACAAAAAATATAAAAGAAGACCAAGCTCAGGTTGTCTTTATTTACTGATTTATCTCTCCTCTGCCTTTTACAGCCAAACTTTTTGAAATGGTCTCTAACATCCTTGCTTCTCAAAATTGTTACTTGTGGTCTCGCAGAATCTGCATCACTTGCATACTTGTGAGAAATGTGGCCAGGCTCCACCCTAAATTTTTACAGAATCAGAATTTTAGCAGAATTTAACAAGGTGATTATGCAAACTAAAATTTGAGAAGTGCTGTTGTTCATTTTATAGGCTCTTATTTCTTCATTTTTCATTTGTTCCTGAGTGCATCGTAGTCTGGTGTCTGTCTTCACTACACCACTAAATCTGCTCTTGCCTAGGTCATCAACGACCCTTTCAATATATATATCCAGTGAATGAGTGGCCAATTTGTATTGTACTCTCAGCAAGTCATCCTCATTCTTTTTTTTTTTTTTGGTGTAAATGTAAATTTCTTTATTTGCATAACTGTTTTATTTTTTAATAAATTTATTTTTTATTGGCGTTCAATTTGCCAACATACAGAATAACACCCAGTGCTCATCCCGTCAAGTGCCCCCCTCAGTGCCCACCACCCAGTCACCCCCACCCCCCGCCCTCCTCCCCTTCCATCACCCCTAGTTCGTTTCCCAGAGTTAGGAGTCTTCATGTTCTGTCTCCCTTCCTGATATTTCCCACACATTTCTTCTCCCTTCCCTTATATTCCCTTTCACTATTATTTATATTCCCCAAATGAATGAGAACATATAATGTTTGTCCTTCTCCGATTGACTTATTGCACTCAGCATAATACCCTCCAGTTCCATCCACGTCGAAGCAAATGGTGGGTATTTGTCGTTTTTAATGGCTGAGTAATATTCCATTGTATACATAAACCACATCTTCTTTATCCATTCATCTTTCGATGGACACCGAGGCTCCTTCCACAGTTTGGCTATTGTGGACATTGCTGCTAGAAACATCGGGGTGCAGGTGTCCTGGTGTTTCATAGATCTGAATCTTTGGGGTAAATCCCCAGCAGTGCAATTGCTGGGTCGTAGGGCAGATCTATTTTGCATCCTCATTTCTTTTCTTTTCTTTTCTTTTCTTTTCTTTTCTTTTCTTTTCTTTTCTTTTCTTTTCTTTTCTTTTCTTTTCTTTTCTTTTCTTTTCTTTCTTTCTTCTCTCTTTCCTTTCCTTTCCTTTCCTTTCCTTTCCTTTCCTTTCTTTTCCTTTCTTTTTTTTCTTTTCAGCTTCTGGGATGTCTGTTCTCTTGTCCTCTGACTTATGTGACTTTTGTAGGCTTGCTTTTTTCCCCTGCCTTTCCCTTAAATGTGTTTTGCAGAATGTGGTCCTTGACTCTCTTCAGATTTTACATTTCTTATTATATCTCATTTTCTCTTGCAACTTCAGTTTCAACATGTATCATGAATGGAATTCATGAATTCAACATGAATCTCTACAAAGTTCCAAGCTTGTATGTCATCCACACCTGTGTTCCATAAGCATCTTAAATTCTCCACATTTATGGCAGACACCCTGATCTTCTCAGCTGTGTCCTCTTCCTCAGTGACTGGCACCTCCATTCAGCCATTGTCCAAGCCAGAAACTCCTCAGTCACCCTTGACTCCTCCACTGCCTTTACTCTACATTTACTCACTCTCACTTCCACATTTAATCATTCTCCAGGGTTTATTGATTTGACCCTAAAGATTCTTCAGATCTTTCCATCTCTTAGTTACTGTTGCTACTTTTCCTAAATAGTACTTCATCGGGTTTCAACCAAGATGACTGTAGTGGCTTCCTAACTGGTTTCCTTCTCTCTAACCTTCTCAAACAAATCTCCATTGTGCAGCAAGCACTGTACTTCTAATTAGGAGTAAATGTGATCTTCACTTCTTATCTTAAAGCCTTTGCCAAGCTTACTAACTTCATAGCATGTAAAAATCCTTACAATCTCTCCTTGCCTACTCACTTCTGAATTTCTTTAGATATTTTTGCCCCTCCACTACTACCTTGTTCCTAGACTTTTACACCTGCTGTTCCATTGATGATGCATTCTGCTCTTTACTGGCTGGGCTCCTATTCATCCCTTAGGTTTCGTGTTAATAATCATGTTTTACATGAATGTCCTCTCTGACTCTCTAGGGCTGTTCACTTCTTTCTCTGCCCTTGTACACACTCTGTCATGGCTTCCACCATGTTGTTGTTATTGTGTTTGTGTGAGCCATGATCATATCATTATGTATTTCCATTGTCAGCACTCTGAGAGTAGGTACTACTGTCTTACTGTTATAATTTAAGTACGTAGCATCCTTCATCCATTCAACAATATTTATTGAGTACCCACTATAGATGCCAGGCAAGATTCCTGCTCTCATCAAGCTTGTATTATGGGGATGGAAGTGGATTAGGGTGAAGTGAGAAATAAAGAATTTTGTTCTTATGTATAGTGGATCTTTAGTAATATTTTTGAAATATTAATGTATAAATTATTTTAACAAACCCTTGAAGTCCATAAATCTTTGATGTCATTGTTACTGACTTAAGCTTGAAACTTTGCTCTCTAAAAATTTAATACACCTTTTTTGGTTAGAGTAAGCTGTGGTAATTAGGTTATTATTCAGAGCCTTTTGTTTTACCTAATTTTGTTTTTATTTTATCTAGTTTCCCTGAACAAAGCTAGGTAAACAAAGGGTATTATAAGTACACTTTACAAATAGTAGTGAGAAGTAATGTTTAACTTCAAAACTAGAAAAATGAAATAGCCAAATATTTTAAATAATAACAAATATAAATTATTAAGTCATAATAAAGGTCAGGACCTAGATCCTGAAATTAGAAAAATTTCTCCTCAAATAACTAAAATATAGATTTAATAATCAGTAGGTTATCTGAAATTGGTAGACTATGTGGAATACTTTCCTTAAAATGCTGTTACTTTATTAAGTTTTAACCAATTATATGAAAACATGATAGTAAATTCATTTAAAAATCTTATATACCAAGACCTTCATTTAAGTATTTTTTTGTAAACATCATAGATTGTGATTAACTGAAGTGAAAAAGGAATTTATTGGTATGATGTCAAGTAGCTTAAAGGATCAATGGAAAAACTAAACCAAACAAATGGCCACTGGTTCATTTGGGCCAAAGAGATTATTTTTTCTTAAATTATAACTCTTCTGGGTTATTTAATTAATTCCACCTCTCTGAATATTTTTGCATTCTGATACCTAAGAGTACATGCTATGGATTACATAGTTTCTGGTATATTATAATTGCTTAGATAATCAATAACCTAATACAGTGTTTTTCTCTCTCTATTTTAATACTGCAAAAATATCAAGAAATAAGAAATATTTTATAAGAAATAAAAAATATCTAGAAATAACATTACCATTAATCACATCTATGAAAATTAAAGTTAATTCAATAATATTGTTTAACATACTCAAAATTTAAATTAACTCAATTATTTTCTATTTTTTGTAGCCCAAGACAGCACAAAAGTTCACTTATTGCATTGTTTTTGTCTCTTTAGTCTCTTTTCATCTAGAACAATCCTCTTGCCTTTGTTTTTCATGACACTGACTTCTTTTTGTAGAGCCCAGCCAGTTGTCTTATAGAATGTTTTAAGTTCCAGATTTCGATAGTTATTTCCTCATGCCTAAATTTATTATTTTTTTAAAGATTTTATTTATATATTCTTGAGAGAGAGAGAGAGGCAGAGACACAGGCAGAGGGAGAAGCAGGCTCCATGCAGGGAGCCCAACATAGGACTCGATCCCGGAACTCCAGGATCACACCCTGGGCCAAAGGCAGGTGCTAAACCGCTGAGCCACCTGAGCTGCCCTCATGCCTAGATTTAGATGAAATGCTTTTAGCAAGAATATTGCAATGCTTCTTACTGCATCCAATCAGAACATGCATGATGTCAGGTTTCTCACTACTGCTAATACTGAATTTGATCACTTAGTTAAGGTGGTGTCCTCTAGATTGCTGTCCATTATGAAGGTACATTTTCTACTTTGTGATTAACAAGTAATTTGTGGCTGCCCTCTAGACTTGTGTAACTGTCCTTTTTGCCTAAATCTTTTATCCAGTTCATCAATTAAAAATTATTTCTTTAATTTTTTATTAAAAGTTTCTAAAAAGTTTAGTTTACAAATAGACATTTTGGAGTAGGTGTTAGACGGTGCCAGTAGTTGCTTAAAATACTTTAATTTTGGGATCCCTGGGTGGCGCAGTGGTTTGGCGCCTGCCTTTGGCCCAGGGCGCGATCCTGGGGACCCGGGATCGAGTCCCACGTTGGGCTCCCAGTGCATGGAGCCTGCTTCTCCCTCCGCCTGTGTCTCTGCCTCTCTCTCTCTCTGTGACTATCATAAATAAATAAAAATTTAAAAAATAAAAAATAAAAAAAAATACTTTAATTTTTCCTGTTTAGATGGTAGACCACTTGTTTATATTTGCCAGTGAAAAGAGCTTTGCTTTGATCCTTTACATCTGCAGTCATGATTCATAATCTTTTACCCTTTGCAGAAATAATGCAACTTTTTTTCTTTAGAAGGAACTTGTTTGGGGCTCCTGGGTAGCTCAGTCAATTAAGTGTCTGGTGATTTCGGCTCAGGTCACAATATCATGGATTGTGAGATTGAGCCCTGTGTCCAGCTCTGCACATAGGGGGGGAGTCTGCTTGAGATTCTCTTCCTCTCCCCTTCCACCCCTGACTCCCATGCGTGCTTGCTCGCTCTCTTTCTAAAGTAAGTGAATAAATCTTAAAAAACAAAACAAAAACACACACATTTGTTTTAAAGCAAGTGAATGAAGAGTAGCATGTGTCCAGGAGAAATATAATGCAAACCACATACATAATTTTAAAATTTCCACATACCACATTAGGAAAGTAAAAACAAAACAGGTAGACTTAATTTTAATAATACATTTCATTTAAATAACTATTTCCAAAATATTTTAAGATATAATCAGTATAAAAGTAATTATGGAGATTTTTTTTTTTAAAGATTTATTTAATTATTCATGACACAGAGAGAGGCAGAGACATAGGTAGAGGGAGAAGCAAGCTCCTCGCAGGGAGCTGGTTGCGGAACTTGATCCCAGATCCCAGGATCACACCCTGAGCCGAAGGCACTCAACCGCTGAGCCACTCAGGTGTCCCTAACAAGATACTTCATATTCTTTGTGTGTATACACCACTCACTAAG
Organism: Vulpes lagopus; assembly: GCF_018345385.1. Classification (NCBI taxonomy): domain Eukaryota; kingdom Metazoa; phylum Chordata; class Mammalia; order Carnivora; family Canidae; genus Vulpes; species Vulpes lagopus. The sequence goes on along the minus strand of NC_054825.1, from coordinate 45,236,140 downwards.
GCTTTTAAAATCCAGTGTGTTTCTTATACATAAAGAAAATCTTAATTTAGATTAGTCACTTTTCAAATTCTCAATAGCCACATGTCACTAAAGTGACTACTGTATTGAACAGTGCAGGTTTAATGGTTATGGTCTTGGGCATAAGGGAGCCAAATTGATTTGATTCAGATCTTACCTTCTTCATAGCTAGCTTCATGACTTTGGGCAAATTATTTGTTCTCTTTGTGGCTCAGGTTTTTTTTTGCCGTAAATGAAGGTAACACCTACCACTAGGGTTGTAAGACTTAACACAGGTAAAGCACTAAAACTAGTAGTAACTGTTCAGTGAATGTTAACTATTATTATTATTATACCTTTAGGCTTCATTCTCTGATTCCCATTCTGTCTTAGAAGAATCCTTGTATTTTGGGCCACCTGGGTGGCACAGTCAGTTAAGCGTCTGACTCTTGATCTCAGCTCAGGTTGTGATCTCAGGTTTGTGAGATGGAGCCCCACATTGGGCTGCACACTCAGCATGGAGTCTGCTTAAGACTGTCTCTCCCTCTCTGCCTCTCTCCCGTGCATATGCGTGCTCACTCCCTCTCAAATAAATAAATTAATTAATTAAAAGAAGTATCCTTGTATTTTATTAGGCTAGGACTAGATCTTGGATCTTTTGCTGTTTTATATCTTATTGTTTCTAGCCCTCAGTCTCTTACTTTATCTCTGCTGTGCTGACTTTGTAAACCAATAACATAAACTAGATTTTCCAGGACAGTTTTGAATCAAAGTGTTCTCTCCTCCTGTTGCCATAATTCATTGAAATGAATGGCTCTGCAGATGTTAATGAGTTAATAAAGGATTTGTCCTTATGATTTAAAAACCTCACAAAAGGGGTAACCCTGGTAGCTCAGAGGTTTAGCGCCACTTTCAGCCCAGGGTGTGATCCTGGAGACCCGGGATCAAGTCCCATATTGGGCTCCCTGCATGGAGCCTCCTTCTCCCTCTGCCTATGTCTCTGCCTCTCTCTCTCTCTCTCTATGTCTATCATGAATAAATAAGTAAAATCTTGAAAAAAAAACTCACAAAAGTTTGAGAGCTACAGTAGATTGGGTTCTTAAAAAGTTGACCCACAAATACCTCTTTACTACAAAAGTCTGTGTAATAGTAAGATGGTATATTAGCATGTGTAAGAGAGGCAGTCTTGTCTATTCATAAGTGTGGTTGTATTAGAGTTTTTTAGAATATGGGTTTTTTTTTTTTTTTGAGAGAGAGAGAGAGAGAGAGCGGAGGTGGGAGAGGGAGAGGGGGAGAGAGAATCTCAAGCAGGCTCCACACCCAGTGGGAAGCCCATCTCGGGGCTCCATCTCACAACCCTGAGATCATGACCTGAGCTGAAATCAAGAGTTGGATGCTCAACCAACTGTGCCACTCAGCTGCCTCTAGAATGTGTTTTAAAATAGTTAAGTATCCATTTTCATATTAGGTCAAGGTAGTTGTAGATAATTGAAAAAGTATTCAATGAAGACCTGCAAAGGAGATATCCTTTTAAAAATAATTTGATAACTTACTGTGATAAAACATTTTGTGGGGCACTTGGGTGGCTCAGTGGGTTAAGCATCTGCCTTTGGCTTAGGTCATGGTCTCAGAGTTGTGAGATGGAACCCTGCGACTGGCTGCTTCTCCCTCTCCCTCTCCTTCTGTGCTCTCTCTCTCTTTCTCAAATAAATAAAATCTTAAAAAAGAAAACAAAAACATTTTGTACTCAGGATGCTAGTAAAGTACTATATTCAAAATGGTAGAAGAATATGACACTACTTAATAATCAAAGAAATATCAAAGTATAAGACAATATCACAGTTTGGATTTGGATATTTGGATTATACTTGCAAGTTATTTTTTTTAAAGATCTATTTATTTATTGAGAGAGGGGGAGGAGGGGCAGAGGGAGTGACTCTTCAAATAGACTCCCCACTGAGCTGGGAGCCCAGTGGGGAGTGGAGTGGAGCCTCGATCCCATGACCCACAAAATCATCACTCTAGCTGAAACCAAAAATTGGATGCCAACCACCTGAGCCACCTAGGCACCCTTGTAAGCTACTTTTCACAATATATTATAATTGAGTGCATATTTTCATTAGTATCCTATGGAAAAGTAGAACTGAAAAATACTCTTCGTTTCAGAAATTTAAAATACTCTGCAGCAAGTACTGTATAAAATGTCTTAGGAAAATCTTCTGGCTACAACTAACAAAAAGTTGCTCATAAGATATTTTCATGAAAGCTTCTGTACAATTAATGTGAAAATTCTTACATTTTTCTCATCTAGCAGAATGAAAAATACCCAGATTTTGAGCTGAAATATAAATATTGCTAATATCGTTGGCATGTTAAACTAAGACTGTTATTAACATAACTTTTCTGAGAATTGTCTTAGAGAATTTCCATGTAACTGTTCAGAACGTTGGTGGTATTATTTGCAAGTTATCAGATTGCACTTAGTCTTCTTGCCAATTATATAGAAGTTATTATAAAATATTAATACTTATGACACTTTATAAAAGTGATATTAAAACATTTTTACAAAAGACAGATTTGAAGTCATTGAATGTTAAATTTTTGAGACTGAGGTTGATTTTAGAAATGACTGGAGATTTGACAGAATACGAAGTCACTAAGAATACTCATACATCATTACATACTGGGCCAGCTTGCCTTCACCTTTCCAACCTTAGGATCCTGAAAAGGTTACAAACAAGACACAGAAACCAAGGTACAAATAGCAAGTAGCAATAGCAAAACAGGGATTACTTGAATACTCTCATGAAGTCTAGCCTTTTACCAGGGGAGACAGGCCTTAAAAACAGAGAAAGTGAATGGCTGGGAAGAGCATAGCAAGGGTGGGATTAGGAGCCATGGACCTTCACACAGATAGTTGTCAGAGAAAGCCTCTTTCGAAGTGACGGTTGAAACATGGAAGATGAGAGGAAGCTAGCTCTGGATGGAAGAGTGGGTGCAGAGTAAGTGTTCAGGGAGGGGGTGCCACAAATGCAAAGGCTTTATTTAATATGGGAAAGAATGTAGCTTGTTCAAGAAATTGAAGAATGTGACCAGAGTTTACTGAGTTGGAAGGAGCATGATGTGAGATTAGGTCGTAAAGAGTCAGGGACCAGATCGCGCAGTGCTTTTTGATTGCCATGGTGATGAATTGGATTTTACATTCACTGTAATGGGGGAGCTGTTGAAAAATTAGGCAGAGGAGAAAGATGTATAGACTTCAGTTTTAAGAACACTTACTGTTATTTTATATGTAATGGTCAAAATGTGATTAAAAGTAAAAAAAAATAAGATCCATATTTTGCATAGCAGTTTCTAAAATGTGACTGGTGAAAACTAAGGTGCTACATATTAGTGTGGGAGAAAATATTGTAGGCTTTTGAACTCTGAATAGTCACTTTTTATTGAGGACTTATCTGCCAAGCAGTGAGGTTAGGTGCTTTATACCTGTCTTCACAGAGATTTCCTTGAAAGGAGGGCATTGTTTTTCCTGTTTTATAAGGGAGAGAATTTTAGATATAGAGAGAAATTAACTAGAATAGCAGAGCTAGAATTAATCATGTCTGCTTGACTTCCTTTTACAAAAGAGTTTTCCACTCTGGCTGTTTTTTTGTGGGTTGGGGGGAGAGGAGGAAGGCTGAAAATTGAAGAAAAGGAAAGCACTCTTATAATAACAGATGTTTCATGAATAAACTCAGTTTTCATTTTGGGAGAATGTTTGGGAAAGTAGGTGCTATAAATTAGAGTAATCCGATTACTTTTCCCTAATAGGATATTAGTGGCCTGTAAAAGAATTTCAGGTCTAGCTTTGGTTAGAAGTTGACATCTACTGTTTTATGATCTACCCATACCATCACAGTTTTTCAAAGCGTAAGTATATCAGGCGAGTAAAACCATCCATGTAATATAAACAGCTAACCACACGCCTTACTTGAAATACCAGGGAAGGAGTTCCGCGTCCTGTAGATTTAGTCTTTGGAGAAATTAGCTCTGCAGGGCAGAGAGAGGGGCTGAGCTCTGGAGCTGGGAGCACTAATTGTTATGTAGCAAAGCAGGGTGGAAAACATTTAACTCCTAAGTATTGCTTGTTTGTAATCAATAATGTGAATATATTTATTTCATTGAGTCCTTCAAATAGAGTATTGTTTTAACTTCCTAATTTTTAGACTTTTTGGTTTAAGATTGAGAACTTGAAGCAAGAGAAACTAAATTATATGGTGAGAATGGACACCAAAGGATCAGGAAGTATGAAATGTAGGATTTACAGACTGACTGGATGGGATACTGTGGTCAAAAGTAATGTTATTAAGGAATAAAAGAGGTATGAAGTCCTTTGACATTAGTATCTTAGTTTATAAAGAAAACACAGTTTTCATAGGTTGAATGACATTATGTACAGAATGCTTACATTTGTAGGTTTGTAAAAAGGCTCTCTTATCTTTCTGTCCTGCATTTCTGCTGCTGTCAAACTTTGAACCTCTGTGGGCAAAAAGATAGGTTTCATTTTATTTCTTCCAGTATTCAAATACTGTATGTAATTTTTCTGCTCTGGGCACGATAAAATTTAGGATTATTGGCCATGCTGGTAGGTAAGTGATATGATTTGTTGATATTTGGGGGTGGGGGGAATTACAACTGAAATAAGTTCCCTGTGGATATTTTCCTTTCATAAGATAGAATTCTATCAAGAAGTGTGAAGTATTTTATCAAAAAGTGAGGAATAGTCTATCAAGAAGTGAGAGGTATTCCATTAAAAAGTGAGAAATTTGCAGAGACTGCGAAATGTAGGAGAGAGCAGACAGGATCATCAGAATAATGTGTATCGTGACTGTGGTCATAGTAAACTTAAATTAAGCAAACTTAAGTGAATAGGGAATTAGGACCCTGGTGGGAATTATAGGCCAGTTTTTATACAAAGTCAGCTAAGGAGTGAGAGTCTATTACGCTTCTACTGTGACAAAGGAAAAATAGTTAAAGAAACGGTGATAGATCTGAGCACTGGGTGTTTTAAGTGATGAATCACTGAATTCTGCTCCTGGAACCAATATTGCACTGTATGTTAACTAAAATTTAAATAAAAATCAATTTAAAAAAAAGAAATGGTGATAGATCTTAATTTTTCTTTTTTTGGTGATAGATCTTTAAAAAAAAACCAAAAACTCCTGTTCCCAAGAAAGGATTACTTATTACCAGCAACAAAAAGTTATTTTGTTATTAAAAAAGAAAAAGATGACAAGAAGAATGCATCAGTAATTGTTCATATTTTAATAAGTAAGCAGTACAGAAATCTGTGGAGTAAAAAGTCTTCCCCTCTGTATGCTCTCCCATCAGTAGCTGAATCCCACTACTTTCCCTGGGAGAAAACACTGTTAAACTATGTTTATTCTTTTAGCTTTTTCCCTACATTATTTTTATTTTTAAGATTTTATTTATTTTAATTTTTTTTAAAGATTTTATTTATTTACCCATGATACACACACACACACACACACACACACACACACACACACACAGAGGCAGAGACCCAGGCAGAGGGAGAAGCAGGCTCCATGCAGGGAGCCCGACATGGGACTCCATCCTGGGTCTCCAGGACCACACACTGGGCTGAAGGCGGCGCTAAACTGCTGAGCCACCCAGGCTGCCCTATTTATTTATTTTAGAGAAAGCACACGTATGAGCAGGGAGGGAGTGCAGAGGGAGAGAATCTCAAGCATACTCCCTGAGCATGGAGCCTGATGTGGGGCTCAGTCCTACCATCTTGAGATCACAACCTAAGCCAAAATCAGGAGTCAGACTTAACCTACTGAGCCACCCAGTAATTTAATATTTGCATTTAAATATACAAATACACATATATTCATTTATGTATATATTTTTATGTAAGTAAGGTCATACTACATGCATTTTGAACTTGAATAATTTTTATTTAACAGTATATATATTTTAGCAATTTTTGAGTGTTGATAGGTGAATATGCCCCAGACTTTTCATATTGCCCCCACTCTTGTGCAGACTATGTATGAAAATAGCTTTATTTCTGCTTGAATAGTATTGTGTTTTATGTAAGTATTCACACAATAGCAAAGGCGAAAGAAAAAATTAAAAGTCAACTGGAATCTCACCACCCTGAGATAATGTGCATTTTAATGGTTTTTGAAAAACCTACTCCTTTAGGTATTCACACAAGTGTGAACATCACCCACACCTACCACATATTCATATAGTATTTATAAAGGGTTATACACACAAGTTGATTTTTATTATGAAATTAATTTCTATGTGTGTGAAGATCTTTACCCACTCACTCTTCTACTTCCTCCCAGTAAATCAGTGGTAACAACCTGGGTTAGCTTTCCTATTTTCTCAGTGCTCGTACAGTCAAATGCATATGACATTTTATTATTTATATATGTCTGCATTGTTCATTTTCCCAGAATTCATTCCAAATCAGCTGAAATGGGACTCACTTATTTTTTACTGGCTAAATATTTTAAGGCAGAAGTCAGTAAACTATAGTCAATGGATCAAATCCATCCTGCTGCTTGTTTTTATAAATATTTATTGAAACACAGCCTCATCCATTTTTTTATTGAGTGACATGGCTTAAAATTATTTGTTATGTGTAATATATTTCCTCTCAGTCTTGTCATATTTTTCTTTGTTATATTTGCCATGAAATTTTTAAAATTTAAATGCAATGAAGTGAAGCATATCTATCTTTTCTAACTTTGAAGTTCTCTATTTTGATTGAAAACATTGCTTGACTCCAGAGTTATCCTTGTATTTTCCTAAAATTTAAAAAAAGATTTATTTGAGAGAGACAGTAAGTGAGAGAGAGACTGCATGCACACAAGTGGTGGTGGGGGGGCAGGGGTAGAGGGGCAGAGAGAGAGAGGGAAAAGCAGACTCTCTGCTGAGCAGGGAGCCAGATGTGGGCTCTATCCCAGGACCTTGAGATCATGACCTTAGCTGAAAGCAGACCCTTAACCAGCTGAGCCACCCAGGCGCCCCCTAAAATTCTTTTACATAGTTTTTTCGTTGGTTTGGAATGTATTTTTTTATATGTGTATGAGTGGCATTATAGTGTAGTGTGCTTAACATCCAGACCAGAGTCTATTATTCTATTCAGGTTCTATTATTTACTTACTACTTGTGTGATCTTGGACAAGCTATTTAACATTTCTATGCTTTAGTTTTCTCCTCTAAAATGAGGATAATAATAGTACCTATCTCATAAGATAGTAGTGGAGATTAAATGAGTAGTTAGTATGTAGAGAGTGTTTAGAGCAGTCTTATACATAGAAACATGTTAAGTGTTTATTGTTATCACATGTTATAAGTGGGCTTCTTATTTTTCCCTCATGTTGATAACCAGTTGTCCTAGAAACATTTTTTTGAGTAGTTCATTCTTTTCCCCAGTTGATATCAAATGCCATCTATGTTGCATATTAAGTTTCCAAATATTTATTTATTTGTTTGTTTGTTTTGTGGCTCTCTAGCCTGTTATGTGGCTCTGTTTATCCCTGCTTCCAGAGCCGTAGTGGCTTAATAAATACTGAAAACTGATGACTGCAGTCCCTTTACTTTGTTCTTCTAAATTGTTTTGCCTCTTCTTGGCTTTCTTTGCTTTTCTATATAACTTTTTAATGACTTATCAAAACTTACAAAACCCTGTTTATTAATCTTACCGTAGAAGAGAGTGATACTAATTGACTAGTATTGGAATGGAACCTGTGGTTTTGTTAATACTTCAAGCAGTGGAAGTTTTTAGAAGTTGGTTGGTTGTATCACCTAAAGATTAATACCATCCATTGTGGTAAATGGACATTGGGGACATGGTGAATGATAATACTCTAGAAAGATTGTAAGCCTCTAAGTGCCAAACTATCCTCAGATACCCCAGGGCACCTCGCAGAACTCCAAGGGGTATTTTAAATTGTCTAAGGCGGGATGAGCACTGGGTGTTCTGCTATATGTTGGCAAATTGAATTCCAATTAAAAAAAAAAAAAAAAACTTTCTAAGGAAATGCAGCGACATCTGTTGGACACAGTGCAAACTTCTAGGTCAAGGTAGTTTACAGTTTCTTTTCTAAATTTTTTTATTTTTTGGTTTATTTTTCTTTAATTGGAGTTCGATTTGCCAACATATAGTATAACACCCAGTGCTCATCCCGTCAAGTGCCCTCCTCAGTGCCCGTCACCCATTCACCTCCACCCCCTGCCCACCTCCCCTTTCACTACCCCTTGTTTGTTTCCCAGAGTTAGGAATCTCTCATGTTCTGTCTCCTTCTCTGATATTTCCCAATCATTTTCTCTCCTTTCCCCTATAATCCCTTCCACTATTTTTCATAGTCCCCATATGAGTGAAACCATACAATGTCTGTCCTTCTCCAATTGACTTAACTTCACTCAGCATAATACCCTCTAGTACCATCCACGTCGAAACAGATGGTGGGTATTCGTCATTTCTAATGGCTGAGTAATATTCCGTTGTGTGCATAGACCACATCTTCTTTATCCATTCATCTTTCGGTGGACACTGAGGCTCTTTCCACACTTTGGCTATTGTGGACATTGCTGCTATAAACATTGGGGTGCAGATGTCTCGGTCTTTCACTGCATCCGTACCTTTGGGGTAAATCCAGCAGTGCAATTGCTGGGTGGTAGGGTAGCTCTATTTTTAACTCTTTGAGGAACCTCTACATTGTTTTCCAAAGTGGCTGCATCAGCTCTCATTCCCACCAACAGTGCAAGAGGGTTCCCCTTTCTCAACATCCTCGCCAACATTTGTTGTTTCCTGCCTTGTTAATTTTCCCCATTCTCACTGATGTGAGGTGGGATCTCATTGTGGTTTTGATTTGTATTTCCCTGATGGCAAGTGATGCGGGTAGTTTACAGTTTCAACATTTGATTATGCTACCTTCATTTTAGTGCTGTGATGTTTATGAAATTGGGTTTCGGTGTTTGCTGGGATAAATACCAAGTACCATGCACAAGTCAGTGTGGAACAGGAAATGAAGATGGCAGTATCCAATTTGATTTCAAAGTTTGAGAACTCATGCAGTGTCTAGTGGGTGTACACATCCCATAGTAACTAATTGTGGTTGTTTAAAAGTTAAAATAGTTTTCAACTTACATGTATGATTTTTTTTTAATAGGAGATACTAACTTGGGACATAAATATTGATTCATTTGTTTGAACCTAACTATTACATAAAACCGAACTGTTAGGTATTTCTTTTAGCTGAGGGAATTCATGAAAAAAATAACTAAAAAAATAAGGGCACCAGGAACCAAGAAACTTTGGGAACTTCTGTCCTTAACAAACAAGTCATTACAAATATTTAAAAATTAAGAACATTTGAAGTTCTGTGTAGGTACTGTATGCCATGCCTGCTTGTAACAAGTTGAAACTAAGTAATCTCATCTGGGCACCAGGGACAGACAGTATTTCTAAGAAAGCAGTATTTAAACTGGGCTTGAAGGAAGACTCAAAGTTCATTGGAGAGGGATGATGATGGGACTAGCTTGTGTGAAGAGGGCAGGAGCTGTGGGGGGTGACAGGTGCAGCAAGCCTTAGAGGGCAAGGGGGGAGTGATCCTGGGGGAAGGCTGGACAGTGGGCAGAGGCCAGGGCACACAGAAACCTAGAAGTCCAGTTAGGGAGTTTATTTAGATTCCTTCATAAAGGGCAGTGGCAAGCCTTTGAGGGATTTTAAGTGAAGGAACAATACCTTAGGTCACTGTATGTTTACCTAGGGAATAAAATACAAAGATGATATTCATAAATATTTAAGGAATGCTGTATTCTAAGTAATACAGAGTGCATATTTGTGGTAATATTTTGAAGGGCCTTGATTTTCAGACATTCTTTGAAGGCATATACTCTCAAGTTGGCTGTAGGGGCTTTTAAAATGAAAGGAAACCGAAAGCAAGATAGAATGTTAGGCTGTGAAACATTTACATTTGTGTAATTATTTTTTAAATGGCAAAAACTTTGTCCAAATTTTAAAATGAAATTTATTAATAGTTATTAATACTTATTTTAATTTGTTAATCTGTATTTTTACTGCCAATCTAATACATTTTATCTCTTAAGATCCTGAATTGTGTAGTTTGGGTGGTATAATAAAGATTTAGTGTTACACAGGAATGGTATAAAAATAATTTATCTTAGTTTAGCTATCATTTTGTACTGCCCCGGAGTTGATATTTTTATTTATTTTACTTTAGTATCAGTGTAACATTTTTTACAGTAATAAGAAGCAAATCACTGCAGGTTACTTCTGAAAAATTCCTAAGCTCATTCTCAAGAGTTTTAATAAGGCCTAAAGAATCAATTTCATAACTATCAAGTAGAGATGGAACCCACGTCATGGTGTTTGAGGGAGGAAGATTAGTCTGTTTGGAATTTGATTAGCATTGTAAGTGTTAGAAAAGCTTAAAACAAGTGTTATTTCCTTTCCTCTGCCAGTATGTTTCATATTTACTTAGAACCATTCTCTCATTATGTAATAAAGAGCTAGTGTCATCCTTAAATTACAATATAAACTATAGATAAAGGGATGTGTAGGTACATTTTAAAACAGTCTTGGTTTCATTTATTGGACTAAGCTTCCCTAATTGCTCACATGAAGAAATCTGATTAGAATTGATTATAGTCTGATTGCAAGGGAGTTGGTCAGTACTCTTTTTGAAGAAAAGAGGTAAAGCTTAAAGTTGGAAAGTTTTCTTTGGCTTAGAATATAAGATTTATAGCAAATGAAACAAAAATTATGTTCTTCTCATGTTCAAGGAACTAAGAAAAGTTAAACTGATCCCTCCTCTGCTCTTTATATCAAAACTAATTCAGGGGCGCCTGGGTGGCTCTGTTGGTTAAGCATCTGACTCTTGATCTCAGCTCAGGCCTTGACCTCAGGGTTGTGAGTTCCCTACTTAAAAAAAATGAATTCTAGATGAAGATTAAGTGTAGAAAATTAAATCACAAACGTACTAGCATAAAACAAGGCTAACATTTTTTATAATCTTGGAATAAAAATCCTTTTAACAGATTTAATTTTAAGTAAAGTTTGTTTTTTTATGGCAAAAATAATGTCAAAGTGGAAAAAGGAATATTTGCAAATCATAATAGCTATGCCCAAAGATTGCTAAATCAATAGGATGAGTAATCCTCTAGAAAAATGGATAAAGTATATGTATGGTGAATTTATGAAAGAAATATAGCCAACAAACATACCTTATTAATAATAACAAAGAATCATTTCAATTTTTTGCTTCCTTTCTGTATCATAGAATATTTCGCTTTGAATAAAATAATTTTAAATATTTATAAATCCAATTGTAGAGTTTGAAATAAAAACTTTTATTAGTTATTCATAAATCTAATAAGGTCAGATTATCTCATCTGGCAGAGTCTTTTTTCTCCTCTTCTTCTAAATGGGTCATATTTTTATTTCCTAGTAAAAGAAATTTTATTTATTAGACCCTCATAGTGAAATGACTTCTTACATATTGTATCCAAAGAGCATAATTATTTAACAATAATTTTTATTCAAATGATATTTTCTTACAGAAATAGAAGAAGAAAGTTTTGCTTAGCTTTGTTCTTTTTGTTATTTTTGTAGGATCCAGCATTCGAAAATTCACTCCATTTTATTTTCTGGTGGAACCAGTGGATACACTCTCAGTTAGAGGCTCTTCTGTTATATTGAACTGTTCAGCATATTCTGAACCTTCTCCAAAAATTGAGTGGAAAAAAGATGGAACTTTTTTAAACTTAGTATCAGATGACCGACGCCAGCTTCTCCCAGATGGGTCTTTATTTATCAGCAATGTGGTGCATTCCAAACACAATAAACCTGATGAAGGTTATTATCAGTGTGTGGCCACTGTTGAGAGTCTTGGAACCATTGTCAGCAGGACAGCCAAGCTCACAGTAGCAGGTAAGTTGTTTTTAAGTAATTTATTTGTATTTTCCAATTTTTATAGAGGGTATATCTTGATAAAAAGCAGTATTACCCTAGAGTTTTGATTTTGGTAACAAGAAATATTCATTTAACAAGTATCAATTGAGCATCTGCTAGGCGTATGGGATTATGCTAAAACTTGCCTAGTGCCTTCAGGAATAAACTGTAGCACTTTTCCACTTTGTCATTTAGATTGCTTGCAGTTGGGATCAGAAGTATTAAGGCCATTCTTCTTTTTAACTTGGAAATGACAGAGGAAGTTGTATAGGAAAATTGATTCCTTTTGATTGCTAACTTTTATCCTCCCAGCATAATGGCTTTGTAAAACTTGCCATATCGCCAGAATCTTGGTTCCTTTATGCCCCAGCCAAGGAAATGACATTTAATTGTATTAATTATTTAAAAACCTGTAGGATATGGGTCGGAAGGTGAAGAGCAGAAAGTTGTAAAGAGACAAACATGCACTCCCCTTCAGAGCATTCTTATTTGAAGAATAATGGAAAGTGTAAGCTGCATAAGTCATACTGGTTATAGGCACTGGTATTCATTCCTCAGGCCAGTGTTTCTTCACTTGAGTACTGGATGAAATAGTTTTGCTAAGGGTCACATTGTACAAAAATTGTCTTACATTTAAGTCTTATGTTTATACTCATCTTGCTAAAATGCTCACATTTAGAAAAAGAACACGACTGACTGACAGACTAGCTCCCCATTTCCCGCTCACTCCAGGCTGTTTGCTCATTCGTTTTTGGAACCAGATACTCAAAGCTAAATTTGAGTGTGATATAAAGCCTCTGTAATTATTCCATACTCACAGACTGAGGATGGAGAAAAGGGGGGAGGGGTCACTTCTTTTAATAATCAGCCTTTCCTCTTTTCTTTTTTTTTCCTTCTTCCTTCTTTTCCTTTTTTCCTTTCCTTCCCTTCCTCCGTTTCTTCCTTTAATCTGCTTGCCAGGCTTTCTCCAACATGTTGATAAATAAGTTAGCATTATGACTGCCCCTACAGTGTCACTTAGGTGAGTTCCTGTTTATCATTTATGTTTTTATTTTTTTAAAGATTTTATTTATTTATTCATAAGACACACACACAGAGAGAGAGGCAGAGACACAGGCAGTGGGAGAAACAGGCTCCTTGAGAGGAGCCCAATGTGGGACTTGATCCCGGAATTCCAGGATCACGCCCTGAGCCAAAGGCAGATGCTCAACCACTGAGCCATCGAGGCATCTCTATCATTTATGTTCTTAAGCTGGACTTTAATCAGGACTTTTGGTCTCAGCTGTCTCCCACAGCCATTCACCAAGTGATTTCTGCTTCCTAGTTTCTCTGTACATGATCCTGAGGCTACTTGTCATCATCCCTCACCACACACAACCTTGTACCTGTCTGCTGCCTCATTCTTCCTCGTCCAGTCCAGTGGTAAGGCTCTTTCCTCACCCTTCAGGAGCTCTTTGGTGTCATCATCAGGAGGATGTCTAAACTCTGGCACACACCTCTAGATCTTTTCATGAGTTGGCCTCCAGTTCTCCAGCATTCTTTCTTCCTTCCTTTCCTCCCTCCCTCCCTCCCTCCTTTCCTTCTGTCCTTCCTCCCTCCTTTCAGAGAGAGGGGTGATGGTGGGAAAGGGCAGAAAAAGAGAGAATCTCAAGCAGATTTCCCACTGAGCGCAGAACCCAATGCGGGACTCTGTCCCAGGACCCTGAGATCATGACTTGAACTGAAATCAAGAGTCAGACACTTAACCGACTGAACCACCAGCTTCATTTTCTAGCACTTCATTCTGCCTCTGTCCCTGCCCTCTACCATCATCATCAGTGGGACCACTTTCACCATATTTTAAGCTCTGCCAATACTGAATATTTTCAAATTCCTTTTGTTCTCTGCCTCTGGCCTTTGCTCATGACTGCCTCACTGCCTATTAAGCCTGTCCTCTACTTCTTCCTTTCTTTCTACTCTGCTGGGTCTGTCCATCCTTCTTTTTTAGCTTTTATACCTGCAGGAAGCATTTTTTGGCCTAATATCTTAGTAAACAGTCAATTTTAATACAATATAATCAATTATTTGGCTACAGACAGCATTCTATAGGAGAGTTTTTAAACTCAGTCATAGCCTGAGTATCAGGAGGAAATGATATCTGAGCTAAGATATGAATAAAAATTCTTTCAATAGTTGCATAGTATCCATTGTATACATATACTGTGATTCATCTAAAAGACTTCCTTTTTTTTTTTTTTAAAAGACTTCCTTTTTGATGAACAGTTAGATGAATAAAAATTGTTTGATGTTAAAAGCAGTTCTATAGTGAACAATCTTTTATAAATTTCTAAAGAAAAGATTATTGCATTAGTAATTCTACTAGTTGCTGGATTGTACAATGTACTTTGTGTGTGTATATATATGATTTTTAAAAGAACACTGCATTATTTGGCTGTTCCTCAAAATTTTAACCAGAGTTACCTTATGACTGAGCAATTCCATTTCTATGTACCAAATCAAGAGAAATGAAAAAATAGGTTTGTACAACAATTTGTGCATGAATGGTTATAGCAGCATTATCTGTAACAGGCAAAAAGTGGAAACAACCTATCAGGTGATGATTAGGTAACCAAAATGTGGTATATTTGTACATGGAATGTTATTCAGAAATAAAGAGGAGTGAAATTCTCATATGTACTGCAACCAGGATAAACCTGAAAGACATGATGCTAAGTAAAAGAAGCCAGTCACAAAAAAATCATGTATCATATGACTTCATATGTATGAAATATCCAGAAGAAGCAAATATGAAGAGCCAAGCAATAGATTGGTGGTTTTCTAGGGCTGAGGATGGGGGAAGGGAGATGAAGGCACAGGAGACTGAATGGGTGAGTGCAGGAAATGGAAAATGACTGCAAGTGAGTACAGTTTCTTTGGAGGATGATGAAAATGTTCTCCAATTAGGTTATAGTGATGGTTACACAACTCTCTGTGTATACTAAAAACCATTGAACTGTAGACTTTAAATGATAAACTTTATGGTCTATAAATTGTATCTCAATAAAACTTTTTTTTTTTTTCCGCAAAAAAGATACTGCTAAATTGCCATTCTAAAAGAACATTTGTTAGTGTTCTTTGGTCGCAAGCAATAGAAATGGATTCTGGCCAAGTTAAGTAAGAAGGGGAATTTTTGAAAGAACACTAAGTAGGTAGCTCATAAAATTAAATAGGAGAAGTCGTCTTCTCTGCACTCATTTCTCCACAGCAGAAATTTTTGTTTTACTGCCTGGGCAGTAGCCTGGCTGTGAGTGTTTTGTGTGTAAAGGTGGAGGAATTGGGTGGTCTGAATACAGACATTGTTAATCTTTTCTTGTCCAGCCTGTGTCTCATTCCTACCTTCTCTCTTTTCTCTTGCAATTCTCTGGAAGCAGCAGGACAAACTGTCCTCCTGCTTGGGAGCGCAGGAAGCTGCAGCTGTTTCTGCCGTGATATGTCAGGACTAGTTCTTTCATCTGCTTTCCCTACTCAGAAACTTAGAAATAATTCCACATATGTTGTTGTAGGTTTATATTTTTAAAAATTACTCATTTTCATGAGACCTCAGGAGGGGAGAATATTTGACTTTTTAAAAATAGAATTAGCTTGTGGTTTTGTTTCAGTTTCCTTTTCCCCCCTACTTTATTAGTTTCTCTGTTTATCTTTGTTAATTCCATTCTTCTAATTTTTTGGTTTCTGTAAAGTTAATATATGGCTAATTTTATCTTTCCTTCAGAAATCCCCTTGATAGGGATCCCTGGGTGGCTCAGTGGTTTAGCGCCACCTTCAGCCCAGGGCGTGATCTTGGAGACCGGGGATCGAGTCCCCCATCGGGCTCCCTGCATGGAGCCTGCTTCTCCCTCTACCTGTGTCTCTGCCTCTCTCTGTGTCTCTCATGAATAAATAAATAAAATATTTAAAAAAAATCCCCTTGATATAAAAAGTAAGAAAAAATTTGTGAGATGCTTAGACAGCTTCTAAGTGTGTCATTTCCATATGGACGAATTCACCGTCATAAAACTACAAAACCTAGAGCTGTTTCTTGTAGACAGAGCCTATAAGAGTAGGCACCTAACCAACTGTGCCACCCAGGCACCCCTACCATTTTGGTTTTTATGTGCGAGGCAGTATGCTATATATGAAGTACTTATGTTAAGTATTAATTTTTTTAAAGATTTTATTTATTTATTCATGAGACACAGAGAGAAGAGAGAGAGAGAGAGAGAGAGAGAGAGACCGGCAGAGACACAGGCAAAGGGAGAAAGAAACAGGCTCCATGCAGGAAGCCCAATGTGGGACTCGATCCCGGGCCTCCGGGATCACGCCCTGAGCCAAAGGCAGACACTCAACAGCTGAGTCACCCAGGTGTCCCAAGTATTAACATTTTTAACATTTGTTAAAATGTTATTTTATTCTCATTTTTTTTTTTTTTTTAAATTTTTATTCATTCATGATAGTCACACAGAGAGAGAGAGAGGCAGAGACACAGGAAGAGGGAGAAGCAGGCTCCATGCACCGGGAGCCCGACGTGGGACTCGATCCCGGGTCTCCAGGATCGCGCCCTGGGCCAAATGCAGGCGCCAGACCGCTGCGCCACCCAGGGATCCCTTTATTCTCATTTTTATTCTCATTTTACTGATGGAGAAGCTTAGACTTTAAGGTGAAGTAACTTGCTAATGTCACACAGCCATGAAGTGGTAGAGATGGGATTCAGATGATATGATTCCAGAACTTAGGCTCTTAACCACTATATTCTGTGGCATCTGCAGCGTATTTATGACTACATTTTTGATAACATTTTATTTTGAAATAATTTCAAACATATCCAGTTCTTGCAAGAATGAAACCAAGAAATCCTATATATCCTTCACTTAGATTACCCAGTTTTTAACATTTTACCATGTCTGCCTTAATGATCCCCCACAATATGCACATACCCAAATCAGATATGCACATACCAAACCAAATATGCACATACCAAATGGTTTTCTTCTGAACCATTAAGGGTAAGCTGGAGGCATTACCCCCACGTAAATACTTCCATGTGTATTTTCTAAAAACAAAGATACTCTCTTAAATAACCATCCATTGATTCTAGGAAACTAACCTTAATACAATACTACGATAGATATCATTCGTATTTTACTGATGTCTCAATAATGTTCTTTTATTTTTTAAGATTTATTTATTTATTTACTCATGAGAGACACAGAGAGGCAGAGACATAGGCAGAGGGAGAAGTAGGCTCCCTTCGAGGAGCCTGTTGTGGGACTCGATCCCAGAACCCCCAGGATCACAGCCTGAGCCCAAGGCAGACACTCAACCACCGAGCCACCCAGGTGCCCATCTCAATAATATTCTTAATAGCAAAACACGAAAGCAGAAGCTTTGCCCCTCTGCCACTCCTTTTTGGTCCAGGATTATATGTTTTATTTAGTAGTTGTGCCTCTTTAGGCTTCTTTGGCCTCAAATCATCCTTCAGTTTATCCTTGTCTCATTTTGGGTTTTCTGATTTTCCCCTCTGAATAGATTCAGGTTTTGCATTTTGGGGAGGAATCTCACAGGAGTTAACTGCTGTGTCCTTTGTAAGTGCATCATATCAGGAAGGGATTGATGTTTTGTTTCAGTACTGGTGAGGTTAACTTTTATTACTTTGTTGATAATAGTCTATTGCTGTGTTTCCCACTGTAAAGTTAAATATTTTGTACTTTTATTAATAAGTAGTAAGCATTTTGGGAAGAACTAATTTGAGACTCTATAAATATCCTCTTCCTTATCCAACTTTCACCAATGAGTTTATTCATTAATTCTTTTCTGCATTATCATTATCCTAGATTTGCCCAGTGGAAACTCCCTTCAGTCTGACAGAAGTCCTTTTGATATGTCCATATTGTTCTTTGGATACTTCCTTACTTCCTGTCATCACAGGACGTTCCACGTTTATCTTGTACTTTCCTTACTCTAGTGGTAGAATCAGGCTGTTCTTTAAGGAGCCTTGGCTCCTCATAGTGGAAAATGGTATTTGGAAATCAAGATGATGTCACCATATATACTCATTGTTACTCAAGTGGCATAGATTTTGAACTTTTTAGACAGAGCTAGGAGATTTATACATAGAGATGTATAAATATATGTGTATGTAATGTAATGACTATATATGAAATGTATATATACTTTATACATATACATTTATATCTATATATGTGTGTTACTATATTTGCATAATTATATAAAACTCTAAGTTTATACTGATGTCTCAGTTCTGTCCGTACCATGGGATTTATTCTATCTACCCTTCTGCTTTTCTGTATTTGTGCTTTGCTTCTCCAACTGCGAGGAACGTGACTCCAGTTATCCCTAGTACGTTTACTTATCTGACCTGTATCCTTGCTGTCGCCAATTTCCTGACTCCGTGGACCTTCTTCTTGACCCTGGTTCCACCATACATATGGCCACAGGGCTGACTTACTTCTGGCTCCCATGGCTACATTTTTAAAGTAACATCTAACTACATTTTATTTCTTCTTTTCCTTTATTGTCCAGGTCTCCCGAGATTTGCCAGCCAACCAGAACCTTCTTCAGTTTATGCTGGGAACAGTGCAATTCTGAATTGTGAAGTTAATGTAGATTTGGTCCCGTTTGTGAGGTGGGAACAGAACAGACAGCCTCTTCTTCTGGATGATAGAATTATCAAACTTCCAAGTGGAACACTGGTTATCAACAACGCTACTGAAGGAGATGGGGGACTTTATCGCTGCGTAGTTGAAAGTGGTGGACCACCAAAGTATAGCGATGAAGCTGAATTAAAAGTTCTTCTTCCAGGTATTAATTTATTTATCAGGATTTACGGGTTTATGTTTATTAATGGATAAAAATTGTTCTTTTAGAATTTTCTTTTTTAAAAAACACTGTTAAATATGTAGTGTGACAAATTAATGTCAGCATAAGGAGTCTCAGTTTCTTATAGGCGGAGAAAAGAAAATGTGCCAGGAAAATTCACTCTTTAGTGAACACATTAGTAGAAATTTATGAAGTGATAAAGTATATTCTTCTTGGCCAACGAAACACAAGGTCTAGGTCTTTAGTCAAGCCTGTATCTGGTCCTTCCCTATAATAGGATATGTCATATAGTTAGGTCTCTTGTCAGAATCCGAGACTCAGGCTAGTTCATATAAGGGATGGGCAGAGTGGTGACTAATACATCAGCTCTGGAGACACTGGTGAGAAAGAGTTCTTGGATCTTTATAACATTCCCCCATTTTAGTGTAAACTCACCCCCCTCTTTGCTCTCTGTGGGTTCTCACTCTCTCTGTCCATGCTTGCTCTCCTGGTCTGCTTTGCGTGTCTTTTCTCAGCTGTGTAACTTCTGCTTACTCATAACTTTCTCTCATGTGTTGCTCATCAGAGTCCTGCTAGCCTCTTGCTGTCTCCTGGCCTTTCAGCTTCTGTTCCCACTGCTGGCTGCCTGATTCCCACTGTTGGGTGCCTGATTCCACATTTCTTCCTTCAAACCTGAGTTTATGAATATAATTGGGCCATGCTTACATTGGGCAGATTTTTTACATACAACTATTCCCCATAGGCTAATTTTTAGTGTATTGATTGGCTTGCAAAGCAAGACCAGTGTTGAGCAGCATCGCTTGAGGGTGTTCTTGGTGGGCTTTGGACTGATTTTTTTTAATGCATTTTCTTTCTTTGTCATCATCATCCATGTTCTTATCATTACTATCCCTGTGTATTTTCAGCTCAGCAGCCACAGTTATTTTTTTAAATGTATATTAGATTACAAAATAAAATATATATTAGAATCATGTTACATCTCTGCTCAAAACCTAATGGTTTCTCATCTCAGAGTAAGAGTTAAAGTCCTTGGCCTGTAGGCTTTGTATCATCTTAATGCCACCATCCTCCTCATCTCTCTCCTGCCTTTTTTTTTTTTTTAATCTTTCTCCTTCCATCTGCTACTGTTCTCTCTCTCACTCTGTGATTGTAGCCACCTTATGTTTCCAGAACACTCCAGACATTCTTTTGCTTTAGAGTCTTTCTACTTCAGGGCCATTTGCTCTGCCTGGGATCCTCTTCCCTCATATATACGGCTGACACAACCATCTTATTTCTCTGCTCAAATATCACTTCATTAGTTAAGCCTTCCTTGACTGCTGTTTAAAACAACAATCTTCCATATCCACTGTGGTGCTTTCCTCTTTCTCCTTAATTTTACTTCAGAACATATCCACTGTTTGATATACAATGTCTTTTATTTCTTATCTTTCTCCCCTAGTAGTATATAAGGTTAACAAGGGTAGGGAATTTTGTCTGCTGCCAAGAATGGTAACTGGCACATAGAAGGCAGTAAATATTTGTTCAAGTTTATTTGTTTCTTTCAAAATATAATTAAATCTAACTAAATCTAGGGCAGCCCGGGTAGCTCAGCAGTTGGGTGCCTGCCTTCGGCTCAGATCATGATCCTGGGATCTAGGATCGATCGAGTCCTGCATCGGGCTCCCTGCAAGGAGCCTGCTTCTCCCTCTGCCTATGTCTCTGCCTCTCTCTCTCAGTCTGTGTCTCTCATGAATAAACAAATAAATCTTTTTTAAAAAAAATCTATCTAAATATAGATGGGGAAAAAAAGAGAACTATTGCCACATTGCAGCATCTTCCAGCCTGCTTTCTGACTTGCTTTACATGGCAGAGATCCTGTCTTTGCTCTATGCCTGGGGTACCATTCAAGCAAATCCTCAAAATCAGATCCAAGGAAACGAGATTTTCAGTGTCAAAGGTTGAACCACACCACTCAATATCTGAAACAAAAACAAAGTACTGAATGTTTTATTTACTTATATAAGAGGAAAACCATAGTTGTTAAGCATGTAGTCTTCTTGAATAATGAAAACTACTGATCTCGTATGGAATTTTGGGGAAGACGTTATTTTTGGTGTGTTTGTTAAGAGGCAAGAGTGGGCTGATGTCAGCCATAGAGGCATATTTTATGGTTGGTTACAGAGGTAAGAACAGGTTAATGTCAGCTACAGAAGCAAGTGATTCCACTGCTGAATGGCTGACTTTTAAAGCCTGAGGCTGTCACTCATTGGCTGGCTTTCAAAGGCATGTTCACTGAAGCGAGCTGTCACTGATCCATTAGACAATGTTTACTTGTTACCATGGCTACAGAACTGTCATCGATTAGTTGCACAAGTTTAAAGCCAGCCCTAGTGGTTGTTACCATGGCTGTAGAACATCTTTTCCTGAGAGTATGGGGACAAAAGTCTATCTCTTTACCTGAGAATGATCTTTTTTCTCAAAACTTAACATTGGAAATACCTCTCCATCAAGTAGAGAACCGTGCCTTCTACCCATTAGAGTGTGGCCTTTTCAGATGTCTGTAAGAGGGCAGCTATATAAAGTGAACATACACAGAGTGGTAGCCTAATAGTTGTACCATTGTAAAAATCAAGGGATTGACAGACTAAGTGAATAAATTAAAGAGATGAAATTCAGAAAGATTTTCAGAAGTAACACACAGATGTAGGGAGATGTAAAGGAAACCTCTTACAATATCTCTGTGAATGGAGAGGATGCTGGTAAGGGTTCTGGGCTTGCTCAGTCTTTTCTCTCTTTGTACCACTCATGAAACATTTATTTTATTCAGTCTTAATGTGAAGGGGACTTGTGTCAAATATCCTTCAGTTGACCAATAAGCACTTTGAAGTTAAGAGCTATATACCTTCTACATCTTTAAGGCTCCCAGAGAGCCTTGCACAATGTACATTCAAGTGACTTAAGAAATGTTTGATAATTTTATTTTTTTAAGATTTATTTATTTTAGTGGGGGAGGGGCAGAGGGAGATGGAGACAGAGAATATCTCCATGCCCAAAGTGGGGTTTGATCTCACAACCCTGAGATCATGACCTGAAGAGAAGTCAAGAGTTGGACCTTTATGGGACACCTGGGTGGCTCAGCAGTTGCCTTCGGCTCAGGGCATTATCCCACGGTCCTGGGATCAAGTCCCACATCAGGCTCCCTATGGGGAGCCTGCTTCTCCCTCTGCCTGTGTCTCTGCATCTCTCTCTGTGTCTCTCATGCATAAATAAATAAAATCTTTAAAAAAAAAGTTGGATGTTTAACCTACTGAGCCACCC
Organism: Vulpes lagopus; assembly: GCF_018345385.1. Classification (NCBI taxonomy): domain Eukaryota; kingdom Metazoa; phylum Chordata; class Mammalia; order Carnivora; family Canidae; genus Vulpes; species Vulpes lagopus. Next base: position 45,213,987 of record NC_054825.1, on the reverse strand, counting down.
AAGTGCCCTGAAATACTTTTCCTAATTTAAATGGAAATATAATTAAGTTTAGCTAAATAATTTTTAGTTAAATATTTTGTTTTTCAGAGCCACATAGGGCACCTGGCTGGCTCAGTTTTGGTAAAGCATGCACCTCTTGATCTTGGGGTTATGAGTTTAAGCCCCCACTTTGGGCATGGAATCTAGTTTAAAAAACTAATAAAAAAAACCACACAGACTGAACAGGAATTTGCCATTCCTCATCATTAATGTAGTAAAATGCTTTCTTAATCATTGTCTTTTATTTTTTAGATCCTGAGTTCACTTCAAACTTGGTATTTTTGAAACAACCTTCTTCCTTAGTCAGAGTCATTGGTCAGAGTGTGGTGTTGCCCTGTGTTGCTTCAGGACTTCCTATTCCAACCATTAGATGGATGAAAAATGAGGAGGCTCTTGACACAGAAAGGTAATGTTGTCTGCCTAAAAGCCTCTTTGAACCTTAGCTTGAGACTTGGTCTAATCTAATTTGAGACTACTGATTAATAATGAAAAAAAAATGGTTATCTACTTTATTTTTGTTTAAATCCATTATAATGCTCATTTATCATTCTTGAAAGAGTTTATATGCTATCTATGATTAGGATGTTTAAAGAAAAAATTGCTTTCAAAATATTAAGCTCTTTCTGAGTTGTAGTATCCTCAGCTTAAGGCCTCAAGACCTCCTTCCCTAAATTGTTGCAGGAGTTTCTGGTCCTGACTGGCCTGAGGCTTCTCATTCATTTTCACATGCATTTTGTTGATAGTAGTTTTTTACTTTATTCTAACAATAGAAAAGAATACCTCATCCTTCTGTTTTTGCCTTTTATAATCATACCAGCCTCCTTTTATGATCACAAATTCTCCATCTTCCACAAAAACCTTTTCTCTTAACATCAGCTACCCTGTCATCCCTCATTATTTCCTTATTTCTCTGTTGTATTGTGATAAAAGAACTGAGGTAGTGGTGGCAGTGGTATTTAGATATTTTTTTTTCAAAAGAAAGTTATCTTGTGTGTTGTATAGAATATTTAGTATCATCCTTGGCCTCTACTCACTAGATGCCAATAGCACTAGTTGTGACAACCAAAAATGTTTCTGGATGTTGCCGGATGTCTCCTGGGGCACAAAATGGTCCCCAGTTGAAGACCACTGTTGCAGTGCTATCCAATAGAGATAATGACGCAAGCCACATAGGTAATTTAACATATGTAATTTTGGTAGCTAGATTTAAAAAAAAAAAACAAAGATGTACACGTGCACTAAGTATGATAATAATTTATATGATGCACCAGTGAAAGTGAAATGTAGGTCTACCAAAACAATAAAGTTGTGGTTAGTGTTGCTTCAGCTTTTACATTTAAATAGGAATTAAATAAAATTCAGAGTTCAGTTCTTCGGTCATTCTAGCCACATTTCAATTGTCAGAGGACACCTGTGGCTAGGGGCTATTGATTTCGACCAAGCAGGTCTAAAGATTCCCAACTGAGTAATGCAAAGTAAGTTGACAGTCTTTTATGTCCTGCAGTAACCAAGACCTGGGAGAGAGGTATCTGTCGCATCAGCTTGGTGAGCAACCATCAGTGATAGATGAGGATGATAGAATGCAGTATAAGGTGTTCATTAGCAAAACTGATGGTATCATTTTCGATATCACCTCTTTCTTTGTCAGCACCCATCAAGTCACCAACTACTTCTACCTATATTATACTTCCTTTCTCCAGTTGAGTATCATGCAAAAAATTTATAAGACTTCAAGGGAATATTTAAAACTTATGCTAACTGAAACATAGAGAAAGTTTAAAAAGGGGATAAAAATTTGAGCTCTTAGAGTAGAAGTTTTAATTGGCTACATGTTAGAACAAAATCTTTATCAGGAGTAGGAAAGCTGGGGTGCCTGGGTGACTGTCAGTCAAGTGTCCATCTTCATTTTGGCTCAGGTCATGATTTCGGAGTTGTGAGATCAAGCCCTGAGTTGGGCTCCATACTCAGTGGGCAGTCTGCTTAGATTTTTTTTCTCTCTCCCTCCCTCTACCCCTCCCCCTGCTCGACATGCATATACTCTCTCAAATAAATACATCTTTAAATTTTTAAAATTTTATTTATTTATTTGAGAGAGAACGCAAGTGGGGAGAGGAGCCACAGGAGGAGGGAGAGGGATAAGCAGACTCTGCACTGATCCTAGAGCCTGACCTGGGGATTGATCCTGGGACTCTGAAATCATGACCTGAGCTGAAACCAAGAGTAGGTCGCTTAACCAACTGAGACACCCAGGTGCCCCAGAGATAAAGAAATCTTTAAAAAAAAAAAAAAAAAAAAAAAGGAAAGTTGAAAGAGGTTATTTTAAAAGATTTTTTATTTTATCACCATAGAAGGGACATTTTGAAGATAATTGATGATAAAGGAATTTGGTTTCTTATATAAAAATAAAAATGAGAATTACTGTGATTCTTGTTCGCTTATTCAATAATTATTCAACAAATATTTATTGAATGCCAATTATATTAGGCACTATTCTAGTCATTGGGAACAGAGTAGTGAAACAAATAGAGTTTTGCTGTTATGAATCAGCTATTCTAGTTGGGAAGAGTCAGGAAGTAATTATTTAAACATGTAAAATTTCAGTTTATGATAAGTGCTAGGAAGAAAATTAAGACAAAGTATGCCAGGGATGCTAAGAGAGGTAGAGGTAGGATTGCTGTCTTATATAGTGTGTTGGACAGTTGTTCTCTTAGTAAGGTGATTCTCATTCTGGGGTCTAGATGTGGGTTGAGGTATACAGATCATGGTAGAAATGTTACATACCTTCCTTTTATGTTGCATAAAATTATGTTGGATTTTATTCAAAGATATTTTTAGGGGAAATGTTTTTGAATTAAACCAAATGTGGGGGGATGCCCAGGTGGCTCAGTGGTTGAGTGTCTGCCTTTGGCTCAAGGTGTGATCCTGGAGTCCCGGGATTGAGTCCTGCATTGGGCTCTCCGCAGGGGGCCTGCTTCTCCCTCTGCCTGTGTCTCTGCCTCTCTCACTGTGTGTCTCTCATGAATAAATAAATAAAGTATTAAAAAAATAAACCAAATGTGGGTATATCATGGCTAGTAATATATCTCTCTGAATTTGAAGGATAAATCAGAAGACTTAAGACTGAATAGACTGTTTTCTACCTTGAGTTCTCTAGGCTTCTGAATACTTGGGTTATGTGGTAGAAAAGTCTGAGAAACAGTGTTTTGTTATATACCACTGTCTCAGTGTGTCCATCCTCTTACAACCATGTAAGAGATGGACAGTGCTGATGGTGTTCACATCGTTCTTTCCAGACCCTAGCATAGTGAGTGGCATGTAATGGGGGTGGGGAGAGTGGTGACCAATATTTTTTGGTCAAATGTCTGTGGTATAGGAAAATCTGAGCTCTTCAGGTTACATATAGGTAATTACTCAAAATGTCTGATTCTATAGTGCTTTATGAGATACGTAAATGGGCCTTAGGTAATAAATCATTTAAACTCCAGGTTAGAAAGAAATTTTGAAAAAAAATTTTAAAGATTTTATTTATGAGAGACAGAGAGAGAGAGAGAGAGAGGCAGAGACACAGGCAGAGGGAGAAGCAGGCCCCATGCAGGGAGCCTGACGCGGGACTTGATCCTGGGTCTCCAGGATCACACCCTGAGCTGAAGGCTGCACTAAACCACTGAGCCACCCAGGCTGCCCAAAATTTTGAAATTAGGAGAAACGTGGCTAGGAATCTAGATAGTGCTAGGCTGGCTCTGGTAAAAATCTTAAACTAATAGACATCCTTCTCTATTACTAATCTTAAGGCCTCTTTGAAAACGAATATTTTAAAACCTTAACTGGAAGGAGCTAAGATGGCAGAGTAGTAAGAGGACCCTAGGCTTGCCTCTTCCCTCGAATACAGCGAGATAAACATCAGATCATTACCAAATCAAAATTAAATACCCAAGAAATTGTCTGAGGACTGACAGAGCAAGCTACACAATGAGAGGGAAAGAGGCTACAACATGGAAAATAGGAGGTATGGAGATGTGATTTAGGGAAGAAACGGATCACAGATGCTGCAGAGAGCAGGGAGCCCTGATCATGGAGGGGGAAGGGGGGAAGAGAGAGAGAGACATGCAGGAGGTCACACAAGGAAATACTTTCCCAAAATGGGAAAGCTAGAGCAGCTGATTTTTGTGAATTTTGACAACCAGTGAGGCTCAAAGACTGGAGTTTTAGAGGTCTGCGGCATGAGTGGTATGGAGCCCCGAGGGCACTGCAGTGCTCCTGTGGAGGAGGCAGTTAATCAGGGGCAGAGAGTGCAATCTGAGGATCCCCTGGGATGCACTGAAAGAGACAGTTCCCCCTTCTTGGAACATATCTGGGAGAATTGGAGTTGGCATTGCCTCTCTGGGGACAGAAGAGCCAGCAGGCACCATTACCTCCTCTGCTCCTCAGCATAGGTACAGAGGGTGGCCAACTTGGACACTGGTTCTTTGTTGTGCTTTATTCCAAATTCCACACCCCTGCACTTTTGTGCAACTGCCCTTCTGGGACAAACCTGAATCAGTCCCAGTACAGCAAGACCCTTCCCTAATGGACCAGTGAGGGGAGGGCATACCATGCCAGATCCCAAGTTTAGAGCTTTAAAACATAGCCAGCCTGCCTGGGATAGAACACAGGTGCACTGAGCTGCTGGGTGGGAAGATGGCCCAGACACAGACAGGTAAGGGACATCTGGGACACACGAGGGAAGATTGTTCACTCTTCTGGGAGGGCTTTCCAGACAGCAATGAGTGCAAACTCCCCTCTCCATGGACAAGGCAGGGGGTTGGTGCCATTTTTCTCCCCTACTCCTCAGCACAGACTAACTGCAATAAACAGCACAGTGCCAACAATGGCAGCCTAAGCCACTTACACCAAGTTCCACCCCCCTGCACTCTGCAAGTGCTGCTTTTCTCAGGTAAGTTTGCCTAAGAACCAGAGTAGTGGGCCCCTCCCCCAGAAGATCATCATAAACCCCCGGCATGTACCAAGTCTACTGCTGATAGAGTTCTGCAAAGCTTCAAGTCTAGTGGAAATAGCATCAGGTCTCTTTTAACAAGCAGACAGACCAGAGCACACCTCGTTAAAACCCACCACATTCTGGCCAAGGTCTGAACACTCCCTGCTGCAGGCAAGGAGAAACTCTGCAGAGGACTGACCTGAGGGAAAGAGCAGCCAAAACACAGCATTAGAGTGTATACAGCATATACCAGAGACACTTCCTGAAATGCAGACCCTAGACATCTTCTTTGTAAAACCATTATTCTCAGGAGCAGGAAACAGAACAGGCTTTCCTAACACACAGAGGAGAGACACCTAGACATAATGCCAAGATGGAGGAATTTATCCCCAAAGAAAGAACAAGAAAAAGTCATGGCCAGGGATCTAATCAAAACAGATACAGGCAATATGCCTGATTCATAATTTAAAGCAAAAGTCATAAGGATACTAGCTGGGCTTGAGAAAAGCATAGAGGACACCAGGGAGTCCTTTACCACAGAGACAAAAGGCCTAAAAACTAGTCAAGCCGAAATAAAAAATGCTATAACCAAGTTGCAAAACCAACCGCATGTAGTGACCATAAGGATGGAAGAAGCAGAGGAATGAATAAGTGGTATAGAAGATTAAATTATGAAAAACAAGCTTAAAAGAAGAAGGAAGAAAAATATTGGATCACAAATGCAGACTTAGGGAATGTAGTGACTCCATAAAGCATAATAACATTCATATCATAGGTGTCATAGAGGAAGAAGAGGGGGAAAAAGGGATAGAGGGCTTATAGCTGAAAGCTTACCTAACCTGGGGAAGGAAACAGAAACAGATATCCAAATCCAGGAGGCACAGAGAACTCCCAGAAAAGCCAACAAGAGCAGGCCAACACCAAGATATATTGTAGTTAAATTTGCAAAATATAAAGAAAAAAATTCCTAAGAGCAGCAAGACAAAAGAAGTCCCTAACTTACAAGGAAAGACAAATAGGGTTAGCAGCAGATCTATCCACAGAAACTTGGCAGGCCAGAAGGCAGTGATATATTCAACATACTGAATGGGAAAAATATGTAGATAAGAATACTCTATCCAGCAAGGCTGTCATTCAGAACAGGAGAGATAGTTTCCTAGACAAAAACTAAAGGAGTTTGTGAACACTAGCTAGTCCTCCAAGAAATATTAAAGGGGATTCTTTGAGTGGGAAAGAAAGACTAAAAGTGACAAAATCTAGAAAGAAAAAGAAAGTCTTCAAAAATGACAAAACAAGTAATAAAATGGAACTAAATTCATATAATCACTCTGAATGTAAATGGACTAAAGGTACTATATCATTACTATATCATAATAAAAAGATCTATCCAACAAGACCTAACAATTATAAATATTTATGCCCCCAACTTAGGAGTACCCAAATATGAATAACAAACATAAAGGAATTTATTGATAATAATACAATAATAGTAGAGGACTTTAACACCTTACTTACATCAACAGATAGATAATCTAAGCAGAAAAACAACAAGGAAATAGTGGCTTTGAATGACACACTGGACCAGATGGATTTAACAGATATGTTCAGAACATTCCATCCTAAAGCAGCAGATTACACATTCTTTTCAAGTGTACATGGGACATTCTCCAGAATAGATCACAAACTGGGTCACAAATCAGCCCTCAGCAAGTACAAAATGATTGAGATCATACCATGCTTATTTCCCAACCACAGCCCTATGAAACGCTAAGTCAACCACAAGAAAAAATTTAGAAAGACCACAAATACATGGAGGTTGAAGAACATCCTACTAAAAAATGAATGGGCCAAACAGGAAATTAAAGAAGAAATTTTTAAAATATGTGGAAACAAATGATAATGAAAACACAAAAGTCCACAACTTTGGGGATGCAGCAAATCAGTCTTAAGAGGGAGGTATGTAGCAATACAGGCCTCCTCAAGAAGAAAAAAAAAAAAAAAAAAAAAAAAAATCTCAAATATGTAACCTAACCTTACACATAAAGGAGCTAGAAAAAGAATACAAATGAAGCCTAAAGCCTGCAGAAGAAGGGAAATTATTAAGATTAGAGAAAAATAAAGGATATAAAAACACACATACACAAAAAAAACCCCAGTAGAACAGATTGATGAAACTAGGAGCTGGTTCTTTGAAAGAATTAATAAAATTAACAAACCCCTAGCCAGACTTACCAAAAAAGAAAAGAGAAAGGACCTAAATACAATCACAAATGAGAGAGGAGAGATCACAACTAACACCATAGAAATACAATTACAAGAGTATATTATGAAAAATTATATGCCAACAAATTGGGCAATCAGGAAGAAATGGATAAATTCCTAGAAACATGAACTACCAGCACTAAAACAGAAAGAAGCAGAAAACTTGAACAGACTGATAACCAGCAAAAAATTGAATCAGTAATCAGAAATCTCTCAACAAACAAGAGTCCAGGGCTAGATGGCTTCCCAGGGAAATTCTACCAAACATTTAAAGAATTACTACCTATTCTTCTTAAACTGTTCCAAAAAAATAGAAATGGAAGGAAACTTCCAAACTCATTCTACAAGGTCAGCATTACTTTGATTTCATAAACCAGATGAAGACCTCACTAAAGAAGTTAATTACAAGGCAATATCCCTGATGAACATAGATGCAAAAATTCTCAATGAGATACTTGCAAATCAAATCCAACAGTACATTGAAAGAATCATTCGCCATGATCAAGTGAGATTTATTTCTAGGCTACAAGCGTGGTTCAGTATTTGCAAGTCAATCACTGTGATATACCACATCAGTAAAATAAAGGATAAGAACCACATGATGCTCTCAATAAGTGCAGAAAAAGCATTTAATGAAGTACGACATCCACTTTTCATTAAAACCCTCAATAAAGTAGGAAGAGAGGGAATATACCTTAAGATCATAAGGACCATATACAAAAGACCCACAGCTAATACCATCCTCAATGGGGAGAAACTGAAAACTTTTCCTCTAAGGCCAGGAAAAAGACAGGGATGTCCACTCTCACCATTGTCATTTAACCTAGTACTGGAAGCCCAGGTCTCAGCAATCAGACAACAACAACAACAAAAAAATAAAAGACAGCCAAGGAAGGAAGAAGTCAGACTGTCACTATTTGCAGATGACATGATATTTCATGTAGAAACCTAAAAGACTCCCAACAAAAAACTGCTAGAACTGATACCTGAATTCAGTAAAGTCTCAGGATACAAAATCAACATACAGAAACCTATTGCATTTCTGTACACTATAAAGAAGTGGCAGAAAGAGCAGTCCTGAATCGATCCCATTTACATTTGCACCAAAACCCATAAGATACCTAGGAATAAACCCCAACCAAAGAGGTAAAATATTTGTACTCTGATATAGAACGCTGACAAAAGAAATTGAAGAGGACATAAAGAAGTGGAAAAACATTCTATGCTCATGGATTGGAAGAGCAGATATTAAAATGTCTATACTACCCAAAGTAACGTATACATTTAATGCAGTTCTTAACCAAAATGCCACCAGCATTTCTCACAGAGCTAGAACAAACAATCCTAAAATTTGTATGGAACCACAGAAGACCCCAAATAGCCAAAGCAATCCTAAAAAAGAAAAGCAAAGTTGGAGGCATCACAATTCGAGATTTCAAGCTATATATTACAAAGCTATAGACACCGAGATAGTATGGTACTTGCACAAAAAAAGGCAAAACAGATCAATGGAATAGAATAGAAAATCCAGAGATGGACCCACAACTATGTGTCAACTAATACTCTTCAACAAGCAGAAAATAATATCCAATGGGAAAAAGACAGACTCTTCAACAAATGGTGCTGGGAAAATTGGACAGCAACATGCAAGAGAATGAAACTGGTTCACTTCCTTTTATCATATGCAAAAATAAATTCAAAATGCATGAAAGACCGAAATGTGGGACAGGAAACCATCAAAATCCTAGAGAACACAGTTGGCAACCTCTTTGACCTTGGCCCTAGCAACTTCTTGCTAGACTTGTCTTCAAAGGCAATGGAAACAGAAGGAAAAATGAACTTTTGGGACTTCATCAAGATAAAAAGCTTTTGCCCAATAAAGGAAACAGTCAACAAAACTAAGACAACCTTTTGAATGGGAGAAGATATTTGCAAATGACTTATCTGATAAAGGGTTAGTATCTAAAATCTATAAAGAACTTATAAAACTCAGCACCTCAAAAACAATCCAGTTAAGAAATAGGCAGAAGACTTGAAAGGACATTTTTCCAAAGAAGACATCCAGATGGCTAACAGACATATGAATAGATGCTCAACATCACTCATCATCAGGGAAATACAAATCAAAACTACAATGAGATATCACCTCACACCTGTCAGAAGGACTAAAATTAACAACACAGGAAATGAGGATGTGGAGAAAGGGGAACCAACCTTCTTAGACTATTGGTGGGAATGCAAACTGGTGCAGCCACTCTGGAAAACAGTATGGAGGTTCCTCAAAAAGTTAAAAATAGAACTGCTCTGTTATCCAGCAGTTGCACTACTAGGTATTTATCCAAAGGATACAAAAATACTGATTCAAAGGGACACATGCACCCTGATGTTTATAGCAGCATTATCAACAATACCAAATTTTGGGAGGAGCTCAAATGTCTGTCAACTGACAAATAGATAAAGAAGATATATATATATATATATATATACATATATATATGTATATATATATATATACATACACACACATACATACATACACACACACACATACATACATACATACATACCATGGAATAATATTACTCAGCCGTTAAAAAGAGTGAAACCTTGCCATTTGCAATGATGTGGATGGAGCTAGAGAGTATTATGCTAAGTGAGAAAAGTCAGAGAAAGATATACCATATGATTTCATTCATATGTGTAATTAAAGAACAAAACAAATGAGCATGGTTGTGGGGGGAGAAAAAGAGAGAGGGAAGCAAACCATAACAAGGAACCTTAACTATAGAGAACAAACTGAGGGTTGCTGGAGGGAAGGTAGGTGGGGGTTGGGCTAGAATTGTAATGAGCACTGGCTATTCTGTGTAAGTAATGAATCACTCATTTCTACTCCTGAAACTAATATTACACTATATGTTAACTAAATGTAATTTAAATAAAAACCTGAAACAAAATAAATAAATGAATAGATTTTTTGATCATAAATAAATAAACATTACCATGACTTCTGTAACGGTCTTAAGAATTGATATATTTACCTAATCTTCCCATCACATTTGTTCAGATCCAAACCAAACATAGCTATTGAAGGAAAGGCAATAGAAATGTATCCCATTCGTAGAGTAGTTTATTTTAAATGGAGAGAATCCAGAAAATACAATGCTAAAGTGCAGAGCAACTGACAGCACAATGTTATTTGGTAACCAAGTAATGTTCTATTTTGATGGAATGATAGATCAGAGCCCATCTGCAAAGGAACAGGTTATAGTTATAGAAATGCTTAATGTATTATAATTGACAATAGTAGAAAGATTAGATTATTCTAAAAACAAGTGCAGGAGTAACATTTCTGGGAAGATGGAATAGATGTTTTTTTCCCTATTCTTCCCACTACTAAAAACCCCAGGCTTTATATGTAAAACAAACCTAAGAGGACTCGGGGTGCTCCGTCAGTTTAAGCATCCAGCTCTTGATCCCAGCTCAGTGCTTGATCTCAGGGTTGTGACTTCAAACCCTGCATTGGGCTCCATGCTAGACATGGACTCTAAAAGGTAGAGAGAAGAAGACTGACTGGCTAGAGGCCTTGTGACCCGAGGAAGAACATGATGATGAGTTTCTTTTTCTTGGAATTTGTTTTTGCCTCATATATCCAAACTTGAGCTGAAGAAGCCTGCAACCTGGAAATGCAAACAGGCACATTCAGAAGTTAGAGTTCTTAACAAATGTGTGCTCTCTCTAGCCGTAGGACCAGGAAAGGGGAAGCATAGCAAGACAAAAAGTGTTAGACTCTAATTACTCCTACTTTAACCAAACACTACAGAAGAAACTGTGGCCCCACCTTCACCCATGTGAGCAAAAGCCAGGTGGGAAGGTTAGACTTCCACCCTCACCAGGTAGTAATGAGATACCCCAGCCTATATGGTATCAGAGGCTAAATAGCCAAAACTTTAATCTCAACCAGGCAGTATCAAGACCCTCTCCTTTGCCATGTTAGTAGAAACCACATGGCAGTAAATAAGAAACACTTCTTCCCTCCCCCACAGGGGTGATATTAAAGGTGGACTTGTGGAGAGTTAGAATTTTCATCATCGTGTAGTATTGAGGCCCCCCCCCCCATGGTGTCAGTGGACACCATGTGGAGAATGGCAGTATTCCAACTGCACCAGCCAGAGGGCAGTATTAGTGGAGGCCTAGTGGGGAGTCAGAATTCCCAACCCTGTTAAGGAATAATGAGGAATCACCACCTCCCCTCAGGTATTAAAGTGAAGACTAGTAGGTAACCTGGACTTCCACCTCCATTTGACAGTAATGAGTGGTACCTCCTCCTTCCTCTAGAGCAAGTCAGCAGAAGCCAGCTAATAAAAAAATAAAAATAAAAATAAAATTAAAATTAAAAAAAATTTAAAAAAGAAGCCAGCTAATATGAAAGGTTTAGCGAGATCCAGAGTCTCATAATACCCCAAATATCCAGATTTCAGTTAAAAATCACTCACCATACCAAGAACCAAGAAGATCTCAAATGAAAAATACAGTAAATGTCAACAATGAGATGGCAGGTTTTAGAATATCTGATATACTTTAAAGCAGTCACCATAAAAATTTTTCACTTGAAATGCACTTGAAACAAATGAAAAAAATAGACTATCTCAGCAGAGACACAGAAAAGTCTCCTCAGGGCAGCCCCAGTGGCTCAGTGGTTTAGCGCCGCTTTCAGCCTGGGGTGGGATCCTGGAGACCCTGGGATCGAGTCCCATGTTGGGCTCCCTGCATGGAGCCTGCTTCTCCCTCTGCCTGTGTCTCTGCCTCTCTCTCTCTCTCTCTCTCTCTCTCTGTCTCTCATGCATAAATAAAATCTTAAAAAAAAAAGTCTCCTCAAACAAATAGCAGATTTGAAGAATCAAGTAGAGAATTTTGAACTTAGACAATAAAAAAAGAAAAAAAAAGCTTCATTGGATGGGCTTAGCAGTAGACTGGATGGGACAGAGGAAAGAATCAGTGAACTAGAAAAAAAGACACAATGGTCAGTATTCGGACTAAAGTAGAGGATGCTACTACAGATCCTACAGGCATCAAAAAGATAATAAGGGCACTCTATAAGCAACTATACAGATGTATATTTGACAGCTTGTATATATAAACTACTTGCTCCAAAACAAAACTTACCACATCTAACCCAATATGAAATAGTTTGAATAAGTGTCTGTTAAGGAGATTGACTTTGTAATTTTAAGGCTCCCAGAAAAGAAGTTTCCAGGCCCAGATAGTTTCACTGGAGAACTCCAGTGTTTAAAAAAGCCATTTGGCATCAGTTCTACACAATCTCTCCAGAAAATAAAAGAGAAGGAATTGAAGCTAGTATCACACTGATACCAAAACCAGACAAAGATAGTACAAAAAAGAAAACTACAGGCCAACAGGTGAATATTCTCCATGAATATAAATATAAAAATTCTTAACAAAATACTAGCAAATGGAATTCATGTGTGTGTATATACATTCAAATATGTATGTATATTTTTATATAATGTGTATGTATGTGTATTTTTATACCATAACCAAGTAGGGTTTATTTCAGGGATGCAAGGCTAATTCAGTATTCCAAAATCAATATAATCTATCATACTAACAAATAAAAGACCTACATGATCAAATTAATAGAGAAAAAGTATTTAACAAAATTGAACACCCTTTCATTATTTTAAAAGAAACCTTCAGAAAAATAACTTAGAAACATATACAGAAAACTTACAAGCTAACATATTTAATGGTGAAGGACAATACTTTCCCCTTAAGATCAAAAACTAGTTAAGGAAGTTCACTGTCCATGCTAGAAGTTCTCGCCAGTTCAATAAGACAAGGAAAAGAAAAAGCACACAGATTAAAAAGGAAAAAATAAAATAGTCTATTTCAGATGATATGTTTGGCTACAAACAAAATCCCAAGGAATCCACACACAAAAAAAAGCCTCTTAGGACTAAGAAGTTCAGCAAGGTCACATGATATAAGATAAACATAAAAATCAATTATATTTCCTTGACAATCATTCATTATTAGAGAAATGCAAATCAAAACTACAGTGAGTTTATATATATGTACATATACACACATATGCATACATAATGGAATATTATTCATTCATAGAAACAATGAAATCTTGCCTTTTGCAATGACATGGATGGATCTAGAGAGTGTAATGCTAAAGGTAATAAGAGAAAAATGCTGTATGATTTCTTTGTTTTTAGGTTAAGGACTCGGATTATGAAAATGACTTTCAAAACCTTGTGTGGCTCCATCCTCATCTTTCTCTCTCTTTTTTCCTCTCTTAAACTTGGCCACTCTGGTTATTATCATATCCTGAAATACAGTGTGGTCTTTTCTGCCACTGTTCTTTTGAATATGCTTGTCTTTCTTTCTGAAATCTTTTTCTCTTTCTCATTATTAGTTAGCTCCTTCTCATTCTTCAGATCTCAGTTCAAGGGTTACTTTGGTCAGAAAAATTTTTTTATTTCTAATTTCCTGGTAGGTTCTTCTGGTATACTATTTTGTGGAATTATCATCTTTCATGTGTGTCTTTTCCACTGACTTGCATGGGAACATTGGTTGTGTTTTTGTTCATTGCTGCATCCCCAGCTGCTACCTGACACATAGAGGTACACCAGTAAATGAGTGGCTAAATCCCTCGTCTTTACCTTCATCATCCATTGTTTTTAAGAGTGGTCAATACTTTTTGCCTTCTCTTTATTGTTACCCCGGAGTTCATCTTTCTCACTTCAATTCTGGACCATCACAGTAATTTCACAACCAGACTTTCTGCTTTTCGTCTTTTTTCACATTCTTCTTGTCTTCCACTTAATCATGTGTTTTAATTCCTTAAGACCTTTCCGTTGATAAAACAAATGGTCTCCTTAGCACACTAAGCTCTCCTAAGACTGACCCCCAAATACTCAGGTCCACACACTCCCTTTGTCCAGCAACACTCAACCTAACTTGGGTCTGATGACCATGCTTACTTTTCACATACTGTTCCTTTTGTTTGTATCTTTGAATTTTAGAGTTGATTGCCATCTTACTATGATCTATCACATCATCATGCCAAAGAATTAAATGAATCTGCCAAGCTAACAGACAGTCTTCTTCCCAGGCTTCAAAAGAAGTAAAATCAATTTCATTAAGAAAGATTGACTCTTGCACTGACACTAATTTATGGCAAATATGAGGCAAAGCAAGTATCAGGAGTATTTCTTAGTATAATTATTAGCTAGAAATTACTATATTTTCAGTTTAAAAGTACCATACCAACTAATATTTCAAATTATGTTCTCCTTAGCTGGGTATCCTGTGTGTGTGTGTGTGTGTGTGTGTGTGTGTATTCCACTTGTGAGCAATGTTTTCCATCCTGAAGATTAGTAGTAATTTAATCTAAGGGTGAATAGATTTTAATTTTTGTAAATTTTTCTTATTTCATGAGGCATAGGAAACCCTGTTTTCTCTCTCCGTTTTGTCCTAGTAGTTCTTGCTCTATCCATGATATGTTGTATTGCTTCTCTATCTCATCACATTAAATTGGGATCTGAGATCATAATAGAGATGTTTCAAATTAGAAGGCCATTTGATAAAGTTGAGTCATGACCTCGCAGAGCGTTTCATAGAGAAGCCACCAAATCTGATTCTGGTTTTCCTCTTTCTTTGTCCAGAAACTTAATCTTGTTTATGAGATTTAGGAAGACTAATTACCCAGGCTCATGGTGTATTGAAATTTAAGCCAGAATAGCTCTACTTAGGATGAGAATTATAAATGTGCACAGACTGAATAGTAGTTCTCTCTATTTTTTCCCTATTAGGGATTCTATATGAAAAGCCACATATTTTTTGTTGAGTATAGATACAGATAGGAAACATGACAATAGTAAGATTAGAGAGAATAATCTATGAAAACCAGTTTAGACATAGAATCTCAAAAATATAACTCTACAAACTCCAAATCAACTAAACTTGTTCACTTTATAAGAACTTAATGAAAATACTGATTTGTGATTTTTTTTCTTCTGTTATAGGATCACTTTTTCTTTAAATATTCTCTTTAAAAGATTTAAATCACTCTGTAGATTTGGATTGTAGTGGTCAGCGTCCTTGTTGATAATGGCATGATAGTGGGTTCTTGCCTGGCAACCACACCCAGGTTGCTGCTCTCTGGCAACTGTGTTCCCTCCCTTCCCTGTCTCTTCTCCTCCCTTTCCTACCCAAGCCACCATAGGAAACTTTCTGTAGGCACTGTGACCCCATGACTCTGTTTCTGATCTGACATTTTACCCTCTCCAGTAGTCCTCTCAGTGTGGCATAGCTGTAGTTGGAGTGACTCTCCGATTGAGTCCAGACTTCAAAATTGCATAATTTGCAGAGAAATTGGGCAGAGTTGAGAGGCAAGGATGGATTGTGGGAAGTGGAATAGGTTATAATAGTAGCGTATCTTTGAAAATAATTAGAAGTGTTAGAGAGAGGAGTGCCTGGGTGGCTCAGTGGGTTGAACATCTGACTCATGATTTCAGCTCAGGTCATGATCTCAGGATTGTGAGATTGAGCCCTGCATTGGGCTCTGCATTAGGTGTGAAACCTATTTTAGATTCTCTCCCTCTCCCCTGTGCTTCCTCACCTCAAGCTCATGCAAAAATTTTCTCTCTCTCAAAAAAAAAAAATACTAGTAAGTGTTAGAGATAATTCATTGTAACATTTTGGTTTGTGTTTGTGATATTTATGCATGTAAAATATGAGCAAAGCAAATTGGACTAAATTAAATTCTGCTAATTTTTTTAATTTATTTTTTTATTTTATTTTTTTAGTTGTAGACATTTTACTAGACAATAAATTTTAAAAAGATTTTTTACATATATTTTTTATTGGAATTCTATATAAATTCTGCTAATTTTATGTTAGTGTTAGTCTCTCTGTAGCCACATAAATAATAATGCTTCTTAAGTGTTTTCTCTGTTTTATGTGGAGAGTTTCTTGGGTATTATTTTCCTATTTCTAAAATGTGTCAATATTTTTTTTATGCAGCTCTGAAAAATTGGTATTGCTGGCAGGTGGTAGTCTGGAGATCAGTGATGTAACTGAGGATGATGCAGGAACTTATTTTTGTATAGCTGATAATGGGAATGAGACAATTGAAGCTCAAGCAGAACTTACAGTACAAGGTATGTAAATATTTCCTGTATAAATAAATTCTGCGTGCTTTATGGGTTTGCTAAATAACATTAAAGTAGAAGAGACAATACAGTGTGGTAGTTAAAACGCTGAGCATTACACTAGATTGCTTAGGCTTAAAATCTGGGTCTTATATTTCCTAGGTATATAACTATAGGAAATTTACTTAACCTCCCTGACCCTCATTTACCTCATCTGTAAAATGGAGATAATGAGTACTTACCCCATTGAGATTGTTTTTAAGATTAAAAGAGTTAATATTTGTAAAACTCCTAGAATATGTGACTAGAAAATGGTAAAGAGTCCAGTTAATTATTGATATTATCTGTAGTGGTAGTAGTATGGGGAAGACTGTGTTCTGGGGAATCTGGAAAGTTAGTTCACTTTTCTTGTCTCAGGATGCTTTCTCACAGGGACTTCTTGTACTCTGACCTAGAACCATTTATCTTCTAAGCATTGTGTTCCCTCCTTTCGGGAGAATAGATTGCCCAGGACAGAACGCACTGTGTCTCTCAGTGTATCTTGGTCATCTTTTTGATGATTTGATGATTTGTTCTTTCTTTTTAACTAATCCTGGTCATCACAGCATCTTCCCTTACAGGTTCTCTGATTTAGAAGTCAGAGAAAATGAACATTGCATAATCTCTTCTTTATCCCCATGTCCCTTGCTCTTCCTCCATATTGAAATGTACCCTCAGAAGAATATTTGCTATCTCTCCTATAATTTGTCTACACCCTCTTTTTATCTTTGTTTCAAATAAAAAATTTTAAGACCTTTCCTGTTATTTGCAGGAAAATTCAACATTGCTTGGATATGTAGAGGTATATTTTGGCTCATGATATTCATTATTACCTTGTCTCAAATTGTATTATATTTGATAGAATACTTTGTGATCTGTGGTTTAGAATTGTTTCATATTTTTTATGAAAGTTTGTTTCTCTTGGTTCACTGGTGGGTTTCAGAGTAGAAAGAATGATAGCCACATTTATACTTCCGATAGTCACCAAAGGACACTATATATACACATATATATTCTCTCAATAAATAAATAAAATTAAAAAAAATAAATTTGTTTGGGATATGAATTAGGGAATAGACTATTTGGGGTTCTTCTATGCTGGCAAAAGCACAGAATATTTATGTTCTCTGTGGCTATTTGTGGATAGATTCATAATCTCTGAAAATCAAAAGAGCAAGCCTTAGACTATAACTATTACAGTTAATTACATAACTATTGCCCCACTTGAGCTTAACCATTATTCTTGGCTAGGTGGAAGGTTGGCTATGACTAGTTGTAGAATGACCAATTTATTTCTTTGTGTGGGCAGAATCGTACAAATAAAATATTAGTGAACTCCATCTTATTTGGTCCCTGTGCTTCTCTTAGTATATCTTTTCTCTTTTTGTTTTTACCATTAGACAGATTCTTGGCCTAACACTGTCTTCCATTTCCTACCTGTGCCTCGGTTTCCTCCACTGTAAAGTGCCTTGTTATTAACCTCAGATGTGAGGCCTAGTGTCTGCCAGACATGTCAGTTGCATTTGTCCCTGTGGTGGTGCTTTTTATTTATTGTATGGAATTAAGACTCTTCCTATGTATTAACTACATTTTTTTAGTTGTAATATAATACATACATCTTATAATTTGTACCTAATTCCATCTTATTTGTGCTTAGAGAAAATCCTCTTTAAATGAATAGTCTAGAAAACTGAGGAAAGAACAAGAGTGAAGAAACCTAAATGTTAAAAATTACCACAAACCTTCTTTAATCAAAGCAGTATAGTATTGGCCCAAGAGGAGGCAACCAAAAGGAATAAAATCCAGCTGTTACAAGTAATAATGGAGCTTAAAAAGTCACAATTCAGTTCAGAGGGAAGAACGTTTATTTATTAAAGGGTATTGGTACAATAGATTTTCAAGCAGGAGAAAATAAAGCTGGATCCCTCCTTTCAAACCAAAGGTCAGAATGTGAAAAAGTGAAGAATATATGGGTTTAATGTTTGTATTATCTATGCTGGAAAAGACAGTCTCAGAAAGAACAGAAAAGAGCATGTCAAGAAAAACCAACAAATGTTGACAACATACACATTTTTTTACAAGTTATATAGAAGAGTTAAATAAAGGCTAAATGCAAGTGATAGACTAGGAAAAAATAGTCATAACACATAACTGAGAAAGAGTCAAAATCCTGAAAATAGAGTTTCCAGAAACTGATTATAAAAAAAGAAACAACCTAAGGAAAATTGATAAAGAATATGAACACGCAGGTCACAAAGAAGAGTTTATTAGCTGTTTGCATTTCTTTTTCTTTTTTTAAAAAGATTTTATTTATTTATTTATTCATGAGAGGCACAGAGAGAGGGAGAGGGAGAGGTACAGACACAGGCAGAGGGAGAAGCAGGCTCCATGCAGGGAGCTTGATGTGGGACTCCATCCTGGGTCTCCAGGATCAGGCCCTGAGCTGAAGGCAGCGCTAAACTACCCTGAACCACCCTGGGCTGCCCCTGTTTGCATTTCTTTATCGGCAAATAGTCACTCATACTAGTAGTGAGAAAAATACAAGTTTAAAAGATACAATTTTCCCCAGTCATTGTATAAGCAAAAAAATTGAAAAGATTTTGATTTCCAGAGTATGTGGGATGGTGTTGAGAACTGAAAATTATTATTGATAACATCTTACCAGTATAGAATAGAGCAAAAGCATTACCTCCTCAGTACTAAATATTGTATTCTTCAGTGAAATTTAAGGTTGAAGTAGCTTTTTTGATACTTTTATTTTAGGGAACAACCAAATTCATTTGTTTACCATGTTTTATCAGCTGTCCATTCGATTCTTTCTCTTCCTTTCTAACCTCATGTGGGGAGGATGTGTAAGGTTCGAGGTTAGATCCTTTCATTTCTTGCCTGCTGTTGAAAAAACATCGTATCTACTAACTTTTCTATTTCTTTTTTTCTTTTTTAAGATTTTATTTATTCATGAGAGACACAGAGAGAGAGAGATGCAGAGACATAGGCAGAGGGAGAAGCAGGCTCCCTGTGGGGAGCCCGGTGCGGGACTTGATCCCAGGACCCTGGGATCATGCCCTCAGCCAAAGGCAGATGCTCAACCACTGCGCCACCCAGGTGCCCTTAACTTGTCTATTTCTAATACAGTTTCACATCAGCTTGAGACTGATAGTAGTACATATGTGTTTGAGAGTGCTTGCCATGGCCTTTGATCTGCAGTAGAGGACTGGGGAGTTGTGGTGCCTAAAGACACCTAGAAGTCAGAAATATTGATGAGCAGAACTATTGAGTTTTTTTTAAAATTTACCCCAAAATTTATGCACAATGCTTTATAAATCCATGGTTGATGAAAAGTTAGAAAAAATAAATGTGTTTTCAAAGGTATGAAGGTAGGTTTGTTATATGTGTCCATGAAAGAATTAGGAAGTACTTATCATTACTCTTTAAATTAGATGCCCCAGGGTAAATTTATGGTAATACAATATTGTATTAATAAATTTTAACTTTTCATTTATCTGCTTGCATCTCATTTCTGAACTGGATTATGAGTGGTTGAAATTGAACAAAAGTTCTACACCATTGATATAGATAATAGTTTCTAGGCTGGTTTCCATTTCCTGTGAAACTGGTCCCAGCTGTTGACTCCTTCACCCAAGATCAGCTCTAAAGAAAATAGAGAAATGAGGGAAGTTGTGGGGAGATGAAGGGTCTTATGAATCTGTCTGTGTTTATGGGAGAGGGGAGCCTTGTGTTGGCGTGGTAGCTATAGCCTAGGTGTAGGACTGCTTGAGGAAGCAGTGAGAAAATAGATTGGAAGGCTCTTAAATTCTATTGTTATTTCTCACTGGTGTTGCCTTGAGATTGCCTTTCCGTGTTCTTTCACCACAGAAATGAGTAGCAGTGGCCCAGAGCTCCATGATTATTCAAAAGATCTGCTGGGACTCTGATGGCATGAATATAAATGAGTATGGCCTGACTAACTACCCTTAGGGGATAACTACCTCTTTTTCTCAGCCCTTCCAAAGTCCCAGATTGGTAGGTTTCAACCTAGGAAGACTCTGTGCCCAGTGTTGTTTCTCCCTAAGAGTTCAAATGTGAAACCCTGACCAGAGGAAATGTCTGTGGAATGCCTGGCAGATTGGAGTAAACAACAGTAGTTCTGAGGTCCCTGGGGCTCTTTGCGCTGAGGCTTACTCGCCCCTCCGTTTCACCAGGTTAGATATAGTGAGGTCCTGTAACCATATATATTATTAGACAGTGACTGGTTCCCCCCCAAAAAAACAATTTACTGCCAAATTACTCACCTGAATAGTAGTTACTCTCAGAGAAAGACAAAAAAGTGAATAACATATACCATCTCCTGTAGAGTTACTGGAAAAGATTGACCAAGAATTAAATATGAATGTGACAAATACATTTCAGGAGATTAGAAAGCTATTAGCAATGTTATGCAAAAACAGGAAAGCATAACAATATAGAACCAAGTAGAAATATTAAGTATGAAAAATGTAAAAATAAAGAATACAGTCGACTAGATGATGGTTGAAGTTGTACAGCTGATAAACTCATGAGTTGGAAAATGATGCTGAAAAACTCTGAGATGCAACATTAAATGATAAAGAGAACACATAGAATATACAGAAGAGGCATGAAAGTTAGATTTAGAAAATTTTCTATCCAGAGAAATAGGAATCTTAGAATTCTATAGAGAAAAAGAGGGAGGAGAAAATATTTGAAGAAATAATTAAGATCAATTTCTCAGAAAGTAATGGAAGACCTTAGTCTGAAAGGACTTAAAGACTTCTGTGTATAAGTAAGAAGGAAAACCCATCCTTGGACCCATAAGTGACAGATAATATCAAAGACAAAGACAGAATTCTAAAAGCTTCCAGTGACAAAGAGCAGATCACCTACAAGGGAACAAGAATTAGATTGTACCTATCATTGATTTTGAGAAACCTGATTTCAAGGAGAATGGAATAATGTGTTTAATGTGCTAAAAGAAAAGAACATTGAATCCACATGGAATTTATATCCATCCAAAATGTGATGTGTAATAATTCTCATCACATAAGACCTCAGAAGGTCTGCTATACAAAGATATACACTGAAAACACTTTTGGAATACATACTTAAGAAGAGACACCTTCCAGAAATGCTACAAGAGATATGGGAGTCGTAAGACACAGCCCCGAAATTCTCTGGCAGTCCTAATGAGTAGTGGGATTTATATTCTTGCCCTTGAATTTGAGTGGACTTGGAGCTATTTGCACAGATAGAGTATCGCGGAAGTAGTGTCCTGTGACTTCTGAGGCTCGTAAAAGGCCATGCCGATCCTCCTGGTTCTTTTGGAATTACCTCTCTCTAGTCACTTCCTGGGATTTCCCTGTCAGAACCCAGTTGCCATGCTTGCGAAGCCCAAGCCACAGGAAAGGCTGCATTGTAGGTGCGCTGGTAGACAGCTCCACTGAGCCCACTGCAGGTCATCTAATCAAGGGACCAGACATATGAATAAAGAAGTCTCCAGTTGATTTGAGCCTCCAGCTTTCTAAGTCAGCCTCACACATTCAAGTTTTGTGGACATTAGGGAGCAAGATAAGCCATTCCTTCTGTGCTGTCCTAATTCCTGACCCAAGGATCTGTGAGCATAAGAAAATGATGGTGGTTTTATGCCACCTGCTACTAAGTTTTGGGCTGGTTTGCTGTGCAGCAGTAGTAACTTGGGAAAGTGCAAACGTTTTTTAAAAGGCTAGAACCAAAGAAAAAGTATATCAGTGATAACCCAGAACTAAAAACTTTGACTATACCAAGTATGGGGGCACAATAATATATACTATTTGATGGAGAATTATTGGGAAAAAATAACCAAAAATTAAAAATAAGCATATAATGTATTTCAGGAGAATAGTAAGATATTAGCAATATAATTGACATTTATAGGATACTGCACCAAACAAATGAATAAAATGGGTTTTTTTATAAATGCCTGTGAAATAGTTACTAAAATATACTACATAGTGACCATAGAACAATTCTTAGCAGATTTTAAAGGATTGAAATTCTATACATCTGACTACTATGAAATTAAGTTGGAAACTAATTACAAAAAAAGTAACTTTAAAAACCAGTAACTTGTAGATCTTATGTTTGGGCATTAAGTGAATCACTTTGAAATAATCCATGAGTCAGAAAAGAAATGATGATGAAAATTAGGAAGTAGTTTGATATAGATATGACCTATCAAAATTTATGGGATGCTTAGAGTAAATTTATAGCCTTAAATGCAGGTATTAGAAGAGAAGAAAGAAAATCAGTGATTTATTATCCATCTCAAAAAGCTTAAAAAAAAAAAGAAAGAAAGAAAGAAAAAGAATAGCAAACTTAACACCAAAGGAAATAGAAAAAGGGAAGTAATGACAAGAGCAAAAATTCATAAAACAGGAAAAAACATTCAAAATAGAGAGTTTCAGCAGAGCCAGAATTAATTCCTTGTAGAGCATAATGGCATTGATGAACACCTGACAGACTTAAGTCTTGACAGAAGTCTTTATTTAGACCAAGAGTGTGCAAACTACAGCTTATACACCAAATCTGCCCAAAGTGAGTTGAAAGTAGTTTATACAGTTTTAAATGGTTGAAACAGAATAATTTAATGATCTATGAAAATTTTGGAAATTCTATTTTATTGTCCATAAATAAAATGTTACTGGCACACAGTCACATTCATTTACATATTGGCAGTGACTGATTTTATGAATAGTTATGACAGGGACCACATGACCCATGAATTCTAAAATTCACTATCTGGTCCTTTTCACAAAAAGTTGCAACTCTTGATGTACGCTCTATAAAGAACTCTTAACGGATTAACAAGGTAAACAAAGACAGATAAATCAATTAAAAACTCCGCAAAAGACTTGAGCGGTTACCTCCCAAATCTCCAGGTGGCTACTAAACTTTTGAAAAAGTGGTTATCATCATTAGTCTCTGAGATACGCAAGTAAAAGCCACAGTGAGATACTGTATTCCACCAGAGTGGCTAAAATTAAAGAATAATAAATAGCAGGTGTTGGCTAAGATGAGGACCATTCTGATGTACTGCTAGTAGGACTATACCCTGATGAAATCACTTCAGAGCACTGTTTAGCAGAATCTGCTGAAACCACGTACAAACATATCTTATGATACAGTGGTTGTATTCCTGAGTATATACACCAGAAATGTATAAATACATGTATCAAAAAGCACACAATAGTATTCTCATATTTAAAAAATAGTATTCTCATATTCTATCTAGTATTCTAGATGTATAAATACATGTATCAAATGTATAAATACATGTTTCAAAAAGCACACAATAGTATTCTCTATTCCATCTCATATTCTCATACTCTTATCTAGTATAACCAACCTTATTCACAGTAAATCAAAGCTGGAAACAGCTAAACACCCATCAGCAGTAGAATGGATAAGTCGTGTTCTAATCCTACAGTGACATATTATCAACAGTGAAAATTGACGGACCTTTGCTACATTCAACAACATCGATAAAACAAACACCATTGAAAGAAGGAAGCCAGTCACAAAAGAATATAGGCTGTATGATTCCATTTTTATAAAGTTAAAAACCAGGCAAAACTAATCTGTTTTTTGAGAAATCAGGTTGGTGATTACTTTTGGACAGAGGTAGGGTAGTGACTAAATGTGGAACAACAGGACCTCTGGTGTGTTCTGTTTCTTAATCTGGATGGTAGTTAAAATAACTGAACCTGTACTGTTAATGTGTGTCACATGAGGTCTTTTCTTTTTTATTGTTTACAGATAAGAAGTCATTATGTCTAAAAAAAAAAAAAAAAGGTTTGGAAAATTTTGTTTTGAACTTTGTCCCATGAAAGTATTTTCTTTTTCAAATGGGGAAAGCAGTTTATGAGATATAGCTGGAGTTATATACATGGACACGTATACCTACACACACATTTATATAGTTATTTCTATATATGTATGGTCATACCTATCAAACTTGTTGTTTTTTAAGAAGTTACAGCCACAGGAAATGCCATAGTGAGTGTTAATGCAGAAAAAGGTTATAAGTTCATTCTTCATCTGTTAAATATTTCAAAGTTATTGTTTTATCATTAACTCCGGGGATTTCTACACATGCTGTGACGTGAATTAGCTCATCGTGTATTTCCTGTCATCTCAGCTGATAACACCCATTGGTCATGAGTTGTGTTGTTTTTTTTTAAAGAGGAATTTTTCCTTTTCTCTTATAACATTCATAACGGTCTGTGATACACATCTCCACTCCCTCCCCCACACACAAAAAAGAAGAAAATTTTCCATTTGTATTCTTGTGGGATAAATTGATAAATTCTGAATTGGCCACCTCTTAGACTTTGTTAGTACTTATAACAAATCTGTCATATTCTATGCTCTTTCTCTGAAGTCAGAGCCTAATGTCATTCTACATTTACGCTCCTGCTCTGAGCTCTGTTTACATTAAGACAGTGATCGGTGATCTCTTCTTTTCTGCCAGTCTTCTGCTTGATTTCACTTCCTTTTAGCTCTTGATGAATTATAGTAGTCTGCTCTCATTTATTAGAACTCTCAATTCTCTTGGCTTAGGATAAAATAAACTCCCTCTGGCATATATATATAAAACATAACCAGACTCTTCATATAAAGGCAACTTTTTCATTGTTTTTTTTTTAAATAAGATTATTTATTTATTTATTCATGAGAGAGACACAGAGAGAGAGAGAGGCAGAGACACAGGCAGAGAAGAAGCAGGCTCCATGCAGTGAGCCCGATGCGGGACTTGATCCCGGGACTCCAGGGTCACGCCCTGGGCTGCAGGCAGCACTAAACCACTGAGCCACCTGGGGTGCCCTTTTCATTGTTAATGGACCCAGCATGCTTACGTCTCATTTGTGTCTCTTACTTAGCTATGTGAACATGGGCAAGTTATGTTCCTTTTATCAGTTCAATAAGTTTTTATAAGGATTAATTCGGTAAACTTCTGGCACCCTTCCCCCTGAGCCTGGGATGGAAATGGAGGTCATCTTTACCAAACTACATATAGTTTCCTGAACATGCAGTTTGATAGCACTGGTCCCCTGTATCCTCACTCCCCTTCCCCCAGTTAAAATTTTCTCATAGTCCATCAAGATTAGTTCTGATTTTAACTCTGCTATGCAGCTTTTCATAACCATCCTCTCACCCTCAGGTAATTATGATGTCTCTCAAAATAGTTCCCTTTTTACCAGTAGTGTTTCTCATTGACTTATTTATATACCTTTTCCCACTACTGCTGGACCAAAGTCCTTATCAACAGGGACTGGTTTGGGGGCACTTGCCTGGCTCAGTTGGTAGAGCATGTGACTCTGATCTCAGGGTAGTGAGATCGAGCCCCATGTTGGGTGTAGAGGTTACTAAAAATAAACTTTAAAAAAAACCCAGGCACTTGATGGGATGAGCACTGGGTGTTTTTCTATATGTTGGCAAATTGAACACCAATAAAAAATAAATTTATATTTAAAAAACCCCCAGGGACTGGTATTAATAACTATGACTTATCATAATAGATTATCAGCAAATAATTATTGAATGAGTGAAACTTTGTAGTAAAATTGCTAACTGTGATAACTAAAATGATTTAATGTTTGTGATTACTTTTTTTTTTTTTAATTTTTATTTATTTATTTATGATAGTCACAGAGAGATAGAGAAGCAGAGACACAGGCAGAGGGAGAAGCAGGCTCCATGCACCGGGAGCCCGACATGGGATTCGATCCCGGGTCTCCAGGATCGCGCCCTGGGCCAAAGGCAGGCGCCAAACCGCTGCGCCACCCAGGGATCCCCTTGTGATTACTTTCTTACTCATGTTTTCCCTTGCACCTTGCTTTTCCTAGATTTCTAGTGTAAAAGAAACTGAGATTTAAAAAAATCTTTTAAAGGTTATTCTGGAGGAAGATGAATCATTACGCTAACTTCTATAATTGAGGCCACATTCATACATACCTATGTTTATAAACAGTTCTCTATTGTTTTTATCAATTGCCATTCTTTACCTTTTGATGCCTCCCATAAGCCATTAGAGATGTGCTTTCTTCCAAATGGGTGCTTGAAAACCCTTATATTCCTTATTTGCTGTTGTAGTTCAAGACTGTGTACATTGAATCCCTTCATCTTTACTTCCAACCTCATGAGATGCCCCACTGTTTTTGTCTTGATAACACTATATTATCCTGTTTCTCCTTTTATTTCTCTGTCTATTCCTATGCTTTTCTTTCATAAGCATCTTTTTTTTTTAACATTCTCATTTAAAATATTAGTGTTCTACAAAGTTCTGTCTTCAACTGACAGTTCTTCATGCTTGTGTTTTCTGATATAACTTATATAACAATAACTCCCAAGTCCTCGAGCAGACCCCTTGCTGAGCATCAGACATTTCTATTTGGGTATCCCACAGGTCCCTCAAACTTCACATGTCCAAAGTTGAACTTAACTTTCTTCCTTTCTTCCTCTGGTTTTCTCTACCTTTGTGGTGTTACTACCCACTTCTTCCCTCATGCTAGAAACATGGGAATCATTTTTGATCATTTCAGTCCTTTTTATTTCTTCCCACATCCCATTCTGGTTCTTTTTCTCCTTGTCTTTATTCCCTGGTTCAAGTTCAGTTAATCTCCTTCCTAGGCTACTTCATTAGTACCCTAATGGGTTTTTCTTGTTCTAACCTGGTTTTTCTTCAAATCATTCCTCAGAATAGCAGAAATGATCAAAATCTTTCTGTTAAAAACTTGGGAAAATAATTGCCACATATGAAAGTGGAACTTATAAATTAACAAGAGCTGAATGAATGCCTCAGTTGAAAAAAGGGGAAAGAGAAAGTAATCTATTTACAGACACAAGACAGAAGTGGAAAGTTGATCTGAAAAAGTTCAACTTCATGAATAGTAGAAGGAATGCAAATTAAAGTAGCCCCTTTTTTGCTTTGAGTTTTTTTTTAAAGATTTATTTATTTATTATAGACAGAGAGAGAGAGAGGCAGAGACACAGGAGGAGGGAGAAGCAGGCTCCATGCAGGGAGCGTGACATGGGACTCGATCCCAGGTCTCCAGGATCACGCCCTAGACTGCAGGCGGCGCCAAACCGCTGTGCCACCGGGGCCACCCCTAGGGAGAGTTTTAAAATAATAATCTACTCTTGGCAAAATTACAGTAAAATGAGGATTCTTATACGTTGCTGGTAGTAGTACAAATTATTGTAACCTTTTTGTTAGGGCGGTTTGATAATATAATCAGAAGTCTTAAAATTTGCACATCCTTTGGCCCATAGTTCTGCTTCTAGCAATTTCTTTTAGTGAAATAATTCAGGATGTGTGCAAAGACCTATGCATAGAAATTGTAATGATATATATTTGTTGGAGTGATACATACTTAATGGAAAAGAATTATGAACCATCTAAATGGCCAACAATAAATAGGTGTTTGGTAAAATAAATTATGTCCTATCCATATATTAGAACCCTATGCATCTAACAAAAGTCCTATTTTTAAAAAAAAAGGTTTGTTTATTTATGAGAGAGAAAGAGAGAGAGAGGGGCAGAGACACAGGAGGAGGGAGAAGCAGGCTCCATGCAGGGAGCCTGATGTGGGACTTGATTCTGGGACTCCAGGATCACACCCTGGGCCAAAGGCAGGCGCTAAACCACTGAGCCACCCAGGGATCCCCAAAGTCCTATTTTAGAAGACTATTAAATGACAACATTAAATGCTTCAAATATATTAAATAATATTTGTGTCATAAAGTTAGGGTATAAATTGGGTCATGTCCTTTGACTTTCTTTTACAAATTACCACAAATTAATTAGCAAGAAGCCTTACATGTCTTCCTTTTGAAATCTTATATATTCAGAATACTGAATGTTTACTTATCTTGATGAGGGTCATTTTTCTTCTGAATATCAAGCAGAGAGAGAACTAGAGTCTGAGCCTGATCAGTCCGGTATAGACATTGCTCCTTTTTTTTGGTTAAGACTTATTTATTTGAGAGAGAGTGTGTGTGTACGTGCATGAGTGGGAAGGGCAGAGGGAGAGAGAATCCCAAATAGACCATTCTGAATGCAGAGCCCAATGGGAGGCTCAGTCTCACCATCCTGAGATCACAACCTGAGCCAAAATCAAGAATTGGACACTTAACCAGCTGCACCACCCAGGTGCCCCTTGCCATTTCTTCTTATGGTGTTTTAATTTCAAGGGCAACAGCTAGCTTCTTAGAAACCCCATTTAGTTCTTTTGTTTGTGCTGTCCCTTCAACCTAGAGTTTTCCTCTTTCTACCCTCTTGCCTGGCTTTCCTCAGCTCTGAAACTCTTGTTCCTGTTTACTCCCATTGCTTACACACCCATCTTCTCCCCACCTTTTTTGATTTTATATATAGACACCTTGAATATATCTTTCTCACTTTACTTGTCACATTTAAGGCTTTTTTCTCCTCAATTTATCTTTTTCTCCTACCTGACTGAGTTCCTTGAGGACAGGCGTGCACCTAATATAGTGCCTGACACTACATTTTGACAACAAGTGGATTAGATGTTTGGACATTTTTATAGTTTGCTATCAATATCCAGAATATTTCGCAATTTCACTTCATAGATGTTTTATTTTTGAAGTCATTGTTGTAAATTAGAGACTGTTCTACAATTGTTTTATAGTCCTGTATTGGGACCTGAATCATCTTAAATTGGTTTGCAGCTTCTCACATATTTTATCACATCAGTGGCCATGTTCGCTTTCAGGTAAATCTCATATTTCACAAGCTTGAAATAATTTTCTAATAGTTATGTAAATTTATTCTGAAGTACAATAACCTCATTTCCATGGTAACTAACCACCTTCAGAAGATAACCTGCAGGTATTCTAGAAGAGATGAAGAATAGCCACATGAAATAAAATGAAATATGATGTAAGATTAGAACCTAGATTTATGTGGAATAGAGACACATCGTTTCTGGCTATGAAAATGCTGCAAAATAGAAGAACCATTCATATGCTTGAAGATCCTACCTGTGCAAACTCATAGTGCAGCATGAGAAGAACTCTGTTGTGCTTTTATGTTACCAAATGACCCTAATCAGGAGGAAACTTTGTGGGACAAATAAGCAGGAATCACAGTATAGAAATGGATCTCTGGTTTCTGTAAGACCACTAAGAGATCAGCATTGCGCCTCGTAGAAGAAACATGGTATTATGAAGAGAGCTGTGTTTTTGGAGGCATGTCCTTGTTTGCCAGTCTCTGGCCATGTAATCTTGGCAAATTAATCCATTTACTTGAGCTTCATTTTTCTTATTGGTAAAACGGAGATGAGAATGCCTTTTTTGTAGTGGTGATGTAAGAAAGATGCCTAATACAGTGCCTGGTACTTTGTGGGCATTTAATAAATATGCCTCACCTAATATCCCTGGGGTTCAGAGAATCTTTCCTTTCCATCTAAATGCTCTTCACTTGATTCTTTCTTTGTTTTATTTTATGCCTATTTACCTAGAGTCTACTTCTTCCTTGGATCATTCAAATGGATATCTCAGGTGACATTCTGTTTTGGTTTGTTTTATGCCATAACCACCAGATATCTTTGGCTCCATGTTTTGTTATCCGTGAGGCAGGCTAATCACATGCCACTCTGATGCCCAATCCAGCTTCTTAGGCTCTCACCTAAGTCCATGCATGCTGCGTGCCTGCTTGTCTACTCTGGCAGATTGAATGAAATATTAGTAAACATTTTTCAGCATTTATTTAAAGAACAAAAGAACAGCAATATGGAAAGAGTCATGCCTTTTCCAGCTCAGAAACAAGTGAGAGGGTTTGACTGTCATCCTTGGCATTAATCTACTTCCTAGTAAAGTTGTCTGTCTTGACCTCAGAATTTCAAGCTTAGCTTACTCCATGTCTCTTACTAATGTTAGCTATCTGTTCTTCAATCTGTT
Source organism: Vulpes lagopus (assembly GCF_018345385.1). Lineage (NCBI taxonomy): Eukaryota > Metazoa > Chordata > Mammalia > Carnivora > Canidae > Vulpes > Vulpes lagopus. The sequence continues at coordinate 45,183,519 of NC_054825.1, read as the reverse complement.
ATATGTTCAGTCTTTTTGAAGAAATGGGTTCCATATATTATTTACTATTTTACCAACTATATTTCTTTTACTTCAAGGGGCACTGTTCAGTTTTCCAGATTTGGTAAAGAGATTCATGCCAAAAAAGAAAATTTAGTAATTTTAGTCATATTGGTAGTAAGTCTCAAATTAAATACATGGAGTTTCTTAAACTTCCCATTCTCATGGTTTTAGTTATCTTCCTCTTCATTAAAGAGCTGATGGTGAGAATTAGGAACATCAAAAAAAGTAGAGTAATTTCATGAATTAAAAATACCACCTTCTCAGAAAAATTGGACTCAGAAGCTGTGGAATGGTCCATAGCAAGATGATCTCCCTAGTAAGAACAGGATGGGTTTCTTCTTCAATGTAGATTTCTTCCCTGTTTACTCACTCCCATCCCCACTAAGTATATTTTGATGACACTTTCAGATAAACCCAGTTTACACACAGGAATGGGATCTTACCCCAACAAGAATATCATATCAATACAGCAGTTACCCTCAATGTATCTGAAATCTAACTGCCCTACATTGATCTAAATTCTAAGAATAGCTAACAAAAAGCTAAATGAAACTAAATCTGTTCTGCTTTTTCCCAATCCCCATTCTAATGGTAATGAACACTTTATTGGTCTTTTTGTCAGGAGAAATTTCTGAAGGTGAGATCCATGTTAGTGCTTTTCAGACTTTTTTTGTTGAGGGCGGCGGGAAAGCAGGGAACTCAAGGTCTTTGTAAGTGAGAAATGTGAAATGGTTAAACATGGAACTAGTCTGATGGAAGCTGAGTAGGATGGGGCTAGTCTCCATTTCCCATCTCCTCCATTCCTTGTGTTAATATTTTTCTTGTCCTTGATTATAAATAAAGCATTTCATGAGACGCCTGAGTGGCTCAGTGTTTGAGCGTCTGCCTTCAGCCCAGGGTGTGATCCCAGAGTCCCAGGATCGAGGCCCACATCAGGCTCCCTGCATGGAGCCTGCTTCTCCCTCTGCCTGTGTCTCTGCCTCTTTTTCTGTGTGTGTGTGTGTGTGTGTGTGTGTCATGAATAAATAAAGTCTTTAAAATAATAAATAAAGCATTTCAGTTACTATCTTAAAAGTAATAGCAGAGATATTTTTCAAGCAAATTAAGCAGAAGACAGAATCTAGTATTACTGGAGATAAAATGGCAAATAGGATGCAGTCTTCATCCTCAGGGATGACACAGTGAAGTAATTAGGGATTTCTTGTCCAAGATGATAAAAGCTGTATTATTATGTGTCACCTTTGTCTTTGAGACTCATTCTTGTCTAGTTGCTTTCAGTGATTCTTGCTCAGAAAGTAGAAGAAAACTGACACTAGTTGTTTTTAATAGATAAATGTATTCCTTGAATTCTTGACATCAGAAATAATCAGCAGACTTTATTTAAACATTGTTTTTTGCCATTTTCAGTATGGATGAACCCTGAGGGCATTTTGCTAATAAGTAAAATAAGTCAGAGAAAGAGAAATACTATATGATCTTAACTGGAATCTTTAAAAAAAACATCAAAAACAGAAAACCTGAAATCATAATACAGACAATAGTCTGGTGGTTGTCAGAGGGTGTGTGTGTGTGAGAGAGAGAGAGAGAGACAGACAGACAGACAGAGAGATGGGTGGAGGTGGTCAAAAGTCACAAACTTCTACTTACAATAAATCCTAGGGATATAATATATAGAATGATGACATAGTTAATAATACTATATTATATATTTGAAAGTTCCTGAGAGCAGATCTTAAGTATTCATCATAAGAAAAAAGTTTGTAACTATATGTGGTGATGGATGTAATTAACTAGAATTATTGTTGGTAATCATGTCTTGATAACATGTGTATCAACCGTTATCTTGTATACCTGAAAGTAATAATATGACATTATATGTCAGTTTTACCCCAATTTCTTTAAGAAAGGTGTATTTATGTGAAAGATAAAGTTCAGTAATGATCACAAGCCTAAATTGTTTTCTTTTATAGTTTTGAAGCGTAATTTATATGGACAGAATTTGTCTTGTAAACTTTGAAATATTGAGAAATGTCTGTAGTCAGCTAGGTGTTCTGTGTCATTGTCAAGACTAAATCAGTTGTTAAGGTGCTGTTTTGTTTTGTTTTTTAAGATTTATTTACTTGAGAAAAAGATTGCATGCACGAGTTGGGGGAGGAACAGGGGGAGAAAATCTCAAGCAGACTGACCACTGAGCGTGGAGCCCAATATGGGGCTTCATCCCACAACGCATGAGCTCATGACCTGAGATAAAATCACGAGTCAGACCCTTAACTGACTGAGCCACCCAGGTGCCCAAGATGCTGATCTTTACCACCCATTTCTACTTCTGTCTTAAGATGGCAGTCCTTTTTTTTTTTCTTTCAGAACTCTTAATCCTAGTAATTTCCTTGTTTGTAAGAGGCATGAGATGTTGAAGAATATCTTTTCCCTGAGGAAAAAAAATCTTCCCTAATTATTTCAGCATTTCTGTGTGTTGGAAAGTTTTTAATAAAAAAGTTGAAGGAACTTTACAGCAAACACCCACCACTTGGAGTATTCAATTGACATTTTACTGTAATTGCTGTATCACATGTCTATCACTCCATCCATCTTAATTTTTATGTTTTAGAGTAGGTGGCAAACGTATCCAGACACTTCAGTATTCATACTATTAACTAAATAACATATATTTTGTTTGTGGTTCTTTTAAAAAATTTTTTTAAATCTTACCTCTTTTGAGGTAAGATTTATACACTGTGAAATGTGTAAATCTTCGTGAACTGTTAATGTGTTCTAACAGATATGTATTCCTGTATAACCAAAATCCCTGTCAAGATATAGAATGTTACCATTATGGTAGAAAGTTCCCTCATGTCTCTTCTGAGCAGATCCTCTCCTTACTACCCTAGAGGCGTTGGCTCTTGTGTTTTTTCCCAGGGTGTATTAGTTTTGCCTATTCCAAAGCTGTATGTGATCGTGTTATCAGTACTTGTTTATATAAGGCTTCTTTCACAAATCATGTTGCATGTATTAGGAGTCTGTGTTTTTTTGTCCGATAAGGAGTATTCCTGTTATGCCTGATTTTCCCCCAAAGTGGTCGTACCAGTTTATATTCCTGCCAACGATGTGTGTGAATTCTCTTTGCTCCACATCCTCACCAGCATTGAGGATTGTCAGTTTTTTTGTCATCCTGGTGGGTTTGTAATGGCTTGTATTGTTTTAATTTGCATTTCCCTGATGATTAATGATGTTGAATATTTTACCATCTGCTTATTGGTCATTTTTGTATCTTGCAAAATTCTCTAAATTTTCTAAATAGTATTGATTTCATATATAGATGATGCATCTGTTTGTCACTCATATTAGAGAATTCTTTATTTTGCTAAGGAATTGTCCATTTATTGGTACCTGAAAGACATGGGAAGTAGAAAAATTAAAATACTAGAGTGCCTGCCTGGCACAGATGGTTAAGCATCTGACTCTTGATTTCAGCTCAGGTTGTGGTCTCAACATAGTGAGATTGAGCCCCACACTGGGCTCTGTGTTCAGCGTGGAGTCAGCTTGAGACATTCTCTTCCTTTACCTCTGCCTTTCCTGCCCCTCTCTAAAATATTCTTAATGTATTTTTATATAATAAAAATTAAAATTTAAAATTTTAATAATTTTAGGCCTTTGCTTTTACATGGCTTTAGAAATAGTTAAATTTTAGCTATCATTACTACTTCTATTATTTTTGTATTTGAAATTTTTCTCAATGTATTTGAAATTCTCTTGAAGAAACAAAGGAATAGTGTCAAATGTGCTATGAAATATCAGTAATTTACAATTCAATTCCAAATATGCTTGCCTCCATAAACTACTATTTCATAGTATCTGTAAATAATTAAATGGGCCTAGTATATTAGTCTTCATCTAATTACAAGTATTTTTTAAAATCTAATTATAAAATCTAATCACTATGTTAACAGACGTAAAATACCATTTCTCCAAAACCCTTGAGAATTTTTCATTTCCATAACGTGAGGTAAATTATTTGTGAAGCATTAGCCCTGAGCTCCAGATCAAAGAGAACTGCAGATTACACACCAATCACACTAGTGTGTTAAAGTGAGAAAATAGTATGTAAGCAAGTTGTTACATTGGCCAGAGTTTATTATTGTCAGCCCTTTTCAGGGGAGCATAATGACTGATTTCCACTGATTGTATAACATAATTATACTTCTCATGTAAATGCACTTTATATTTTGAGACTAAAGAAATTTAATAAAGTTTTATATTCTTATAATACCTGACTCATACCTAATAGTCCACAAAATTTAGTTCTCTTTTTCTCTTATTAAACTTGGGAGGAGGGGCAGCCCGGGTGGCTCAGTGGTTTGGCACCATCTTCGGCCCGGGATGTGATCCTGGAGACCCAGGATTGAGTCCCACGTCGGGCTCCCTGCATGGAGCCTGCTTCGACCTCTGCATGTGTCTCTGCCTCTCTCTCTCTCTCTCTCTCTCTGTGTGTCTCTCATGAATAAATGAGTAAAATCTTTAAAAAAAAAAAAAAACCTCTGGAGGAGGTATTGTTACTAATCTGCTGAGTGATAAAGATTCTCAAAGTCCCCAAATTAAAATTTCCTCTTCAGCCTGGGATACTGACAATAGTTGCTGCTGAATTTTAAAAATTTGGAAGACATTGGAATTATGAGACATTTTTATTTGCCAAGAAATTTTATTATAGTAGAAATGTCATCAAGCACTTTTATTCACAAAATATAATCTATACTTTATTACATTTCCATTGCATGGGTATACTTAGAAAATTCTTTAAATATCCTTTGAATTAACAGAATTTTCACATGCATATGTCTTACATCCTTTGAAGGAAAAGTAATTTCCCTGAAAGTCACAAAACACACATGAAGACAGAGCTAGAATGAAAAGCCCAGAACTGATTCCTAGTTGAGTACTCTTTAAGCAGTATATGCCACTTCATGGGGTTCTTTATTCTCTCCCAGTAGTTTTTAAACGTTTTTAACTACTAAAATAGTAAGAATATGTGTTTTGCCGCAGTTATAGATAGATAGATTAGATAGATAGATAGATGATAGATAGATAGATAGATAGATAGATAGATAGATAGAATCCTACATCTTTCTATTTATCTATATCTATAATCTCTACATAGAGATTATAATCTTCAAAGCAAATATTTTACAAAACATAGTGTGAGTGGATAAGCACTGTTTTCTTTTAACCCCACTCTCTCTCTTCTTGTTCCATATTTTTTATTATTTTTTAATTGAAGTTTGATTTGCCAACATATAGTATAACACCCAGTGCTCATCCCATCAAGTGCCCTCCTCAGTGCCCGTCACCCAGTCACCCCGTCCCCCCACCGACCTTCCTTTCCACTACCCCTTGTCCATTTCCCAGTCAGGAGCCTTTCATGGTTTGTTTCCCTCTCTAATTTTTCCCACTCATTTCCCTTCCTTTCCCTATAATCCCTTTCACTATTTCTTATATTACCCATATGAGTGAAACCATATGATGATTGTCCTTCTCTGATTGACTTAACTTCACTCAACATAATACCCTCCAGTTCCATCCACATTGAAGCAAATGGTGGGTATTCATCCTTTCTGATGGCTGAGTAATATTCCACTGTCCATATATACCACATTTTCTTTATCCATTCATCTGTGGAAGGACATCGTGGCTCCTTCCACAGTTTGGGTATCGTGAACATTGCTGCTATGAACATTGGGGTGCAGGTGTCCCGGCGTTTCACTGCATCTGTATCTTTGGGGTAAATTCCTAGTAGTGCAATTGCTGGGCCGTAGGGTAATTCTATTTTTAACTTCTTGAGGAACCTCCACACAGTTTTCCAGAGTGGCTGCACCAGTTCACATTCCCATCAACAGTGCAGGAGGGTTCCCCTTTCTCCACATCCTCTCCAATGTTTGTTGTTTCCTGTCTTGTTAATTTTCCCCATTCTCACTGGTGTGAGGTGGGATCTCATTGTGGTTTTGATTTGTTTTTCCCTGATGGCAAGTGATGCAGAGAATTTTCTCATGTGCTTGTTGGCCATGTGTATGTCTTCTTTGGTGAAATTTCTCTTCATGTCTCTGCCCATTTCATGATTGGATTTTTTGTTTCTTGGGTGTAGAGTTTAGTAAGTTCTTTACAGATTTTGGATACTAGCCCTCTATCTGATAGGTTATTTGCAAATATCTTCTCCCATTCTGTAGGTTGTCTTTTAGTTTTATTGACTATTTCTTTTGCTGTGCAGAACTTTTTATCCTGATTAAGTCCCAATAGTTCATTTTTGCATTTGTTCCCTTACCTTCATAGATGTATCTTGCAAAAAGTTACTGTGGCCAAGTTCAAAAAGGGTGTTGCCTGTATTCTCCTCTAGGATTTTGATGGATTCTTGTCTCACATTTAGATCTTTCAGTCACTTTTAGTTTATCTTTGTGTCTGGTGTAAGAGAATAGTTTCATTCTTCTGCACGTGGCTATTCTATATTTTTAAAAATTTATTTCATAAAACATCAATAGGTCAACTGACAAAGGAATGAGAGTAGTCTGCTCTGATGGGGAAGAGTCTTTTATCATTGACATTGTTGAGAATGCTGGTGCATGGTGGTTAATAAAAAGCAGACCAATTTTAACTTTAAGTCAGTTTGACAGTGTCTTTTTTCAGTGCCTACACCAAAGTTGACTGTAGCCACTGGCCTCCCCTTGGTACCTCAGTGGGTCAGCAGTTTGAAAAATAAATATTCTACTTTGTACTGAACTGCTGAAACTTGTGATTTACTAAAGTTCTACTAAGAACTAAAATGCTTATTTTTAGCTGCTTTGTGGAATTTTCAAATATGTATGCTTTAATTTGCACATAGACAAAGTATACAAAGATTTTTCTAAGCTAGGCCAATTTGGAGAGTTTTCATGAGTAATAAGGAGTGAAAAATATGTCAATAGCAGTTTGATAAATCAAGAACATGTTTAAGAACAAGCTTTTCATCTTTGGAGATGAAAAATTAGTTCAGAATAAGCTTAATGATCATTTACTGAGTTTGATTGGATTATTCTTCAGAGAACTGTATTCATTTATTCAAGGTTTCCATAATGAGATTATAAAATTATTTCTCCAGAATGTAAATTGATACTACAAAAATAATTTTATCACTCTTTTTAGATTACAAGGAATAATTTATATTTTATATTCCCTTTGCAAAAGCAAGAGAAATCTGGAAAGTATAAAGAAGAAAAAGAAAAGTCGCTTATAATTTCATCACCCACAAAGAGCTTTGTGATTAACATTTTAATTTATGTATTTCAAACTATTTCATAAATAGCGTTTTTTAAAAAATGAAATGATACCATTCGTTCTGGCTTTTGCATGTTTTTTGATCAGGTGTCATGGTCACATATTTCTGTGTCAGGATATACAAATGTACATTATATATAGTGGCATATAGCCATCAGCAAACTTTTCTTAAAGGACTAGATAACTTGTTTTGGTCTTGTGGGCCTTTTGGCCTCTGTCACAACTACTCATTTTTGGCATTGTAGCAGAAAAACAGCTCTAGGTTGTACCTAAACTAATAAGCATGACTGTATTCCAATAAAACTTTATTAGTAAAAATGGAACATAATTTGTTGGCCCCTGCAAATCCCAGTGTTTGCATTTGTTTATCCAGGCCCCCACTAAAATTTTTAGATGGTATCTAGTGTTTTACTATCATAAATAACACTGCTATGAACATTCTTATGCATATACATTTGTACACTTTATCTTTTATGATAATTCCTAGGACCCTTATTGCTAAAATAAAAGGCATTCATGTTTTAAATATTGATACATCTTGCTAGGTTGCCATTCAGAAAGTTGGAATCAGTTTATTTACTCACCAGTAGTGTGGGACTACTGGTTTCCTCACAACTTCCCCTGTATTGGAGCCATTAAGTTTTATAGTCTGCAAATAAAGATGGGGAAAAATACTATTTTACTTTTTAATTCATAGGAAGTTTGACATCTTTCATATTTTTATTGACTGTTTTTATTTTCTTTTTTTAAAATTTCTTTTTTAATTTTTATTTATTTATGATAGTCACAGAGAGAGAGAGAGAGAGAGAGAGAGGCAGAGACACAGGCAGAGGGAGAAGCAGGCTCCATGCACCGGGAGCCCGATGTGGGATTCGATCCCGGGTCTCCAGGATCGCGCCCTGGGCCAAAGGCAAGCGCCAAACCACTGCGCCACCCAGGGATCCCTGTTTTTATTTTCTCGTACATTCTTACTGTACAATGTTTTTTTACTTGTAGAATTTTTAATGTATTCTGAATATCAGTTCTTTGACATGAATTACAAATAATTTATTCAAATATTTTGCCTTTCTTTTTTAGCAGCTTCAAATGTACTGCACATATTTAAAATGTACAGGTGAAAAAATAAAAATAAAATGTACAGGTGATAAATTTTATGTTTACATATGTGAAACTACCACCACAATTTATCTAAATTAATTTATTTATCACTCCCAAAGTTTTCTGATGCCTCTTCATAATCCCTCCCCACCTGTCCTTTGCACTCCCTTATCTCCAAGTAACCATGAGTCTGTTTTCTGTTATTATAGATTAGTTTGCATTTTCTGGAGTTTTACATACATAAATTTGCATGGTACACACTTTGTTTTTGTCTTGCTTGTTTCATTCAGCATACTTTTTCAGATCAGCCATCCTGTTGTATGTATCAGTAGTTCATTCCTTCTTTTGCTGAGTAGAATTCTACTGCATGAATATACCATAATTGTTTATTCATTTTGATGGACATGTGAGTTGTTTCCAAATTTTGGCAACTTAAAGCTGCCATGAACATTCCTTGTATTTGTTTTTAATTTTTTTTAAAGATTTCATTTGTTTATTCATGAGAGACACAGAGAGAGAGAGAGAGAGGCAGAGACACAGGCAGATGGAGAAGTAGACTCCACGCAGCAGGGAGCTCAACATGGGACTCAATCCTGGGACCTCAGGATCACGCCCGGGGCCGAAGGCGGAGCTAAACCACTGAGCCACCTGGACTCCCTGTTTTTAATTTTAAAGTGTGTTTCATTGTACAGAAAATTTTTATTTCTACTTAGTCAAATATATTGGGATTTTTTCTTCTGGAATTATATCTTGCTCCCTTTCATTCAAAAAAGAAATTCTTTCCCATTTTCTTCTATTTGTAGTTTACTTTTACTTTTTGAATTTTGATCCATCTGGAAGTTTCTTTTTATGATAATATTTCCCAAATGGATTACCTGTTGGCCTAATACTCTTGTCCCCCCAGTTACTTGAAATATCACCTCTTTATAATCTAAATTTCCAAAATTACATAGGTCTTATTTCTAAACTCTGTTTTATTGATCAATTTGTCTATTCCTACATTAATACTATACTGTTTCAGTTATTATATTGATACTTTAAGATACCATGTTTTGTTCTTTACAAAAAATTATTTTTCTTAAAATTTTTTTCATCGAGATATACTGTGGAATCAGCTTGTCAGGTATTCTTTTTTTTTTTTTGGATTGTCAGATATTCTTAAAATTTCTCTTGGAATATTAAATGGCATTTAATTGAATTTGTAGACTTTAAAAGAGTTATGATTGACCTTTTTGCACAATCATATCTGCCTAGCAATGTGTATGTATGTCTCTCCACTTTTATTTTTTTTTTTTAAGATTTTATTTATTTATTCATGTGAGACACAGAGAAAGAGGCAGAGACACAGGCAAAGGGAGAAGCAGGCTCCATGCAGGGAGCCTGATGAGGGACTTGATCCTGGGACTCCAGGATCATGCCCTGAGCCCAAGGCAGGCGCTAAGCCTCTGAACCACCCAGGGATCCCCTCACTTTTATTATTTTTAACTAAATTTTTAAAAATTATTTAGTTATTTATTTGAGAGAAAGAAAGAGAGCACAAGCTGGGGGAGGAGTAGAGGGAGAGGGAGAAGCAGACTCCCCACTGAGCAGGGAGCCTGACACAGGGCTTGATCCCAGGACCCAAGATCATGACCCAAGTTGAAGGCAGACACTCAACTGAGCCACCCAGGCACCCCCTATTTTTAACTAAACATTTTTAATAGGTAATATATGTAGGAGATAAAAAGTGATTTATGATGAAGTGTTACCCAATGTCCTAGTCCCCCTTTACAGAAACAACTACTGATACTAATTTCTTTTGTATCCTTCCAGTGATATTCTGTGCCTATGCAAGGAAATATGTGTGTAAAAATAGCATTAAGTGTAACAAGCTGATACAGCTTCTCTGGGACCTGGAGTGAAAACGGAGGCCTTGTATTAGAAAATGAGTGTCTAATTAGGTACAAAATGAGTAGTTATTTACAATGAGAAAAGAAATCACAACAAATTAGTTTCTGAGAGAACTGATAAAAGTACAAAACACAGAAATCCAAAAAAATAACATTTCTTTTTTACTGTCTTATATAGTATTTGTTTTGGCTGTATTTTATTTGATTGTCTCCTCATATAACAACGATTTTTTAAAGTCATTCTCTGTAAGAACAGAAAGTTAATTTGGTTTTTTCTTCCAGTGTTTAGAATATGGTCACATAATATGACTCTGCACATTTGTGTCTCAGATATTTGTTTATTTGTGCTGTGAGTTAGATTTTTTAGTTTATATTTTTTTGTTGTATAAGAATATGAGTGATGGTAAAAAAAATACGTTAATCATTTTTTCTGTTGTTATATTTAATTTATATTAAATTTATATTTCTGAGAGCTTTTCAGTTTGGTTTTTATTTTTCTTTTTAAAATTATATTAGTAATATAATAACATTATTAAAGGATCAAGCCATATCAACAAATAAATCTCCTTCTTTTCCCTTTTCCCATTCCTACCCCCTTTCTCAGAAGTAACCTTTGTCATTAGTTTATTTATTACTTTTTTTATTTGAATGCAGTTTCATTAACATATAGTGTATTATTAGTTTCAGGGGTAGATTTGGAGATTTATCAGTTGCATTTCTTAAATTTCACATAATAGGGAAATCATATATTTGTCTTTCTCGACCTTTGTCATTAGTGCATATACTCCTGGATGTCTTTTAAAAGCACTTACATACATGTACATCTAGAAATATGTTGTTTTGTTAACAAATAGGATCATACCGTCTCTGTGGCTCTGCGCATTGCTTTTTGACTTTTTAATCTTTAGGTTGTTTTCCTGTTTGTACATATAAGACTACATCAGTATTTAAATGCTTGAAAGCAGTGCTTATCATACTTTTAATATGCATGCAAATCACCTAGGCTAACTAGATCTTATTAAAATGCCAGTACTGATTTAGACAGAATGTTTAAGGGAAGGTACAGAGACTGTGTTTCTAACAAACTCCCAAATGATGCCATTGCTGTTAGTCCCTACATTTTGAGTAGGAAGACTATTCTTTAACTAGATGTACCATAGTTTAGTTATCATCCAGTTGATTAAATCATTGCTGCCCCCCCCAAATAGTACAGCAATGAACATTGAAATTTTGTCATGACAGAGATTTTCTTGAATGTTCTAAGTAGACAGTCAATGCCATTGTATACTAGGGAGGGGGGAATTGCAGAGGGAGATTTCTCTAACCCCACCCCTGTATTTATTTATTTATTTTCTTTTTCTTATTTTATTGCATTATTAGAACTTCTGGTAGCATGTTGAATAGTTTCATTGATAGTGATTCTCTGACAGGAATATAAAACTGAGTCAGCCATTGGCAATATTTATAAAAATTTAAAATATGAAAACACCTTGACTTCATTATTCCTTCTAGAAATCTAGTTTTCTGAAACTCTGAGAGATGTATGCAAAGGTCTATGTACGAAGATGCATATTAAAGCACTACTTGTAATAGAAAAATTACAAGCAACCTTAAATGGCCATTAGTAGGAGAATGATTGAATAAATTGTGGTATAGTCAGGCTATGGACCATTGTGCTGGTGTCAAAAAAGAGATGATCATAATACTGACATATGTAAAGTTATTAAGAGAAAAACACAAGTTGCAGAAGAGTATTTATTGGCTGATCCATTTTATATTTTAAAGTTGTGCGTGTGTGAGAGAGAGAAAGGTATTTGAAATACATAGAAAAAAGTTTTGGAAGCTTATGCACCAAACATAGTGTTTATCTCTGGGTGGGTAGTGGTATTGACAGGTAGTTTCGGGCTTAGTATAGGGAGTCTTTTCTGTTTTCTGATTCTTTTATGTGTTGTTTACAACTTCTATACCAAATACTCTGCTTTTAAAATCTGAAAATGATGAAAGTAGGAAGGATAAAAGAAAGCAAAAGACACTCTCAGTCAACAGAAAGAACTAGCTAAAAGAATACTAGGGAGAAGGGAACAGACAAATCCAAACCATCCAGTAGTCAGTAAAATTTTCTTAAATAGTCTATGAACCTGGAAAAAATCAGATGGTACGAAAGCATATATGGTGCAATAAAATACCACCTCACACCAATTAGAGTACCTACTCTCAAAAACAAAACAGAAAATAACCTATAGGTGAGGATGTGGAGAAATTGATAGGAACCCTTCTATACTGTTAGTGGGAATATATATCCAATGTGGAAAACAATTTGGAGGTTTCTCAGTAAATTAAAAATAGAATTACCATATGATCCAGCAACTCCACTCCTGAGTATACACTCAGAAAAAAATTGAAAGCACGGTTTCCAGGAGTTAATTGTACATTTGTGTTCACAGCAACATTATTCACTGTAGTTAAAATATTAGAAGCAACCCAAATATTCATGAGTGGATGAATGGACAAGCAAAACATGGTATGTACACACAAGGGAATGTTACTCAGCCTTGCAAAGGGAAATTCTCACACGTGCTTCATAATATGGCTTTACCGTGACATTATACAAAGTGAAATAAGCCAGCCCCAGAAAGACAAAATACCATATTATTCGAATCATATGTTGTTCTTAGAGTAGTCAGAATAATAGAGATAGAAGGAAGAAGGGTGGTTGCAGGGCTGGGAAGGAAAGAAAGAAAGGGTGTTAGTGTTTAATAGGTATAGAGTTTCAGCTTTACAAGATGAAAAGAGTTCTGGAGCTGGACAATGGAGGATGGTTGTCCAACAATGTGAATATACTTAATACCACTGAACTACACATACACACTTAATGGTTAAGATGGTACATTTTCTGTAATGTCTACTTCACCGCAGTTTAAAATTTTGGCAGAAAAAGAATATGATAAGTCACCGTCCATCTCTCTTTATTTGCCAGTCTCCCAGTTATCCTTTTGTGAGATAACCACTGGACCAATTTTCTGTATATTCCTCAGTGCATTAGTAGTTAGTCATAGCTCTCTCTTGGATTCCCATCTATATAACACTTACTAAGCATGTCTTTATTATCTGTCTCCTTCACAGCATCCACTAAAATGTCTTTGTAGCTTAGTAGTTGCTTATTAAATATTTGTTCAGTGATTGAGCAGGTGAATGAATTCAGTGGCCCCAAGAGGCACAAGAATTGGGGAGCTCTCTGTGTATATAAGTTGTGATGATGCATATAGTCATATCTTTAATGATCCCTAATGCAGGGTTCTCCCACTTAAGCACGGCTGAGGATAATCTGAGATAATCTGAGAGAGAGAAAATCTGCACTTGTTGAAGTGCAGGTTTTGTGGCCTTAACTATTGCAGTTCTGAAGCATGTGGTGTGAGGCCCAGCTACTCAACATTTTGCTAAGGCCCAATATTCAATTTTATGTATCTCTTCAAATGGTCTGTGTATCTCACTCAGAGAAACCTCGTCCTGTCATTTGTATGCTGCTACAAGGCTTTACAAATTGGGTTCAGCTATTTAGGGAGCATTTCTAATGTACTTATGGTGCCAAGTGAAAGTAATCATCCGAGCCCCTGGGTGGCTCAGCAGTTGAGTGTGCCTTCAGCCCAGGGTGTGATCCCGGGGTCTTGGGATCGAGTCCCGCATCGGGCTCCCAGCAGGGAGCCTGCTTCTCCCTCTGCCTGTGTCTCTGCCTCTTTGTGTGTCTCTCATGAATAAATAAATAAAATCTAAAAAAAAAAAAAAAGTAATTATCCTTTAGGCCTTCATACCTTCTCTGTCTAGGTGTGGTACACAGTGTTAATCATGGTAATATTGTGACACCGTTTAAAGATTAAGTATGTTCAACCTTGTTAAGGAATGAGAGCTTCTATTTAGTAAAGATTTTTGTGAATTCTTCAAAATTAAAAAAAAGCTGTGTAGATCACAGTTTCTCAAGTTTAAGATCTTTAAGGACCATAAAACCCAAAGTTTGAGCAACATTGTATTGGGATTGAATTCTGTGATGACAGCATCAACTGGTAAATATCAATGTGAATATGAGAGCTGAAATAATGTGCTTATTAAAACTTTACATTATCATAGAATTTAAAAGCAAAATTTTAAATACATGCAGAAAATTCACAGATAGTAAAGGCTAAATTTATGAACTCCTCCTGGAGAAACAATGGTATAAAACATTGAATCCATGAGAAACTTGAGAATAATATAATTCTTATCCTGAACATCTTTTTTCTTATAGTGCTGATTGAAGTTTTAGAATTCAGGTCACCACCCATTTCAACAAATATATATATTGAGCATCTGTTATGGTTTTGGACACTGGGGTTTCAATGGTAAACCCAAAGGGCAGTGATGGCCAAGAATGGGGGGAGATGTGGGTCAGGAAATGTTTTTGGTTAAGGTCTGAAGGATGAGTCATATTAGCAAAATTGAGGGGTAGAGTTAAGGAAATGCAGTGAAGCTAGAGATTTGGGGAATGCAGTATAGAAATATAATTTCAAAGTCATGTGGCAACTGTGTTCACAATGTTGCTTCATATTTATAATTTCTCCCGGTTCCTTCTGGAGATTAAGGAAAACTGATTCACGTTCATTGGAATGAGAAGCTTTCTTAAGAAGTGTTGGAGGGCTCTAATGTATTTTTGCTTTGTTAGTTGAGCCAGTATTTATAGCAGACTTGTGATTAGATTGTCAAACAACATTTTGAAGGGATTTAAGACTGCTTGGGTTTTATTTGTTGGTTTTTTTTTTTTAAGGACTTATATGTAATTTTGTGAATTACTGAAAAGAAGCTTAAGAACAGCAAGTGTGCAGTTTAAAATAAAATGGGCAGAATTGATTTATTTCTCTACTTAAAGAGCTTTTTAAGAATTCCAATGCTTAAACCTTTAAAATCAAACAATAGAAATTCCAACGGTGCAGAGCTAATGTAAATGAAAACGGTTATAATCTTCGAAATAACAGCATAATAAAGTAACCTTGAAACATTGGTGTTGGCCCTACATTGTTTTCTGTTTCAATTGAGTGGCAATTTCCAGCATTGCAAAACAGTGATGGAATTAAGTGATGTTTCCAGTAAAAGAATTTTGCAAGTATAATATGTTTTAGTATTAAATTCTACTTGTGCATTTAGCAATTAAAATTATTCTTGTAATGATGATGGCATTAGAAGGAATAGGGAGCTGTCAAAGAGAATTTGAAGCTTAATTATCTCTTTGGTAACAAAATGCATAATCTTCCATTACAAGGCTTATTTTCTTATGGTAATTGACTCATTTGCTCTCTGGTTATCAATTTAACTTCCCAACCACAAACATCTGCTCTTACATTGTGTTTAATTGGTGTGAATACTAGCTACAGAGAAGTTAAAATCCAAAGAACATATTAAAGGCAATATTTTATAATTCATTAAAGGGAAAAGTAAATGATGAACATTGTGATCATTTTTTTCTAATAGTCTTTGAAGATCTGTTTACTAAAAATGCATACTAAAATTAGATTAATTAGATTTTTTTGAAGTGGATTTTGCTGTGTTTTCCAAAATTACTTACTCTGCCTTAGAGGGAGTCTCAGTCCTTTAGACCAGAATATAGCACCGCCTCAAAAATATGGTACCTAGTGGTTAAGATTGCAGGCTTTGGAGATATGTTTGTTCAATATGTTATTATTTAATCTAAAGAAGAGGGGCAAGGATGAATTGTGTATATGTGTACTTATAATTTTTAGAATGGAAGGCTAACCCTTAAAAATTTTTAAATTTTTAAATGACTACCTAAAGGGGGAAAGGAGAGAACAGGGTGGGGAAAACAAGTTAGAAGCAAAACTCATTTTAATATACCTTGTCTTTGTAGATTTGAGATTTTACAAAGTAATTATGGAAAGGGGAAAGTAAAATGAAACAGAAAACTCTAAATGTGTATCTACTTTAGTAGTATAGCTACACAGAAGGTTACAATTCCAAGTAAAAGTTATTATTACAAATAAATTTATAATAGTAATTGAACCATATATATCTAATGGGATATACTCTAAGAACAAAAAGAACTGCAAAATCTTCAGCTATTTTTTTATTATATTGTTGGTGGAGTTACTGGTACAGTTACTTTGAGACTACTGAGTGTAAGATACAACATGTGAATAATTAAGTTGGTGTCAGAACAGACTTTTAGCATGAGTGAAAAGAGATACAGACGTAAAATCATTAAGATCCAGTTAAAACTTAGAGCCCAGGATTTAATTGGATAACAGAATAAAATCATGATGAATTTTATATTTAAAAATTACATAATTCCTGGCTTTATCCACAAGTAGCACCTAAAACCAGTGACCAGAAGATACTAAAGACTACTAAGATCCTGTTAAAAAGGACTTAGGAATTTTCAGTGGACTCAAGCTTTCATTAGTTAGGGATGGGATAGTTGAGAATCAAAAGAACAATAACTGGCTTGAATCGAAACAAATTGAATGTATTTTAATCCATAAAGTCATAATAATACTTTTTAAAAAGACCCTTCCATGATGACCTTCAGTCAGAAGGCTATTAGAGAACCAGACCATTGTTTTGAAAATTGATAAGTAAAGGGAAAAAATCAGGCATTTATCCTGCTTTTTCTATGAGAGGTATATCTAAAGATAACCAAATAATTGATGAGGGTATATTTCTCTTTATAGAAGGAATAACCGCCTAAAAATATTACTGTTTCACAATATCTAAGACTGTTAGCCTAAGCAAAAGAGAGATCGTTACACATTATGAACTCTTCTGATTGAAGGACCATGGCACTGCATATAAAGTAGTCTGGAAAAATAAAAAGAAAGAGCCTAACTCCAGTCAACCTTCTACATTTAACTGCTAATTGCAGGACTAATATGTTAAATCCACCATGGCATGCAGTAAGCAAAACATAGGCTATAGGAAATTTGACAGAACAAATGACTTCTACAGCAAATAATTTGTAAACAAAATAAAGGAGGAACCTGTAGATTAAAAGAAACATAAGAAACAAATTAATGAATGTACCTCATTTGCTCAATTCAAATAAACCATTCTTTTAAAATGTAGATTGATGATAATTGAGAAATTAGTCTAGGTACCAACTTGATGGTGTTATAGTCTTGTTTAGAATTGGGAATTTTTATTTTATAGAGGAACTTACTTAAATACTTATATGTAGAATATAAAAGTATTTGTTTTCAGGGTGATCTAGGGAAAGACCATAGGATGAGTTAAGATGTAGATGAAGCAGCACTGGCCTTGAGTTGATCATTGTTGAAGCTATAATTGAGGGTTTATTATTATTTTCTCTGTAGCAAAAAGTTAAAAAGAGAGAGAGAACATAGGGTTGAAAGTCAGACTGTGCCTACCTTCAAAATCCAGATCTGTCACTGACTAAGCTTTGTGACCCTGTGGAGCTACTTGGACTCTCTGTGTTTAGTGTCCTTGTCTGTAAAATGGAAATAATATAATAATACCTAAATAATAGGGTTGTTGTGGGAAATAATAATAAGTCGAAAATATTTATAAGTGTTAGCTATTAGCATACATCAAATATATAAACTAAAATCATAAAGTTGCAGTTGGTTAGAGACCTTGGTGTATTCAGGAATAGTGCGGTTGAGTTACTTACTTAGTATAGGTCCAGACTGAAGCCCACGGCCAGCATGTATCTACTGGTAGAATCAGAACTCCACTATAAGTGTCTGACTTCAGCCATTGCAGTGTCTTTACAGTAACTCATTATTGATTAATATTCAAATACACTTAAATATCTGATCTTAAATAGGGAACACTCAGGATCAAAATTATGTTAGTGTTTTCCTGCATCTAAAATTTATTGCACTTCAGATGAAAATTCTAGTTTGTTCTCTTTTGTCTGCTTTGAGAAGGAACAGATAAACTTAGCCAAAGATGAGTCTAATTTCATCTGGAATTAAAAACAAAAACTTAATGAACAATGTTAGGAAACTTTTGAGGAAATAAATGAATAAAAGGAGTATACTTGTTCTACCAAATATTTAAAAATATTATATCGTTACAATCATTAAATTTGTGGCTGTGGTGCGGGAATAGACAGATCAGTAAAACCACTTAGTATCCAGAAATAACTCCTCCTCAAGAGCACATAGGATTTTAATATTAAAAGTTGTTCAAATCAGGTACTCTTACTGGGACTATTGGGTTTGCCATTTAGAAAAATGTAAAGCTGGATACTTGATAAAGTCTAGATTATTTCATAGATGTGCTAGAAAAAAATGCAAGTGAATATTTTTATAGTATGTAAGCAGGGAAAACATTTGGAGTAAGAATAATAAAATATGGATGCCCAAAAAAGGAGGACTGATAAATTTTACCACATATAAATTGAAAACTTTGGTAGAACAGATGATTTAAGTAAAAGACAGAAGAAAAAACTGAGAAGAGGAGCACCTGGGTGGCTCAGTGGTTGAGCGTCTACCTTTAGTTCAGGTTGTGATCCCAGGGTCCTGGGATCGAGTCCCGCATCAGGCTCCCCGCAGGGAGACTGCTTCTCCCTCTGCCCATGTCTCTGCCTCTCTCTCTCTCTCTCTCTCCGTGTGTGTCTCTCATGAATAAAAAAACAAACTGAGAAGAAATATTGGCAGCATGTATGAGACTACTGTATTAGTTCAGGTGCAGTCAGGAGCCAGAAATCACACCAGGAATTTGAAGAAGGAAATTTTAGTATCAAGAATAATTAACTGGGATCCCTGGGTGGCGCAGCAGTTTGGCGCCTGCCTTTGGCCCATGGCGCGATCCTGGAGACCCGGGATCGAATCCCACATCGGGCTCCCGGTGCATGGAGCCTGCTTCTCCCTCCGCCTGTGTCTCTGCCTCTCTCTCTCTCTCTATGACTATCATAAATAAATAAATAAATAAATTTTAAAAAAAAAGAATAATTAACTAGTAAAAGTGTTTTATTTACTGAAAAGGACATAGTAGTATTCTGACAAATACAGAAATAGTAAATATAAGGATCAAATATTACCTTTAGAGCCAAAGGAAAGAACCCAAAAAGTGAACAGATTTGGAAGAGGGCCCCCCTGTCTGATGTTGCAGTTCAGACCTTAGAGAGGGTATAATTGCTGCCAGAGGACACCCAATGGCCCAGGCTGGCCCACAGATCTCCTTCTGGATTCCACAGACCTGAGCTCCTTTGTGCAAAGTCACCTGCTGGGGTGCCATGAACCGACTGATTATGAGCAGAAAGTTGCTTCTTTAGACTACACATTCTTTCCCTCCTTTGGATCCTACCCCTTCCTGGGGTTCTTCTATTCTCACTCTTCATTAACCCAAATTATAAAGCTTGTCTGGACCTCTTGCCAGGACCTGCCACACTCTAGCCAGTGTAGTAAGCAAGAAAATGAAAAAAAGAGGAAAGCAAATTGGAAAGGAAGAAATGAAACTATCTCTATTCACAGACAATATATGATTGTTTATGTATATAATCCCACAATTATCTATAAAAAGCTGCTAGAACTAATGAGTGAATTTAGAATGAGTGCAGGATAAAAAGTTAATATATGTAAATCATTTCATCTCTACATATTAACAGTGAATAATTGGAAACTTAAAAAATTTTTGAGTACCACTTACAGTAGCACCGAAAAATGTGAAATACTTAGGGAAACACCTAATAAAGTATGAACAAGATTTATGTATTGAAAACTATGAAACAATGGTAGGAGAAACCGCAGAACTAAATAAACGGAAAAATAACCCATATTCAGGGAAAGGAAGACTCAGTATTGTTAGATGTCAAGTTGCCACAAATGCAACCCAATCCAAATCAAAACCCCGGCAGGCTAAACACATTTTAGCTCAAACCTAAAAAACAAAAGCAAAAACCAAAAAAAGTACTGTTGTCATCATTGCTTTTTAAATAGAATTAGCCGATATTGGTGCTTTGCAGCTTTGTAATACAGGGAGGTTTATCATTTGAAACTTTGAAACAGGGATCAGTGAGACCCCCTTGTCAAGGAAGTCATAGAGGAAATTACAGCATTAGGTGGAAAATTGAAGTAGGTGATCTGCTTTTACCCTTCTAATCCAAATTCTTACTCAGATATTTATAAGTCAGTGATTTACAACTTTGGAGCAAGGGGAAAGAGAGATACTGGACTATTTAGGCTTTTGCAGATATACTTAGCTTTTTTCCCAAAGATCCTGTTACTCTTCTTCCCATCCTTAAATATATTTCATGCAATGAGGGATGTTACCAATGGAGGGTTACATAGTTCTGTGTAAGGCCTCTAATGTGACATTTGTATGCCTTTTTTAAAAAGATCTTATTGTTATTTATCAAGCTGACTGAAAATAACAGTAGTCTTCTCAATTTTTTGAATTTTGATTATGGTTCTTCCAAAATGCTGTAAGTCTTAGGGAAATAGTCTTTTAATACTCATTTTTAGACAGCTTACAATATTCATTTTGTTAATTTCTTCAGTATAGTCAATTTAGTAAATACCAACAAAGAAACTCAGAAATTATTTTTATAATTATTCTTCCAGTTAATTGTAGGAGAATATCAGTTCCTAAAGATACTGTATTCCTAACATATATTTTAAATTAAAAAAAAAATTTTTAGTAGGTTGCATGTCCCTTCTGGGGCTGGTACTCACGACCCTTAGATCAAAAGTTACAATGCTCTACTGACTGAGCCAGCTAGGCACCCCCTAATATAATTTTAAATATATATTTGTTACATGCTTTTGTAAAAATATGTAAAACCCTTAAATAATAAGTAAATATCCTGTGAATTCTAGGATTTAAAAATACTACTTGAAATACACATAGCTGGCTATTTTTATTTTTTATTAATATCCTAATTTCCTTTCTGTTTTAAAGCCCAACCTGAATTCCTGAAACAGCCTACTAATATATATGCTCACGAATCAATGGATATTGTATTTGAATGTGAAGTGACTGGGAAACCAACTCCAACTGTGAAGTGGATTAAGAATGGGGATATGGTTATCCCAAGTGATTACTTTAAGATTGTAGTAAGTATTTTTCAAAGGACACTTATCTCTGAAACCTTTAAATGTCTTTAAATGTAATCACTAAGAGATTATAGTTGCCTTATATATACCAGTTTACGTACTGCAGAAGACAGAAAAATGCACATGGAACATCATCTCTTCATTGGCTGATGAGAAAGCTGAGCCTAGACTTATTTTGGTAGTTTATATAAGATCACATAGCAAGTCAGTAGTTGAACTCAGCCTAACGTCTCCTGACCAACAATCACATATTCCATTTCATATATTCCAACTCAAACCTGCTAGTACTCTTAAATGCAGCTGTCACTATTTTCTTGGTAATGATTATCCTGTGTGTATACCAATTGTCTTCATAGCTCTCCATTCAAAGAGCAGAAATCGGTCCTTTGTATACTGATGGCTAGGCCTTTCAAAATAAGTACGGCCCAGGGTTGGAGGATTGTTGTGACAAGATAAAAAGATTCTTAAGAACTAAATAGCATTAAATGTATTTAAGAACACTCAGTCAAAAAAAAAAAAAAAAGAACACTCAGTCATTATTGCTTTGTACTTGGTATATGGTTAAATGCTTAGTAAGTATTGTCTACTATTATTAGTAAGATTATCTAAATCCAAGTAAAAAACTATCTTAAGTTTTAGTAATAAAGATTAATATCTTAAGGTGTATACATGATCATAGAAATAATCAGAAGTGATTATGGTTGTTACTGGTATGTCTTATAAATTTCTCATATAAGTAATTCATTCTTAATAGGAATATATTTTCTATTTTGAAATGCATAATCTTGTATGTTACAAGAAAATAATTCTCATGTGTATTTAACGCTAATTAAAAGTGTTACCACTAAATGAGCATTTTTTTCTTTTATCAGTTTCATATTATTCTTAAAAATCTTAAAACCATATTAATAACAATGACATTTGTATAGTTCTTTATAATTTAAGAGAAGTTTGTATATATGCATCCTCATTTAACTTATTGTAGAACAATCTGTTAGAACTAATGATATTAGAGATAATTTTAAGAAAATGCTGTGAATTCACAAATTCAAACTTTTACAAATATCTGATGTGCAATACCATGTGACCACATTGTATTGCACATCAGATGTTTTTCCCTATACCTAAAAGGTATAGGTTTGTAAATGCTGTGGGTATTACTTTCCATTAGGATTAAGTTTTTAAGAGGTTAGTTGCAGTGTTCCCTGTTCTAGTCAATCAGTACCTTGTCAATAAAATTGACTTAACAGGTACATAGATAGATGGTATTTAGTAGCTGAATCATATAGTTTTACTTGTTTTTCCTCCCCAGAAAGAGCATATCCTTGAGATTTTGAACTAATGTTCATCAGTTCAATTATAAAATTTTATTCCTGTTTTTCTTCCTCAGAAGGAACATAATCTTCAAGTTTTGGGTCTGGTGAAATCAGATGAAGGGTTCTATCAATGCATTGCTGAGAATGATGTTGGAAATGCACAAGCTGGAGCCCAACTGATAATCCTTGAACATGGTAAGAGGGGCTGAAATAGTAAAATGAAAGAGGCTGACTATGTTTGAAGAACTGTATGTGATAGTATCTATCACATACCTATTACTGTAGGAAACTTCATGATTAATAACCTGTTTATAAAGGCCAGGGTATGGCATAGCTAAGAGGAAAAGACAGAAGTCCAAATATTTTCTATTGCTTAAAATGACCTACAAACACAATTTTGGATAATGTTGAAAAACTGAAAAATTACAGTCTTACACAAATGAATGTTCTTCATATTTCAGTCATTTCAATCTAATAATTATATTTCTGCCTTATTAAAATAGAAAAAGTTAAGGTACTTTTAATTTTGCATTGAATTTTTCCAAAATAAAAATAACATGCCTTTTCCGATCATCACACAAACACAAAATGTTTATTATAAATTCAGACAACATTGAAAAGGAAAAAAGGGGAAAAAAACCCTACCCTTTATCAGTCAGAGTCAATTCTGAGAAAACCACACAATAATTTGAGCAGATAATCTTAAGTATAAAAAACTATTAACAGGATTAGAGTAACAGGGTGTTGGTTGGCAAGAAAAAAGACAAGTCTAGTGAATATAAGAATGGCAGATATAAAGTACAGCCACAAGCTATAGGTCTAAGAGTATTTAGCTCCTCAGGACTGAAATCCAGACTGTATTGGAGAGGCTATGGCCATATTTTAATGGGCAACAGAGAAGTTGCTGTGCTGTTGAAACCTCTCAAACCCAGAGTCTGGTGTGTAGGCAACCAGTTACAAGGTGTTTCCCTGAAGGCATTCTGCTACAAAACCACCAGGGGGGTTGGGGTACTGGGAGAAGCTGCTCATGAGCTGATAAAACTTAAAATATATGTCCTCTGCAAAGAAAAGATAGATAAAGGGCCAAGCTTCATTTTTGCAGAGCAGGCCAAAAAGGATGGACTTGGAGTTGAGGGGCAATAAATTAGTAATGGCACATGCTCCAAATCCTGCCTTCCAGTACTGCATATGATCATGCACAAATGTGTATATGGTTTCATAACACATTTTCTTGGAACAACATCCTGTGAACATCTCATGTCAATAATTATATAGATCTCTATCAACATTTTCCATTGATGAACAGTATATATGCACTTTTCTTTTTTTTTATGCACTTTTCTTTTGTGTAAATTATTCTCCATTGGTTAACATTTAAATTCTTTCCTATCTTTTACCACTATGAGCAGTGCTATGCTGAACTTCTTTATATGATTATTTTCTCATACTAAATTACTAGAAGTTGAATTGTTGGATAATCTATGTCAAATTGATAAGGATACCCATGGGATATATTATCTGTTTGTTTTAGCAAGAAGAGCATTTTTCATTTTGTGCAGTTCTCAAGAATACATGAAAAAGATATTTCTTTAGACATGTAATCTGGTGTGTGAGTCAAATTAAGTTGAGGTTCCATTGTGGTGCCAGCTGTATAGCCTAGCTGTGGAAGCTAATTGGCAAAGATGGTGCCTACTCTGGCTTTTCACTACAATAACATACAGGATTCTTATATGCTCTTTCTTGAAAATGTATTTGAGAGTACTATTAGAAAAAGGAATAAAATATTAGAACTGCTCTTTTTTCTATGTGTGTGGTTATACCTTTCCCTATTTATTAAAAAGGATTTATAGAAACTTGTCGCTTTTCCATCTTGGCAAAAGGCCTGAGTATGATTGCCAAATCAGGCACTGAGGTAGATAGGCTTGTTTCTTTTTATTAATGACAGTGATATTCCTTGGTAAAATTTGTGGATCTCTTGGGGTAATTTACGTGGACCTAAATAAAGGAGTTTCAGTATATGTGTTTGGGATTACCATTATAGATTTAACTCTAATAGTACAAATGGGTTGGCTCTTCTAGGAGGTCTTTAAACTAATCCTAATTGGGTTTTCCTCTGAAAATGTTTGAATGGCATAATAATTATAGTTGCAATGTGTGTTTTTTCCTTTTTGAGACATATCAAAAACACAATATTTTGGGGCTGGCAAAAGTTTTTAGAACCTTGTCAGGATGAATTAAGAATGTATGGATTATAAAATAGAATAGTTATTAATTTTGCTGTTTTAATTTCAAAATAAATATGTGGGAAAGCTAAAAGAGAACATAATAATTTATAAGATCTGATCTCTTTCTGGAGTTTATCATATCATAAAGATGCAAGAGATGTGTACAACTTCATACCAGTCCATAATAAGTGTTACTTTTATAATGCATATAAAGCAGCATACAGTTTGGAAGAGAGGAATTCTCTCTGTGTGATCAGGGAAGTTATTTCATAGAAAATGTCCCATTTGTAATAGACCTTGAATTTTAAAATTTCCAGATGTTAAGAAGAGGGCTTGGGTCAGTATGGAAATAGAACAGAACCTTTGTTCCTTTACAAAGTTGGTCTGTGAAGGCGTAATAGGATCAGATTGATCATGGCCTTGATTGTAAACAGTCAAACACAGTACTGTAGTAAGGTAGTCTGATAATAAAGTCAGCTTTAATTAGAAAAAATCCATTTGAGGGCACCTGGATGGCTCAGTTAAGCATCCAGCTCTGTTTCAGCTCAGGTCATAATCTCAGGGTCATGAGATCAAGCCCCGCATTGGGTTCTGCGAGGTCTGCTTGAGATTCCTTCTCCCTCTCCTTCTGCCCCTCCCTCTGTTTGTATACACCCTCACTGTCTCTCAAATAAATAAAATCTTTATTTTAAAAAGTCCATTTGAGGGACACCTGGGTGGCTCAGCAGTTAAGCCCCTGCCTTCAGCCCAGGGCATGATCCTGGAGTCCCAGGATCGGGCTCCCTGCATGGAGCCTGTTTCTCTCCCTGCCTGTGTCTCTGCCTCTCTCGCTCTCTGTGTCTCTCATGAATAAATAAATAAAATCTTTTTTTAAAAAAGTTCATTTAAAATTAACATAGCACTGTATATTAACTAACCAGAATTAAAATTAAGAATTAAAAAGCCAAACAATAAAAAACAAAATAAAGATATAACTATTCCACACAAAAAAGAAGAAGGTGGCAGATTGGCAGAGGCAGCTAGTTGAAGGACTATTGTTATAAGAGACCATTGTGAGATAAGTAGTTATACCAGAAAAATAGAAAGGATTCTAATAAAGGTATTATTGATTGATCTATGCAGACTTTATTGACTGATTGACTATTAAACATTGTTATAGAGAAGTCAGACATACTTCCAAGATTTTCTCTGAGTGACTGGAATAGTGGTGTTGCTTTTCCAAAATAGAAAAGGAAGGTGAATCGAAGTGGAAGGGAACTTCTACTCAGCATGTAAAGAGTGGGCACAAAAAATAAAAAAAATAAAAAAAAAGAGTGGGCACAGAACATCTCACTCTTAACCTTCAATAAAAAGCTGGATGACCTAGAAAATTATAATTTCTCTGAGCTCATCAGAGAATTCAGCTTGCAAATCAGCCAGGTAACCTAAATTCTAAAGAATTGAACACCTCTTTACCCCCAGAGAATGGATCATTAATTCTTTGACCTTATGCAGAACATGAGAGAAAGAAATGGTTGTCATAAAAGTGGGTAAGAAGAAATCAGCCAAAGTTTTAATTGATTGTTAAAGACTCAGCATGAACTAATTTGGAATACGTGGGGGCCCCAGATGAAAGGGGAGTTCATACATGCTTGCAAATACATTTCCCTGGAATTCCGCAGGATTTTCACTGTGAAAATTGAGGGCAAGGCAGAGAGTTGAGAAAAGTCATTTTGGTGGTGAAGAGGTGAAAGCGGTAATTATGGCATTTGGGAAATAGGTGCGAAGCCCCTCTCATTTTTACTTTAATACTCGTTTAAGCCTCAAACCAATGAGGAACGTGCAGAAAGCCTTATTTCATAAATTTCTTTTTTAAAAAACTTTTAAATTTTTTAATTCTTAAAATTTATTTCATAAATTTCTGTGGGAAGAGATTAGAGGCAAAACCTCTTTGCTCCTGGGGGGAGGAACCAGTCCTACATAATACTGAGCCTAATTAGAAACAACTGAAAATCCTACTTGCCCTACCACCAGGTAACACACAAAAGCTTTGTATGGCTGGAGGAAAGTCAAGAATATAGAGAGATTCCTGTAGTTAGGGAATCTATCACCTCTATGCAAAAATGGTTGAAAGCTGAGAGGGAAAAAGATAAATTGAAAAAAACACTCCAGCTCTTCATGTCTCGTTTAAACGCAAGATAATGGTAGTCCGTCATTAGAATTTTAAGCCTGTGGTGTGCTAAAAGTCACTAAAATAACAGTACAATCTATGCCAAATTCAATTCCTATCTAAATTAACTTAATCTCCTCACATTAATGGTTTGATAGAATTGACATGTCATGTTCCAAGTATAAATAATAATGATCTCAGAGTCTGCTATTCTGTACATCATGTGTAGCATTCAGTCAAAAATTATTGGACGTAAACAGAGCAAGGGAAAACTGGCCCATTGTTGAGGAATAAAGCAATCAGCAGAACCAAATTATGGAGACCCAGTTATTGGAACTATCAGACAGGGACTTTAATTATTATTATTTTAGAAGATTTAGGGGAAACGGTAGATAACTTGAATGAAACAGAGGAGGAATTTTGGCAGAAAGATGTAAACCATAAAGAGGTTGAAGATACTTATATTTCTCCAGAGAATGAAAGGGTTATATAACCAGAGAAAAGGAAACTATAAAAAAATGATATCAGAGATACAGCATTTACTCAGGGTGATCAGTAGATTCAACATAGTTGAGGAAATAACCAACTTGAAGATAGTTCAATATAAATTATTTAAACTGAAATAAAAGAAAAAGGTTGAACAGGATATCTAAGATGAGAAAATATAAAATGGTATAACATAAGTAAATTGGAGTCTCAAAAACAGAACAAAAAAAAAGGAAATATTTGAATAGATAATGGCCAAAATTTTAAAATTAAAAAAATGAACAAGATCATACTAAGGTCAAAGAAGGACCTCAGACAGCCCCAAGTAGACTAATAGAAGTAGTAGTAGTAGTAGTAGTAGTAGTAGTAGTAGTAGTAGTAAATAGTAATAAGAGAAAACACTATACACATCATAGTTAAATTACTGAAAACCAAACATAATGAAGAAGTCTTGAAGGCAGCCAGAAGGTTTTAACAAGACACAGAGAACTTTTTCCTTTCGGTGGTGTGCATGGCAGGATGGTGGTGTAGATTTCTAAGAAGAGGAAGTTTGTTGCTGATGGCATCTTCAGAGCTGGACTGAACGGGTTTCTGACTCAGGAGCAAGCTGAAGATGGCTACTATGGAGTTGAGGTCCAAGTTACACCACCCAAGACTGAAATAATTAATTTGGCCATCAGGATGCAAAATATTCTTGGTGAGAAGGGCCAGGTGATCTGGGAGTTGACCACTGTGGTTCAGAAGAGGTTTGGCTTCCCTGAGGGCAGTGTAGAGTTTTATGCTGAAAAAGTGGCCACAAGAGGTCTGCATGCTATTGCCCAGGCAGAGTCTATGTGACAAACTCCTAGGGAGCCTTGCTATCTAGAGGGCCTGCTGTGATGTGCTGTGGTTCATCATGGAGAGTGGGGCCAAAGGCTATGAGGTCATGGTGCCTGGGAAACTCCAAGGATAGAGGGCTTAATCCATGATGTTTGTGATTGGCCTGATGATTCACAGTAGAGACCCCGTTAACTACTATGTTGATAGTGCTGTGCACCTTATTGCTGCTCAGACAGGGTGTGCTGAGCATCAAAATGAAGATCATGCTTCCCTGGGATCCAGGTGGTAAGATTGGACCTCAGAAGCCCCTGCCTGACCATGTGAGCATTATGGAACCCAAATATGGGAGATTGTCCACTACCCCCATCTTAGGACAGAAGAGTGGGAGGCCAGAACCACCTGCCATGCCGTAAGCCGGTACCCACAGCATGACAGAGTCTCCTTGGCAGCTGGATCCAACGTCTGGATATTGCTCTGTAAGGACTTTCAGTGAAATCTTTGAAAAGACACATGACCTGAATATACTGTGCATTCACTCAGCGTTCTATTGCCCCAGAGGAACATTAGTTCATTTATTCTTAGGGCTGCCTGGCTCATAATGCTTCTGTGCTTTCCCTGAAATCCTTGGTTTCAACTGTGATTGTGAGGCAAGGGCCAAAATAGGAGGACCTAAGTAGAGCTAACTAGAGAGATCCTGTGGGGGAGTAACTGTGTTGATAAAGGCTAATTGCTAATAGGACAGCACATTTATTAATTGATTGCAGTTTAGGGTTATAGGTATAAAATAGGGATATATTTTCTTTACCTGATGTAGAAGGGAATCTGTATTGCACACAGAAAATAAATACAGGGGTAGCCCAGGTGGCTCAGCGGTTTAGCACCACCTTCAGCCCAGGTTGTGATCCTGGAGACCTGGGATTGAGTCCCACATCTGGCTCCCTGCATGGGGCCTGCTTCTCCCTCATCCTGTGTCTCTGCCTCTCTCTCTCTCTGGTGCTCTGTGTCTCTCATGAATAAATAAATAAAATCTTAAAAAAAAAAAAAAAAGAAATACAGTGCTCATGAAAAAAAAAAAAAAAGGCACAGAGGAACAAAGATAAAAATTACAGCAGACATTTTACCAGAAATGATGCAAGCCTAAAGACAGTGGAGCACTTATTTATTTGACACACACACACACACAGAATAAGTAGGCAGAGTAGCCTGCAGAGGGAGAGGGAGAAGCAGGCTCCCCACTGAACAGAAAGCCCCTTGTAGGGCTCGATCCCAGGATCCTTGGGGTCATAACCTGAGCTGAAGGCACACACTTAACTGACTGAGCCACCCAGGCACCCCCTGTGGAGCAGCACTTTTAAAGTCCTAAAAGGAAAAAAAAGTCAACCCAAATAATATACCCAGCAAAAATATCTTTCAAAAACGAAAGTGAAATAGAGAACTTCTCAGAACAGCAGCAGATAAAATTCATTGTCAGCAGACCTGTGCTACAAGAAATGTTAAATGTTAAATCTTTAGGTAGAAGTAGTATGATACCTGACAGAAACTTGCAGGGTCTTCACAAAGAAAGCAGACCAGAATGGTTTAAAAACAAAAAAGTAAATAAAAACTTCTTTCTTTCTTTAAGAGATAATTTACTATCTAAACAGGAGAGCACCAATCTTTTCAGCAAAAAGCTAGACAGTAAATATTTTGTGGGCTGGTATCTGTCACAACTACTTTGCCCTTTCAGTGTGAAATCAGCTGTATAAATCAAGCAACCTTGACTCAGGAAAATTCTATTTGCAAAAACGAGGTGGATGTCCTTGTTTGCTGATCTCTGGTCTAAAGAAAAATAGTTCATAGCATATACAATTAAAATATATGACAAAACAATTAAGTTTTTTTTAAGATTTTATTTATTCATGAGAGAGAGAGAGGCAGAGACACAGGCAGAAGGAGAAGCAGACTCCCCAAGGGGAGCCTGATGTGGGACTCTGGGATCATGCCCTGAGCCAAAGGCAGATGCTCAACCACTGAGCCACCCAGGTGTCCCAACAGTGAAGTGTTTTTAGAAAATATTTCATTTGGGGTAGCCCGGGTGGCTCCATGGTTTAGCACCGCCTTTGACCCAGGGCCTGATTCTGGAGACCTGGGATCATGTCCCATGTCGGGCTCCCTACATGGAGCCTGCTTCTCCCTCTGCCTGTGTCTCTGCCTCTCTCTCTCTCTCTCTCTTTCTGTGTCTCTCATGAATAAATAAATCTTTTTAAAAAAAGATTTCATTTATTAATTTGAGAGAGAGCAAGCCAGAGAGAGCACAGCAGAGGGAGGGGCAGAGGGAAAGGGAGAAGCAGGGGCTCAATCCCAGGACCCCAAGATTGTCACCTGAGCCAAAGGTAGACACTTAACGAACTGAGCCGCATAGGCACCCCCAGAGTGAAATTTTTAACAAAAACTTTTTTTTAACAAAAAATTACAGTAGAGGGATCCCTGGGTGATGCAGTGGTTTGGCGCATGCCTTTGGCCCAGGGCGCGATCCCGGAGACCCAGGATCGAGTCCCACATTGGGCTCCCGGTGCATGGAGCCTGCTTCTCCCTCTGCCTGTGTCTCTGCCCCTCTCTCTCTCTCTCTCTGTCTCTCTCTCTGTGACTATCATAAAAAAAATTACAGTAGATTTGAAAATAGTTTATAACATAAAACAATAGAAAAATAGTTTATAACAAAATTAAAACATGACAGAACAGTGACAGTTTTAACAAAAACTTTTTAACAAAAAATTACAGCAGAATTGAAAATAAACTGTTGTAAGATCCTTATATCACATATCAGATCATAATATTATATGAAGTAAGCCGTAATCATTTTAAAACGCATATCATAAAATTTAGGGGAACTACTAAAAAGTAAAAGAGATTTGGCTAATAAGTGAATAGTGGAAATACAGTGGAGTCTTAAAAATTACTCAATCTAAAAGAAGTAAGGAAAAGAGAAAAAAGGAATAAAGAACAAATGGGACAAATAACAACTAGCAAGATAGTAGATTTGAATCTATATCAGTCATTGCATTATATATAAATTGTTTAGGCCTTAAAACAAGTCTCAAAACATTTAATAGTATTTAAATCATCCAAAGTATATTCTTGGACTTCAATGACATTAAACTAAAACTCAATAACAGATACTGGAAAATCCTCAAATACTTGAGACTTAAACAGCCTTCTAAGTAATCCATGTGTCAAAGAACAAGTCACAGGAAATTAGAAGCTATTTGGAACTGAATGAAAATGAAAATAGAACTTACCAAAATTTGTGGAATGCAGTTAAAGTAGTGTTTTGAAGGAAACTTTTATTATTGTTGTTGTTGTTGTTGTTGTTGTTGTTGTTGTTGTTGTTGTTGTTATCATTTTAGATTTATTCTAGAGAGCAAGCATGAATGGGAGGGGTGCAGGAAGAGAGGGAGAGAATCCCAAGCAGTTTCTGTTTAACTGACCCACCACACCACCCAGGCATCTGTGGAATGAAACTTTTAAAAGCTAAATAAAGAAGAGGAAATTAGATCTAAAGCATTCAGAAGAAGAAAATTATAAGAGAGATAAATGAAATGGAAAACAAAATAAATGAAACCAAGAGTTGGTTCTTTGAAAAGATCAATTTAATTGGAATATGTTTAACCATACTGATCAAGAAAAAACAAAAAAATCTGGTGATTTTGAAAAATCAAGAATGAAAGGGAGGACATCATTACAAATCCTATAGCCTTTAAGAGGATGTAAGGGAATGTTAGGAACAACTTTATGTCAGTAAGTTTAAAAAAGAAGGTGATATCACTGGTTTGTTCAGGACGTAAAATATCAGTTTAAGATGTATTGAGTTTAGGTTATAATAGAAAACTAGATAAAAATGTCTAGAATCAGAGCAGTTCATGTCAGAAGGTCAGGAAAGAGATTAAAGAGGAAAACAACAGGTTTTGGTTTTGATAGATTTTAAGAGTTTTAACCAAGCTTGCTACAAATTAAAACATCTTAAGTATTTTATTTTTTTGTATGTAGAGAATATTGTATCCTCAATTTTTATGTGGTAATCTTTCAAACTATTGTAAATTAAAACTCCTTAACTCTCTCTTTAGTAAATGGAATAAGAGGATCATATATTATCTAGTCTTATTTCTCTGCCTCTATAACAGTTGTCTTAGCTAGAGTTCATCCCTACATATTGTCTTGAAGATCTGCATGGACACCATTGCTGTAATCTTTGGATAAATATTTTGCCATGTGGTTTTTTTTTTTTTTCTTAATGATCAAAAATTCATTCTTATTTCTGCCTTAAACCACCACAGTTTTCTATGGACTTACATTTCAACCTCTTATTTTATCTACTTAAAAATAGCATTTATTCCTTTACTGTTTTTTCCTTCTTACTGATATCAGGTATTTAAATTATTTCTAATAGAACCTCTTCTATCCTGCTGATTTAAAAAAAAAAAATCTTCTCTTTAATCCCATTCATATGCATATCATTTAAAAAATATGATGGCCTATAAGAAGCTGGGAAAAGAAACTTATATAGTAGAAATAGCTCTTTATAAGTGAAATTACAAATCAGTATGGATTGAAAGGTTCCTACCATGATACATAGACGTTGATGATTTGTAAAGAATTAAATTATGTATTTACCTTGTGTCAAAATAAAATAGTTAAAATTTTAATTGAATCCATAAAAATGTTGAAAGATGATAGAAGAGTCTTGACACTTGCTTTTACATATAAAAAAGAGATAATACAGATGGAAATTTGGTATTTTAGAGTATAAAAATTTAATTTTCCTATATATAAAGTATGAGAAATACCTTAATTAAAGAGACAAGTTGGGGATGCCTGGGTGGCTCAGCAGTTAAGTGCTTGCCTTCGGCCCAGGGCATGATCCTGGAGTCCCGGGATCGAGTTCCGTGTCAGGCTCCTTGCATGGAGCCTGCTTTTCCTTCTGCCTATGTCTCTGCCTCTCTCTATGTGTGTCTCTCATGAATAAATAAATAAATCTTTTTAAAAAAAGAGAGAGACAAGTTGGGAAGAAATTTAATATTCTGAATATAGAAGAGTACACAAAATGGATATGATTAAGCATACAGTTCATAACAGACTAAAGTAATTTCTAAACGTGACAAATGTTCCACTTCACAAAGATATAAGATTAAGTCAGTGAGATGTTATTTTTGCCTAATGAAGATTTTATATCTTGTAATGAACATTACTTTATAATGTTTGATTAGAGTATGATTAGGGTTGTGCCTTTCTTTCACTCAGTGAAAATATGAATTGTTAGATTATTTACTGAAACCATTTTGACAGTTATATGTTAAAAATTACTGACTCAACCCATTAATTGTTCTTTTAGGATTTTTTCCTAAGGAAGAAATCAAAGATTTGGACAAAGACTATTTATATCAGCATTTGTAATATAAAAAGAAAAAGAAAGGGATGAAGAGAGAAAGAATAGGAAAGGACCTACTCGTCCCAAAATAGATAGAAGAAGTAAAAATAATTATAGTACAATATTGTGATGGAAAAGTTTTTTGGCCATTTAAAAAAACACCTCTTTGAACACGCTTTGATGACATCAGGAAAATCTCAGGGTGAAATGTCAAGTAGAGAAGTAAAATACAAAAATATATATACCAAACCATCTGAATTTAGTTTAAAAAATTATGTATGCACATGTAGACATTCTCATACTAAAACGTTAACAGCAGTTATCTTTGGATACTGATATTTTTTCAATTTTCTAAAATAACCATAATATAATGGTTCCTTCTATAATCAGTAAAGTTTTTTTCTTAACCTAATACTAAAGCTACCTTTCAATGCTGAAATTTAGAAAATACACCACATAATTTTGAGGACTTCCTGACCAAAACATTATAGGTGGAAGAATTACAAATACTTCCTTTCATAAGTGTTGGGTTGTATTGCAGGAAGTAAACGGAGCAATTTCCAGTAGACTTCACTGCTACCCCTGATTTTGTAGGAAAAGTCCTGGAGACTTGAGCAGCCTGCAAGAGGAAGGCTAGAAATGGGCCTGCTTTGAGCCCCTTTATCTTTGCATTCATTAATATTGTGAATCCAAGAGGAAAACAGAATATGTGTATATAGCATTCACAGAGCTGTTTGACCATGGAACTTTTGACTTTTTTTAAGTAGACCCATTAAGATCTTAAAAGCACAATTTGGGAAACATGGATGTAGAGAAGAAATGAGTAGGAAATATCAGAAAGGGAGACAGAACATGGAAGACTCCTAACTCTGGGAAATGAACTAGGGGTGGTGGGAGGGGAGGAGGGTGGGGGGTGGAGGTGACTGGGTGGCGGGCACTGAGGGGGGCACTTGCTGGGATGAGCACTGGGTGTTATTCTGTATGTTGGCAAGTTGAACACCAATAAAAAAAAAAATTATTTTTTAAAAAAAGGGATCCCTGGGTGGCTCAGCGGTTTGGCGCCTGCCTTTGGCCCAGGGCGCGATCCTGGAGTCCCGGGATTGAGTCCCACGTAGGGCTCCCAGCATGGAGCCTGCTTCTCCCTCTGCCTGTGTCTCTGCCTCTCTCTCTCTCTCTCTCTCTCTCTCTCTCTGTCTATCATAAATGAATAAATAAAATCTTTTTTAAAAAAAGAGAGATATTCAAAGGAAAATGGACAAAATTGAGGTTGACAAACAGTGGTGCTCAGGCCAAGTCCAACCAACCTCCTGGTTTTGTAAATAAAGTTTTATTGAGACAAAGCCACACTTGTTTAATGATTGTGCCTGGTCTGTAGTTGTTCTTATACTATAATAGCAGAGCTGAATAGTTGAGACAAGACCCTATGACCTACCAAGCCTGAAACACTTACTCTGGGCCTATACAGAAGAAGTTTGCCGAACGCTGGTGTAAATGATAGGCATCTTTCAGCTCTGACAGTTTGTGATTCTAAGTTATTTCTGATCAGTGGAAGTCTGTCTCAGGTAAAAGTTACTAATTGGAAAAAAGTGGGGATAGGTGGGAAAAGGCAGAAGGAGGGCAGGAGAGTGATGATTATAAGGATAGAGAAAAAAGTCAGACTTGGTGTGTGAATGATTAGGAAATGTGCAATGGTGACTGATTCCAAGGAGGAGCTGTTAACAGAACTATAAACCACAGAGTTTGCTAGCACATCTTTGTGGCTGACATCTGAGAGACACTTAAGTACTAGAAACATCATGGAGTACATTACTGGAAGTGAAAAGAGGGGCTCCTGGGAGGCTCAGTTGGCTAAGCCTCCAACTCTTGGTTTTGGCCCAGTCATGATGTCCGGGTCCTGTGATTGAGCCCTGCATCAGGTTCTACACTCAGTGTGGGGCCTGCTTGTTCCTCTTCTTCCCTCTTTGCCCCTCTCCTCGCTCATGGGTGAGCACTCACACATTCTCTCTCAAATAAATAAAATCTTTAAAAAAAAAGTGGAAAGAAATTTCTTGTGATGATGTTTATCTTCATGTATCTGGTTTAAAAATAAATATTTGAGCATCTTTGAGACCAAGTCTTATTTCTACAGAGGGAATTTTCTGAATCCTACTAGATACTGTCTGTAATACTGGCTGTCAGCCTGCTGGCTAGTGCTTGCTTGCAAGAAGGTACTTCAGAGCACCCACAGTTGGCCTGTGATGTAATTTGGATGGCACAGTTTTTTAAGTCATCACCTTTGAACATAAAATGAAATTTAATAATTACAGTTAAAATATATAAGACACTAGAAACAGTGTCTTATGTAAGCAATAACACTAGGAAGCAGAATTTCTAATTGGGAAGTAGAATTTGAGAATGAATATGTTTCTAACATACTTTCTTTTTTCCCCTCCAGCTTTATTGAGATATAATCAACATTTAACACTGTGTAAGTTTAAGGTGTACATGTTGCAAAATGTTTACCACAGTAAGGTTAGTTAACATATTCTTTACCTAAAATAATCACCATTTTGTTATTGTTTTGGTAAGAACATGGTGAGTTCAACTCTCCTACAACTTTTAGGTACACAGTACAGTATTATTTACTGGAGTCACCGTGCTGTACATTACATCCCCAGATC
The DNA here is from genome assembly GCF_018345385.1 of Vulpes lagopus. Lineage (NCBI taxonomy): Eukaryota > Metazoa > Chordata > Mammalia > Carnivora > Canidae > Vulpes > Vulpes lagopus. The sequence goes on along the minus strand of NC_054825.1, from coordinate 45,147,078 downwards.
ATATTCCTTTGTAAGTGGAAGTTTTTACTCTTTGACCAATATCTCCATATTTCCCTCACCCTTCAGTCCCTTGTAATTGTTAATCTACTCTGTGGGAGTTCAGTGTCAAACATAATTTTCTTAAAATATTTAAAATGCTATTTTTAGTATTTACTTTTATGCATTTCTAGGAACAGCAGCTCTTGATTGTAGAGAATCTTGTAGTTTTTAAAATAATTGATTGCAACAGTATTTTTATCTGCTGCCAGTAAAATTAAAATCTGTCACTTTGTGCTACAATACTTTCTCTTAGAATTGTCTACTGAATGATTTTTTTCAAGTATTGGCATTATAAATTACTACAATGTAGAGTAATAAGAATTAAGTACAATGTGTTTTGTCCATTAACTTATTAGCCTTTCTTCCTGTCACTTGAATTTAAAAATAGATTCCAGAATTACCTTGTAAATTTTGAATTTAAAAACACAAGATTTTTTTTTCTTTGTACATTCATTCATATCAAGTCTGATATTTTGGCAGTTGTTTAGTTCCAGTAAGGAAAGATGGGTTGGTGAAAAGGGAGTAACATGAACTTGTTTTTAGTAAAGGAAATTCATACTTTACCAACTCATTAAATGACTTCTAGGATATTATGGCCATGGTAGATAAGGATACATATTGAGCTTTACTTTTTTTTCTTTGACAGAAATATTTCCAAAAAATTCCATATAGTATCTAAAGTAAATATTGAATAATAGAAATTCTGGAATAAGTGACTAATGACCTGGCATGATTAAAAGTTGGCTAGATAGCAGGAAATCATTAGTCATTAGTGGAATATTTTAAATCTGAAGCACTAGGATGTATGATAGTTGGTGTTGACTTTTATTTTATTTTATTTGTGTTGATTTTAATTAAAGAATAAATTCTAATCAGTTATTTTGCTTTTTTGTAGCAGTAATCATAACTTTAAGAAAAGTTTTAACTCAAGACAACTATGATAAAAATTGACATCTTAACCATGAATTCCATGACTAGAAACTTTCTATGATTGAATATGCACCTAATATCAGTGCTTGGGTTCTAATTTTCATCTGCATTAACTTGCTGAGTGATTGGTTCGGGTATTGAAATTCTCTGATTTTTATTTTCTGTAAAATTAAGGATTTAGATTATATGATTTCCTTATCACTCAAATATGCTATTAAATGCAGCTGTTTTAGAAATATATGCATTAAATATAAGAGGAATTTCAGAACATTTTTTCTGTCTAGGTACTTAAATAGATACATTGTTTGCAGAAAGATTGAGGCATTGCCAGTTAACCTGCCAAAATGTGTGTAATGAAACAGACCTCATACTACAGATCTGAACCCCACTATAGATGAGGTAGTTAATCTCTCGAAGCATCATTTTCCTTATCCATAAGTGTAAACAGTAATCTTTGCACAGCACACCTCTGAGGCACAAATAGAATAATAAAGTTGACCCTTGAGCAACATGAGGGTTAAGGGCACTGACCTTCCTGCACAATAAAAAAATCTGTATATAATTTGGTTCCCCCAAAACTTAACTAGTAATAACCTACTGTTGTCCAGAAGCCTTTACAGTAAGGTAAACACATATTTATATATGTATTTTGGACTATATTCTTAAATAAAGTAAGCACAGAAATTTAAAATAATAAGGCACAGAAATTTAAAATAACAAGGAAGAGAAAATACAGTACTATATCTATCAAATTTTGTAAGTGGGGGATCCCTGGGTGGCGCAGCGGTTTGGCGCCTGCCTTTGGCCCAGGGCGCGATCCGGGAGACCCTGGATCGAGTCCCACGTCGGGCTCCCGGTGCATGGAGCCTGCTTCTCCCTCTGCCTGTGTCTCTGCCTCTCTCTCTCTCTCTGTGTGACTATCATAAATAAATTAAAAAAAAATAAAATAAAATTGACATTTAAAAAAAAAAAAATTTTGTAAGTGGACCTGCGCAGTTCAAACCCATGTTGTTCAAGAGTCAACTGTATATGAAAAGCAATTTGTAAATTGTTAAGTACTCTGAAACTCTAAGGTAATAGTAATTTGAAAGGATGTACAAAGGCAAAGCTACCGATTGGGATTTTACTAGCCAATATTTAATTAAAAATGAAGATAAAAGGTTAACTTCATGAAGCAAGTTTTTTGAGAATTTTTTCAAGAGGACAACAGTAATCCATTTAATATTTAGCTAGAGCATTTGGATTTACAAAACAAGACAAAAATCTTATGTGACCAGATTGCAAGGCATCTGAAATGGTTTGCTTAAAACTAAACTTGCACAAAATAGTTTTAATAAACTTAACACATGCTTATTGTAAAAAATAAGAATGTATAATTGACTAAAATAAAAGTAAATGTACCTTTTAACCCTTCCCTTAATCTCACTTTCTAGAGATAGCCTTTGTTAACAAACATTGTCTGTGTATTCATTCAGTATTTGTTGAGCAAAATTCCATATGCTGTATCGAGTTGTATATTCATTGTGCTAAAGTGGTGGGGATGAAATAGCCAACAAACAGGCATGATTCTTTACCCTCACAGCATCTATGTACTGTAAGATGGACATTGAACAAATAATAAATAAAATAATTATAGATTTTATGCCTAAAGGAAATGAAAAGAATTCCCTGATAAAGAATTATTGAGGGTATGTTGAGTTACTTTAAATAGATAGAGAGGGCCTTTCTAATGGGATATGTCAGTTGAAACCCAAGCCTTAGAAGAAGCCTCTGTGTGTGTATTTTATATACTCGCACATGCATAAACACACATCATGTATAACCTTTTTATTTGCAGAAGTGAAGTCATATTCTGTGAACTCACTGAACAGTATTTTATGGATATGCTGATACTCACAGGTTTACTTCTTTTTTTCTTTTTCTACCTACTCTATTATCATCAGACTGGAGTATGAGGAAACTTGTGTTCTCTGTGTTCTTGATAGCAGGTTAAATTGTCTGGAAATGCAGTTTAAGAATTTAGATTTCATATACCCTTTCATCAAATAACCCTGTTTATAATAATTTATCTTGCATGTATAACTACCAAGTATTTAAAGATATTTACATTAATCTGGGATAAATCTGGAGACAGTGCAGTCAATGCATTTAATAAGGGGGCTGATTAAATAACATGAATTTAATGGAACACTAAGTAGCTGCTAAGAAATAAGGAAAATACAGTAGATGTGGGAAAATATCTGAGTTATATTGTTAAAGCAAGTTGCAGAAAAGTATATGTAGTCTCATTTCATTTGTGGAAAAGATAAGGCAGAAGGCTACACAGTTGATCCTTGAACGATACCTGTGAACAGAGGCCAGGGGCATCAGGCACCCCTGTGCAGTGAAAAATCTGCCTATAACTCTGACTCCTCAAAACTGTACTAATCATGGGACGGACACCCGGGTGGTGCAGCGGTTTAGCGCCTGCCATGGACCTGGCAGTCCCAGGATCGAGTCCTGCGTCAGGCTTCCTGCATGGACCCTGCTTCTCTCTCTCTCTCTCTCTCTCTCATGAATAAACAAATAAAATTTAAAAACTTTACTAATCATGAGAACCATGAGATTACCTTTTACACAATTTTCTGGAGAGATGAACTACTTATGCAGAGATGATTGGTATCATACAGGGATGATTAGCTTCAGAAGGCATTGTAAGTGGATACTTCTAACACCTTCTCTCACCACAGTGGCAACAAGAGGTGGCTACAGAATTATTACAGTAGTACAGTATGCAGGACAACTAATTTTATGCAATTACAGTGTAATACTATCTTTACATTTTTTTACATTCTCTCAACTGAAAATTTTAACTTTGTGTATTTTAAATTAGTGTATATTTTATGGTAGTAATGACAAAATTTACTAGTATTTATATATATGTTATGTATGTATGACACATATTTTTCTTAATTTTTTGGCTCTTTCTAGACTGTGAAGTTCATCCGTGAATTTTTTTAAATTGTTGCAAATTTCTAATATATTTATTGAAAACAAACCCACATATAAGTGAACCATGCATTTCCAACCTGTATTGTTCAAGAGTCTACCATAGATGTATATATGCTTGTATGTATAGCAAAGTTTTACAGATCTACACAACAATCTGTTAATTGTGCTTATATCTGAGGGATGTGATTGGAAATGTATGAAGATGGGGAGGGAAGGACAAACAATGTATTTTAAATATTTGAAAAGCCAAATAAATTTAAATTTTTATTTAAAATTCAGAAGTTAAATTTGGAATGTTGCAATCAGCTCTGTACATATAGTAATTTTTACTTTGTTCGAGATAGTTGAAAACTTTTTGAGTTTTTATTTCTTGAAAACAGCGCCATGGGAGGAAAAAATATAGTATCATCTATTATAGCATTATTTCTCCTGGAAGATGAATCATGTCATATAAGTGCTATGGCAGTCAGGTATAGTTTATTAATATATTAAAGCAAATTCGTTAAACCAGCAAGTATTTTATTGAGTATTTGTACTGTGGAAATAGAGATTCCTAGTTATCTAGCAGAGATCCCTAACATATAGGCCAGCAGAAGAGAGAATATAAAATCACAGAGTCTGGTTAGAATAGATCTTAGAGATCTGAGTGTCTAGTTTAGCTGAGTTGGACACTCAGTTAAGTGACTTGCCTTATATCACATCACTAGTTAGCATTGAAGTCAGGACCATTATTTTATGTTTCCAGTTTCAGAATTTACTGTACCACTTTATTAGCAAGTTTAATGTTTTCAAGACAAGACCATTTACATTCTCTTAATTTCAAATGCAGTCCTTTCAGTCTACTGTCATACTTATTGACAAGTTTGGTCAAGTGTACCATTATGCAAGGGTGACCGTGCATCTAGTGTGCCTGAGACAGTCCCAGTTTATGTCTATTGTTCCAGCATAATTACCAAAAGTGCTTTCTTTTCCCTCTCAAAGTTATCTGGCTTTGGACAGTATATTCTACAGTTGTTCCAATTATTGACAATTTATTGAATCTGAAAAGCTGTGCATAGTACCAGGGGAAAGATTTTGGATTGTGAATCTAAAGAGTTGCAAAAGCTGTGCTAAATGGCAGAGTGCTGCTGTAATCCTGAATGGGAAGAAATGATTGCTGTTAGGTTTGACAGACAAGGATGACTTCTTGAAGAATATGACATTTGAGCTGAGCATAGAAGGCTGAGTAGGATTGAGATTGGTCAGGTTACACAAAGATGAAAAAGGATGACATTTCAGATTTATAAGTAAGCAGGCTCAAAGTGCATTTAAAGAATAGCAAGTAGCCTAGTTTACCAGTGTAAAAAAAAGTAGGAATACAAGAATACACATCTAGAGGTATATATAAACCAGATTGTTTGATGGGTCAAAAGGCTGGGTGGGATTGGAGGAGTAGCTAAAACACCCCAGCAGTTTTGGGGTACATGAAGAAATTAGCACTCTGTATACAAGTAGTATATAAGGATGATTCTATTGGAGGTGTGTTGAGTGAATGTAGAGAGGAAAACACAAAATCTGTGATACTGATTAGAAGAATTCTGTGCCACATCAGATTATATGATTAAGACTCTCAACTGTGGGACACCTGGGTGGCTCAGCAGTTGAGCATCTGCGTTCAGCCCAGGGCGTGATCCTGGAGACCTGGGATCGAGTCCCACATGTGGCTCCCTGCATGGAGCCTGCTTCTCCCTCTGCCTATGTCTCTGCCTCTCTCTCTCTCTCTCTCTCTCTGTCTCACATGAATAAATAAATAAAATCTTTAAAAAAAAAAAAGACCTCAACTAGGTATTGACAGTGGAAAGAGAACTCTTTTTATCCCTCAGTGGCTCATACATGGTAAATATTTAGTAAATATCAGATAGATGTTCCTACAAAGGAAGAGAGGACAATATTTGTACATTTTTTTTGATACTTAAGAGAGAGAAGATTTAAGTTTCACACTGAATACATTCAGAGAGATTCTCTGTATAAGTTCAAGGTTATGATCTTAGTCTACTTAGATTGAGAAAAGTTTGTCCCTATTACTGTTGAGTTGTGTTGTAATGACTGCTCTGTTTTTAGGGACCTTGGAGAAGTAGAAATATAATTAAAGTATGATTCGTTTAATGTTTAACATTCCATCTTTGACAAAATTCATGAATTTTGAGGCTAGAACTTGTGAGGTCCAGGTAATAACTTAGTTGCCTCAATTATAAATTTTGATTTTAAGCAATTAAATAGAGGTTCTGCAAATAACCTTTCTGGACAGAAAGATGGATTTAGACATTATCAGAGAGAAAGCTTGAATTTTAATTTGATGCTGTTATTTTGTATAAAGAAAGAATACATTATGCAGTGCTAGAACACCAGAAGGAAGATGGTATGTCTGAATATTGTAATCGGTAGCTATATTTACGAGATGATTAAATTATACAGTAATGTCATATTTGGCAGAATGTCATTCGGGTCTAAAGACATCACTGACAGTCTGGCTGCTTATAGATTTTATTTCCTGTAGCTTCAATGCTGGATCAGTGTATTATTCATTTTAGGTTATAGTCTTGTTGGTGTTGAAAACGTCTCCCTTTTGATGCATACGTAAGAGATCACCAGAAATTAAAAAGTATAGTATAATTTGATAAGCATTTTGAGTTATGTTTTCCTATAGTATTAGCATTTACCTGCTACTACTATATCAGGACTACTATAATATTGTCCTCATATGCATACATACTTTAAAAAGCAACCTCGGTTTACCACCAGAATCACTTGCGGAGAGTTTCCTTGTCTACAGTGTATCTCTGAGCATTGTAGACCTCAAATGATAAAAAGAATGTGAGAGACTTTTTAGCTTGGATTCTAGCACGATGACAAATTTCTCCTAATTTTTAGGATTCCTCTTAACTTTACACTCCTTTACAAATTTAAGTAGTTGATATTTCTTGTCAAACTTTAAAGATCCGGTTTAAGTACTAACGAATTCTGTCGGGAAATAAAAACTGCTAGAATTTGGGCTTCTGAATCTGAATCTTAAAAAATGCTAATGCTTTTTATCTCTCAACTATATCTTGGAAAACTGATTAGAGTTAATGTAAATCATTAAGCACTTTGCAACAAAGTCAGTTTTCTCTTTTTATTGGTGGGTAATGAGCAAAAATATCTTTACACATTTTGTCTTTCCTTTTTTCTGGGGTATTATAATCTTATTGAGGAGGCAGAATTTTGATTTAGGATGAAAGGAGAGAAGGCTATCTTTTCTGGGCTCACTGCTGTGGTAGGTGCGTCATTAGCATCTGGCACACCTTTTTTAATGGGTGCTTTTGATGTCAGGAAAATGTCAGATGACTTCCTTAAAATTGAAACATCTCTCCTGCACACAAGAATGGGAGGAGTATTTTGTGTTCATTTTATTTTATAACTTCCTTCAATTGTTTATATAAGTCATTTATTTAAACCAGGAGTTCACTGCAAGGACTGCTTATCAGAACACACACCTACTGAAACTCTCCAGTAGAGTGCGTTCCTCTGATATCGGAGTAGTTCTTCTCTACCTTTGGGATTTAATTCCTCAGAGGAAGAGCTCTAAACTCTGTGGGGTCATCACGTGCAACTTTTTATTCTCTTGCTTTGAAATTATTTGAATACTCAAAATACGTAGCCTTGGTAAAGTATTTTTATGAGTTTATGTTGATATTGCATTGTGCCCCTAACCAGACTCCTAGCTGTTTAGCAGCTGTGCTGCTGGTTTTGAATTATTTCATTTTGGAGGATGCTATTCTCTCACAACCCTAAAAGACTGTTACTAAATTCATAAGCATCAACTTCAGTTGGGCCTCAGACTCCTCCAAGATCCTACTAGGTTTTTCTAGTCTACCTCCTCCCCCTTTCTTGCATATCAGTTATTTTAAACCATTATGCTCTTCAGACCTACTATTTTACTGCCAGCAGTAGACCGCCTTTCTCAATTCACTGGAATTTGAGTCTTTGTGATGTGACACATGATCAGTTTTTTGGTGACAGCTCTATGGGTATTACGTTTATGATATTAACTTGTTAATTGCATTTGTAAACTCCTTTAGAGCCTTGCCTAATTTTTGCCTACTTATTCTGCCAATTTCTAAGAAAATATATTTCTATGACAGGTATGATTGTAGATTTGTTCAATTCTTGTATTTCTAACTACTTTTGTTTTTTCAGAGGCTGTGTTATTAATGCATTTGGAATTATGACTTATTTTCTTTGTGGATTACTGTGTTTCATCAAATCTAAGATGATGCATCCTGATTTCAGAGATTTTAAAATGTGAAAAAGTATATCATAGAATCCAGAAAACATGGTATTTAGTTTATCAGAAGAAAACATTCATTTTTCCCTGATTAATTATTGTTAGCTTCAGTTACATTTTGGTTGATATTAACATTACTGTACCTACTTTCATTTTAATAGTATTGCCTGATAATTATTTCCTTTTATTTTCAAACTTTTGGTATCCTCTTATTTTATTGTCTGTAGACAGCTTTACACTTACTGTTTTTATGTCCTTATGAGTCCTTCCAACCCATCTTAATTTGTTTCTATTTACCAAATGATTACCTTTAAAATTTTTATGTACATATTTAGCCGTATTTTTTTTTTAGCAGCACTTTGGGTTAACTGTGGTCTCTTCCCCTTCACCAAATAACTAAAAGCTTCATCATACTTTCACTGCCTTCTTCCCCATACACTGTGCCTTCTCCCCAGATACATTCTTTGGATTACAATTTCCACTTTCTTGGATTTATTGTTTTAATTTACTTTGCTAGAGTATACCTGGCAGTAAATTTCTCAGAAAGGATGTGTGAAAAGGAAATTTAAGGGATCCCTGGGTGGCGCAGCGGTTTGGCGCCTGCCTTTGGCCCAGGGCGCGATCCTAGAGACCCAGGATCGAATCCCACGTCGGGCTCCCAGGTGCATGGAGCCTGCTTCTCCCTCTGCCTGTGTCTCTGCCTCTCTCTCTCTCTCTGTGTGTGTGTGTGTGTGTGTGTGTGTGTGACTATCATAAATAAATAAAAATTAAATAAAGCTAAACAGTATTCTTTGGTATGTATATATCACATTTTGCTTATCCTTTCATCCATCAATGGATACTTGGGTGGCTTCCACATTTTAGTTATTGTGAATAATGCTACTATGAACATGGGCATACAATTCTTTTGGATTTATAGCTAGTGGAATTGCTAGATCTTAGGAATTCTATTTTTAATTTTTTTTTGAGGAACTGCCATACTATTTTTCATTGTGGCTATACCATTTTACCACTTTACATTCCCACTGGCAGTGCAGAAGGGTTCCATTTCCTCTATGTACTTGCCAACACTTACTATTTTCTGTTGTTTTTGTTGTTTGTATTTGATAGTAGCCGTACCAATGGATGTGTTGTGGTCATCTCTTTACTTTTAAATGGGTTTAGGGATGCCTGGGTGGCTCAGCGGTTGAGTGTCTGCCTTTGGCTCAGGGCATGGTTCCAGAGTCCTGGGATCAAGTCCCGCATTGGGCTCTCTGCATGGAGCCTGCTTACCCTCCCTCTTCCTGTATCTGCCTCTCTCTCTGTGTATCTCATGAATAAATAAATAAAATCTTATAAATAAATAAATGGGTTTCTTCCAATGTTTATAGCAGCAATGTCCACAATAGCCAAACTGTGGAAGGAGCCTCAGTGTCCATCGAAAGATGAATGGATAAAGAAGATGTGGTCTCTGTATACAATGGAATATTCCTCAGCCATTAGAAATGACAAATACCCACCATTTGCTTTGACGTGGATGGAACTGGAAGGTATTATGCCGAGTGAAATAAGTCAGTCAGAGAAGGACAAACATTATATGGTCTCATTCATTTGGGGAATATAAAAATTAATGAAATGAAATAAAGGGAAAGGAGAGAAAATGAGTGAAAATATAAGTGAGGGTGACAAAACATGAGACACCTAACTCTGAGAAACGAACAAGGGTTAGTGGAAAGGGAGGTGGGCAGGGGTTTGGGGTGACTGGGTGATGGGCACTGAGGGGGCACTTGGTGGGGTGAGCACTGGGTGTTATGCTATATGTTGGCAAATTGAACTCAGATAGATAGATAGATAGATAGGTAGGTAGGTAGGTTTCTTACAGGGAACATATAGTTTTCTTATTTTTTTAATCCAATCTAGCCATCTCTGTCATGTTTAAAAGGTGTGTTTTTAAAAGTTTAAAAACATTTAAACTGATTATTGATGTAGTCAGATTAATAGCTACTATGTTTGTAACTGTTTTCTTCTATTCATTGAATTTTTATTGTTTTTTTTTCTCCCTTTTTTCTGCCTTTTATGGTTTTGAGTATTTTACATGATTCTATTTCATTTCCTCTTAGTGTCAATTATACTTCTTTTAAAAAGTTTTTGGTGGTTGCCCTAGATTTTACAAATACATTTTTAACAAACCTAAGTTCATCTTCAAATAACACTATGACTGTTTCCTCTAGTATAAGTACTTTATAATAGTATTTCCAATTCCTCCTTCCCATTCCTCTGCATTGCCATCATTCGTTTCACTTACCCATATTACTGCTTTAAACAGTTACCATTTAGGTTGTTAAGAATATGGAAAAAAAGATTTTATCTCACATTCATTTATTCCTTCTCTGACACTTCTTTTTAATGTAAATCCACGTTTTTGACCTATTTAATTTTTCTTCCATTTGAAGAACTTCTTTTAACATCTCTTTCGTAATAGACCAACCAGTGGCAAATTCCATCAGTTTTTGTTTGTGTGAGAAAGTCTTTATTTCTCCTTTACTTCTGAAGGATGGTTTTCGAATAGAAAATCAGATAGAAAAAAAAAAAGAAAAAAAAGAAAAAAAAAAAGAAAATCAGATAGATAAAAAATATAGATACAGAATTCAAGGTTGGTGGTTGTTTTTTCTTTCAATACCAAGGATTTCATTTCACTCTCTTCTTCCCTATGTGTCTTTTTGACAAGAAGTTCATTATAATCTTAAGTGTTCCTCTACAGGGAAGATGATCTTTCCCTGCACAGATTTCTTTCGAGAATTTCTCTTTGTCTTTGGTTTTCAGCAATCTGAATATGATATGTTTAGGTATGAATTATTTGAATATTTATCTTATTTGGTGTTCTCTGAGTCTCCTAGAGATACATGGTTTGGTATTTATCATTAATTTTGGAAAGTTCTCAGCCATTATTACTTCAGATATTTTTTCTGCTCCATTGTCTCTTTGTTCTCCTTCTGGTATTTCAGTTAGATACATATCACACTTTTTTATATTGTCCCACAGTTTTTAGATGTTCTTTTTTTTTTTTTTTTTTTCATTCTTCTTCATTTCAGTTTGGGACCTATCTTAAGACTGATTAATTCTTTCTCAGCCATGTCAAGACTACTACCGATGAGCCCATTGAAGGCATTATTCTTTTCTGTTACTCTGTTTTTTATTTGAAGCATTTCCTTTTGGTCCTTTAGATTCTCTTTGTTAACTCATCTGTTCTTATATATTATGTCCTTTTTTCATTATAACCCTGAGCCTATTAGTCATAGTTATTTCACATTTCCTTTTTTTTTTTTTTTTTAAGATTTTATTTATTTATTCGAGAGAGAGAGGCAGAGACACAGGCACAGGGAGCCCAATGTGGTACTCGATCCCAGGTCTCCAGGATCAGGCCCTGGGCCAAAGGCGGCGCTAAACCGCTGAGACACCCAGGCTGCCCATATTTCACATTTCCTATGTGATAATTCCAACATCTGTGACATAAGATATTGTTCTAATGGTTGTTTCATTTCTTCAGACTGTTTATGATGTGTTTTTTCCCTTGCCTTTTGGCATACCTTGTAATTTGTTGTTGAGAGTTAGGCATCTTGTTTCAGGTAATGGGAACTGAGGGAGGTAAAGAGGCCTCTAGTGTGAGGATTCATATTAATCCAGGTAGGAGTTGGGTTGTGTTTAATGTTTATTGTAGCTGTAGATACCAGGGGTTTCAAATTCCTCTGGCATACTTGATCATTTTGGACTTTCCTCTTGACTTTGGAACTTTCATATATTCTGTTCCTCATTGCTTCTTACCATTCTTTCACCTATAATGCACTGTTACTTTCCTTGAGTCCCATTTGTGTGGTGTTAAGATGTGGACAAGGAGGGCCATTTTATGATTATATTTCAGATTTTAAGTGGGCTTGTGTCTCATGGCTGTGATGGTCACAAGTGTTTCTCTAATGGTATAGATTTCCCCCCCTACTTACTGTTCCCTTCCTTGCTGATTGTGTTTCCAATCTATTTCCTTGAAGCCCTGTCCCACTGTGGGTTATATTCGTACTGTTTTTGCTCCCCCATCCCACTCCTCTTAGGTGAAAGAAGAAACCTATAAATTGGAAGGGATAGAACTTCCTGTTCTCTACCTGGAATAAGATTTCAAAATGGTGCTGCAACAAAATTGTTTCCTCTGGAAAGTAGGCTTTTGTTATGGAAAAGACTCTGGGTGGGTTTTTTGTTTGTTTATTTTACAATTATTATTCCTGCCACCTGAGTATAGAAGGAGATCTTTTTTGAATCCTCATGGTGAGAACCTGGTGGAGTTCTCATCATGAAAGAAAGCCCACAGAAATATAGCACCATCTCTAAGATGTGGTCTCTTGGAATTTCTTATTCTTACGTAGTCCACATTCAACCTCCAGCAATTCATCAAAATTACCATTTAAGTGTTCTATCAGTTTATGTCTGTAGTGGCTTCAACTTCATGTAAGCAGATCTTGATTGCTGTATCTCTGTGGATGCACCGTGTCTTCATATTTGGGGGTGGCACTTTGGCTTGTAATCTCAGTTCTCTGATGAATCCAAGAAAAGGTGTTCATTTTATTTTTTATTTTTTTAAAAGATTTTATTTATTTATTCATGCGAGACACAGAGAGGGAGAGAGAGAGAGAGAAAAGAGAGAGAGAGGGAGAGAGAGAGGCAGAGACACAGGCAGAGGGAGACACAGGCTCCACGCAGGGAGCCTGATATGGGACTCAATCCCGGGTCTCCAGGATCACGCCCTGGGCTGAAGGCAGGCACCAAACCCCTGAGCCACCCGGGCTGCCCAAGGTGTTCATTTTAAGCTTCATTCTTTTTTAAGTTTGTCCAGCTTTTTCCTGGACAGGAGTGATGACTTTCAGGCTCTTTACGTACCAGGATTTAAACCAGACATCTCTCCTGCCTATATTTTTAATTTCCAAGATCTCTAATGTTTTGTAAATAATGTTATTCTTTTTTCTGTGGTATTCCTATCTTTAACATCTTTTTAAAATTTTTATTCAAATTCCAGTTAACATAGAATGTAATGTTAGTTTCAGGTGTATAATGTAGTAATTCACCGTTTCTATACAATATCCAGTGCTCATCACAAGTGCACTCCTTCATCCTCATCACCTATTTAACCCATCTTCTCCACCTCCCCACCCCCCCCCAAAAAAAAAACTCTTAAAAAATATCTTTAACATCTTTTAAAGTTTTCTCCCATTTGCTTATCTTGTTCTTTTGATTATTTCTTTTATTGAGTTTTGTACCTCTCTTTCATTGCATTGATTCCAAATGCCTTAGCTTCCAGTATATATTTATCTTTAAGCTTGTTTGCTTGTTGTTTACCTGTGTAGTCTATTCATGAAATTTTGCCCTAAGTACTCTTTTGGGGAAAACGGTTTTAGGTCAGGGGTAACACCAGGGCAGTGTGTGACCCAGTATGAGCAGAAGGGGAAACATCTGGCCCAGGTATTCCAAAGATTGTTCTTTACTTCTTTTCCCATGTCTTTTCTAATGTCTTTAATCTGTGGAACATGTTTGGGCTTGCCCTTATCTGTTCATTTGAAAGATTCGTTTTCTCCTTTGTCAGATTGAGCTATAGATTTACTCTATTTTTTTGTTTTCACCAAACCACTTATTTTTTTTAAGACATCCTCAACATTTTAATTTTAAGGATGGCATCTTTTCTTGTTCAAGTATTTTTTTCTGTAATTTCAAGAAATTTTGATTGGAGGAGAAGGTACATGTGTAAGTCCAACTGCATCTAGTCTTGTTCACTTTAAATTAATAATATAGATTTAACTGTTAGCATTGTTTATACGAAGTTAATATCAATTGAATACCTGCTTTTATAGGGTTCCTGGATTGAATTCCAACATGAAGAGGGACCCCCCCCCAACACTGAAGCAATTCTTAGACACTGACAAGGGTGTTCAGGGGTTCAACTCAACTCTGACACTGTCTGCTCAGAGATAGAATCAGATTCCACAAGTTAAGGGCTCAGTCCTACAGTACTCCTCGTCCACCCGGTCCCCTGACACCACCACCACCTTCAGATACCAGTCCCAAGCCCCAGGCTGTCACTTGTGCTTTTGACCAACTGGTTACAAGTTGCAGGTTCCAGTGACCTCCTCTTTATTTTATTTTTTTTTTTATTTTTTATTTTTTAAATTTTTTTTTTTAATTTTTATTTATTTATGATAGGCACACAGTGAGAGAGAGAGAAGCAGAGACACAGGCAGAGGGAGAAGCAGGCTCCATGCACCGGGAGCCCGATGTGGGATTCGATCCCGGGTCTCCAGGATCGCGCCCCGGGCCAAAGGCAGGCGCCAAACTGCTGCGCCACCCAGGGATCCCTTATTTTATTTTTTTAATAATTTTTTTAAATATTCTATTTATTTATTCGTGATAGAGAGAGAGAGAGAGAGGCAGAGACACAGGCAGAGGGAGAAGCAGGCTCCATTCCGAGAACCCGACACGGGATTCGATCCTGGGTCTCCAGGATCACACCCTGGGCCGAAGGCGGCACTAAACCACTGTGCCACCGGGGCTGCCCTGACCTCCTCTTTAGATTCAATTAATTTGCTAGTGGCTCACAAAACTTAGGGAAACGAGTTTACCAGTTTATTTAAGGATATGACCCAGGATGTGAATCAATAGCTAGTGAAGAGATACATAGGTCAGGGTGCCAAACAAAGGAGCTTCTATACTCATGGATCTTGGAGCCTGGCTTATTGACATATGGGAGTGTTCTGGTTCCCCAAGCATTGGAAGCTCTCCAAAAAGGCCAAAAAAAAAAAAAAAAAAAAGGCCAAAAAGCTGTCCTCATGGTCTTTTGGGTTGTTGTTTGTTTTTTTTTTTTAATTTTTTTTTTTTTTTTATTTATGATAGTCACACAGAGAGAGAGAGAGAGAGAGGCAGAGACACAGGCAGAGGGAGAAGCAGGCTCCATGCACCGGGAGCCCGACATGGGACTCGATCCCGGGTCTCCAGGATCGCGCCCTGGGCCAAAGGCAGGCGCCAAACCGCTGCGCCACCCAGGGATCCCTGTTTTTTGTTTTTTTAAGATTTATTTATTCTAAGAGAGAGCACATGAGTAGGGAGGAACAGAGGGAAAAGGACAGACTCCCCACTGATCATGGAGCCGATTGTGGAGGTCGATCCCACAACTGTAAGATCATAACAAAGCCTTACTTTAAACGTAAGAGTCAGATGCTCAACCAATGAGCTATCCCAAGCAGTCCTGTCATCTTGGGTTTTTATGGAGGCTTCATTATATAATATATCGTTGGATAACTCATTGACTATTGACTGATTCAGCCCTCACCCCTCTTCCCTCTCTAGAGGTGGTGGGAGTTGGGAGGGATATCCTAAGAGTTACAACCCTTTAAGCCTGTAGTTGTTCCTCCTGGCAACCAGCCCCCATCTTTGGGCAGGGTCCACAGTCCAGCTTCATTAATAACAAGATACTCTACCTTTACATGGCTCTGAAGCATTTTCAGGAACTGTGAAAAACAGATATATTTCTTAAAATATATTACAATATGTGTTAGGGAACATGCTAAATGCCTCCAGTATATTATCTCTTTTCGTCTTTACATCAACACAGTAAAATGGGTTTGTATGTATGCTTAAGAAAAATGAAGTTTAAAAACATTAAGTCACCTGTCTAGGATCCCACAACTAAATATGTATCAGAGCCAAGATATGAACCTAGCCTGTCCAACTGACAAACAGATCTATTTAAACACTAGTAATACTGTGGATATATAGCCTCTAGCCCCCACCCAAACTCAATTAACTTTAGTTCTCACCCACCTTATACTTTAGCATGTAAGTTGCTTTGCTCTTAAAATTCAATTCCCTCCTCCTAGGACCAAATCCCATATATCTTTCAAGGCCCAATTTTAAATGCCACCACAGCTGCAGCACTGTTGGCAGTATTCCAGCAGAAATAAATCTCTTTTTACCTCATTTTACATTTATTTTATCTCCTTTCTAGCACTATCTACTTTCTCCTTTAATATAATCATTGGATGCATACAGTTTCTTCCCTACTAAAATGTAAGGTCACCAGGAAAAGGATTTGTGCCTTTTATTATTTGTGTCCTTTATCTGTATGATTTCTAACATTGTCTGACATGTAGCATTTCAGTAAACATTATTAATAAATAATGTATATTTATTCAGTTTAATTTTTGTCTTTATAACCGCATCCTTTTAAATCCATTTCTACAGCAGGGTTGTTGACTTGTAAATATTTGTGTGGATCTTATTTAAATATGAGTAGGGATCTTGAGCATATCTGTTTTAATCCTGCTGATGGAGAACACCTGGGTAAATAAAATCTTAAAAAAAAATCCTGCTGATGGGATTAATATTTATGAATATCTAAGAAATGGAAAATAGTTTTAGAATTAATTAGATGGAGACTCCCTTCTTACACTGACATCAATAAAAGTACCTAAATTTGCATGAAAATTTCAAGAAAATTCAAGATATCTGGGAGTCATTTCCATGCTCAATAAACATTTTGATTTCTTCTTTTAGAAGTTAAACAGTGTGGATTATAATATGGAAAATGATCCCATAAGTAGGCAACAAATAAATTCTTGTTTCTGTCACGTACACCTTGAAGGAAAATAGCGTGTATCTGCCAAGTCTTAAAATTCAAGTCACAATTTCACAAAGCAATCTTTTGTTTTTATAGGACATAGCAATGAAACATGCCACTTCAAACAAATGATATGTTAAACATAGAGTAGCTAAGATCTGTTAACAAGATCATTTTTTTCTGTTTCAGAAAATCATAGAATTTGAGAATTGCAAGTTCTGTTTATACAATGATAGTCATAAAACTAACCCTTACCATTTTCCAGTGATAGAGCATTCTTTTTCATAAGACATCCCATTCTACTGTTATGAATAGAACTTTATGTTTAAAAAATTATTCCTTACTTTAAACTAAAATCTTTTAAAAATCTCTGTTTTTTAGGGCTTCTTGTATTTTGGGCCTTTAGAATCTGTAGAAACCTTTAGTTTTGTTTTTGTTTTTTTAAGATTCTATTTATTCATGAGAGACACAGAGAGAGAGAGAGGCAGAGACACAGGCAGAGGGGAAAGCAGGCTCCCCTCAGGGAGCCCTACGCGGGACTCGATCCCAGCACCCTGGGATCACTTCCTGAGCTGAAGGAAGATGCTCAACCACTGAGCTACCCAGGTGTCCCAAAACCTTAAGATTTTTAACACTAATTCTGATGTGGGGCATCCAGGAGAATGAAAGCATAGGCTCTGGGGCTCTAGCTATTTCTTTATACGAGTCTTCTAAAAGCAGATGTTTATAAATCAGATTTTGGCAGTATAAGAGGATGCTAAGCCTAAATTATCACCACTATATAACATTATTCCTCTACTTTAGTTTTCTTAATTCAGTATCATTATAATTTAAATTTGGAAATAGTGGTGAAATTGTGTTAGTTTGAGAAAGGGGGAAGAAATCTGTCTTTTCCCTATGCCTCTCACTTACAAGCTTCCATGAAATATGCCTACTCTGTTGAGAGACACCATTGGGAACAACCAGTGCACAGCTTTGAACTCATTGTAACTGCCACAGATTTTTCAGTGGCTCCTTTATGTGATAGATTACTCTCAGGAGCAAATAATTTGCAGCTCTTCCCACGTTCTGTTAGAGTTTTTATTTTTAATAAAGTGCTATGATTAATAGCCTAATGTAATTGTTGTTTCCCTGTTGAGTGTAAATGCTTCATTTTAATGTCTTTAATCTGAAGGAACAGTTGTTTTATTGGACTCTTGTTGTTTTTCTGTGCTTCGCAAGGTTTTTTTATTGCTTTCTTTGGGCTATTTATAGTGGGAGGAGGAAATGAACTTCTCTATCAGAATTGTGTGAGTAAGACCCAGTAGAGAAATGTTAAGGATGAATACTGACATACTTGAACATTCATAAATATATTTTTATGATAATTTTGGAATGGGACAAGCATTTATTGCAATTCTGATTGATTTTCCAGTGGCAATTATGAAAATACCTTGTCTCTTTAGACTACTGGTATTCTGATGATATTACATTACAGATGCTTGCTGAAATGCCAGGGTACTTTCACTAAGTTCTTTGTTTTTGTTGTTGTTGTTTGTTTGTTTCTTGCAAATTAGATTTAAATTATAAGGTAAGACTAGAGGTAGAAAAGAATCATTGGAAAGTTGAGAAATTGTGCATTGAGTTTTTATAAGAATCTGGTGCCCCACTCATCGATAGACAGTTGTTTGTTGTTCTTGCTCTTGAAGTGGTGATACTCTTCAGTCTGGTCATTCCTGCATCCACTCTCAGAAGCCTGACTGGGAGCAGAAGTGTAGAAAACACTTTTGTGTTACCACAGAGCAATTTTCCTTTTGTTCAGAAATCCAGAGTTTCAGGTTAGGCTTCTTTGGCACTAAACATTGGGTACTTCTTTAGCCCTAATCAGAAGCCAGCTACATTTGTTAATAGTGTAGTGGAATAAGAATTCAAAACTAATAAGAAAATCTGAAAGCTTGCCTTGTAAAATTGAGTGTTGAATGCATCTAAACTTTTCTTTGAAAAATAAGTTGGGTGAAACTTTTACAAAATGGAGAAAGACAGTTTAAGATTAATTTGGCAGCTGAGAATTCCACCACTGAACCACCCATGCACCGATTGTTCAAGATTAATTTGGAAGTTGAATAGCATATGTATACTTATATATACACAGATATCATTCTGACCTTGTTTGGCTAATAAGGGTATTACTTTTACTTTGTCTAAGAATCTAGAGAGAGCTGCTTATTTTTGCATAAAGTCTTTATTTTCATGTAAACTAAGCTCTCTTTAGAAATTCAGCTTCAAAAATTTTGTTTATGATATAAATTCATATTTTAAAGTCTTTAATATCCCTACAGTTACATATTTTTGTTCTTAAGTCTTTTCTTAGTTTTTATTTATTCAGTCACTGAATGAACATTTATCAAATGTATAGTAGATATTAGTTTCTACAAAGGAAACGAACATAGCACTTTAAGTAAAAATAAATGTTTTTTCTAATGAATAGAGCTTAGAAATGTTTTTAATACAATGGTTTTTTTATTACAGTGGTACCTCTTTGAAAGAGTATTTTAAATTATTGTAATATCTTAGGAGTACTAGGAACTTTTATTCTGGCCCTGACAGAGGAGCTACTACTAGACTAGCCATCTTGATGTAAACAGCTAGAAAATTGGACAGAATACATGTAGTAAGTATTTTTAGATATTTAAGAACATGCAAGACCATAATCCCTAACAGAAGGGAAACAAATGAGATGAGCCCAACAGTCACCCCAGCTTTCTGCCTGGAAGCACTTTTCAGACTGCAGGACTGAGTTGAGAGAAGGGAACAGAGAGCTTTGCAGTCTCGATAAGCTAAGGAGACAGAGATCAGAATCTAGGGTGAGAAAGGGAATTGGAATTTGTGGAGCAGCCCTTTGGAGAGAAATGAAACGTGCAGAGAAGCTCAAGAAAGCTGTGGGAACCCTTTCCCACTCAGTCTTTTACTGAATACTAAGCTGCACGTATACGGAGCAAGAGTCCACAAGTTTAGCAAAGAACATCTAAGGAAAGAACAATTACTGAAGAGCTGGAAAACTGGAGCATACACAGGGCTGGGAAATATCTATATTCCACCCAATTGGAGTAGAGAGAGCTTGTTGAACACCCCAGGTCTCCAGCGCAGACCTCAGAAAGGCTGTATTTTGAGAGTAAGTCTAATATGTATCTAGATGCAAGGCTTCTCTAGAACCACCATTAACAGTTTAAAACAACCCTTGGAAGGAACACGATCTGTGAGGTCTTAATCCACTTGTTGGTTACCTCTGAGCCCAAGCCTTTCTGATATAGTTTCTCCTAAGTATAAACCTCTTGTCCCCAGGAGTGCGATGGAGAGTTAATAGCTCCCAGTTCCTGTCCCCCACATCATCCCTGTCTCCTGAGTGCTGCCACTTTCTCATGGTCAGTTGATTTGAGTCTCATCAGTCGACCCTCTTGGAGTACCTGATTCAGCTCTGCTCCATTAATCTACTTTCTTTTTGCATGTATTTTGGGTTGGTATTACAGATATCTCTTAGTTTTGACCGAAGTGGAATTTGTGTTCGTATTTCTTGTCGTGTTTATTGCTTAGAAATATTTATAAAGTGGTGTACCCAGCAATGTATTTGGCCCTCTCTCCTAAAACTGAAGCCAAAAATAGGTTTTCAGAACACTATTTGGCATCATCTCTGAAGCATTCAAATAAACAAACCTTTGGCTCAGTGTTTCACTTCTAAGAATTCATCTTACAGAATTATTTGCACATGTGCACAGAGATACATGTATAGGAAAATTTTCAGAAACATTGCCCATCGCGGCCAAAATAAATGAATAATGGAATTAGCCTACATGTAAGTAACAGTAAGGGGATGACTGAATAAATTATGTATGTTTGTATTATAGAATAGTATGCAGCAGTTGGGAATGATGAGGTTTGTTTATATATACTGACATGGGAAGCTCTTAAAGACATATTACACCATAGAGCAGTTTGCAGAACGATATTTTTGGTATCATTTTATTCTCATATTTGTGTGTGGGTGTGTGTATATATATGTATGTACATATATATGAATAATTGAAAAGGAAAATATTTGGAAGAATGGAAATCAAACCTGTAAGAGTGGTATTTTAGAAATGATGAAAAGTAGAACTTTAATCTTTTTGCATTGTATACTTCTGTATTGTATGAATTATTTTATAACAAGTTCATTACATTTTGTTTTTTTTATTCATGAGAGAGAGAGAGAGGCAGAGACACAGGCAGAGGGAGAAGCAGGCTCCATGCAGGGAGCTGGACGTGGGACTCGAACCTGGGTCTCCAGGATCACACTCTGGGCCGAAGGTGGTGCTAAACCGCTGAGCCACCCGGGCTGCCCCTACATTTTGGTTTTTAAATAAAAATATGAAATAGACTGCCTCCAGAAGTAGTTGAACAATGACTGGTTTTCAGACAGAGGCTCTTAAAGAACTCTACTAGACACTATCTCAGGTATCATTAAGGATTGCTCAAACTGGATTATTGTTTGGGGAAAAGAGATATCATGATCATAGAGGAATGGGAAATTCTAGGTTAACAAACTGAACAGGTTTTTCTCCTATGGAATTACTGGGAATCTTTAACATGCTAAAAAGTATGGCAGATCTGTATGATCTCACAAATATGATTGTTCTCTCTTTTTTATAGTACACTTGTTAACATCTCCCAAAAGAAATGCTCTGTGGAGCTGTACTTTTGTTGACATTGCTGTTATGTTTAAAGCAATAAGCACCATGTTAATATGATTCAGTTTTGAACAGTGAATTCTGAATAATGCTGCTATGCATGTTCCTGGGAAATACCAATTTAGTAAATTCTTTTATGCAAGGAAATGAAGATCTAGAAAGATTAGAAATTTTTCCCAAGATAACTTCAGAATCTTCTGAACTCCTTCAATAGGCGAGAAAGAAATTTTAAAACTAATATGTTTTCAAAGAAAGATTATGAAGAAGGAACAAAATTTGGATTTCAGAAGAAAACTTACATGTGCATACTCACAGCTCACTTGGCTGGTATGAGTGGATGTCAGATTAGGATAACTGGATCCACTTAACTGAGGGCAAAATGCCCAGCACAGAATTTAATGATCTCTACCTAGAAACTATTTTACATGCATAGATGTATTGGTTAAACTCATAGTTACTAAACTACTAAAAGTGACACTTCATCTATCACAAATCTTATGTATCATTAAAACTGGATCTATCAGCCACAGTAGAGTTGGTTTGAAAGTGATTTCTCAGAAAAATGAAAAGAGTTCTGATGGTTTCCTCAAGGAGCATACTACATCAGGAGGAACATAGTCCTTCTTCAGGGTCCCACACAGGTCACTTCAATTAGTTCCACTTCAGAGCCTATTGAGGTCATTAGGTTTTGGTGAAAGTGCCAGCATGAAGCTGCTGCCAAGTGTTTGGGCACAGGTCAGAGCTAATTGCATTTTCAGTGTGTGAATTTTGAAAGTTTAATACCTTTTCTTTTTTTTTTTTTTAAAGTTTAATACCTTTTCTCAAACATATTTCCCAGTTGCCTTTGACTTGAGTCAGATTTATGTGGTGCTTATTGCTCTAAATATAGTAGCAGTGTGAACATAGGTACGGAAGCTGAACAATCCATCTTTGTTCAGTAACCAGGCAAACCTCAAGCACAGCATGTAGGACCTTGACCACTGAACTGAGGTGTTTGGACTTCATCCTGTAAATAGTTTTAGGGAGTGATGGGTTCAGATCTTTTATTTTCAGGAGTGAACTTTGGGGGCAGAAGGGAAAGGAAGCAGCATAACTCAATATAGTCAGGCTTCTTATTTAAAAAAAAAAAGATTTCAGTTATGCTTTGGGACCCTTGATGACTAATTGGTATGTAAAATCATTGAGTAATTTCTGGATACTTTTGCAAAGACTTCAGATAGGTTGGTTATAAGCTCAGGTGTTTTGAGTCACAGGGATGTCCTTGGATTCTGTAACTATTGCTGTTGTACATCTATTTTAACTATACACTGGAGAAAGTATGTTGAATAGTTCCAGCTAGCCAGATGAAGCCATTTCATTTTTTTAATGATTTTATTGAAGTGTGATTTACATACCATAAAATGCATGCATTGTAAGTGTATACTTCTGTAATTTTTAGCAAATTTATAGAGCCGTGTAGTCATCATTACAATATAGAGACAAAACATTTCCATCCCCCCAAATTTGCTTATATCTGCTTGCAGTCAATATCTACTTTTGTCCCTAGCCACAAATAATCAATGATTTACTTTCTGTCACTTATATAAGTGCCTTCTGCAGTTCTTTTACATAAAAATGGAATCATATAATATGTAGTCCTCTACAACTGGATCATTCGTTGCATGTTTTTGAAATCATCCACATTGTGGTATATATCAGTATTTCCTGTCTTTCTATTGCTTAATAATATCTTTTAAGCTATACCTCATTGTGTTTACCTATTTACCAGTGGGTGAACACGTGGATTGTTTCTAATTTTTAAGTATTATGAATAATGATATTGTGAACATTTGTGTACAAATCTTTATTTGGACATTTGTTTTCATTTCTCTTGGGTAGATTCCTAGGAGTAAAATTTCTGTGTTGTGTGCTAAGTCTGTGTTTAACTTTTTAAGAAAGTACCAATAAAATTCTCTGTTTATAGCTGACATCATCTTATATATAGAAAATCATAAAGAATGTGCAAATAAAGTCAGTATCTGTATACAAAAATCAAAATAATTTGCTTTATAGTAGCATCAAAAAGAATAAAGTACTTAGGATTAAATTAACCAAAGAAATACAGAACTTATGCTCTGAAAACATAGAGCATTTTTGAAAGAAATTAAAGATCTAAATAATAAAAGGAGACAATTTGTGTTCATCAGTTGAAAGACATAATTAATACATTCCCACCAACAATGTATGAAGATTCCAGTTCTTCAGTTCTCTCA